>NC_137329.1:46239006-46839006 GCF_965287045.1 Carcharhinus amblyrhynchos
ATTGGAATAGGGACAGATGGAGGTTATATTTTACTCCCTTAGACAAATGTCAGGAAAATGATTGTTTCATTTTCCCTTCTGATGGTACTGACTCATGTATGTGCTCAGAAAGCATGTTGGGAGTCTATTGAAGTGCTTTACCAACGCAATCTTTCATTTTTTTTCTTGGAAGGGGAAGATCCATAATCAATGGCTGACCAGGCTTCCACACAAGCAGGTGTCTTGGACAGATTATTAAATATCTGGCTAATCTTTCTGTCAAGGGCACGGAAGGCAACAATAGGACCACCATGGCTGAGATCAGCTAATGAGTCTTGAATTCCTTTCAGATGTTGACTTATTCATGTATTTCCAATGTTTTCTGATTTGAATTGAAGACTTAGTTACTTTCCTATTCTACTTCAATTAGAAAAATGCAATTATGGATCTTCCCCCTCCAAGAAAAAAATGAAAGATTGCGTTGGTAAAGCACTTCATCAGGTCTCAAATTTTACATACAACAAATAACTTGCAAGTATTATTCACTCAAATGCAATATCTGCAATTTCTTCCTTTAAAGCTTGCATACCTGAATCCAAACATGAAAGCTGACACTCAAGACAAAGTAAATGCCAGCGACTACAATGGTTCCTGTAAACCTGTGAATTAGCAATTTGACTAAGCCAGCTTGAAAGATGAATGTGTTGAAAAACATTAGGAAGATGATGATGATATTGAAGAGGATTCCGATGTCTTGAATACTGAAGAAAAAGGAGAAAAAAACCATTTAGACTTTTTTAAAAAGTTCCAGACTAATTATAGCAATTCTACAATAACAATGTCAGTCAACATATAGTTTAAAAATGCATTTAAAAGTGGTCAATTACATAGACGTCATACAACTGGGGTTAACTCTGATGCCCTCTTTGACTTAATAAACAAATTATCTGGGTTCACACAAGGTGAATGGCCACCACTTGGATGAGGTACTGGAAGCCGATTATTCCCCTTAATAAAATAAATTATCTTTAAGAGAGAAATAAAGCAAGCCAACCACAAAAGTATTCCAAATTACCAAGATTTCGATATTTTTGAAAAAGAGATTTACAAGTAATGTTAATTTGAGTTTGTGAATAGTGTCACATCAACCTGTAAGTAGCTAAGAATCCCTACAGTGCAGAGTGGCCATCCAGCCCAAAGAATCTGCACTGACTCTCCAAACAAGCATCCCATTCAGGCCCTCCCCTCCACCCCATACATTTACCATAGCTAATCCACCTAACCTACACATTTTTGGACATAAAGGGCAACTTAGCATGGCCAATCCACCTAACCTTTGGAGAACAAACGGTTGAAAGGAGATTCAATAGAAAGTCTGGACAGGAAAGAAGGAAAAACTGTTCCCTCTGATTGAGAACAAGAGGCCACAGATTTATGGTTACCAGCAAAAGGAATAATGGCAACAGGCAGCAAGTACTCAGAATCTGGAACACACTGCCAGAGCATGTGACGGAGTTAGGTTCAGTTGTGACTTTCAAAATAGAATTGGATAATTATCTGAAAAAGAAATTGTAGAATTACAAGGAAAGGGGTGAAGTGACTTGCAGAAAGTCAGCACAGGTTGGGCTGAATGACCTTGTGTCATAACCGTTTCATGATGCTATACTGCAGTCAGAAGAATGTAACTAATCATGATTTGTACAGTCCAGCACTACAATCTTTATCCACAAAGCAAATGGAAAGTAAGTACATTTTTTAATTGAAGGAACCAAGATTCCCACTTCACCACACAACTGTTTGTCTCCACGTAGATAGTTTTAGTAAGGAGGAAATGTGGTTTAATCTTAGCTATTTCCCAACATTGTTGATGTATTTAGCTGTTACTTGTTGGCTATCAGAAGATTCCATTGCATCCTGGTAATTTTTAAATGTAGAAAAGCCTAGAAAGCCCATAAAAACAGGACAATATCAAACAAGATTACAGGTAATGGGTAGTATTATCACATGGGAAATCGCATAAAGTCTACATATTCTATATGCTTATTTACAATGTGTTTTATTGCAGACTTGGTACTACATCGACGGGCTGAGATCAAATCCACATTCTTTCTTATGTGGTTACAAATTCATTTGTGAGAAAAGTTGCTTCCACAGATATACAACTATATTTTTATTAGACAAAACTTGTATGTCATACAATTTGATTTCAAAACAGGTAAAAACCATTTAAAGATTGCTGAAAAGAATCAAATAAAGACTATAACAATTGCATTGGAATCTATCATCTCATTGAATTTTGTAAGCTTTGCTCAGCTGTGATGAGCAATTTTTGATTTTCCACACCACAGATTGATCATTCAATAGGTCTGCAAGGTGCATTTCAGTCCATGTGCTTACTTTGCAGCAGTTCCTCTGAGATGGCACAGTAGTTAGGACTGCTTCCTCCGCACCAGGACCTGGGTTCAATTCCAACCATGGGTGTCTGACAGTGTGGAGTTTGCACATTCTCCCACATTTGCATGAGTTTCCTCCGGTTTCCTATGATTAGCCATGGGAAACATGGGGTTATAGGGATAGGACAGGTAGAGGGCCAGGTAAGAGACACTGTCAGAGAATTGGTACAGACTTGATGGGGCAAATGCTCTCCTCTGCAGTGTAGGGATTCTATGATAATCAAAATAGAGGTTACAAACACTATGCTGGTGGATGAATCCAAGTTCCAAAGACTGGCTCATATTTAATGCTATTAAGAGATAGAAAATGCTTTTATTATTTTTGTACCTAAAATAGGAGTTAGCATTTCTGTAATATATTTACCTTCTCATGCCTACAGACACATACTTACATGAACATTATCAGCGGGATCACTGGCTCCGTGAATATAAGCTCAGAAAAAGAATTGGCCAACAGATCATAGATCATGAGAAGGAATTGTATTGCCAGCACAAGGCTGTAGTTTGACGTCTGGAGCATTCCCCAGCGAAGTCAGAGTTGATAACACAAAATCCGTGATACATTAATGTAAACACATTGTTCAATAACCTGAAATACAAAGATACACTTCAATCACAGAATTTTTAAAATGTGCACATAAAATCGTTTACTAATGAGATTATCTGGGGCGATATATCACACCTCTATCACAATATCCCAAATTCTAATAGAGATCAGCTAACTCAGTACATGCAGGAAATCTAGTTTGTATTTTTTAATGCCTTTCCCCAACAAACCATTAGCACAAATTGAAGGTCTGCATGACTGAATTCAAGATCTAACTGCAAAGATGTCCAATAAGGAAGTATGATCAAGTTAAACTCAAGAAGTCATCAACTTCGTTCACAATTTCAAATTTTCTATATTACTGATCAATTACCTATCTATAGTCTTTGCTCTTGAATCTCAACAAGGTATTACATATAAGGCATAGATAAAAAAAATAGCTGCTGTGTTTAGTTTTTTCAACAGCTGTATGCACAAGATACTGTGAAGGTTTTGGAGAAGGTACTAGAATGGCTCCAGGGATAAGGGATTACAGTAGTGCTTTGAAATAGAAGTCATTAGGATCTGAAACAGGCTGCCTGATATTGAATCTGTATCCATACAGTACCCCATTAACTTTCAAAAGGGAAACGGATAAATATTTGAGGAAAAAAATTGCAATATATATCATAAAAGTGTGGGACAAGGGAGTGGCATTAAATTGATTTCTTTCCAAAGGAGTTAACACAAATTAGAAGGGCAACAGAGCCGCCTTCTCTATTATAGCATTCTATGATTCTTTGAGTATGATATTGGCCAAATACTTTCACACTTCATTGAAGCAATATTGAGTGTATGCAAATATTGACAAAGGACTCAATGATAAAAACAGCCAGTATCATACATAGGATCATATGACATGTAATGAATTACCATATTTTCACATATACAAGGCAACCCACAAATAAAACTATTTACCACCCTATAACTTACAAAACAAACTAACTTCCATTTTAAAGAATTTCTAGTCGTATTTTTGCAGTACCATCGATAAAGTCCTCAATCTGTGACACAGTTCTTGAGGAAATCTTGCACGTATATAGTGCCGTTCACAAGCTCTAGATGCCAAGATATTTTGACATAGTTTAATGTAAGAAAATGTTTCACAATTGATTCACGATGTAGGTATATTTTTATACGCATACACACAACACCACCATTTTTATACAGGCTGGGGTCCCAGGGAAATCTCAGCTAAGGCAATGAACACTAACTACTTGCTGCTCCGAAGACAAACACAAGTCAGGGACCTGTTAGGGTGCAAATCAGAAACACCAGAAGTACATTATGAAGCCCAACTAAGCCCCAGTAGTTTTTCTATCCTAGCATTGTGAGCGTAAGGTGCTTCTCTTGAGGTGTGAATCATTCCAGATTCTATTGACACTAAAATTTTATCAAAATAAACCCTATTTAACAGTACAGTTTAACAATATTGAATGGATAAGCTTAAACTTTGACTAGTTGAAATACTTAATCATGACAAGATACTGTTTTTAACTACTAACCCATTTCTATTAGTTCCAATTCAAGCAATATTCCTCATACAGACTTAAACACCTCTTCAATCTCCTCCGTCAATTAACCTAATCAAAACCCCACTCCAAAACCTCAGATGAAAGGCCGAAAAAAAGCATCAAATCAAATTAAAACAAACATCCCTAGCTAAAATTGTTGGTCAGCATTCTTATCATGTGAACTGCCTGGTGCCCTAACAAATTGGCACCATGTAAAACAGAGCTGATTTTTAAACATACCCCTAACAAGAAACATGATATGAATATATTTCTTAAATGCACAGTATCATCATGGATCACATCCAGATTGAAAATCAGTGACCCTTAACTCCTGCTGCTGAGAAGCATGGATCGTGTGTGACAACTGTTATATTAATCTTCAAAATATTTTCACTCCAGATCTCTGGGCTCAACAATAGTCCCACATGTCTGTACTACAAAGATGCTACTGATAAGCTCTTCCTGACCCCACCTCAATAGAAATCATGTTACACAAGTGTGCTGAAACCAGAGAACAGCACATTGGTCTATATTTGGTTTGTTACATAAACTGAATCACAAAGGATTTATTTTAATCTGCATGCTTATCAGCTGCATTTTGTAGGAATGAAAATAAAATCGTAGCCATTTAATCCCTTGCATCATTATCTTTCAAAATAGAGCTAGTAAATTACTATCTTGCATACAGATTCTACATTTGGGCATTTCCTCCCTTCACCTGTCTCCTTAGCGCTTTTTCCTCCTTTCACTCGCTTCTTAAAACCTACCACTTTAAATCAACCCTTTGATCACCTCACGTGATCTCATAATCTCACATTTCTTAGGTGCCTACTTTTGTTCAATAAGGCTGTAAAACTTCCTAGAACGCTTGCACTGAGTTATCGAATCTCAGCCAAGCAGGCTTTCACAACCAAGCAGTTTGAAAATATTATTAGACATTGACACCTAATTACTCTTGCTAGAACTAAACGTGTCGACATCAGATCTTACAGCCTGCAATCAAATATCCTGATGTTTGTCAGTGGAAGCTCACACAAAGAATGGTAACTTGGACAAGGTTCTGGTGGGTAGCTGGATCTCATGGGATCCATGGAAAGTTTGGACCTTTGCCAGAGATTCCACTCACTATCCAGTCACCATCACAAACAAAATTCTGGAGAAACTCAGCAGGTCTGACAGCATCTGAGGAGAGAGGACAGAGCCAACATTTTGAGTCAGGATGACTTTCGTCAGAGCTGAAGGCAAAGAAAATCAGACAAGATTCATACTACGAGGGTGGGACGGAGGCTTTAAATGGACAAAGGGAATGTAAATCGTGATGATAAATGCTGACAAAAGATGCTGAAGTAATCATCAGGTGACTGGAATGTGTGAACGGCAAAAAAGTACAGATTGTAGGGGAATGTGGCAGTTGACCCTCTCCACCACCATTGGTACCACAAATTCAGGAGACAGAATACACAAAGCCAATTAACATGGTCCTCTGATAATGCAGACACCAATAGAAGACACAAGAAATAAGCCACTTGCTTTTGAATGCTACACTGTTCTCTGTACAGTGGTGTGCTGTCACTATATGAAACTACTTCCATACAACTCAAAAGGTAAGTCACAATCAATTAGTACTGTGAAACTCCTTTTGTGCAAAAAGAAATTAAGGATACAGCTAAACTAACTGGGGTACTGCCAGATTGTGACCAATTGCTGAACAGAGTCACTTCTGATTCTTTTGCCAATCTGTGTCCTAGTACTCAGTCCCTTCCACAATAGGAACAATTTATCATTATTTATTCTTTAAACCTCTCATAATTTTGATCCAATATCCACTTAATTTTCTTTTCTCCGAGGAGAACAGCCCTAACATTATGTATTCATTCATAGCATATGGGCATCACTGGCTAGGCCAGCATTTATTGCCCATCCCTATGAGGAGAAGGTGATGATGAACCACTGCCTTATATTGCTACACACCATTTAATATCGGTACATCCACAATGCCGTTAGGAAGGGAGTTCCAGGAATTGGCTCAATGACAGAAAAGGCATGGTGATATATTTCCAAGTAGGATGTTTGTGGCTTGGAAGGGAACTTCCAGGTTGTGCTCCCATGCATCTGCAGCCATTATCCTTCTAGATGGTAGTGGTCATGGATTTGGAAAATGCCAAGGAGCCTTGATGAGTTTCTGCAGTGCATCCTGTAATTGGTACACACTGCTGCCACTGCGGTCAGATTGAATGTTTGCGGATGATGTGCTATTCAAGTGACCTGCATTGTCCAGGATGGTGTCCAGCTCCTTTTTTGTTAACACTTGCACTCATCCAGGCAAGAATTCCATCACAAACCTAACTTATGCCTTGTAGATGGCAGACAGGCTTTGGGGAGTTAGGAGATAAGTTAATCACAACAAAATTCCTAGCCTCTGACTGTTCTATAGCCACAGTACTGATACAGTGAGTGCAATTCAATTCCGTTTCCGATCTGTGGTAACCTCAAGTTGTTGATAGTGGAGTTTCAGTGATGGTGAAGCCATTGAACATGAAGGACCAATGGTTAGATTCTCTACTGTTGCAAATGGTCATTGCCTGATACTTATGTGAATGTTACATGCCACTTGTCAGCCCGAGTTTGGATATTGTTGGTCTAGCTGCATTTGTGCATTGATTGCTTCAGTATCTGAATAATCGCGAATGGTCTTGGATGCTGTGCAATCATCAGCAAACATCCCCACTCCTGACCTCATATTGGAATGAAGATTCTTGATTAAGCAGCTGAAGATGGTTGGGCCTAGAGCACTACTCAGAAGAACAGTATCATCATACATCGCCTTCCCTAAAATTTGGTATGACCTCAGTCAAAATATATGTTCCTGGCAGCACAAAGATTGAGCTCACAAACTTGGCATTATTAGCACCATACACTAGCCATCCAGGTTAACCAGCTGGCTCATAATGCCTTCACATCTTCCCTAAATGTGGCACGCAGAACTTACGGCAATACTCCAGTTGAGTCAAAACCAATGTTTTACACAACTTTAAAATAATCTCGTTTTTATATTGCACTTCATCTGTTTGTCCAGGTATTTGCAGGGATTTATAGACAAGCATTCCAAGGTTCCTCTAACTTCTCAGTAACCAATCATTTTGTATATTCACTTGTCTTGCTAGCCTTCCCCAAATGCAATATCTCACACTTCTCCATGTTGGACTCCATTTGTCACTGTTGCACCCAATTGACCAGTCCATTGATATCTTTCTACAGTCTACCATTTTCTTTTTGGTCATAAACACAACCCAATGTTGTATAATTCCAACCTTCTTAAATCACAACCCTTATTTTAAGTCCCACTTGTGGATGTATACCATAAGTTACGGAGCTTTCATTGAGCCCTATGGGAGTCCACTGGAAACAGCCATTCTGTCACAAACAAACCAAAGGAGAACTACAATTTGCTTTCTGCCTCGAGCCAATTTTGGACCAAACTTACCACTTTGCCTTGGAGCCCATGGGCTTTTACATGTGATTACATATGCAGACTGATCAAAAGCCTTACTAAAATCCATACAGACTACAGCACATGTACTACATCAAATGCTCTTGCTCCATCAACGCTTTTTAAAAGATTTAATGTCAGATACCTCTCTTAACAAATTTTATATTTGATTAATCAGTGACTTTTTAAAATGAAGACTCATCTTGAGCTTCAGAATTTTTATCCCAATAATTTTCTCACCAGTGGTTAAGCTGATTGTAATTGAGTTTATCCTTTCTCCCTTGTTAACTGTCTTCCAATCTTCTGGAACCATAACTGTACAAGGGAATTGGAAAATGATAATTAGAGCCTCTGCTTCTCCCCCTAAAAGCCTAGAGCACAATATCATTTGGGCCCAGGACTTCTCCACTTTCAATGTTAAACCCTTTAGTGCTTCCTTTCTCAATTTGGCAGGAAAGAAAAGATGACACAATTACTCCATAGTTGTAAAATGGCTAAGTATGACCTTATAATCAAACCATAAGAGACTCTGGATAGGACAAATACAAGACATAATTGTATGTCTTGTACAAGACATGTACAATGTGTGGGTACATGTATGGGTTAGCCCATAATTTAAATCAACAAATACAGAACTAAACCATATAAACAAAGGGGAATTTATGAATTATAAACCTATGGAAAGATAGTGTTGTAGTGGGAACATCACTAGGCTGATAACTAAGGGATCCAAGCTAATGCTCTGGGAACATCATTTCAAATCCCACCATAATAATTAGTGGAATTTTAACTCAATTTATTGAAAATAAATCTGGAATTGAAAGCAAATCTCAGTAATGGTTACTATAAAACCATCATCAATTGTAGTAATAACCCATCTGGTTCACACATCTGGCTCCAAACCCACAGCAATGTAGTTAATTCTTAACTGTTCTCAAGGGCAATTAGGGGCAGCCAACAAATGTTAGCCTTGACCACTTTAAATGATATAGAAAAATTAAAATACCACTCATCCATTTCATACTCCAACCGACAGCAAGTGAGTTGAAAAGGCAAATACGAGGTTGGAGTCATGCTTGCAGACTAAGCAGTAAATTTATGAACTATAAAGCGTTTATGAGGGATTAGAAATTTTAAAAGTTAACTTTTTGACACTAGGGGAGTTAAAGGACACAGTTATGAACCAGACGTATACTATTAGGACAAGTGTCAGGAAAATCTTGAAAGACTGATCAAAAACCTGAATCATTTAAATTGGATCCTATATGGAGATCTCTGAACGGATCAATTAAGGTGAGTTGAATGGCGTTCCTTATCTGGGAATATAAATTTAACAGTAAATTGTTCGCCACTGAACAAGAGGCCGGTCCCTTCCTCACCTTTAAAATTAACACATCGGCCGGCCCCTTTCTCATTCATTCCCAGGTTACACCTCCAATCCTCATCATCCGAATTATAATCTAAACCCTTCAGACAAATATTATATTGGACGCGAGTTAAACTCTGTTTCACTCCACAAATCTGCTGATTTTTTTCCCAGCATTTTCTACATTTCCAATATTTCGCTTTTATAATCAAACGTTTACCCACTCAGGTTAAAGCAATTGCAACATGCCTCACACCCACGAAACAAGTCGGGATTTATAACTAATTTAGAAAGAGAAGTAATTGCTTACCGAGTAAAGGCCGTTCACTCCATTCCAGACCCCGATCCCGGTACGGCCCGGACTATTCCCGAGGCCTCAGGAGCTTTCATGGAAACCGGGACGCGAAGAGCATTGAGCATGCGCATACCTTCCACAGCGACACCTAACGGTCTGGAGGAGCAGTGGCGGCTGCTCTTTGTTCCCTCTAGCACAGCGACGCTTACCGGACTGGAGGAGCAGCGGCGGCCACACCGCGTCCCCGCTGAAACAGCGACATCTGTCGGACTGAAGGAACAGTGGTGACCACAGCCGGGCCTAATTCCGGCTCAAGTAGCGACACCTGCTGGTCCTGGTCCTCGCTGAAATAAGTGGAGCAGGTTTACCTAAATATTGAGGTCACCCCAAAACCAGAATAAAATCTTCAGCAAAACCTTAGGAACAGGGGCCACCTTTGAGACGCACGAACTATAAAAAATCTTCAATTTCTCTCTCTCGCCCCGCCCTTCTTTACCGAATCCATAGATTCACATTTTATGTCATTGGTTAAATAAGAAAAGCATAACGTGGTCCAGAGATTTTGAACATTTGTGAAGTCGAATTTCTTCTGCACAACGGAATTCTGTGACAACTGGGAAAAGGCCTAGCACTGCAACGAGTTCCAACCTCATTAGAGAAAATTGAATGATATGCAAAGCCGTGAAATTATTCTTTCTCATGCTCTTCAATAGGATTGTGGCCCAGCTGGGATGAAGGGTCATCCAGACTGGAAATGTTGGCTCTGTCCTCCCTCCACAGATGTCAGACCTGTTGAGATTTTCCAGCATTTTCTGTTGTTGGATCATGGTTAATCTAAATGTGACTGCCTGGCTACCTCCGATAACCTTTCACCTCCTGATATATCAAGAATCTATCTATCTTAAAAATATTCAAAGACTCTGCTTCCACTGGTTTTTGAGGAAAGGAGATCCAATGATTACCCTCTGCAATAAAAAAAATCGTCAATCCCTGCAGTGCAGAAGGAGGCCATTCGGCACTTCAAATATGTTCTGCCTCTGAAAAAGTATCTCACCCAGGCCCACATGCCCTGCACATTTACTATGGCTAATCCATCTAATGTTTATGTCTTTTGGACATAAGGGGCAATTTAGCATAGCCAATCCACTTAACCTGCACATCTTTGGACTGTAGTAGGAAGTCCACGTAGAATGTGCAAACTCCACACAGTCACCCGAGGCCAGAATCAAACCTGGGTTCCTGACGCTGAAGCAGTGTGCTAATCATAGTGCCTTACTGTCTTAATCAAGCTCAGTGGCCTCTTTTAAACAGTGACTTCTATCTAGTTCTTGATTCTCATACAAGAGCAAATGTAATTTGTATATCTACTCCATCAAGACCCACTGAGATCTTATACATTTCAATAAAATCACTTTAGCAAATGCCTTCTGGAAATTGATGTACACTATATCCACAGCACGTGATGCCTTCAAAGAATTCCAATAAAATGGTTAAACATGATCTCCCTTTCACAAAAAGGTTGTTGTCTTGTGGATCCAGAACTGGCTTGCCCGCAGAAGGCAGAGTGTGGTTGTAGATGGGTCTTTTTCTGCATGGAGGTTGGTCACCAGTGGAATGCCCCAGGGATGTGTTCTGGGACCCTTGCTGTTTGTAATTTTCATAAATGACCTGAATGAGGAAGTGGAGGGATGGGTTGGTAAGTTTGCTGATGACATAAAGGTTGGGGGTGTTGTGGATAGTTTGGAGGGATGTCAGAGATTGCAGCGTGATACAGATAGGATTCAAGGCTTGGCGGAGAAGTGGCAGATGGACTTCAACCCTGATAAATGTGTAGTGGTCCATTTTGGCAGGTCAAATGGGATGAAGGAGTATAATATCAAGGGTAAGACTCTTAGCAGTGTAGAGGATCAGAAGGACCTTGGGGTCCAGGTCCATAGGACTCTTAAATCGGCCTCACAGGTAGAGGATGTGGTTAAGAAGGCATATGGTGTACTGGCCTTCATCAATTGAGGGATTGAGTTCAGGGGTCAGGAGATAATGTTGCAGTTTTAAAAGACCCTAGTCAGACTCTCTTGGAATACTGTGTTCAGTTCTGGTTGCCTCATTACAGGAAGGATGTGGAAGCTATTGAAAGGGTGCAGAGGAGATTTACAAGGATGTTGCCTGGATTGGGTGGAATGCCTTATGAGGATAGGTTGAGGGAGCTCGGTCTTTTCTCAGAGAGATGAAGGATGAGAGGTGACCTGATAGAAGTGTATAAGATGTTGAGAGGAACAGATCGGGTGGATTCTCAGAGGCTTTTTCCAAGGGCTGGAATGGTTACTACAAGAGTACACAGGTTTAAGGTGCTGGGGAGTAGGTACAGAGGAGATATCAGAAGTAAGTTTTTCACTCAGAGGGTGGTGGGTGAGTGGAAACGGATGCCATGGGTGGTGGTGGAGGCAAATTCAATAGAGTCTTTCAAGAGACTTCTGGACGAGTACATGGAACTTAATAGAATTGAGGGTTATAGGTAAGCCTAGTAGGTATGGATATCATCGACACAACTTATGGGCTGAAGGGCCTATTTATGCTGTAGTTTTTCTATGTCCTGTATTCTACAAAACTATGTTGACTGTACCTGATTGCTTTGATTCTGTGCCCACTGGGCACTGCAGGAGCTGGGGTGTATTATAGACCCTGACAATCACATTTTAATTTGGTGTTTTAAGTTTCCTTTTGATTTTGTTTTTTGTTCGGGCTGTCCTCCCTTCCTTTTTGGGAGCTATCTCTTTTAATTTGTCCCTAAGTTAATTGAAGTTTGTTTACTTGTTTGGTATGCAAAAGAGCTATCTGATTGCTTTGATTCTGCGTCCACTGGGCACCACAGAGGCTGGGGGGTATTCTTGATCCTGATAAAACATTAAATCAAAATGTGGTTAAGTTTCCTTTGGACTTTGGTTTCTGTTCGGGCCATCCCCCCCCCGCTTCCTTTTTGGGGGGCTGCCCCTCTTAATTTGTCCCTAAGTTAATTTGAGTTTGTTTTACTCGTTTGGCTCATGAAAAGAACTACCTGATTGCTTTGAATTTTACAAAAGTCCCCTGCCATAATAATAATTTTCAACATTTTCCATGTGACAGTGTTAAGCCAGTTGGTCCGTGGTTTTGTGATTTCTGTCTCTCTCCCTTTTTGAATAAAGGAGTTATATTTGTTATTTCCTAATCTCAAAAGGCACATTCCCAAATCCAGGTAATTTTGCAAAATTGGAACTAACATATCAAATATCTCACCAGCCACTTCTTTTAAGACCATGGGATGAAGTCTACCATGACCCAGGGATTTGTGAGCTTGCGCTCCAACAATTTGCTAAGTACCACTTCTCAGGTAATTGTAATTTTCCTGAGTTCCTCCATCCCTTTGAATTCCTGATTTCCAGCTTTCTCTCCTTATTAATCTTTGTCATTCTTCACTGTCCTTTACATTCTGTCCAATCTTGTGATCTGCCACCCATCTTTGCACAATTATATGCTTTCTCCTTAAATTTTTTCTTGTTAATCACAGATTAGCTGTGCTCCCTTGGAATTTTTCCTTCTGATTAGAATGGAACTTTAAATGACAAACACCTCGGCCCTGTTTTACCAGCACCAAAATTGGGGCGGTGAGACTCTCAGAATGGCATTCCCCGTTGACTGCGGGCACATCTTACGAGCCAGTAAGATCAGGCCTCATCTCTTAAACTCATTAATCATTTCATGTTAACTAGCTCTATTTTCATTGCCACATGTGCCCTTATTTAAATTTAAAAGACCCATTTCCTCAAACTAAATGTAAAATTCAATAACTTGATCAGTGTTAATTAGGGGCACTTCCACTGAGGTCATTAATTAATCCTATCTTATTGCACAATACCAGGTTGATAATAACCTGCTCTCTAGTTGGCTTTGAGAAACTATCACAAAACATTCTAAGAACATCCCTATTTCCTATCCACACTATCTTTGCTCAACTGATTTTTCCAGTTTATAAATAGATTAAAATCCCCCATGATCATCACTACTTTTCAAGCTCCCATTACCTCTTCATCACACTGAGTCATTATAATTAACGGGCCTATACACCACTTCCACACGTGACTTTTTGCCTCTAATATTTCTCATTTCTGCACCGCTTTTGCATCCTGGTTTTCTGAACGTCAGTTATCCCTCTCTAATGTGCTAAACCGTCATTAACAGAGCAATGCCCCCACCTTTTCCTTGCTTCCTGCCTTTCCAAAAAGTCATGTACCCTTCAATATTCAGGTCCCAGTCTATGTCATCCTGCGGCAGCTAGCAGATCATATTTCTTTATTTCTATTTGCTCTATCAGTTCATCTGTTTGGTTTTGAATGCAATGTGTATTCAGAAAGAGCCTTAGGTTTTGGCTTTACATTATTTTATAATCTCTAGCCTTGGTTTCTGCTTTACACTTAGATTTGTTCTCTATCCCTTCCCGTCACGTGCTGTTGATCATTTCCCACATTGATAAATTTCTCTTTTGCCTTGTCTCTACTCTTTGGTTTACCACATCATCTCAAATTTGCTCCCTTGCCCCCATGATTTAGTTTTAAACTTTCCTACTTCCTTAGTTAGGTGGTTCACTAGAACAATGGCTCCAGCATGGTTCAGGTGTAGATCCCATTTTCCCCAATATTTGTGCTAGTGCCCTGCAAACTGGAACTTGTTTCATACCATAATTTTGAACCATATATTCATTTTTCAAATCTTATTTGTTTTACGCCAAATTGCATGTGACCTAAGTCATAGAGATTACCTTTGAATTTTCTTCTTAATTTGGTGCCTATCTCCTCATACTGACTATTCAGGACATTTTTCCTCATTCTAGTTACGTAATTGATATCTACATAACCACACAACTCGATCGCCCCATCCTACTGCAAGTTCCTCTCCAGGCCTGAGCAGATATTCCAAACCCTGACATGAAGCAGGCAACAGTCTTCTGGATTGTCATTCTTTGCAGCACAGAACAATGTAAGTCATCTACAAACGCTACATTCCTTTCCCCACCTGCGCCCACTTGAATAGCTTCCTGTAAAATGGCACCATGCCATAAATAAGTGATAATTCATAACTACAAATTAATAAAGCATAAAATAACGAGATGTTCACAATTCTGCAATCTTTGAATATACAATTACAACATATTGCACAATATCTTTAATTTACGGAATTAAAGTGAAAGGTCTGCACTCTATTAAAGTCCATAAATCATATGTCAGATTGAGTTAAATTCTCAATCATCTATGAGCTTTGTGAAGTGGAGGGAATTGAGCTGTCATGTAGACTATCTATTCTTGGTTTAACTTGCGGAATCTCCATAATTCCATTGCACACACATTTTTAGTGATAGTGACAACGGGAGGTGAGGTTCAAGAGTTTTCTGGCAAAGTACAGACAGAGCATTTTCCATTTTTCAGCAAGACAACACTATTTAGTTGTTTAACTGTGTCAGAGTGGCTTTAGTACGCATTATCTAAATCAGTTTGTGCTAATTTCTGAATGCCCTCAAGCTTGTTCACATGCTCTTTAAGTCCAATATTCCAAACCGGCACTGCGTTTTCAACAATCGGTCTTGTGCAGTGAATAGGTCAGTTTGCGATACGTTGTGATACTCAAGAAGATGTAACATATCTCTCAAGCATTTCACACCCTTGTGAATCCCATATGCCATCACTTTGAATGTATATTCCTCATAGTCTAATGCATGTTTTTGTTCAAGTTAAGCATTATATAAGTTGATGAAAGGGGGAGCAGGAGGGTTGCACAGGAAACATAATTCCATACTGTTTGGGAGTTTAAGTTTATTCCAAGCATCCCAATTCAACTTTTATGTAAATGTTTTACAAATATATTAGATAAAAAATATTATACACAACACTTAAATAAAGTTAATTCCATGGACATTGCACATGGTGAATAATGACAACATCTTGCAATACCAATCTGCACAAACTTGAAAGGCCTCTGGTTCAATCATTGATCAGTCATGTGTATAGGGTCTTTGATTGTTTACACAGTTCTTAACATTCAGGAACCAGAATTTCATTAAGTAAGGACAAGATCAAGCTCACATTCAGTTAACTAGCCTGCTCAGTCCAAACTCTTGTGAAAAACATGTATTAACATGACGTTACTGCGAGAAGGGGAACTGGTACCAGTGGAACTATACCACAATGAAGGCCAGCATCATTAGAGGGCAAAAAAAACTACATTTTAAACATGTTTACACTAAAACAAATTGAGTAACACTGCCCAGAACATGAAGGAAAGGTTTGGTTTGTATGTGCAAGTATGAATAATGAATAAAAAATTCTAAAGTGTAACCAGGTAAATGAGCACACCAATGTGAATAAAGAGACATTAAAAATTCCAGCCTTCCTTACTTCTACTTAATTATATTCCCATTGATGCGTAAAATAGAAACTGTAAATTTTACCCAGTAGAAAAGCAGACATAATTCCCTTGTGTTTCAGTTCAGAGTGTAGCACTGGTTCCAAAATGACATAATTAGGATTATGCACTTATAGTAGATACTAGACAATACCATCATTTTCACTGAAAGATCAGGAACAAAACTTGTGTAGTAATGTTGAAATACCTGTCAAGTGTAACAATTTATGTAGGTAAATACAGTAGACATTCTGTACCAATAACCAATTAATCTGATTTTTTAATCTTGGTGAGGCAGGAACTTTAGCTCAAGAATGCTCCACTCGTTGAATATGATTGTAAGATATCTTAATACTCTCCTGTAAAGATTTTGGTTTACCGTCTCATCTGAAGGACAGCACACCTCTACCAATACAACTTTTCCTCAGTATCAGCTAAAATTATATCAAGGGCAAGACAGCTATCAACTCAAACAAGCTGGCCCTTATACAGCATTAAAAACAGATGATAATTATATATAAGAATGCATGTTATACTGCAGCCAATAGCATATGCAAGATAGAAAATACATTTGGAATCTGACTCCAAACAACTTAGCACAATTAACATAGTTTGTGCTGCAATGGGATCATATCCTGCAAACTTTGAACTTTTTAAATGAATCAAATGGAGAAAGGAATCCAACTGTGCACTCCAGTAATGTACTGCAGTCCTGTCACATTTAGTGTACCATTTCCAGAAGCATTGAAACTCTGAGAATTTTCTGAGCCTATTCTTTTGGAAGTGGTATCCCAAGCGCAGTGTGATTCTGTAAGTTCTGAGCTTTTTCTACATCTTCTGGGGAACAGAAATCTTCTAGAAATAAGGTCGCTAAGTTACTTAGACGTTTGTTTTTGGACATGGAGAAACGTAGCATACACTCAACAACTGGTATTGCCGTGATTTCTTTCTGGGATGAGGGCGTCACCAGGTATATTAATGTGGTAATGGCAGACAGTACTATGTCCTCATTGGGGCTGGATAAGCAGTCCAGCACTGCCTGAACTCCATTGTTCTGTAAAATATATTCCTTGTTCTCTTTGTCCAAACATAAGTTACAGAGGCCACCTGCAGGATATAAAAAAAACACTGGCAACTTCTGGTCCATGAAAATTTGGAGAAACAGGTAATGTAAAAGTACAGGTGAAATATGAATGATCACCCACATTAAACATTAACTTCACTGTTAATGTCCTTACAGTTCCCTTCCCACTTACACACAAAACAACAAGATCACTGATTTATAATTGCTACAAATAAATAATCTTATTCTGAAAGTCCTACAATACTTGAAAATAAAAGTAAATCCTAATGCTCCTAATCTACAGGTGCCATAAACCTATATCCGTAATTCCATTTGAGGAAAATCATGTAAGAAACCACCATTATCTACACAAAGTTTTAAGACAGTCTGAAGAGCATTCATTACATTTCAAAGGGTCCAGAGCTGAAAGAGAGCCAACCATATTGCATACAAGCCAATGACAGATTAAAAACCTAATACTGAGGAAGTTTTATAAATTGATCTGGAAAATTGTAATCACTCTCTGAAAATTCCCTTATTAGCGGTAATTAATCTATAACTGGCCTCTGGATCAATGTAAATCACCTTTCTATAAGATAAATCTGAGCAGCGATCTTAAAGGGACATGTAAGATTAACAGTTAAGCATAATAACCACATTCCAAAACTTAAGAGTTACTTCGCAGAAAATCAGACAAATAGATAAAACTAAAAATATTGAGATAGTGAAACCAATATTTCTGGTGTTGCTCTTTTTTCAACATATGTGCTATTTCCTTAAAAAATGCTGATTAATTATGACAACGGGCCTGGAATTGAGCACAGCTTGGAAGATCCATACCCACAACTAAAGGAGTGTGGAATAAAGGACAAATATAAACTTAGGTTTTACCTATTCCAAATTCAACAAATCTTTCATTATCTTCTGAGAGCATATCCTGAAATAGGTCTATAACTTGCAGCTGTCGAAGATACTGATAGTTACTGGGATCATACGCAAAATTAGCCAGGTTTGCCAGAACTTGCTCCTTTGCCTCTGAAAACGTAGAATAAAACAATGTTAACTCTTATAGACACAGGATTGGCATTGTCAGTGTCATTGGGACTGAGGTACACAACTGCAGAATGAGCATTGAGATGATACGGTTATATTTTTTTGTGTGTGTTCCATATATACTGCGTAGGTTAAGGAAAGCTGAGTCTGTGTTTCCAGGGTTAATCAGAGGAGAGGTTTTTGAAGCCAAATTGTCTGTGGAGCATAACGCATTTTGCATGAAGTCTTTCCACTTATGAGGCTTTATAGTGGGTTTTAATTTATAGGTTAACTAAGTAGGTTTGAAATTTACATTTGGGGTTAAATGTTTAAATTGTTGCATAATTATTGCATTTGAAAAGAGGTCCAAAGGCAATAAGGACATTTACATTTTACAGGGGATTCATGGGTAAACAGGGGAAGGCATTTTAAATTTTATTGACCCAAAATTGAGGTAATATAGAAACATGAAAGGCTTTAATATTTGAGGAACCCAAGTTTAAAGAGATTTGTGAAGACTATAGAAAACGAACATGAAAGGGGAAAAAGGGATTTATTAGAACATGTTTTCAGTTGGAGTGGAGTTCTTTCGCAGGAAGCCCACTGAAGACCAGTTTCTTTGTATCAGAGTATGCTGAAAAGCAATGAAAAGTTGTGAATTTAGAAAAACAATTTGTGAAGTAGTTTGTTTGAGTTTGCCTTTGGAAAACCCACATCAGATTTTGGGATGTCAAAGAATGTATCCCTGTTGGTGGTGAAAGGCAATTTCTTGATTCAGATAATACACCTGAATTTTTCAGTTAAGAATCTATAAGGACTATTGCCAAAAAGTTAGTTTCATTGTGTACTTTTTAAGTCATTTTTATGGGTTATCTTTTAAAATCTTTTCTAATTATGTATTGTTTTTCTTGTATGTTTACGTTTTATTTTCCCTTTAAATGAAAATTTTTAATTCTTCACGTTTTAAACATTATCACTGGAGTTCTGTGCTCGACTTCAGTAGCTATCCTTCCTTTTCTATAATACAAAAAAATACAGATTATGTTCAGCCGAGACAGACTGCAATCTGAGATCTGACTTGTCTACTTGTGTCGTATCACGTGAAAGACAACTTCAATCCTATTCACCTAGAAAAGCCAACATGGTGAAGTGTTGCAACAAATATCCCTGTATATAATTGATCAAAAAATACTAAACAACATAAATTTATGACACAGGTAGCAAGAAACATGAGCACAGCCAAAAATATTGGCACCTGTGCTTCAAAATATTCAATGATTGTTCTTTTTCGAGCATTTACTATTTAGAATTCCATAGTTCCATACTCAGATCATGTCTGATAATCATAGATCTCCATTCTACATTTTTTGTCATCCTACCTTGACTATCAGTATCTTGAAACTCAGTAACAAGGGCTTGTAGGTAATCAAACCGGTCTTGGAATTTGTTTTCCCTCAGCCGACCTGAGCTGGCCATTTCATCTGAACTACAATCAGCTGCACAGAAAAGAAAAAAACTAATTAAAAACCTAGGCCAATTGCAGTACGTAAATAGCAGTGGGATATTAATGACCATTAGCCCAAATGCAAGGAGCTTGTGGTATAATTTATCTTTTTGAGCAAAACTATTCATGCAGCCATTGTCTTCTCAGTCCCAAACTCATACTGCAAACGGATTTACCCATATCCCTGACCTCTTTCTCCACCATGCCTCCTATTCTCACAAACAGTTCCCCTGTAAAACTCCTAGAAAATCAAGTCAACAACCTTATTGTGACATAGGAAGAACCAATATCTCTCAAATCATAAAAAAGACTATTTCTAATATTTATACTTAAGCTTTAACATTTCTTTCAATCCATCTGCTGGAGATAATGCTAACATAAGCTCAAAACCTTGGTGAAATCAGATGAGATAACCTGCTGCATTTCTGAAGGCTGAACAAGCAGATTGTGGAAAGACAGTCAGCCACATGTGAAGCTGCCCCTTGCCGGTTGTGTAGAATGATCTCGGTTGACATTTTGTTGCAGGGCTGGTGTTTACTTTGGAACTTTTGAACCCACATCTTGTGGTGACAAACTACAACCACAGTTGACTTCTCCATTTGAATTGATCATCAGCTGGAGTTTCTCAATTGCCACAAATGATAGAATCATAGAATCCCTACAGTACAGAAAGAGGCCATTTGGCCTATCAAGCCTGTGCCGACAACAATTCCACCCAGGCCCTATACCTACGTATTTACCCTTCTAATCCCCCTGACACAAGGGGCAATTTGGGACAGCCAATCAAACCTGTACATTATTGGACTGTGGAGGGAAACTGGAGCCCCGAAGGAAACCCACACAGACACAAGGGGAATGCAGAAATTCCACACAGACAGTCACCCAGAGCCAGAATTAAACCTAGGTCCCTGGCGCTGTGAGGTAGAAGTGCTAAGCACAGTCCTGTGCTTCAATGATGTTGAAGGCTTTTATATCTTTTTTGTTAGCATCCTTGAACGAGAGCTCTGGGCATCTTGTTGGTTTCTTGGCGAGGGTTACTCTCCATAGTAGCAGCACAGTGGCTAGCACTGCTGCCTCACAGCACCGGGGACCTGAGTTTGATCCTGGCTCAGGTGACTGTCTGTATGGAATTTACATATTTTCTCCACGTCTGCATGGATTTCCTCTGCATGCTCCAGTTACCTCCCACAATCTAAAAGGCTGGTTAGGTGCATTGGCTATGCTAAATTCTCCCTCGGTGTATCTGAATAGGCACCAGAGTGTGGCACCTAGGCTAGATTTTCACAGTATCTTCATTGCCATGTCCATGTAATTGTGACACAAATAAATAAACTTAAATGTGTCATACGCTTGACAATGCAGCCATCTTCCGTCCTGTGTACATGCCCAAGCCAGCAAAGCCTTTTTTGTTTGACTAGAGGTAGCATTCTTCACATATATGCCCCAGAAAGGGCTGCTTAATCGGTGACTTTGTCTTTCCACGTGATGCCAGGGATGTGTCACAGATACCAAGATGGAAGTGACGGAGGTCCTGTTCTTAATCAGTCCGTGTTTTTCTGCCATACAGCAATGTGCTGAGGGTACAAGCCTTGCAGGCTTACATCTTGGTTCTACAGGTCAGTTTGTTATTTTCCATGCCTATTTTGTTAGTTGGCCAAAGTTAATGGATACTTGCCAACGCATGTGCTAAATTCTGTTAACAGGTTATCTGTTACCATAGATCCAAAGTAGCAGAACTTGTTGACTGTTTCCAGTGGTGTGTTGAGTCTCATCACAGGCAGAGACACAGCACCCTGTCCCATAACTACAGTTTGCTTGACACAGAGGGTGAGGAAGAACTTGACATAAACATGTGATAGACAATCCATGAGCCTTTGGAGTTGGTCTTCTATCTGGGCAACAAGTGCAACATCATCATCAGCCACAGAAGTTCTCTAATCAGCAAAATGCACACCTTTGTCTTGGCTTTCAGTCTTGGGAGGTTTGATCACACGTGGAGGTACATTCCTTCGATGTCAGAAAGGAAACCATGGGATTGAGAAAACAATACCAAACAGAATAAGGACCAAGATGCAGCCCTGTTTCACCCTATTCTTGATTTCAGTTGTCAGAAGTGGAGCTGTCAAACTGAATGCTGCCTTGCATATCATCCTGAAAGGATCATAGGAAACTGTGAAGTTTGGGAGGACAGATGATTCTTTCTAGTAGCCACTAGAAGCCCATCCTAGTCATGGTGTCAAATGCTTTTGTAAGATCCGCAAAAGCAAGGTAAGTAGTGCTTGCTGTCTCTATACTTCTCTTGAAGCCAACAAAAAAAGATCATGTTTAACATGAGCCTGCCTGCTCTGAAGACACATTGTGCCATTGGGTACATTCTGCCAGCTAGTCAATTAAGCCTCATTAGAATTACTCTGGCAAAGGCCTTCCTGGTGACACTGAAAAGTGAGATGACTTGGTAGATGGTAGAATCCTCTTAATTGCCTTTATTTTTGTACAACACGACGGACGTTTGCATTACACATCTCTAATGGGACAAAAATTCTCCCAGCGGGGCGGCACATAGCACTGCTGCTTCACTGCGCTAGGGACCCAGGTTCAAGTCCTGGCTTGGGTCACTATCTGTGTGGTGTTTGCACATTCTCTCCATGTCTGCATGGGTTTCCTCCAGGTGCTCTGGTTTCCTCCCACATTCTGAAAGATGTGCTAGTTAGGTGCATTGACCCAAACAGGTGCCAGACTGTGGCAGCTAGGGGAATTTCACAGCAACTTCATTGCAGTGTTAATGTAAACCTTACTGGTGACTAATAAATAGACTTAAAAAAACTGAGGAGGTCACTGAATATGTTATGGCAGCTTCAATGTCATGTTCTAGCCAGTGAATCATTTGTTTGTTTCTATCAGTGAGTACTTTCCCATCTGTGAGATTCAAAGCAACTTCAAAGGGCCAACTACCATTTTAATGCCGTCATACATAATGCAAAGGTTATCACTGTCAATTAGCAACTTGTATTCCTTTGCGTAGATTGATTTAATATTTGTTGGCACAGTACCTTACTGTCTTCTGCACAACTGTGAACATGAGATTGTCGAATGTCTTAGGGTCAAGGGGCAGGTGAGCTGCATTCTTTGCTTCAATGACAGGAACCGTAGTTTTGTAAATGATTGATCAATGCTTCATCAGCATTATCTGGTGAGCCCTCAGTTTGAAGAGACAGCCTAAGCGCTTCTGAAAACTTCAACATTTGTTGTTATCCCTTGTGCTTGAAATGTTGACATTTGTCATGCCAACGTGTTCAGATATTTTCTATGGTTGCACCTTCACCCTACAACTGACAAATAGTTATCACAATCCTGCACTGTGATCAGTGTTGGTCTGAAGTATGCTACAAGATAAATTGCATCTTCTGCTGATTAGCAGGTCAAGTTGATGCCAGATCTCAGATGACACACATGACACCTTGTGCCAATGTTTGCCCTGGAAGATGCTGAAAAGATGCTCTGCACAAAGTTCTAATATAAGTTTTTGTTTATCTTTCCAATGCCATGATGACCTAAGATTTGCTTGACGTAACTCTGTATGAATCAGCTCTTGCATTAAAGTCACCCGGACAAATAACTTTTCTCCATGTGACAAGTGCTGCAGAATATCATCCAGAATGTTACTTTGTCTTTGACATTAATTGGTGCACCAGCACAGATGATGGTAACAAAACTGCCATCTGATGATGATTTCAGAAGTCAAAATCTCAATCATCTGTTGACAACAAAAAACTCACTCCATGTCTATTGTAGTCATCTGCACTTTTGCATGCCAATAGAAGGTACAATGGGTCTCACATACTGATCTAGTACCAGCCAATCTCGCCTCTTGAAGAGCAGAATCAATATTTAACTTGTATAGGTCACAGCTGATCAATGCTATCAAGACCACGTGGTCCTCTCATGCCAGTTTATAAGCTAGAGAGCCTTCATTTTTTGTTCATTTGGTACCAAAATATTGCCTGCTTGTCAGTGTAGGATTCCTCACACCACCAGAGAAAGTCAGATGTTGGCGGATCAGCATCATATTGGCTGGGGACTGCCCAGCTTAAGGCAGACAGTGACTGGCCAATATATTGTAATAATCCTTTCCACCAGAATCAATCCATGGCACCCTTTCTTTACACCATAAAATGCTTCCTCTTGTGTTGGTCTCTTCACTGTTAAGAGTAAGGATGGTATCCTCTCCATTTGTTTTTGCTGCATAGTCTCAGCAGGAATTTAAGCCACACACTTGCTTAGTATCTGCATCTCTTTCTTGACCTTATAGACTGAATCCAAAGAAAGGGCCAGACCCCTGCATTAGGAGATCACTTGGATTCAAGGATTGCCAGAAGATGCTTGCTCAGCAGCTGCTTACTCCACTTCAGTGCATTTTACTCTCCTGAGTCAGGAACAGTAAGTAATAAGTCCCACACCACCAGGTTAAAGTCCAACAGATTTATTTGGAATGACAAATAAGCCTGTTGGACTTTAACTTGGTGATGTGCAACTTCTTACTGTGCCCACCACAGTCCATTGCCAGCATCTCCACATCTGAGCCAGGAGGGAGTGGGTACAATTTAACCCATTGCTGGGACTTGGTTGATGGGTGCAAGGGCACATTCACACACTGACAAATCTTTGTTCACATCTTTGGAGACCAAGATTTCTCTAAATATAGGAGTTTAGCGACATTGCAGAAGGTGCATTGCAGAGACATCCTCGATTTTAACTGCTCTATTGTCAATTTCAGTTATCTACACCCTAAGCTTTGTAATTCCCCCCACACCTCTCCACTTCCCACTGACACATTCCTTAAAGCTTACTTCTTTGACAAAGGTTTTGGCTATCTCCCCTTTCACCTCCACTATTATGGAGTACAATGTTAGCAAGTGTGAGGTTATCCACTTTGGCAGGAATAATAGTAGGAGGGATTACTATTTAAAGGGCGAAAAGCTGCAGCATGCTGCAGTGCAGAGGGATCCGGGGGTCCTTGTTCATGAGTCGCAAAAACCCAGTCTGAAGGTGCAGCAGGTGATCAAGGCGGCGAATGGGATGCTGGCCTTTATAGCGAGGAGGATAGAATATAAAAGCAGAGAGGTATTGCTGCAACTGTACAGGGCATTGGTGAGGCCGCAGCTGGAGTACTGTGTGCAGTTTTGGTCGCTGCACTTGCGCAAGGATATCTTGGCCTTGGAGGGAGTGCAGAGGAGGTTCACTAGGCTGATACCGGAGATGAGGGGGTCGGACTATGAAGAGAGACTAAATAGACTGGGTCTGTACTCGTTGGAGTTTAGAAGGATGAGGGGGAATCTTATAGAGACGTATAAGATAATGAAAGGGATGGATAGGGTAGAGGTAGAGAGATTCTTCCCGCTCAGAAAGGGCAACAGGACTAGAGGGCACGGCCTCAAGATAAGGGGGGGGGCAGTTTAGAACGGAGTTGAGGAGGAACTTCTTCACTCAAAAGGTGGTGAATCTCTGGAATTCTCTGCCCGTTGAAGTGGTGGAGGCTACCTCGCTAAATATATTTAAGACACGGGTAGATAGGTTTTTGGTAGGCAAGGGAATTAAGGGTTATGGGTTGAAAGCGGGAAAGTGGAACTGAGCCACTTCAGATCAGCCATGATCTTACTGAATGGCGGGGCAGGCTCAAAGGGCTAGATGGCCTACTCCTGCTCCTACTTCTTATGTTCTTATTATCATCACTCCAGTGACCCAAAAGCTCCTTGCTAAAACAGCCACCTATTTGCACTTCGATAACAACTTGCAATTGTATCAGATATGTGACAGGAGTAAAACGTCCCAAAGTACTTCATAGGAATGGTATAAAGCAAAAGGTTACATTGAGCTTCCTAAATAATACTGGAGCAAATGGGTTTGCACAGGATGATATTTTAGGAAGTAGATGGGGCATTGGAACTTGGGGTAGAACTTATATTAATCATGTACAGCGAGAAATCGTAAATGAGGGAAATGCTCGTAGAGATGTTGCATATTTCATAAACAGTTTGAGCAAATGAGTTACCAGATATTCAAGTAATGACTTGAAGCAACTCTGCTTTGTTCTATGAAACGTTATTGAAGTTCGTTCCAGCCGCACCCGGCATAAGGCGGCCGGTCAATGACATTAATGACCTCTTACAGCACGGTGAAAGCTGAGACCCCGGGAAACCTTACACCACTGCTCCTTCTCGCTCTCTACTCCTGGCTGTTCACTCACCTCGTCCCACAGAACAAGCGCCCGCTTCCTCACACCGGAAGTTGCGGGAAAACCTCAACGTCACTTCCTGGAAACCCGACCACGGCGCTGATGCTTTTGAATATGCGCAACAGGGTCAAGCCGTGTCTTACCCTTCCCAGTGGGAAGCTTGCGAGTTTACTATCAAGTAAATCGGTTGGACTTAAACCCGGTGTTGTCAGACTTAGTCTCACAACACCAGGTTAAAGTCCAACAGGTTTATTTGGTAGCACTAGCTTTCGGAGCACTGCCTCTTCGTCAGGTAAGTGGGAGTTCTGTTCACAAACAGGGCATAGAAAGACACAAACTCGATTTACAAAATAATGGTTGGAATGTGAGTCTTTACACGTAATCAAGTCTTAAAGGTACAGACGATGTGAGTGGAGAGAGCAATAAGCACAGGTTAAAGAGATGTGTATTGTTTCCAGACAGGACCGTTAGTGATATTTTGCAAGCCCAGGCAAATTGTGGGGGTTACAGATAATGTGACGTGAACCCAAGATCCTGGTTGTGGCCTTCCTCACGTGTGTGGAATTTGGCTATCAGTCTCTGCTCAGCGACTCTGAGCGACTCAGCGACTCTTGGCTGTCTAATAGGAAGCAGAGAGTTGGTATCAATGGGTGCTATTCTGGTTGGCGGTTGATGACTAGTGGAGTGCCGCAGGGGTCGGTGCTGGGGCCTCAACTGTTTATCATTTATATAGATGATCTGGAGGAGGGGGCTGAGTGTAGGGTGACGAAATTTGCTGATGACACAAAGATGAGTGGAAAAGTAAATTGCGCGGAGGGTGTGGAAAGTCTGCAGAGGGATCTGGGTAGGCTGAGCGAGTGGGCAAGGACCTGGCAGATGGAGTACAATGTTAGCAAGTGTGAGGTTATCCACTTTGGCAGAAATAATAGTAGGCCGGATTACTATTTAAAGGGCGAAAAGCTGCAGCATGCTACGGTGCAGAGGGACCTGGGGGTCCTTGTGCATGAGTTGCAAAAACCCAGTCTGCAGGTGATCAAGAAGGCGAATGGAATGTTGGCCTTTATAGTGAAGGGGATAGAATATAAAAGTAGGGAGGTCTTGCTGCAACTGTACAGGGTACAGGTGAGGCCGCAGCTGGAGTACTGTGTGTGGCTTTGGTCGCCGCACTTGCAGAAGGATATATTGGCCTTGGAGGGAGTGCAGAGGAGGTTCACTAGGCTGATACCGGAGATGAGAGGGTTGGACTATGAAGAGAGACTAAATAGACTGGGTCTGTACTCGTTGGAGTTTAGAAGGATGAGGGGGGATCTTATAGAGACGTATAAGATAATGAAGGGGATGGATAGAGTAGAGGTAGAGAGATTCTTCCCGCTTAGAAAAGATAGCAGGACTAGAGGACACAGCCTCAAGATAAGGGGGGGGGGTCAGTTTAGATCAGAGTTGAGGAGGAACTTCTTCACTCAAAGGGTGGTGAATCTCTGGAATTCTCTGCCCGTTGATGTGGTGGAGGCTACCTCGCTGAATATACTTAAGTCACGGGTAGATAGGTTTCTGATAGAATTAAGAGTTATGGGGAGAAAGCGGGAAAGTGGAACTGATCCACTTCAGATCAGCCATGATCTTATTGAATGGCGGGGCAGGCTCGAAGGGCTAGATGGCCCACTCCTGCTCCTATTTCTTATGTTCTCTGCGTTGTCGTGTCATGAAGGCTGCCTTGGCGAACGCTTACCTGAAGGTCAACAACGGATGAATGAACACCGTGCGACAATCTCCAGGCAAGACTGTTCTCTTCCTATTGGGGAACACATCAGGGGTCATGGGCATTTGGCCTCTGATCTTCAGGTAAGCATTCCCCAAGGTGGTCTTCATGACACACAACAACGCAGAGTCACTGAGCAGAGACTGATAGCCAAGTTCCACACATATGAGGACAGCCTCAACTGGGATCTTGGGTTCATGTCACACTATCTGTAACCCTCACAACTTACCTGGGCTTGCAAAATCTCACTAACTGCTCCGGCTGGAGACAATACACATCTCTTTAACCTGTGCTTAACCCTCTCTTCACATTGTTCTGTATCTTTAAGACTTGATTACCTGTAAAGATTCGTATTCCAACCATTATTTTGTAAATTGAGTTTGTATCTTTATATGCCCTGTTTGTGAACAGAACTCCCACTCACCTGATGAAGGGGCAGCACTCTGAGTGCTGCCAAATAGTGGCTTTTGCTACCAAATAAAACTTGGATTTTAACCTGGTGTTGTGAGACTTCTTACTGTGTTTACCCGATTCTAACAGCAGCATCTCCACATCATGATTACCCTTCCAAAATAGCGGCATGTAGCGGCAGGAGGACATTCCCACTTCAAGGCTCTGACGAGGGGTCATCCTGACTGGAAACATTAGCTCTATTCTATCCCTGTAGATGCTGTCAGACATGCTGAGATTTTCCAGCATTTTCTGTTTTTGTTTCAGATTCCAGCATCCGCAGTATTTATCCATTCAGAGGGAATTGTCAGAATATAGCATCTTCCTTTGAAGTGTAATGTAGGAAACAAAACAGCCAATGTGTGCATATCAAGACCCACACAAACAGCAATATAATAATGACCAAATTATCTAAATCAGTGTGTGTGTCAAAAAACTTTCTGGCAATCCACTTCGACCAAATGGCCCTACCTTATGACCTATGTCACGTGCAATGAATAATGAAATATAATTTTTCCACTTTGTACTAACATACAGTACATTAAATGTCGGGATTCAGTTTCAAAACCATCTTCAAATTTACTTGGGTTATATTCCGGCACAAAGGAAATCGGTATCAGTATTTTGCTAACTCCTCTTGTCAACATACACATTCATAATAAATGTCTGAAATTAGACAGTACAGTAATTTACTGCATATCAGCCATTCACAGAAAATTGACTGCCATTTATTTGTGACAGATTTTTCATTTAAGCTGCACCTTTGGAATACAGAGCTCACATGATCATCATTTTGCTTTTAGGTGAAAAACTAACAGGGAAGACATTAATCATTTATTTCTGTTACCATCCCATCAATAAAACAACAATTTTCTTTTTTTAGATATCATCTCATTTTTTGAAATTGATTCAACAAAATATTTTGATGCAGACAGGAGTAATAATGGGCTAAATCTTACCAACAAATGGCAGTGTTGCTTGTAGTGAGAAAACCAGTGTGTTCCTCTCCAGAGAAACACGTCAGTTTTCTCTCCAGGTCTTATGATACTTTTCCAAAAAAAAAACAAGGGGCAAGTTTCATGACGTCATATGGCAGGGGGTGGGCAGGGGTGGGTGTTGCTGAGCAAGCTCCTTCCCACATTTAGAGCAGGTGAAAGTTCTCCCCGGGGTGAACTCACTGGTGTATCAGCAGGGTGGATGATGTAGTGAATTGTTTTCCACACTCAAAACAGGTGAATGACCTTTCCCCCATGTGCACTTGCTGGTGTACCTGCAATTTGGGTAACTGAGTGAATCCCTTACCACACTAAGCAAGTGAACAGCCTCAACATGTCAGCAATACCTAGCTGCACAGAGATCAGCCTGCCATCTCTAAGGGCACCCTGATCATAACCTGAGTAATTCTGTCCCTCGCCCCACCCCCTGCGCAGCCCAGCACAGAGATTCCAGGAACTCCCAATGCCAACTCTGATTGGAGTCAGCACTTCTCTACCACTCTGCCTCTCTGATCATCAGCCCCCTCCCCCACCACTCCAATCATCACATAAGAACATAAGAAATAGGAGCAGGAGTAGGTCATCTAGCCCTTCGAGCCTGCCCCGCCATTCAATAAGAATCACATCTTCCCTCACAACTTCTCAAAGTCTATTGCCAGCAATCTCCAGCTCCTCTGTCCACTTCCGATCAGCACCACATCCGAATGAATCTCCCTCATAAGGCCTCCACTGGGGAGTCTGGTCACTGTCTGGCCATGTCTCTCTCCTCTATCAGGTTCACATCTAAGCGAACCTGTTATAAACAGGTGTCTATGTATGGTGGGGGGGGGCAATCAATATCTGGTGAGGGGCAGGGTTAATTATATTAAAATCTCTTTAAATCCATGTAAATCAGGTTCAAACCCATTATGGGTATGAACCTGAAGATGTCACTGGTGTGGGATGGAGTAGATCTGAAATCATGAACTCTCCAGCGACTTCTGGATCTTGAGCCCCGCCAACATTCACACTGACAGTGAGTGTAAGCTCAAGGCTCCCCCAGTAAGTTGGATTGTGAGATAATGGCCTTGATTTTACCGGCACACCCGCCCCGATAATGGCCCTGCTTTTACCAAAACGCCCGCCCTCATTTCAGGGTGGGCAAGACTGGAGGAATGGCATTTTCCATTGACCCCAAGCACAATCTTACAAGCCTTGGGCAGCCAGTAAAACTCCAGCCAATGATTATATTCAGGGGATGGGGTGGATCTATTAAATGTGGTGCAAGAGGTTAATAAAACTTGTTTTTTCTGTCAGAAGAGTTTAGGAATAGTTTTGTTGTAGTAGATTTGAGATGGTTTTAATATTGTATTATTCTCTGCCTTTAAGCATATTTTTCTTTTAAGAATTGTTTTGGGAATAGTTTTGGATTTACCATCAATATAGAGGCAGTGATCATGGCACAAGACTACACTAGAACCACACTAAAAGTTGCACTTAAGCTCTGCTACTTAGGATTAACTGTGTCAGAAAACTAACTGCTAAACAACAAGATTTTTTTTATATTAGAAAGGCAGCAATCACATTTAGAATGTAATAACTCAGCCAAATACCAGTTTCCCGACACTGACACCTTTTGCTGTACATCAATGGAAAAGGCCGCTCCAACAGCTTACAGTCAGGTAGTTTTCACCTTGGGATCTACAACTTCAATCCAGGCAAAGTTACAGGCGTAAAAACCCCCTTTGGTTGCTTCCCATTAGGGAGCCTTCACTTGCTCAGTAAGGCAGTTCATACACCACAAAGCCCATGAGTAAATGTATTAATGTTCCCCTGTGGTCTTCATGATCATCATAACACTAAAGTTTAAAATACTTGGTAAAGTAAAACTTGCAATATCATATCAATACTGTAAGCTAGGAAAATATGGCTAACAACAGACCATACTGGACAGCTTTGCTGAATCAAGGGGCCAAAGATTTGTTGAAAGGTGGCTGAGAGAGTGGTAAGAAAAGATAGGAAACAGGAAAGTACATCAGTTTTAAAGAGTCAAAACTGTTCATCAGTTGATCCTGCAATTGTACCTGCGTCATCTGTGACCTAGACTGATATTCAAGAAATGGACTCCAATCACTCACATTATTGTAGCAATATATATATTTTTTCTCTCTATTCAACTTTAAAACATTTTATAATACTTCAGGACTCCAGATGTCACATTTCAGGCGCCACACAGTCTTGTTCAAATTTATATATCTCATTTAATTCTGGAGCCAAAATGTCTGCAGCTTCCTACAATCAAAGTCAATGTTCTGCAGCATGACTTGCAAGCCAACTGAGGATTAATTTAAATGAACCTACATCGTGTAATTGTTCATATTATGTATATAGTGCTATACTTCAACAATACAATCATTCATTTTGATTAACATGGTATAATGTATCCTTCTTTACAAAATAGTGCATTCTCATCATGATCAATGTCATGCAGTGTTAACTAATAATGTAAAAACAATGTCATACGTCAGCCTATGCCAGATGTCACACTCTGGTTATCACATTTCATCCAGCTAATGAGTGCATGTCTCACAACTACAATATAATCTTTAAAAATAGACAAAATGCCAGTTGTTATTTGCTGAGTGTGTGTGACCTGGAGTTAAAACTGACAAATATTTTGCAAAGTTCCCTGACTAAATAACAATAAAACTGTGAGTACCTTTGGCTTGTATTTACTCAAGTGACATTGTTGCTTGCAGGAGACAGCAGAATATGTGCAAAGTATGCTGCTAAATATGAGTCCTCCGCCTTCTTGCTTCTGAAACCCTCTACCACTGACCCCTGTAAGACAATAAAAGTATTTTTAATATAAAAATTAGTTATGAAATTAAATATGTTTATTGTTTCTGTTTTACTTAACATACTAATATATTGCTGTTCCTGAGTTCTGTGAAGTTGTGGAGGTTTCTTTGATGAACACAAGTAAATGTCGTGGTCAATGTTTATCTTGACTCAATACTTTATTTTCATTTGGTAATAACTGAACCTATCCGGGGGCTAGATTGATGTGTTGAGAAAGCCAAGGCAGTAGCAATGAACCACTTGAAACCTTCTCATGGCAATCTCCAGAGTTGTGGACTGCTGGTCAGGAACTCCTGGTGTAAAACACCTGACTCTACAAAACAGCATATCAAATGACTTACTGGAAACATCGCTTTGTACAATCCTCAAATCTCTCATACAATCATCACAATCCAGATATCACACACCATAGAGCATACTTTCTTACCATTGCAAAAGTAGCAAAAAAAAAGAAAGCCGTAGTGACCAATAGGTGTTCTGAAATCTACAAGAATTTTACTGACTTCAAATTGATCCCAGGAATTTACAAGCAGCTAAAATCTATGAACTCCAGAAGAAGAAATAGTTTCACTGGAATGGTGAAACTGTTGTTGGCCATGAATCGAGGCCAACAGGGAACAGTCGATCCTGATTGCCAAGCAGCTGTTATTTCCCAGTGGGAAACAGCAGCACTGATTGCTGGTTGGTTGACAATTGGAAGCAATCACCATTGATCAGCTTTTTCTGGCTGTGAAAACAATTCTTGCTGACCTTTATGCTACTATTAGCACTTCTTTAATCCTTAATGTCACCATCAACACTCCCTTTGTCTTGTGTCCATGATACCTTTGTTCCGACTTATTCCTGACCTTCTATTCTGCCCTACCTCCTCCACTCACCTCTCCAACTACATAATTCATTACATTTCTATCTGAAGGGTTATCTGGACTCGAAACATTGACTCTATTCTCTCCCAGTAAGAAGTCTTACAACACCAGGTCAAAGTCCAACAGAGTTATTTGGTAGTAAACGCCACTAGCTTTCAGAATGCTGTTCCTTCCTCAGTTAAGCAGAGTTCAGTTAACCTGGCGTTGTGAGGCTTCTTACTGTATTTATCCCAGTCCAACGCTGGCATCTCCACATCTATTCTCTCCCCACAGACCTGCTGTCACACCTGCTGAGATTTTCCAGCATTCTCTGTTTTTGTTTCAGATTCCAGCAACTGCAGTATTTTGCTTTTATATTTCTACCCCTCTTCAGTTCATATGGACTCGAAAGGTTAACTCTGTTTCTCTCTCCATTGCTGTTGCTTAGGCCTGCTGAGTTTGTCCAGCATTTTCTGTTTTTATCCCACTTGTTATTTTTTGCTTATCCTGGTTGGACCCAATTTATGGAAGATAATTACCCACCATATAATTAAGGTCTTGCGCATCATAATGTGTGCTATGAAAACTAGTGAAGAAATCAAAAGCCAGACTGTACCAGTAAGTTCAAAATTTTATTGATAAAACATAATCAAACAAATTACATAACAAATAAAGAATTCATCCTCTGGCAGCATACAAAATAAGAAGTCTCACAAAACCAGGTTAAAGTCCAACAGGTTTATTCGGCAGCACAATCTTTCGGAGCACAGCCCCTTCATCAGGTGAGTGGGAGCTGTATTGACAACAGAGCAGATACAGACACAAACTCAATTTATAAGATAACGGCTGGAATGCAAGTCTTTACAGGTAATCAAGTTTTAAATGTACAGACAATGTGAATGGAGAAAGGGCCAAACACAAGTTAAAGAGGTATGTATTGTCTCCAACCTGGACAGTTAGTGAGATTTTGCAAGCCCAGGCAAGTCATGGGGGCTGCAGATAGTGTGACATGAATCCAAAATCCCAGTTGAGGCCATCCTCATGTGTGGAACTTGGCAATCAGTTTCTGCTCAGCAATTCTGCATTGTTGTGAATTGGTGAGGCCGCAGCTGGAGTACTGTGTGCAGTTTTGGGTGCCGCACCTGCGCAAGGATATTTTGGCCTTGGAGGGAGTGCAGAGGAGGTTTACTAGGCTGATACCGGAGTTGAGGGGGTTGAGCTATGAGGAGAGGCTGAATAAACTAGGCTTGTACTCGTTAGAGTTTAGAAGAATGAGGGGAGATCTCATTGAGACGTATAAGATGATGAATGGGATGGATAGGATAGAGGTGGAGAGACTCTTCCCGCTCAAAAAAGACAGTAGGACTAGGGGGCACAGCCTCAAGATAAAGGGGGGGCGGTTCAGAACGGAGTTGAGGAGGAACTTCTTCACTCAAAGGGTGGTGAATCTCTGGAATTCTCTGCCCGTTGAAGTGGTGGAGGCTGCCTCGCTAAATATTTTTAAGAAGCGGGTTGATGGGTTTTTGATAAGAGAGGGGATTAAGGGTTATGGGGAGAGGGCGGGAAAGTGGAACTGAGCCACGACAGATCAGCCATGATCTTATTGAATGGCGGGGCAGGCTCGAAGGGCCAGATGGCCTACTCCTGCTCCTATTTCTTATGTTCTTATGTTCTTATGTTCTTATGTGAAGGCCACCTTGGAGAACACTTACCTGGAGATCAGAGACTGAATGTCTATGACTGCTAAAGTGTTTTCCAACTGGAAGGGAACGCTCCTGCCTGGTGATTGTCGAGCGGCAATCATTCATCCATTGTTGTGGTGTCTGCATGGTCTCTCCAATGTACCATGCCTATACAAAATTCCAGGGTCATTCCAGGATCTCGCTCTCATCCAACAATTGTACATGTAAATAAAATCAGGGACAGGTCAATATCACTTACCTAAAACATGGAAAATATCACATTTAAAAATTGCTAAGGTACAGGCATCAGTGTATTGACACTAGGTGAGTTTAATGAACCCATGACTGCTACCATCTAGAAGGACAAGGACAAGCAGGTGCATGGGAACACCATCACCTTGAAGTTTCCTTCCAAACCACTCACCATCCTGACTCGAAACTATGGCCATGATTCTCCCAAAAGTGCTGAACTGGTGGGAGAACTGTTCTAAATCCCGACTGTTTTGTCAGTTCAGCTTCTCATCTGAATCTCCACGCTCTGTGCACTGAAGAGATCCCAGTTGGGAATCTCATTAAAAACCAGAGGGACGTGGGGCCTATTCGTGCTGGGGTTTGACAGTTCTGGAGCTCAATCACTGGCCAGCCTGGGACCACCACAGTGCTGCCCCTCCAGCCCTCCCCTCAGAGAAATTCTCAGGCCAGCCCTGACACCCCCTATCCCAGAGAGCCCCGATGTCCAGGCTCCACCCCCCTCATCCCAGCATGTCCCCTGCCCCCAGCAGACCTCCCCAATCACTTCCATCCATCCCAGACCAATCCTGTCTGCAGAGTGGCAATGGGCCCCCCACCCCCACCCCACTGATTATCCTTAGGTTTCGCCCACAATAGGTCCTACTCCTTGGCACTGCCTGATGCCCAATGAGCAGCACCAAGGTACACCCTGGGCATGGGCATTTTGCCTCTTGGGAGGTGCCAGAATGCCCATGCCCAGGAGGCACCCCCCCCCCCCACCACCAATGTACATCACTAGATGTGTCACGCTCACCAGAGAATGACCCAGAAGCCTCACCACTAGACCCACCGACAGCATCTGGGATAGTGAACTGCAAGGTAGAAACTTACACCAAAACGGTGCCACCTGCAGAGGTCCCTTCACCCCTATCCTCCGGAACCCTTCTGTGCACTTTGTCATTGTGACAAAGGACAGTGTCAATACTCTTCACCCCACTATCTCCAATCACTACTACGTTCCTTTTCCCCTTCTCTTTGCCTATGTCCTGCTGCATCACTGTACCGTGTGCAGTTTGCTCACCAACCTCACCTGCCTCGTCCTCTTCCAGACTGGAAGCAAGAACCTCAAACCTGTTATGCAGATTAAGAGGCTGAGGCCTCCGCTCCTCACCCCCCTTCCTCCTCCTCCCAGCAGCCCCCTTTTGTCCCTGACCCTTAGATTTAGCCAGTCTAGGGGCACCCTCTCTCCCCCTGATGAGCCTCAGTGTCTGTAGCTCAGAGGCCAGCTCATCCACCTTGAGCTGGAGCTCCTCCAGCAACCTGCACTTACTGCAGACATGGTCACTGGGAAGGACCCTGGGGTCCGCCAGTTCCCACATCATACAGAAACCACACATCACATGCCCCTCCATTATTCACTGTAATTTTTTATGGGGAAAAAATTTTTTTTCCTTGTTTCTTGCTGTAGTAGTTTTGAAAAAATGTTGGCAAGTGTGAGGTGGTCCACTTTGGTAGGAAGAATGGTAGGAAGGACTATTACTTACGTGGCGAAAAACTGCAGCAGGCGACGGTGCAGAGGGACCTCGGGGTCCTTGTGCATGAGTCACAAAAACCCAGCTTGCAGGTGCAGCAGGTGGTCAGGAAGGCGAATGGGATGCTGGCCTTCATAGCGAGGGGGATTGAATATAAAAGTAGGGAGGTCTTGCTGCAGTTGTATAGGGCATTGGTGAGGCCGCAGCTGGAGTACTGTGTGCAGTTTTGGGCGCCGCACCTGCGCAAGGATATTTTGGCCCTGGAGGGAGTGCAGAGGAGGTTTACTAGGCTGATACCGGAGTTGAGGGGATTGAGCTATGAGGAGAGGCTGAATAAACTAGGCTTGTACTCGTTAGAGTTTAGAAGAATGAGGGGAGATCTCATTGAGACGTATAAGATGATGAATGGGATGGATAGGATAGAGGTGGAGAGACTCTTCCCGCTCAAAAAAGACAGTAGGACTAGGGGGCACAGCCTCAAGATAAAGGGGAGGCGGTTTAGAACGGAGTTGAGGAGGAACTTCTTCACTCAAAGGGTGGTGAATCTCTGGAATTCTCTGCCCGTTGAAGTGGTGGAGGCTGCCTCGCTAAATATTTTTAAGAAGCGGGTTGATGGGTTCTTGATAAGAGAGGGGATTAAGGGTTATGGGGAGAGGGCGGGAAAGTGGAACTGAGCCACAACAGATCAGCCATGATCTTATTGAATGGCGGGGCAGGCTCGAAGGGCTAGATGGCCTACTCCTGCTCCTATTTCTTATGTTCTTATGACCTGTCTGGACCAAGATGGGTGGGAGCCCACAGTGGGGGCCAGGATGCCAGATAGCCCCCAGGGTGTCTGGATCTTTCCCTGCAACACAAAACACAAGGTTAAATGCAAGGGAGAAAGAGGAATCCGGGATGCAAAAAATATGATTGACATTTCACCAATTGAACATAGAACAAAGCACAAAGAAGATTACATCACAGGAACAGGCCCTTCAGCCCTCCAAGCCTGCAGCGACCAGGCAATCCATCTGATTTGTAACCCCCTACCCTTCCAGGGACCGTATGCCTCTATTCCCATTCCATTCACTTGGCTTAAGTATGCCCATTAAAGTCAGTCTCGTATCTGCCTCCATGACCTCCCCCAGCAGTGTGTTGTTCCAGGTACCCAGCATCCTCTCTGTGCAAATAAACATGCCTCACACATCTTTGAACATTGCCCCTCGCATCCAAAACTCATGCCCCCAAGAAGTTGCCTCAAATTGAGTGGAGGAGTGACAGGTGCTCACTACTTGATTCCAGCCCGATCATGCTGTCACTGACAGCCTGTACCTCCCCTTCTCTGAACATCTTCGGTGCCCACTTTTCATAGGGGGTGAGGACCTGAAGGTCTAGCTTCCCACCCCTTGTCTTCACCCTGTCTCTGGTGTTATGGTCAGTCTTCTGTGGAGACAGAGGACCAAGAAAAAAATGGTGGTGTGATTCCTTTAGAGTATCAGGTGCCCTTAGAGGGCAAGCACAGTGTTGCTCTTGGTGGGAAAGGAAGAAAGTGCTTAGTGGTCATGGTATCATGTAGGATGCTGGGGTGAGTTGATCTAGGGAAGATATGGGGGAATCCACTTTGGCAGGAATAATAGTAGGAGGGAGTACTATTTAAAGGGCAAAAAGCTGCAGCATGCTACAGTGCAGAGGGACCTGGGGGTCCTTGCGCATGAGTCACAAAAACCCAGTATGCAGGTGCAGCAGGTGATCAAGGCGGCGAATGGGATGCTGGCCTTTATAGCGAGGGGGATAGAATATGAAAGCAGAGAGGTCTTGCTGCAACTATACAGGGCACTGGTGAGGCTGCAGCTGGAGTACTGTGTGCAGTTTTGATCGCCACACTTGCACAAGGATATTTTGGCCTTGGAGGAAGTGAAGAGGAGATTCACTAGGCTGATACCGGAGATGAGGGGGTTAGACTATGAAGAGAGACTAAATAGACTGAGTCTGTACTCATTGGAGTTTAGAAGGATGAGGGGGGATCTTACAGAGACGTATAAGATAATGAAAGGTATGGATAGGGTAAAGGTAGAGAGATTCTTCCTGCTCAGAAAGGACAGCAGGACTAGAGGGCACAGCCTCAAGATAAGAGGGGGGCAGTTTAGAACAGAGTTGAGGAGGAACTTCTTCACTCAAAGGGTGGTGAATCTCTGGAATTCTCTGCCCATTGAAGTGGTGGAGGCTACCCCGCTAAATATATTTAAGACACGGGTAGATAGGTTTTTGACAGACAAAGGACTTAAGGGTTATGGGGAAAAAGTGGGAAAGTGGAACTGCCACTTCAGATCAGCCATGATCCTATTGACTGGCGGGGCAGGCTTGAAGGGCTAGATGGCCTACTCCTGCTCCTATTTCTTATGTTCTTATGCTAGACGGGGTTAAGCACTCACCCTTGCTGCCCGGATGAGGTCATTGACCTTCTTGCAGCACTATTTTGCAGTTTTGGGGGCTAGTGCCATGGCCCTGATTGAGGTGGCAACTGCCTCCCAGGCTGCATTGCCATCAGCCCCCTGGGTCTGTGTCCTCCTGAGAGGAAGAGGGTGTTCCGCCTCGCCTCGCTTCGCTTCTGCCACATCCAGCAGCTTCCCCAGGTCACCCTTAGTAAATTGGAGGGCTGGTGGTGTGGTCATTTTTTCCTGCACTGTCTGCCTGCCTTTCCATCTTGGGTTTTTTATGGAGATGCCCATCATTAGGTCAACTCAGCTGCAGGCAATTTGGTAGAGCATTCCAGCAAGTTACATGCAGTTTGCTTGTTAGCATTGAGGGGAAGGCAAGTGCAGGTGTGCTGATGAGAGGCTGTGGGGGGGGGGGCCGTGGGGGCCGTGGGGTCGATCAGTACCTCAACGATTGGGGACATGGAAAAGAGAGGGAGGTGTCATACAGTATCAGAGTCAGGAGGGGATAGGGGCATTGTGCAGGAGGGTCTGGGGTGGGGATGAAGGGGAAATGGGTTCACTCTGCCTGAGATCAGTGGAGGGGAAGGGGTCTACTGCCACTCTGCCTGAGATCAGTGGGGGTACAGGGGAGGGTAGATCACTTTGCCTGAGATCAGTGGTGGAAAGGGGGTCTGCTGTCACTTTGCCTGAGATCGGTGGGGTGTAAGGGGAGGAGGGGCCTGCAATTGATGTGGGTGGTAGAATAGGTGGGAGGATAAGGAAGTCAGTAATGTTGGGAGAGTGGGGCAATGTCTTATGGGCACAAGGGAGAAGCATTATCCAGCCTGGGAGGGATGTGGCATAGGAGCGGCATTCTATCATTTTTTGCTGCACATGCGCAGTTGGAGGCGCTGATCGGAGTTGCAGGGTTTCGGGCATGTTAAGCCTCACCCACAGGCTTGTGCAACGCGATTCTGACTCACTGATATTTTTGCAGGCAGAATATGGGGACGCCTCAGAACTAAGGGGCCTAAGAATCGGACCTGAAACTCTCCCAGGATCAGGTCCATCCAGTACTTAGAATCAAAACGGTAAAATAGGGCCCCATGTATTAATTCTAAATAATGTGCAGAACATCCAATTGTAATGGAGTTCTCATACTAGCAGTACCTGATGGGCCATCAACAATACACCATGCCCATTGAAATCAATATTCAGATCTTTTGCTATTTAGGCAGACTAAATATATAAATATTGCAGTGATAGGAATAGTTTGCTTGATGACTTACAAGCACTGTAAGCAATAACTAACTTTGATGAGAAATACAAGATTGTATATCTGCCTCAAATGAATGCATATATCTGTCCTACCTACATTATTATTCATCACAGTGTGTGTTAAATTTACAGAAGAAGCTACCCTGATGGTGTTTTTGTCCTGATCTAGTAAACCAGACCATCCCTGATTGGCGTTTTGGCCTGTGCTGAGTTAACTGGTATCAATTGCATACCATAAATGGCTTCAGCATTCTCAGGTAGGAAAGGGCTGGAGGAGGAACAGGAATCACATTTCTCAATTGTGATCATTATCCAATATCTCCTGTCAGAAAGTGTATGTGTTGACATCTGTTGGGGCCTGATTAAACTTGTCTTTTGACCTTATCTGTGGTTTAATAACGTTTCAAACAAGCTCACTTATGAAGAATCTTCATCAGAGTAATGCCAGGGAAACTATAGTTATGAGAAGACATTTGAGATACTGAGATTATTTCCACCAAAACAGGGGTTGCATGGAGGAGACTTCATAAAAGCTTTTGAAATTGTGATCTTTTTTAATAGGGGGAATAAGGAAAGGCTATTTCTGTTTGTTGAAGAATCAGTGGTGAGGGATCATTACTTTAAAATTGTCCTTTGGAGAAAGTGGAGAACAGATTCAAGGTGGGTGGTGGAGTTGTTGAGTTAATGGTCATATGTCTACATATAATGTCACTAAGAAGCAGCATGTAGATCAGAAAGAAGAAAGGGCCAAAGATAAATTTTCAGACAGACTCTAGAAGTAGAAAGATAGGAAGTCATCATTTGAGATTCTGTAACTACTATTTGATATTTAGAGGTGAAATCAAATGAGGCAGTGCCACTGAACTGGATAATAAAGAGGTATGAGAACAGGATTCTATGTTCACTTGTGTCAAAGCGGCAGAGTGCTTGAGGAAATATAATGCACCAAAGTAACAGGGAATGTCATTTTTAACTTTTGTTACAGCTAATTCAGTGCTAGAAAAATAAAAATAAAACTAGAACATACATTTATGTAGTGCCTTTCTCTCAAAGACACCCTAAACATTTCACAGTTGATGAAGTTCAGTCATAGTGATACGCAAATACAGCAGCCAATTCATGCTCAGTAAGGTCTCACACAATCTATTTTGGTGTTTTGGTTAACAAATAAATGTTGAGAACATACTTTCTGCTCCTTCAGAATTCATTTGGAGGGGCAGTAAGGGCCTTAATTTAAAGTCTCATTCAAAAGCTAGCACGCTGAGTACTGCGTTGAAATGGCAACCTATACAGTTAGATATCTGATGTGGGGTGGAACGCATAGAGACATGTGTCTCTATGAGACATATCATTGAGCATGGCTTAAAACTTACCAGTAAAAAAATAAAAATAGGGTAGCATTGTGGCACAGCTGTTAGCACTGCTGCCTCACAACTTCAAGGATCTTGGTTCAATTCCAGTCTTGGCTGACTGTCTGTGTGGAATTGTACATTCTTCCTCTGTCTGTGTGGGCTTCCTCTGGATGCTCTGCTTTCCTCCCACAGTCTAAAGATGTACACATTAAGTGGATTGGCAATGCTAAATTGCCCCTTAGTGTCCCAGGATGCGTCGTTTAGCGGGATTAGCAGGGTAAATGTGCAGAGTTATGGGGATAGGGCAGTGGCGGAGGGCCTGGATAAGATGATCTGTCAGATAGTTGTTGCTGACACAATGGGCTGAATGACCTTCTTCTGCACTGTGGGAACTCTATGATTCAATGAGAAACAGAATTGCTGGAGGATTATCAACTAAATGAAAGTCGCTGTTTGGTCCACCCGAAATTTGTTGGTCTTCCAGTACCAAGAGTCCCCGACCAAATGTTGAAGACTGATACATTCCAAAGCCCAGAACTACATGCTGAGGGGTGCACTAAATCTTGAGGCAGCCACCGCAGAGGTGCAATGGGAGACTTTTCGGCCATCATGAACTAGGGAAATGTAACTATATAGAACACCCTCTGGCTGTATGACTCACATTGAATGTATGCAGTATATATCACATGCCACAATTGTATTGAAGCACTTCAGAGTGCAACTTCATCTATGTGGACAATTTAAATAGCTTTGCACCATTTATATTGACCATTTTGAAATATCTTTAATGGTTCTTTGACTATATTGAAGCACCTCAGAGTGTGACATGGTGAATGAAGAGAACCCAATTACTTTTATGCTTTGTGTGATGGCCTTTTTGAAATGTTTGTGATGTTCTTTCAGATATCTTGTGAATTAAAAAAAATGGAAATACAGGAAATATTCATCAAGTCAGATAGCATCCACGAAGCGGGAAACAGTTAATATTTCAGGTTTTATCAAAACTCATATTAAAGTAAAAATTAAAGTTAGCAGCCATTTCCAGATGTGATGGAAGGACATAAGTATGCCGGCCACTCCTAATTTAACATAAAAGTACAGATTTTGAATACAGAGCCTAGAAATGTCTAAAATCTGAGCCAGGCATCAAAATGTTGATGGTTAACATAGATTCTGCCAAGCATGTGGACTGATGACAATGCTACTTAAAAATCACCTTTTAGATCCTTCTCCTTACTGCCACCACAGGGTTTATAATATTAACAAGCTTTCAGTTTGGAGAGGGGGAATCTGATGATGTTCCTGTTCCTTTAAGTGTCCATGCCGTTAAGGATAAGGTCCTGAGATGGATAGAGGATTGGTTGACTGGCAGAAGGCAGAGAATGGGTTCAAAGGGGTCTTTCTCAGGATGGCAGCTGATGACTAGTAGTGTGCTGGGATCACAACTTTTCACAATATACATTAATGATTTGGAGGAAGGAACTGAAGGTACTGTTGCTAAGTTTGCAGATGATACAAAGATATGTAGACGGACAAGTAGTATTGAGAAAGCAGGGGAGCTGCAGAAAGACTTGGACAGGTTAGGAGAATGGGCACAGAAGTGGTAGATGAAATACAATGTGGAAAAGTGTGAGGTTATATATCCTGAAAAGAAGAATGGAGGCATAGACTATTTTCTAAATGGGAAAATGCTTCGAAAATCAGAAACACAAAGGGACTTGGGAGTCATTATTCACGATTCTCTTAAGGTTAACATGTAGATTCAGTCAGTAGTTAGGAAGGCAAATGCAATTTTAGCATTCGTGTCGAGAGGGCTAGAATACAAAAGCAGGAATGTACTTCTGAAACTGAATAAGGCTCTGGTCAGACCCCATTTGGAGTATTGTGAGCAGTTTTGGGCCCCATATCTAAGGAAGGATGTGCTGACCTTGGAAAAGGCCCAGAGGAGGTTCACAAAAATGATTCCTTGAATGAAGAGCTTGTCGCATGAGGAACAGTTGAGGACTCTGGGTCTGTACTCGTTGGAGTTTAGAAGGATGGGGGGGGGGGTGGCGGGGTGGGACTGTATTGAAAGTTAGAGGATGCTGCGAGGTCTTGATAGATTGGGCGTGGAGAGGATGTTTCCACTAGAACCAAAGGGCACAACCTCAGGGTAAAGAGCCAATCCTTTAAAACAGAGATGAGGAGGAATTTCTTCAGCCAGAGAGAGGTGAATCTGTGGAACTCTTTGCTGCAGAAGGCTGTGGGGGCCAGGTCATCAAGTATCTTTAAGACAGATAGGTTTTTGATTAATAAAGGGATCAGGGGTTATGGGGAAAAGGCAGGAGACTGGGGATGAGAAAAAAAATCAGCCATGATTGAATAGCAGAGCAGACTCGATGGACCGAGTGGCCTCATTAAAGGCCTTGTTGGCTTTAAGGTGCACGGCATCCTGGGAGGTGTAGCTCTATCGGCCATGTTTGGACTACAACACCCACAATGCAGAGCGGCACGCGCATGTATGTTACGCGCGGCGGGCTCTGTGAGTGGATTGGAGGCTGCGCTTGAAGGTGGACGTTAAAGGTGGCTGCCCGGGGGAGCTCCGGCCACGGAGTGGAGGGCAAGGTGAGGAGTTCGGGGAAGGATTGGCCAAACCCTGGTTCAATCAGCTTCACTGCTGCGTGTGGAACTTAAGCGGAAATCGCTTTTTTTGCTTAAGTTTGAAACTTTCTAGGTCGTAATTTCCCCGTTAAATTCCATGGCGGATCATTTGGTTTCAGTTGCTGCCAGGAGCAAATAGATGAATTTAACTATCGGTTCCGCACTTAAACTTGATGTCATTTGATGGTCTGTCAGTGAAAGTTCCCTCTGCATTTCTTAAATGCACTCTGTCCACAACAGAACGGCTGAATCGATTTTGAAAAATGACTTTGAAACTTATTTTAACTGCAACATGCCATGTTATTAGTATACAGGATCCCTGACATCAATTTCCATATGTAAATATTAATGACTTCATGCATTTCATAAGTACTGGTTTCCAAAAGTTATATGCTATGGCACCTGCTCCAATAAAGGACATTGTAGTAGGATGTTAACTATGTCTCTTGAGAAAGTATGCAATAGAAATCTGTACATTGCTACATTTATTAAAAACATCAAGGTATTCTGGGGATATTGCAAGAAAATTGTCTTCAAGTAGAAAATCAGTGCTCTTGTGGAATGGGCTTGAAAGACTAAATGACCTATCCATGTGCCAAATATATTTTTATTACTGATTTCTTTCTCTAATTGGAAATATTTGTCTGCTCTTGGATTTGGCAAGTTTGCTTTTGGGTTGATAGCTGCAATGCTTCTGTTTGGTACTCATGATGTGAATGTGCCTCTTGTGAAGTAAAAAGCCATAGTACCCACACCAACATCGATAATTTGGTACTGAGTAATGAGTTTCTCGTCTATAAAGTTCAAAACCAGATTGAAATGCAACTTTCTCTAGTTCTGTGCTGCTGTTTTAATCAGTTTTAAAATTGTGTTTATTTTTTTCCTATTCTACTGGAATATGGAAGGTTTTTTTTCCTGATCAACTTTGTTCCATGTTTATATTTACAGTGAAATCCTGATACTTAGTGGTTACAAGTGGAATACACAAATACTACTTGCCTAGAATGATTGTGACCAAAAACTATAATTGGCTGTTGTGTTGAGCCAGAGGCCAGAATGTTGGATTTGATATGTTTAATTGTGAGTTGCTTCCAGCTGAATACCCTTTAAAATACTGCAATTGACCTGTGTCCCAAATTTTCACCCAACATCAAAAGTTTGTTATCACAGTTTACACACTGTCAGTAGCCACTTGGGATAGGTTTAGGCACTTATAACGGCCATTAGAAGTTACAGGAGGGAGGCCATCTTGACAAAATCCTATTTCGGGAAAGAGTCAGTAAACTTTCTGAAGGAAGGAGAATTGCATATATCCAACTTCTTTGCATTAGACGGATTTGAAAAAAATAAATTGAACTTCCGTGGGAGAAAAGCAGAATTGTTGTTTTGTTATATACATGCTTTGGCATGAGTCAGCAACTTTTTGAGAAGGGCAGAAAACTGGACAAAACTAACTTTTTGGTTGCTTCTAGGACAAAGATGAAGAGTAGCAGTGTGTTTTACCTTGTCTATACCTTGTCTCTAATCTTTGGTCTACTTTGTATAATATTTGTGACGACCTGGTGCAAGGGCTACAGGGGTGGCTTTGCCTGGGATGGAACAGTGAAGATGTTTAATTGGCATCCTGTCTGCATGGTGACTGGGCTTGTTGTCCTTTATGGGAATGGTAAGTTTGGAATACATTATTTTTCTAGTTTGCTGATTTTATATTTCCTCTGAACTACCATTTCATATTTTAATTCTGCATAAATGAGACTTGCCTAATTTTCAAACTTTAAAGCATAATTTTAATGTTTACATCAGTACTTGCCAGCTGTAAATTTCTATAGTTTACACCATGAGAGCCAATCTAGCTATAATCATAGCTGCAGCCTCTGACAGCACTTGATTATATCAAACTGCTGTGGAAAAATTGAACAAAGATGATTCACAGTTGCAATTTGGACCCCAACAACAGAAAGAAACCTTGCCCAGTCATCTCTAAAGTCCTCACTAACGTTTAGGAACATGTGCTAAAATTGGGAGAGCTGTCCCACAGGCTTGTCAAGCAACATGATTACAATCTCAGACTCTCCCATGCCACCATAGATGGTAACTCAGGAGGAAGTGACCCTGGAAATAATCAATTGATTCTGCATCAGATAAAACATGGGCAAAGAAACATCCTGCTTATTATAAGTGCCCTCTCAACTCCAGAATCATGCCTCATCTATGTTGAAGATGACTTGGAAGAAGCACTGAGGGTAGCAACGTCACAGAATGTATTGTGGGGTGGTTCAGTAACATCATTGCTGGCTCAGTCCTGTAGGATGTAGCCAGAAAAGGCCTGCAGCAGAAGGCAACAAGAGGGGGAAAACCCTACCTAACTTTTTTCCCCAAAAATATACTTTGTAAGCATAAATTTGGAAACATACATTACAAAATGATGACCACACAAAAAGCAATCAGGCTCATGACATAAAGTAACATTGAGACACTTCAGTACAGTAAAGGGAACATTTTGGATATTTTACAATGGTCTTGCATATGTTACTTTAAAGGTTGTCCACATTTGGTAGGAGTGACCATTGCATTGTCCTTGTGGAGCTGAGGTCCCGTCTTTACATTATGGATAATTGGGCAACTTAGGCTAGTGAATGGGCTACATGATTTAAAATCTGGCTTGTTCATTAGTCACAACCCCATGAATAAGATTAAATATATTTAGTACATACCAAATATTTCAATGTCTATATTAACAGAACTATTAACTGCAAATAGTTTAAAAACAAAAATGTTTACACTTTAGATAGCACAGCTGCACCTTTTTCAATTGCCTTTGGTGGGGGGAGGGGGGAATGACATAAATGGAAATCATTGGCATGTGGGCAGTGTCAACAAAATGTCTGTCTCGTGGACTGCAATTAGAACCCAGGTCTCATTGAATCCCTACAGTACAGAAAGAGGCCATTTGACCCATTGAGCCCACACTGACAACAATCCACCAGGCCTTATCCCTGTGACCTCACATATTTGCCCTGCTAATGCCTCCAACTTGTGCATCCTGTGACACTAAGGGTTGATTTGGCATAGCCAATCCACCTCACTCGCACATCTTTGGACTGTGGGAGGAAACCAGAGCACCTGAACCTGTGCAGATTCAACCATTGACAGTTATCCAAACCAGGAATTGTCCCTGGTACTGAAGCAACAATGCTAATGACTATGCTATCATGCTGCCCAATATGGCCCCTAAACTGCAGGTTTTCCAATAACGCCAGCAGTTCAAAGCTGGGCAACCATGAGGAGCTATGGGTTAGCAGCAAAATCGTAATTCCTCTGGCCCAGCGTATCCTTCAATCAGTCAGTACAGTTGAGATGGGAGAGCCACACTTGGTTTAATGAGGGAGTGAAAGCTGAGCTGGCTAAAGTGAATTGGTAAATTGAGGAATGGATTAGTAAAGATGCTGTAATAAACATTAAGGGGATATTTCAGAATGCACAAAAAAGGGACAGACCCACTATCTGTGGTTAACTAGAATAGTTAAAGATAATATCGAATTCAAACAAAAAGCAAATTTTGCCAAGGTAAAGCTTTGTAGTTTATCAGTATGATCATGCCAGAAACATCTATCCCCTCAATGTCAAAATAGAAAAGTTATTGGTCTAGCTTGGCTTCACAATATACCATGGGTTTCTGATGTGGTAACCTAGCAGTACTGAGTAAACTGATAGCCTACAAGATTGAGGGGCACGGACGGAGTGGATAGTCAAAGCTTTTTCCCAGTGTGGAAGAGTCAATTACTAGGGGGCACAAGTTTAAGATTCAAGGGGCAATGTTTTAAAGGAAATGTAAGAGGCAAGATTTTTTTGAGGGGGTTGGTGCCTGGAATTTGCTGCCAGAGGAGGTGCTTGAAGCAGATAAGATGGTGACTTGAAGGGCATCTGGATAAATACATGAATAGGAAGGGAATGGAGGAATATAGTCCTTGGTAGGGTAGGAGGTTTTAGTTCAAATAGGGATCGTGGTCAGTGCAGGCTTGGAGGATGGAAGGGCCTATTTCTGTGCTATAATTTTCTTTGTTCTAGACTGGACCAGTTCCCAATGAACTTCATCCTACAGTCTTAAAATAAGTGGCTAGTGAGATAGCTGATGCATTAGTTTTAATTATTAATCTCCTGTCTTTTGGGGAAAATACCATTTAGGTTGGAGTTGCATTTGCTTTCTTTCTTTCTCAAAAAAAGAGGCAGAAAGTGGGGAAACTATGGGCCAGTTAGCCTAACATCTGACAATGTTAGTTGTCATTGAGCTTATCCAACTGCCCCAATGAAATTGGGCAGCGTCAACATGGTTTTGAGAGAGGAAATAATGTTTAACCAAGTTATTGAGAAAGTAACTTGTTTCCCTTTATCCACAACACAAATGAATATACTGTATTTGGATTTCCAGAAGGCATTTTATGAAATGCCACAAAGATTATTCTGAAAAATAAAAGCTTATGTTAGGGGCAACATATTTTGATGTGGATAGAAGATTGTCTGGCTAACAAGAAACCAAAGGCAACAATGGGTCTTTTTCAGGTGGACTAGATGTAAAGAGATCAATATTGGGTTGTTAACTGTTTGCCATTTATATAAATGATCTGGATGAAAGGATGGTTGCCAAATTTACTGATGAAGGTAGGAAAGTTAGTTGTGAAGAGGATAAAAATGTAGTTGGGTTATGGGTGTGAGCAAAGATTTGGCAAATGGGATAAATTGTCCATTTTGGCAGGACAAATAAACAACAAATCTAAATGGTGAGATTGGGTGTCTTTGTACATTTATTTGAAAAGATTAGTATGCAAGTACAATTAGGAAAACCAATATTTGAAGGGAAATGGAATATAATAGGAAGATTGTGTTTCAGTTGTACAAGGCACCAGTTGGACCACTGTGCAGTAGTGGTTTACTTGTACAAGGAAGAATATAATACATTGGAAGCAGTTCAGAAATAGTTTGCCTGACCATTGGCCTAGAATGGGTGGGTTCTGTCGAGGGAAGGTTAGACAGGTTGTGCTTGTATCTGCTGAAGTTTAGACAAGCAAAAGACAACTTGATTGAAACAAGATCTGGAGGAGCCTTGATAGGATGTATATGGAGAGGATGTTTCCTTTTTGTGGGAGAATCTCAAACAGGTTACTGTACTTAAAATAAGTGATAAGATGGAAATATTTTCACTGTCGAGAGTCTTTGGAACCCTTGCTGACAAGGTGATAGAATCAGTCTTTAAATATTTTTAAGGCCAAACTAGATAATTCTTCAGTGGGCCATTACCTTGATCAGATTGGCCATTATCTTGTTAAATGGTAGAGCAGACTTGAGGGGTTGAATGTCCTGCTGCTTGTTCAGATCCAATAAAGTATGGAGGAGTATGGCAGGTGCAGATTTTGCAACTTAATGAAGCTATTACATGGGACTAAATGGCAGCAGCATGTGATACAGCCAAATGATTTCACAACAGCTCTGGTCAAAACTCTGCAGTCTTAATATGAAGGTGGGGAGATTAGAACTAGATGACGGATTAAAGAATGCAGTGAAGGCTAGGGTCATTAAACTTATTCAAGGCAGAATAAAACAAATTTTTGCCATCCTGTTGCCCCTGCCCCCTGCACGTGAAGTTAACACCACAACCCGATCCACCACAAGTATGAACTTGCTTCACCAGTCCAGAGAGCTGAATGGCTTCTATTCAAATCCTATGGTCCCAGGGAAATGTGACTTGGCATTTATAGCCAGTATTACTGCTTCCTTGGCCTGCACATTTTTCTGCAGCCAACCACCTGTAAATTGTCCCAACGCCAAATTGCCAAGTTCCAGCTTCTGTAGCTGGCCAGTCATTTATCATTGGAGGGCCTAGTAACTAAGTGTTTTAATTATTTCCTACCAATGCTAGCTTACCTTTTTGATATTCTGTCACTGGGTGATCATGCTATGCCATAACACACAAGCCTTGCCTCTGAGAAAACAGTTCACATTCACACAATTATTGGTGGCCCTTAGATGGTTATCTTCGTCTCTGACAAAAATGGAGGACTAGCACTTTAGTTTTACAAATAAACTTGTATGCATCTGATTCTCTGCATCCTTGTTAACACCACCTTTTTTGCAGGGAAATCCTATAGTGTCATAATACAAAAGAGGCTCAGATATGAAATGCTTTCAGCAAACTTGTTTAATCCTGGTGTTGACAAACCCAGAATTCCTATGCTGAACACAGTTCAACCAGTTGTTTAGCTTCAGCTACATAATGAGATGGGGGTGCATTTTGCTAGTGCTGCATGGATGATAATTCCCATCATTAAGCTGTAATCATTTGGATTAAATGTTATTATGCCACTTGAGTATGGGTAAGTGTTGGTGAGAACTACTTTCTGGATACCCAGTGATGCCCTGATGTTAAATGCAAATGCATATTCTTTGCACTACAGGACATGTGTCCTTTTATCTGGAACCTTTTGGGGTCATTTTGGTTTTTGGACACTGCACATGGGACTTGTGATAGCCTAGCCTTACGTAGGCTTAAGTCTAGGTTAGCCAAGTGACTGAAATGAGTAGAAAAGTAAGCTGTACCACTGACTAAAAGTATGATGCAGCTAGCAAGGTTTGTGTGGGTCTTGTACTGTGCGAAAGGTCTGTGGTTAATTTTAGATGTGATTGGAATCATAGATTGAGAAAGGATAATTGACCTGTATAATCACGTGGTAGGGCAGCAACTTGAGGCTAATCACAGGTGGAGCTGATCATCCACACATGGAACAGCCTCTTGAGTGATCGACAGGGCTAGTTCAATCCTATTGATTTTAACTTGGGAGTAGTATGAGGGCAGCATAGTGGTTAGCGCTGCTGCCTCAGTGCCAAGGACTTGGATGACTCTTGGAGTTTGCACATTCTTCCCCCTGTCTGCATGGGTTTCCTCAAGAGTCCAAAGATGTGCATGTTAAGTGGATTGGCCTTGTTAAATTGCCTCCTTAATCCCAAAATATGTAGGTTAGATAAATGTGTGGGGTTATAGCAAGAGGGCATGGATAAGATGCTGACTGGGTGCAGATCTGATGGGCCAAATGGCCTGATTCTGAGTGAACAGTTTTCTGCACCTTGATGGATCCAGTCCAACAGGAGGTGCATGTTCATATACCTACAACACCAAATGTGTTTAGCCACTTTCTCTGCTCACCATCTTTCACCTTGAGCAGAAAATTGCCAGCTATTGATGTGGGAAAACCCCTGCCTGTATTTTGCATTTGGGTTAATAGTGTGAATTAAACCCATCAGGAAATTAATTTGTACATCGTGTGAATAGGAGTAACTGTAACCTGTTCTTTATTCCAGCCATTCTTGTATACAGATTGCCCTTCACCTGGTCCAGCAACAAGTTGATCCTGAAGTTTGTTCATGGTACATTGAACCTTGGTGCATTGTCCCTAGCTGTCATTGGGTTACTGGCAGCATTTTGGTTCCACAATAAGATGCACATCCCCAACTTGTACTCTGTGCATAGCTGGGTAGGATTTGCAGCAGTCATTCTCTTTGGTTTGCAGGTAAGGCAATGTTTAAAATGTAGTTATTTTAAATCTTTCAAAATAATCCCTCATTGGCAAAACGAGTGATAGCTTGCTAACTTGCACTCAGTTTCTTGCACCTAACTTCTGCTTAAGGATGCCTGAATATTTGTATTTCTCTTGTCTTATTTTTTTCTGAATAAATGTAGTGCTATATACACAGAATCTATTCTTAACAGAGCTCTGAATCACTGCTGCAGCTACATTTAGTCTCGTTTCTGACATTAAGGCAGTGAAATTTCCAGTTTCAGTTATTCCAAGAACTCTTGATGAATTGTGCATGTCAATACTTCAATGAATTAGTCTTGTTTGAGGTTCCTCTTCAATACAAGGCTGATATGATTCTATCCCCATTCTCCTGCCTCCTCCCTGTGACCCTTATCCCCTTTTTGATCAAGATCCTATCTATTTCTGTCTTAAAGACACTCAATGACCTGGTCTGCACAGCCTTCTGGCAATGAGTCCCACAAATTCACTGCCTGAAGAAATTCCTCCTTATTTCAGTTTTAATGGAGCATCCCTTCACTCTGACATTGTGCCCTTGAGTTCTAGTCTCTCCCACTATTGGAAACATCCTCTCCACATTCAGTCCTCTCAATATTCTGCAAATTTCAATTGGATTCCTTGATCATTCTATACTCAAACAAGTATAGACCCAGATTTCTCCACTGCTTTTCAATGACGAACCCTTCATTCTTGTGGACATCCTTCCTTGAGTATGGGCCCAAAACTGCTTACAATATCCAAATGGAGTCTGACCAGAGACTTCTGCAGACTTAGCAGTATATCTCTGCTCTTGTATTCTAGTCCTCTAGGAATGAATGCTAACATTGAATTTGTCTTCCTAATTGCCAATTGAACCTGGACTCCCAAGTCCCTTTGTGCTTCAGATTTCTTAAGCCTTTCTCAATGATCAAAGCCATCTGGTATCTGGGCTATTCTTGCATGAAAAGGTATTTGGCTGAGCTATCAGGTTGCATAGCAACACCTTTTCTAACTCCAATTTGGGCAAGATTATGCTCTTTAATTCAAATTCCTCATTTTGTTTGTGTCCATCCTAACAGCTGCATCTTTTTGCATTTTTTGTTCATATGTGCGTTTTGACTGTCATTTGGGGCCTGAATTGATATTTGTCAAATTTTTCTGTCCTCACTTTGACTCCTCTTTCCAGTTCATGCCAACTTCTTTTCTCTGCACCATATTTTGGCCCTCTATCCTTATTGTAACCCATCCTGCTGCCTGAACGCCTATTGCTATCCTAGACTTCAATCTTTTCACTCTCTTGCCACCCCTCCTTGTTACTTTTTCTTCAAGCCCATTAGTATCTTGATGATAGCAAAGATTTAACTAGCAAAAAAGATAAAGAATCAATATAGATTAAGATGAGATCTACTGGTAATGGGGCATACTAAAAAAACCTCCCAATGGATGGCAATTAAAAAGAAATAAGGTCAGCAAATATATCTAGTGAATAACAAGCATAAGAATGTGTATGGAACTTGTATAGGACCCCGAGCAGCCATGCTGCATATAATCTCGTCTCCAACTATTTTAAAAGCCAAGCAGCTAGTACCTTTAAAAATCCCTTTGTACTATCTGGAAAGATTGAGAACAAATTTTATAACCTGATCAAAGAATGGTCTTAAATTGACTTGGTTGCATGGGATTGATGTGGGAAAAATGTTTTCACTTGTGCAAGATTCAAAAGTGAGCTGCAATTAGCTACTAATTTAATGGGAGATGGGATTTTACTTTACCCAAAGTGATTAGATGTGGAACTCTCTCTACCACAGGAAATAGTTAACAAATAGAGGGAACTAGGCAAGTTCATGGGAGAAAAGAAAACATGTCTAGAAATATCAGGATTAATTAGTAGGGAATTCCTGCAACATTTGGCTGTTGCTGTCCTCTCCTTTCATTGTGGCTTCTCTGCTCTTGTGCTTTCTGTCCTTCTCATGTGCAACATCCACAAAGACCCAATAGAGATGATTTCATCTGCATCCCACCTCCCCACCATTGTCTGATTTGAGGTGCAGAGGAGAGAATCTCAAGAGTCAACTTCCCCATTAGTGTACAACTTAATTTGCCATGATAGTTGTGCAGAACAACTTTTTTTAAAGTTTATTTATTAGTCACAAGTAAGGCTTATCTTAACACTGCAATGAAGTTACTGTGAAATTCCCCTAGTCACCAGACTCCAACACCTGTTCAGGTCAATGCACCTAATCAGCACATCTTTTAGAATGTGGGAAGAAACTGGAGCACCTAGAGGAAATCCATGCAGACACACTGGGAGAACATGCAAACTCAACACAATGACCCAAGCCGGGAACCAGACATGGGTCTCTGACGCTGCGAAGTAGCAGTGCCAACCACTTTTGATACCCTTCTGCCCAGTGGAACCTTTCTTTAAAAACACCAGGTGAAATTTTACTGATTTGTACTGCCATCGATGGGCAGAGCAAGCCAGTAAAATAACGCAAGAGCTGAGAAATCACGATCATGCCCGATTTCAGCTCAGAATTGGGCAAGAAGCTGAACAATTTTTTAAATGCATTGAAATGTGTTTAGTGAGCCAGGCTCCCAGTCATCCAGGCTCACTTCTCTTTATGGCCTCGCCAGGAGAGGTCCTTGCTGGTGAGGAAAACACCTGCTCCCCACAAAAGGAACAGTCCAGTTGACCTTGCTGGTGAAAATTGAGCCCTCCCTCACCCCTGGAGGCTGAGGGCAAGGGGTGTCCCTTAGGTACTGATGGCTGGGCACCATAGCACTGCCAGGGGTGGCCTGACTAGGGGAAGGGGGCTGGCTGCACACTCTGCAATGGGATTAGAGGGCCTGCTCTCGCTCTACAGTTGTGATCAGATCTGTGGTGAGGGCTAGAAGCCCATGCATGGTGGGGCACATGATCAGCAGTGGACTCTGGTTGGGGGGTAGAGGAAGCTACGTCTCCAACCCCTGTCATTGCTATTAAGCATGTGCAGAATCAGGGGTCTGCACATGCACAATAGCTCTCTCTACATGCTGGTTGACAAATTAAGCCCAGCTCATTGCCTACAGCAGCTAAAAAACAGTCTATGCACCATTTTTGTTAATGATTTAAGTGCATAAGGTTAGGCACGAAAACTCACCCAAAAAAATCAGGAATCAGCTAGTGAATCATTTTCACACTAGCTGAACACAATTGGGTAAAATTCCACCCAACAGGTCTGGTAGCATCTGGTAATGTTTCAAGTCCAGCACTTTCTGGTTTTTATTTCATTTCCAGCATCCACGGTATTTTATCTTGGTCTGAAATTTGACATTAGTCATGATATAGCTCCTGATTATGTGCACAATTGAACTTGGCTGCAATGCCTTGCTAACACCTATTCAAGGCCCAAACAAATGTCTTGCATAGTTGGGTAAATTATTCAAATGCTACTGATCACTAGCATGAATCAATCCTTTCCAGAGAAGATGACAATTTGGAGGCATGGAACTTCAGTTGTTTTAATTTGAAAATTACTTGAGTAACAGGTTCTAAGCTCTCTAAAGCGAGTAGTTTGGATAAAACGTTCAACTGAATTGTTTTGTTTTGTTGCATTTGAGATTCTGAGCAGTTATTTTGTAGGTTTGCTGTGTCTTTAATATACCATTAATCCGATTGACGTTCTGAAATTCCCTTCCAATATTTCCTCACATAACAAGGATCATGCTCCCTTTCCTGCAATGACTTCCACTTGAGAACTCTACCTTAGATGGCTGGAATGCTTTTGCCACTCTTAACCTGACTCTCTTTCATCCTAGTATACATCATGATTCCTTCACTAATACTGTCAACCCTCAGTCCATTGGTGTTTAGAGGGACTAGCCAAATGAATGGGTACGAAAATGTAGGTTGTGTCATTATGTTCATTTTTTGTGATATTCTAATATGTTCCTCCTTCTGATTTACAGTGGCTGATGGGATTTTTGGCTTTTTTGCTACCCTGCACACCCATCTGGCTTAGAACTGCATACAAAGACCTGCATGTCTTCTCTGGACTTTGTATCTTACCAATGACTGTTGCTGCTTCTGTATCGGGGATTAATGAAAAGTTAATATTTGTGCTGTGAGTAGAATGTCTGCTCCTAGTTTTGAAGTTGTTTATCCATTTTTAAATAAGAGGTCACTTCATACTCTTTCCCTTTGATTAATTACTGTTGTCAATCTCTTGACATCTTTTGGCTCTTGGAGAACCACAGTAGCTATACTGTCCAGTGACCCCTGCTGGAAGTATCAGGTTTAATTGAACAATGCTTGATCCTAATATTCTAACTAGTCTTCTAAGAAGGCTCTTGTGAATAGTTAATTGAAAGATGTGAGGTGGCTGCTGCTTATTTACCTGAAATAGATTCCAGATTCATGATTAGAGGTTTAAAAAAAAGTTTGGGTTCCAGCTAATGCACAGTAACAATGTGGGGAAGTTTTTTTTAGTTGTGGTTGTATTTTAATTACTTTATCATAGACAGATGGATCTTAAACTGCCTGGACCCTAAGATTTTCACTTTAAGATACTGTTTTTAAAATCTACCTCTGCCACAGAGCTATTAGGACAGTGACTTCAAGTTTGGTCACAGTGTCAAGTTTTATAAAACACACTTTTTAGTGCCTTAGAATAATTACAGATGTTGACATAGAAAATAGAAGCAGAAATAAGCCTGTGGTAATGAATTGCACACATTCACCCTCTGGGTGAAGAAATTTCTCCACTCCAGTCTAAAAATTTCCAATGACAACCTAGTTCTGGATTCTCCCACCAAGAACATTCTTTCTGAATCTTCCCTGTCTAATCATTTTAGAATTTTGAGATCCTCCTTCTAACCTCCAGTCTCTCCTCATACAACAGACCTGCCATCCCAGGAATTGGTCTAGTAATGCTTTACTGCATCTCCTTTGGATAAGGACATCAAAACTGCACACAATACTCTAGGTGTGGCCTCACCATTGCCCTATACCATTGCTATTCCTATACGCAAATCCTCTCACTATAAAGGCCAACATACCATTTGCTGTCTTTACTGCCTGCTGTACCTGCACACTTACTTTCAGCAACTAATGCATGAGGACACCAAGGCTTCAGAGTATCCACCCCTCAATTTACACTTGTAACTCTGTCAGAAGTTCTCAACCAGATGTCTTCAAAGAAAATTTGGACAAACTGAAGCTGGTACCAAATATTAGTGATTGGGCCTTGAAATGCCAGCCAGTGGCTCCTTGGGAATTGGATTATTGAAATCGGAATGTTTTTTCAATCGGTGGGGAACCAGTTCAACTTTAGTTGGTGGACTGACTTGGTTTAATGGCAAAGGCGGCTAAAATGTCAAGCTTATCCATTTGCTTGTTTCTTGATGTAACACCTGAAACTTGAAATCCTTGGATGCTAAATTTAACTGAAAAACCAGAACAAGAGCCTCTAACTCAGTTAGCCCCTTTGGCGCTCAGGGTTGAGGGAAATAATCTTCAAACAAAGATAAAAACATGGAGAGTGGAACTGAGGGGCGAATAACATGAGAACTAGGAGCAGGCAATTCAACACCTCTTGTCTGCTGTGCCATTCAGTGTCATCATGGCTGATCTGATCTTGGCCTCGTTGCCACCTTCCTGCCTGTTCCCTATAACCCTTCATCCTGTTAGTTAAAAACCTATCTGTCCTCAAATTTGTTTGGTATTCTGGAGTTGAGAATTCCATAGATTCATGACCCTTTAAGTGAAGTCATTCCTCTTTTATTTTAAATCTACTGCCTTAGCCTAAAACTATGGCCCCTCATTCTAGAGTGTCCAACAGAAGAACATCTACCCTCTTTAGAAGAGAGAGAGGATCTCAAAATTCTAAACTCCAATGAATACAATCCTAACTGTCTCCTCCAACAAACCTGCCATTGCAGGAATCAACCCAGTAAACCTTAGCTATGCTCCCTCCATAGCAAGGACATCCTCCCTGCCGTAAGACCACCTAAACTGCACAATAATCGAGCTGGCCTCACCAATGCCCTATACAATTGCAGTAAAGCATCCTTATTCCTATACTCAAATCCTCTCTCATGAATCTAGTGAACCTTCTCTGAACTGCCTCTAATACATTTATCTGTCGTCAAGTAAGGGGAGCAGAAATGTCCAAGTCCTCCAAATGTCATCTCACCAATTTCCCTATACAGCAATCTCCTACTTTGTACCTTTGGAATTTGCCTGCTTTATTACGTGTAGCACTTGCATCATGCACAAGGACACCAAGATCCTGTTGCACTGAAGCAGTTTGAAATTTCTCTCCATTTGGACCAAAATGGATATTCTCTCACTTGGCAGATCTCACCTAACCTATCCTTTCGTAAATTTCTTAATTCCTCATTGCAACTTAATTCCCCATCTACTTTAGTGTCATCTGTAAATTTGCTTACAGTACATTCTATCCCTGGGTCCAATAACTGCTGACAGGAAATGCTATCCCACACCCCATTCTGGACATGCATTTCATATGTCTGCAGAAATTGGTGCTGAAGTCCCCCAAATGTCCACTGTCTCTCTGGCATAATCACATGATTTAACATGCTCCAGCCATTTGGCTAATGTAATCCATCCTTGTGACCTATTGCCTTTCTAACCAAATGGAAAGCAAACATGTTATGACCTAATTGGATGATGTTTGACTTGCAGCCAAACAGCTATTTTCCATATTTGTCTAGTCATATTTTAATGACTTTGTATAATTGGTCAAAGAAAATGACAACCTGTGCCCTGATTTTTTTTTTTACCTAGGATTGCATGCCAGTGTGCTGGTGGTTGATTTTTGATTTGATTTTTCAAATTCCTGAAAACCCAAGCCGGTTCTGGAGGGTTAGCAGCCTTACTCCTTTCCAGCACAAAGTTCCAGGCTGGTTATCACCTGGTGTAGTTTCTACTTGAGAACACAAGTAGCAATAGGTCACACACCCCCTTGGGGCTGCACCACCATTCAGTACGATTGTGGCTGACTTAATTGAATCTGGAACTCTTATCTTCTCACCTGCTCCCTACTCCAACCTATATCTATCCTTAAACATTTTCAATGACTGTCTCCACAGCTGAGGTAGAAATTAATGATCCCCTCCCCAAATGGGTGACCTCCTTAATGTTTCCCCACCAAGGGAAACATCCTTTCAGCATCTACCCTATCAAGTCCTCAAGATCTTCTTTCAATAAGATCACCTCTTTTAAACTCCATTGCGTAAAGGCTGAACTTTTCCATACAAGACAAACCCGTTCACCCTAGGAATTGTCGAGTAAGCCTTCTCTGAAATGATTCCAATGCACGTAGGTCAAAAGTATACAAAGTACTCCAAGTGCAGTCTCACCAATGTTTTGTACAGTTATAGAAAGAATTCCTTATTTTTGTACTTTGTCCCCTTGAACAGAGGTGTTATGTCATGTTTTTTTGTTTCCCTCCTTTCTTGAACAGAGGTGTTTTATGTTTGTCTCCTAGATCTTCCAGAGTTGAAGGGATTTTGGAGATTACAACAAATGTATTCATCATCTCTGACACTACTTTAAGATATTGGGATGCAGGCCATCAGCTCCAGGAAATTTGTTGGCCTTTTGTTCCAATGGTTTGGCTTGCACTTTTTTTTCCTCCAGTGATTTTAATTTTCTCATTCCCTTTTGATGGTCTACTGGTTTTGGATGCTTTTTGCCTATGGGTGCAAAGCATTTGTTCATTATCTGTGCAATTTCCTTGTTTCCCATTCTTAATTACCTGAAAACGGGGGGGAAATCCCCTTAGTGTGGTAAGTTTTTTGATGGCAGAATGTCAATCACCTTCTTGAACTTAATCTTTTTCCAGTCTTAGTCCCCAGCTGTGGTGAAGAAATACACATTCTTGTTGAGGGGGTTTAGCAGAGGTATGCTTGCTGGAATTGAATGTGCCTGGTTACTTGATCAAATCACATTTTGACCAAACTAATTTTAGTTGTGATTAAATAGAGCAGATTATGTTCTGCTATTCAGGTGAGATATCCAAATCTTGGAATACTGGTGCTGAGCAACAATTTCAAGTTTTGCATTATGTATCTTTATTTGTAGAATTCTTGTGCAGTGTTATAGTTCTGAATTTTTATGAAAGGTTGTGTATCCCTCAAGGGGAGGGGAAAAAAGCATTGAATCCCTACTTTTTGAACATAAAACAAATACTTGACTCATTTGTGCACAGTCTACCTCAGAACAGCATTACCTGAGAATTGACTAATCATTGGCTGGGGGGAGGTAAACAAAGTAAAAATTAAAAATAGAATAATTTTGAACTGCAGGTAAAAGTGTCTTTATATACTCCTGTTTTCCCTTAGTGATGCTCCAAATTCAACTGCTTCTTACAAGAATCTTCCACCTGAGGCATATTTGGCTAACACTTTGGGAGTGTTGCTGTTGTGTTTTTCATTGACTGTAGCCTGGATGCTCCTTAAACGTGAATGGCAGCGACCAAATACACATGCATTTTCACTCAGTGATGCCACAGAGGTAACTTGTGAAAACGGATTCCGTACATTGCATTTTGTCTTTATTCAATTTGTATACTGTGCAATGATAATTGTTAAGAACAGAAGTGCTAATGTTTCCTTCTCCACACCACCTGCTGTCCTATGTATAATCCTTTACTGGATGTAGATCTATTTGTATTTCTGCCAATGCTCACCTTGACCATTAGGTACATGAGCTATTGTAGAGTGAGTGGGGCTGACTGCTTTTGATGACCTACCTAGGAAAGTGACAAAGCTGTTCCCCTCTGCTTGTTTCTTTTCTGACAGATTATATGGATGCAGTAGTGTGGTTGGTTTGGTCCATTTTCCTAACACTTTTTGAAGGTTTCCATGATGGGAATAGATAATGTAGCAACATACTCAAAACCTCATGGAAATGCATAGAAGTGTGATTTCTGTATTAATAGTTCTATTTCCACTGCATGTCAATCTTGAACATACAGAAATGTTATCCTGGAACACTTACCTGTAAATTCACCTAGCACATTTTTGTGTTAAACTAGTGCAATAAAGCAAACATGCAAAACAAAACTCCCCAGAACTGGGAATCTTAGTCAGACATGCATGTTTTTGTAAATCCATTCTGAGACATCTGTCCCTACTGACATTTACATCATTGACAACACATTGTCCCCCTGGGGTCACATTCTAAATGAAGAGCCTTGGTCACTCAGTTAAGGAAGTGCAGGTGAAATCTGCGAATAGCTTTTCAGGCTGTATATCAGAACCCACACTTATTTAGTATTTAACAACATTGACTTGTTATTCTATTGGTATTTATCTAGTTCCAAATGTTTTAAAACCTTATGATACAGAAATGTGATGACTGACTAACTTGTACGTTACTGTTCCTGATGATGTACTGCTACTATGTCTGGGATCTACAGTATAGATGTAGCAGCTTACTAAAACTATACTGATTTTTTTTTTAAATGGGGTGCTGATGAATCTGCTGGTTCTTTCAAAAGAATAATATTTAAGCCAAAGGCGCTATATCCAAACATTCTTGATTAAAATCATTTCCTGATGGTTTAGTGGGGGTAGACATGCCTGCAGTACCAGAAGGTGACAGATTTGATCAATTTGTGCTTGTTATTAATTGGGATGATGCATGCACATATTCTGCTGGCAATCATTGTAGTTTGAGTGCCTAACTGGGTGAGGTTCAAAGACTGCCAGCTTCTGTGGAACAAAATGAAACTAAAATATTATTAGACTATTTTGACCGCAGTAGGAATGAAATTACATATAGGGGGATATAGCAGGCCTTACTAAACATTGTAGGCTTGGGATTCCGTTTTTGCCTCAGGGATGTTACAGTCTTTGCCTGTTTAATAATGAATTTTTTGTCTCCACAGGCATTTAAGTCCACCTTGTTGACCAGCAAGGGGCATGCATGCGGCAGGTTGTAGTGGGCTGCTCTTGGATGTTGCTTCGGGAGTTGCCTATTGCTTCATGTCGTTAGTGTGCTTAAACTGGACCCTCTCGAGGGCAACATGACAGCTCAGAGACTATCTCTGTTGCTGTGCGGACACATGGATTTGGGCCTGTGTCTGTGGGAGTTTGCGCGTTCTCCCCGTGGTTGCGTGGGTTTCCTCCGGGTGCTCCGGTTTCCTCCCACATCCCAAAGATGCGCTTTTAGGCTGATTGATTGGGTAACAAATTGTCCCTATATTGGACCTCCCTGATCCTCGCACATTAGGCGTAGACTAAAATCATGAATAGGTCACTGAGACAATGGGACGGCGGCGTGGGCTCGTTGGGCCGAAGGGCCTGTTTCCCGTGCTGTGGTGTTCTTTGTAAAACAAAATTTTAAGAAGTTCTCCATCTTTTCAAAAAAAAGGAAGATAAAAGCAAAATACTGTAGATGCTGGAATCTAACTAACAAAATGCTGGCAAACCTCAGCGGGTCTGTGGAGAAAGAGCAACCATTTTGAATCTGAGTGACCCATCAGAGCCCACAAAGTATTAATTTCAAAGATTGAGAATAAATTGTTTAATTCCAACACTAAATTGGATTTTGGCCATTAAATTAAGGGTTTTTAAAGTGTTTAGGATGAAGAACAATTAATTTTCAGGGAACATTGACTGTCAGTAGATGTCTTCAGTGAATTTAATAAATGGTACACAGGAAGTATTTGTGAACATGCATTTTGCAGCAATCAGGTTAATACCACCTAATTATGTAGAGTAATTGTACTAACTCATTTTGACATTCATTTATATTGTAATTCTTTTTTTAGCCACTTCTGACTGAAAATTAAATGAGGAAATTGGTGATGCTTGTGGATACAGTTGAAGAAACCAGTACATTTGCACTGCTGAATTAACAACAATTCATTGTGGGTGTCTTGCCCCCAGAGCATTGATTTTTTTTTTCAAAGTAGCTTTGGTGCTAACTGCATTTAGCAAATCTCAAAACAGGCAGGATAAAGATTTGATTGAGCCAAGTTGATATTTTCTCTGCAAAATGAATTTAAACTCCATAAATCTCTTAAGAAGAGGGGTAGGATGACTTCTATCTACGTTGCAGTTTGGATTTCTGGTCAGTTTGTTCAAAAACTGGGCTTTACAAGTAACCAACTTAATTAAACTGAGCTACACTTTGCATTTGAAGGTAGCAACTCTAACTCAAACATGAAAGTAAGAAACTTGAACCCTTCTCTTGTTTACTGGAAAAATTCAATTAAATTTTAACTGGTCACCACTTGAAGCAGCTGCACTGATGTACTTTTCAAGTCTGCACTTAATTTGTGGAAAGAGCTGTGATGGATGTGGCTGGTTGAAGAAAATAACACAAGATTGTAACCTTGAGCTTTTAAGTTCTGCACCACAATATAGTGAATTATTTAGCATGCCTTTTGAACTAGGCTTGAATTTGTAGTCTCTGTCTAATGTTGTGATATGACCACAGTTCAAAAGTTTTAATGATCAATATTCTGTTAAAGCTCAGTTAGCTGCACAATTACAGCCACAACATTTGCACTTTACCTGATTTTTATTCAAGCACAGCTTTGTAATGTGTTCATGGAAGCTAATTTTGAGAACCAAAAATTATTTTTTTGGTTTTAAATATAAGCACTTCTTAATTGTAAGAATCACTCATTTGTATACAACCATAAGATTCCTGATTTATCACTTGTGTGTATTTACTGTTAATAAGCAACATTATGGAAGTCTAATAAATAGATTCAATCTTTTTGCCTTGGGCACCAACATCAAAACTTGCATCCTGTCTTATTTAAGTGGAGTAAGATGTTAAGACTTGTGGTACTGGATTCAAGTCAAGTGCTCCATTTTGAAAAAGGGCATCTTAAGAAATTAACAAAAAACTGACTTGGATTGAGTTGAAAACTGCCAAGGATTGATTCTTGAAAACTATAGCCATTTTTAATCAATGTTTAGGACTGCAGGACATTTCAAATGCTTTACTCAAATTCAAATTGTTAAATGTATACAAAATAGCCAGGTCTGATTTTTGTTTGAGGCTTAACCATTGAGCAGAGAATGCCTGCTTTTCACAATAATGCTCAGGCAGATTGGTGTCTACATTGCTCCTGCTGCTGACCATGACCCAATGAGTTCTGCTTATTTTTTTGATTTCTTATTGTCACTAGTACTAGAATACAGTGACAAGTATTGTTTCTTGTATGCTATACAGACATACTGTGCATAGGAAAGGAGTGTGCAGGATGAGTCAGTTAGCTAGGGTGTTGCAAATGATCAACTTCAGGTAGGACTGTTCAAAAGTCTGGCAGCAGGGAAGAAGCTGTTTTTGGGTCATTTGGTACATGATCTTAGACTTTTGTATCTTTTTTCCAACAGAAGAAAGGACCATATCTAGGGTGCGTGGATCCTTGATTCTGCTGGATGCTTTTGAGGTAGCAGGAAGGGTATAGTCAATGAATGGGAGAGTGGCTTGTGTGATGGACAGGGCTTTGTTCATTACCCTTTTGTAGTTTCTTGCAGTCTTGGGCAGAGCAGGAGCCATACAAAGCTGTGATACAACCTGAAAGAACTTTCTGTGGGGCATCTGTAGAAGTTGGTGAGTTATAGCAGACATGCCAAATTTCCTTGGCTTCCTGAGAAAGTAGAGGCATTGTGGGCTTTTTAAACTATAGCATTGGCGGAGGGACCAGGACAGGTTTTTTGTGATCTGGACACTGAGAAACTTGAAGCACTCAACCATTTTCGCTTCAATCCTGTTGATTATAGATGGGCATGATGTGGAGGTGCTGGCGTTGGACTGAGAAACACAGTAAGAAGTCTCTCAACACCAGGTTAAAGCCCAACAGGTTTGTTTTGGTAGCAAAATCCACTAGCTTTTGGAGTGCTGCCCCTTTGTCAGGTGATTGAGTTCTATTCACAAATGGCATATAAACACTACAAAATAATGATTGGAATGTGAGTCTTTACAGATAATCAAGTCTTAAAGGCACATACAATGAGTGGAGAGTATTAAGCATAAGTTAGATGTGTATTGTCTACAGACAGGTCAGTTTGTGAGATTTTGCAAGCCCAGGCAAGTCATTATGGGGTTACAGATAGTGTGATATGAACCCAAGATTCTGGCTGAGGCCATCCTCATGTGCAAAACTTGGCTATCAATCTCCGCTCAGCGACTCTGCACTGGTGGCCTTCACAACTCACGACAGCACAGAGTTGCTGAGCAGAGACTGATAGCCAAGTTCTGCACATGAGGATGACCTCAACCGGGATCTTGGGTTCATGTCATACTGTAACCCCCATGACTTGCCTGGGCTTGCGAAATCTCACTCACTGACCTGTTTGTAGACAATACACATCTCTTTAACCTATGCTTAACGCACTCTCCACTCACATTGTGTACCTTTTTAAGACTTGATTTACCTGTAAAGACTGGCATTCCAATCATTATTTTGTAAATTGAGTTTGTCTTTTATATGCCCTGTTTGTGAATAGAACTCCCAGTCACCTGACAAAGGGGCAGCACCCCAAAAGCTAGTGGATTTTGCGACCAAATAAACCTGTTGGATTTTCACCTGGTGTTGAGACTTTATCATTAGTCATATTCTCCACTATGCTTCCTGAAGTTGACTGTCGTTTTGCTGACACTGAGAACAGTAAGTGTGTAAAGGAGTATAGTAGGGTTGAGGGCACAGCTTCGTGAGGCACTGGTGTTGATTGTAGATGGAGGTGTTGCCTATCCTTACTGATTGATTGTGGACTGAGATAGGAAATCTAGGATCCAGTTAGAGGGAGGAGCTGAGCCCCAAGCCAGAGTTTGGAGCTGAGTTTTGTAAGAATAATGGTGTTGAAGACTAAGCTGAATCAATGCAAAATGTTTAACATTTTATACCAGTAAAAGAACACAAACCATCGTATGGATGAAGACGTTGGATGTCTGGATGGGTTAATCAAGCAGAGGGGTGAACAGCAGCCAGAAGGATGTCAGAAAATTAGTTATGTTATTGGCAGTGTTGGAAACCCCTTGTTTGGGTTTATGCATATTATGATTACTGGAAATTAATTCTGAAAGTGAGTCACCACTTAGCCGGTCCAGTTAAAATATGGGCACTGATAGATCTATTTCTCTTTGAAGTAACTTTTTTAAAAGTAAACATTTTGCTGCTTTTTAGACAGTTTGACGTCATATCCTAAGTGCAAACAGGAAAGTCAGGAGCGTACAATGTAAAACAAATTAGAGAAGACAAATTTGTGGAGGAGATTAAAGACTAGACAACCACATAAACAGTGAAGTAATATTTGGAACTTGTGGTTGAGTGTAAATGTACAATTGCCATTCCCAAAAAATTTCATTTGAAATTGTAATAGCAACTTATTGACTGTCATGTTGCTGTTAAACAGAACCAATGGCAAAGAACAGTTGGGTTAATAAATTAGAGCATCTAATCATTCCAGACACACTCAGGAAAGTGGAGCTAAAGCTGCAATCAGATCAGTCATGGACCAGAATTTTCTAATCCTGTACACCCTGCCGCTGCTGCCAGTATGAATGGAGAATTTGTTGCTTGGTCAAACCTCCATTTGTTGTAACAGGACTGGAGAATCCCAGCAGTGGGCAAGGTCAGAGAATCCCAGCTACAATCTTGGAGCAGGGTCAAAGCTACTATTTCTTGTATTCTCATATTTCATAGAAAATATGCTTGACTTTGTGATATTTCCCTGAATATTCATACTTAAATCTGGATGAACTAACCATCGGATTTTTAAAAATTTGTTTTCAGAATGTGAGCAATGGTGACAAAGTTAGTATTTATTGCCATTCCTAATTGTTTTTATGATGACCTAGCAAGCCAGTCAGATAAAGAAGCTCACATTTCATAAGGCAATTAAGACCACATTTGTGTTGTCTGGCATAGGTTGGGCAGATTTCTTCTTGAAGGAAATTAGTGAACTAAATGGGTTTTATGACCATCCAATAGTTTAAAGTTTCTGAACCATGCTTATTCCAAATTTAAATTCCCCCAGCTGCTCTAGTGAAATACAAACTCCCTTCCAGAGCATTAATCCAAGGCTCTGGAATACTAGTCCAATAACATTACCATTCTGCTATTTACCTCCATTAATCAAAGATTCTTTTATGTAGGGTCTTATGACAAACATACAAAATAGGAGCAGCAGTAAACCATTCACCTCATCAAGCCTGCTCCACCATCAAATGTGATTATGGCTGATTTTTCAATTTTGGCACCATATCCATTTTTGGAAATTTCTGATCTGAGTTTTGTTTTGTGGAGTTTTTTGCATTTAATTTTGGCCTTGGTGAGCATGAGGTGTTTCTCTGCCAGTATGAGTCAAGTGTCTCACTAAGAAGTTTTTACCAAACTAGTTTAAATTTAAGAACACACTAGAATATAACAAAAGAATTAGCATAACTTTTACCAATTACAAGACTTAAACATGACAGTATAACTGAACGGCCAGTTATTTCTGTTCCAAGTTAAAGCATCATCCCTCAGACTGAGTTAGCACAAAAATGGACAGAAATCCAAGCCAGCAGGTTTCAGATGGATATATCCTTAAAACTGCCACTTCAGAGGTAAACTTTATCTCTGATAGCTTCCAACACAGATGCATTCCAGAAAGTATGGGGTCCCTATCCCAAATATACAAAAGGTTGTGCACCACTTTTGCCATGTTTCCATTGCTTTATCCTCTTCCATCCTGTTACAAACCATACTGAATCAACTGCATTGATTTCCTCCTGTCTTTTTCTATGTATGGAGCAATGACCAAGCCATTTGAGGCTGTGTTGCATTATTTGTAAGAATAGGAAAAACTAAAATGATTCTGAATCCCAATCTCTAGCATTTGGCCCATAAAACCCTAATTTTCCATCGCTTGCCCATAGCTGTGGAGGTTGTAACAGTACAAGTGAATATGTAGAAACTACCAATGTTAAAAGCATCTCTGACTCAACCACCCTTTCAGGCAATGGGCTCCAGACTCCATGTTGTTTCTTCTCAACATGCCTTGCTTTCTACCTCATCTTGAAATCTATGCTCCCTGGTTTTGTAGTAATAGAAAAAGTTCCTATCCACCCTATTGATGCCCTTATCTGTAATCTTGCCCACTTTACAAGGCTTCCCCTTCCCCCACCCACCTTTTGCTGCTCAAACAGCCCCAGCCTATCCAATCTTTGCTCATCGTTCAGACCTTCCAGCTGAGCCAGCATCCTAGAAAATCCCATTTGCACCTTCTGCAATGCAATCATATCCTTCCTATAATGTGGTGACCAGAACTCTGTGCAGTCCCCTAGTGTAGTCTAATTAGAGTTTTATGCAGGTCCAATTATTCTCTCTGCTAATAAAGGCAAGTGTGCAGTTCTGGGTCCCTATGATCCTTCAGCACTTTCCAGGGTCCAACTATTCATAGTGCATCCCCTTCCCTTGATAGCCCTCTAGGGGAATTTCACAGTAACTTCATTACAATGTTAATGTAAACCATATTTGTGACAAACTAATTGCATAACTTCACACTTTTCCAGGTTGAATTCCATTTGCTATTGCTCTGCCCAAACTCTTGATATCCTCCTGCAACTAAAGCTGTCCTTGTATTCACCACCCTCCCAATTTTTGTCATCTCCAAACTTCTTGATCATGCCCCTACATTGAGTTCAAATCATGAATGTACACCACAAATAGCAAGAGCCCCATCACTGGGCCCTGCAGACTTGGAGTCATGGAAACATCTCTCTGCTTCTTGCCCCTCAGCCAGTTTAGGATTCTGTGGGCCCTTACTTTCTTGATTAGTCCATAAGACATTGGCCAAGTGACCTAATTCTGCTCCAGTCAAATCTGCTCCACTGTTCAATCGTGGCTGATGCTTTTTTCATCCCCATTCTCTTGGCTTTTCCCCACACCCTCTGATCCCCTTATTAATCCAGAACCTACTTATCTGCCTTAAAGATGACTTGGCCTCCACAGCCTTTTGCATAGGGAGAGTCTGCCTTGAGAGACTTTATCAGAAACATTGCTAGATTCCATAGACCACATGAAATGCATTAGTTTCATCATTACTCTAGTTATTTCAATGTGATTAAATTTGTCAAACAAAACCTTCACACAACAAATCCATGCTGACTATCCTGGATTAAACCATGTCTGTCCAAGTGCAGATATATTCTATCCCTCAGAATTATTTTTAGTAACTTTCCAACCACTTATAACTTTTTTTTAAATAATGGGACAATATTAGCAGTTCTCCAGGTTTCTGGCACCTTTATCTGTGACCAGAGAGGATTTGATATTACTACTGGTGCCCCTGATATTTCTTACCTTGCCTCCCTCAACAGCCTGGTCCTGAAGGGAATTTTAGGGGGGAGGTATTAAGCTCCTTCGTACAGAACAAAAGAACCTTATTTAAAACTGGCCAAATTATACTTCCCAAGTTCAAACGAGGACCTTGGTGTGCCAAAATTGAGAAACTAACAAATACATCAATTTATACAAAATAGGATAAGAGGGGATTCTATTCCATTTGGCTCAATATTGAAGCTGATCAGTCTGAATACTCCTTGCAAACTCCAGGCAAATGTGAGAATCTGATAATCTCGAATTCTGAGTGTAGAAGCTGGTCTGTAATGTTCTGGTTTTTCTCTCCCATACAAGGTAACATGGATTTTTCCTCTAGGTCTCATGGTTCATTGTTCTGACACTTGGAGGAATGGGAAACTTGAGTGAGGAGTGTTCTTATCTTTTATCCAACTGTCACCACAGTTGTCTCATCAATATGATATCCCAAGACAATTTTTTTTCTTAAAACATCCCTGCCTCTCAATGCCAATGTTCTCCCAATGGAAAACACCTTACTGTCCACGTAGACACAGGGAGAACGTGCTCGCTCCACACAGTGACCCAAACCAGTAATGGAACCCAGGTCCTTGGCATTGTGAGGCAGCAGTACAGGTCACTTGCTGCAGGTATGTTATTTCTTCACAGCTAATGAGATTTCTATGGAGGAAAAACCAAAAGGTAATGGTAACCAGTGGCACAAAACATTAAACAGCCTAGGGAGGAGCCTAACAATTGCTTTCCAGATACAAAGGCTTTTGAACAGCTTGTGGGATTAGCCTTTTAGCAACACCATTAAAGCAACTGGCTGAGGGATGCTTTAAGCAAGTTCCAGTTCAACAAAGTGCCACCTATTGACCTAGTCCTGATGGTCAATGGCAGATCTCTAAAGATGGAGGCTGACACTAGAACCGCAACTACAATCAAGTATTTGGATATCTCCAAAAAGGTTTGCAACCCTTGAGGTTGAGTCATTCAAAAGCTATTTTATCAACCTATATTGGAGAGATGCTAAGGACAGTTGCAGAAACAATATCTTAAAGGAGCCAAATAGCACAGTTAACAGTTTTGCTTTTGTGGTTTGAGGCTGTTTGGACCAAAAAATTGGATTGGCTGGAGATATTGAACATTCTAGATGGATGTTTCAAGAGCTCCTATGCGAAAGGAGCTCAGTGTCTTATACACTTCATCGTTAAGTAGAGTTGAAAAGATTGGAAAACTTGGGGGGTATCATTTTAAAAAAAAGAGCTTTTTGAATAGGCTGTACCCATAGTCCCCGTTTTGAAGTCAGATTGCACTGAGAATCTGTGGAGACTAAGTTAACTGTATACCAAGTAGACCAGATAGACTGATATTCATTCCAAGGATCGAAGACCTTATGCTAAATTAGTAGGTGTTTTAGTTATGCATACTAGCAGCTGGAGCTGGATGAAATCTCCCCAAAAGTTGGTCACCTTTAACGCTCACAATGTTATATTGGTACACTCACCTGTTATTGAGGTTTCCTCAGCCTCCTGCCATCTTCCAGCATGCATTGGAAAGCTTGTTGAAAGGCATCCTCAAAGTAACACAGGGCAAATTGAGAAGTATTAGGAAGTTTTAAAATAGTGTGCACCCACTCGAAATGCACTTTCCAAGCAGAATCTTGGCTTCAAGGTAAATTACAAGGGTCTGTATCCCCCAGAGCACTACTGTTCAAACTTTTTTTTCTGGTGCTCCACTTTTACTAAATGACTGTCCCTTGTGACCTATATCACATGGCATGTGTAATGAAATGTAATCTTTCCTTTTTTTTTTGGGGAGTCAGTTTCAGTTCCATTTTCCAATTTATTCAGGTCAAATTCTAGCAGAAAGGAAATTGGAAATTTCCCAAGTTCAAAATGTCTGAAATTAGACACTCTTACTGTGTATCAGCCTTCCACAGAAAATTGACAGCCATTTATTTGTGACAGATTTCTTGATGCACCTTTGGAATGCAAAGCTCACCTGATCAACGTCCTGCTTTGAGGTGGAAACTTTATGGGGCAGTCATTGCTTGTCTGTTTGTTCCCATCCCATCAATAAACTTCTGTGATGGGGGGATATCTCCCAAGAATAGCTACATTTTGCTGCATCAATAACTACATTTTCCATTGAAATCTGTGGCTAATGTCTCAATTATCCTTTGTGACATAAGAGTTGTAATTTAAAAAAAAAACCTCAATGGTTTTCCTGTTTTTTCCATATTTTTATGCATATGACGTAAATAATGAGTTGGATTGAGACAATGATCATACTCTGACCTCATAGCCTGTGTTCGTTTCAGGAAATTTGAGTCTTGGGCAGAGGCCATTGATCAGGCAAGCTGTAGTACTGCTGCTACAGTTGCAACCTAAATAGGATTTCCTGCACATTTGAAAAATACACCTCTTCTAATTCTTATCGTTTTCCCTTCATAAAGTGCATGCAATTTGAATTGTATCATACAGCATGAAGCTTTTCCTCCATCAAAAGTCTTCATTGCTGGCTATATCATTGTCTGAGAGGTCCTCATTATCATACTGCCTTCTACAAAATGTGCACTATAAACAGAACATCCTGTTGTTTTTTTTGACCAGGATCACAGAAAGTCCCACTTTTTTTAAAAACAGTGGTTAGCATTGCTCCCTCACAATGCCAGGGACCAGGTTCAATTCCCATCTTGAGACACTGTCTGAATGGAGTTTGCACAGTCTCTCTGTGTATATGTGGATTTTCTCCAATGATTTGTATTATCTTCAAATTTGGGGGTAATACACTTGGTTCCCTCTTCCAAATCATTAATATGTAATGTTGAACGGTTGGGGTCCTAGCACAGATTCCTGTGGAATGCCACTAGTCGCTGACTGCCCATCAGAAAAAGACCCATTTATGCCAACTTTTTGCTTCCTATTTTCTAATCGGCTTTTAGTCCAACTCAATACATTATTGCAATCCCATGTGTTTTAACTTTACATAGTCTATTATGTGAGACCTTGTCCAAAGCCTTATGAAAGTCTAAATAAATCACATCCACTTGTTATTCTCAGTCAATTCTACAAGTTACATCCTCAAGAATTCCAACAGATGCATCAGGCATGATTTCCCTTTTGTAAATCCATGCTGACAGTCTAATCATATCACTGCCTTCCAAATGCTGAGTTATGAAATCCTTGATATTGGACTCTAGCAATTTCCCCAGTACTGACATGAGGCTCACTGGTCTATTGTACCCTGTTTTCTCTCTACCTTCCTTTTTGAATAGCAGGCTTACATTAGCTACTCTTTAGTCTATAGGGACTATTCCAGAGTCCAAAGAATTTTGAAAAATAACCTCCAATGGATCTATTATTTCCAAAGTCACTTCCTTAAGTACCCTGGGGTGAAGATCATCAGGACCTGGAAATTTATCCATCTTCAACCCCATCAATTTGCCTAAAACCATTTCTCCACTAATGCTGATTTCCTTTAGCTCCTCACTAAAACATGTTTCTGTCAGCACTTCTGGTACATTATTCATGTCTTCCTTTGTGAAGACTGAACCAAAGTACGAACTTAATTCATTTCAGCCATTTATTTATTCCTTTTTAGGAATTCTCCCATTTCTGATTGTAAGGGTTCTACATTCAATTTTGTCTTTTTTTCTTTGCAGAACTTTAGAAATGTTTAGAGTCAGTTTTTATGTTCCCCAATAGCTTCCTTTCCTACTCTATTTTCCCCTTCTTAATCAATCCGTTGGTCCTCCTTTGCTGAATTTTAAACTGCTCCCAATCCTCAGGCCTATTGCTTTTTCTTGCCAACTGAATATTTCTTCCTTGAATCTGATCCTATCTCTAATTTCCCTTGTAAGCCATGGTTTGGCCACAATTTTTTTACCACTCTTGCATTAAACAGGAATAAAAAATTTCTGGAGTTCACCTATTCATTCTTTAAATGCCTGCCACTGCCTGTCCACTGTCTTTCCTTTCAGTAATATTTTTGAGCTCATCATGGCCAATTCATGCCTTATACCACCTGTAGTGAGGCTCCCAGGGAGCTTAGGCTGCAGCAATATAGGAAAGGGTTAACCAGGCAGCCTGGCTGGTAGACACATAACAAATTTCAAAAAACCATTTCCCAGACTGCACTAGACAGTCATACCCCAGGTGATACTCCTTGGAGATTATAGCAACAATAAAGAATCAATACCGGTTATCATGACTCCAGAACATATAGAGAAGATGTGCAAGTTCCATTGTGTCTCTGGAAAACTAATCCAATATTGGGGTCATGGTGACAATTGACATACGTTTGCATTCTTGAAGGAAACCGTAGGGCTTTGGTAGTCATAGAATCCTATAGAAGAGGCCGTTCGGTCCATCAAGTCTACAACTACAATCTCATCCAGGCCCTATCCCCATAACCCCATGCATTTATCCTAGATTGTCCCTTGACACTAAGGGACAATTTAGCATTGCCAATCCACCTAACAGTGCAGAAAGAGGCCATTCAGCCCATCGAGTCTGCACTGACCACCCAGGCCCTACCTCCATATCCCTACATATTTACCCGCTAATCCCTCTAACCTACGCATCTCAGGACTCTAAGGGCAATTTTTAGCATAGTCAATCAACCTAACCCACGCATCTTTGGACTGTGGGAGGAAACCAGAACACCCGGAGGAAACCCATGCAGACACAAGGAGAATGTGCAAACTCCTCACAGATAGTGGACCAAGCCAGGAATCGAATCCAGGTTCCTGGAGCTGTGAAGCAGCAGTGCTAACCACTGTGCTATCATGGGCTGTTGGAGGAACCACTGTGCCATCGTATTGCCCCGACTAGGCATTACAACAAGGTAGGCAGGATATGTGCAAAATAATGATTAAAGATAAAAGCACAGATCGATGGAGCAGCACAGTGTGATTAAAAAACAGAACTTTGACAAGTTTAAAGTAACTAGATGATGATCTAATCAAAATCTCGCATGTAACATATTGTAACATGAACAAGTATAAGAATGTGTAAGAACCTATGATTAGCAGAGTAGTTTGGAAACAAGCTGGAATTACAGCTCCGGTGCTGCTCTCCCTCATGCATGTTGAATAAAGCCGTTTTTGTTGAAGCTGTAAACAGTCTTGTAGACTCGTCGTTCAATTCCTCCAACATCATCATAGTTACCTTTATTGAGATTCAGGATCCTGAACAGGATCAGTTTATTGGGCAGTGAGAATTTACCTGGCGACCCCATTTTCAACATCCTGTGATCTCCCACACTTTAATAAACACTATTCTAGAGGACAAAGCTAAAACCATCAGTCACATTGTCTAAGAATGTGATGGACTTAAAATAATTTTTAGGAATGTTAAATTATTATGGGAGGTTCCTGCAGAATGTGTCCATGACTTTGGCTCCATTACACCAGCTGCTGAAGAAGCATCAACATTGGAAATGAGGAGAGGTGCAAAAATAGGCATTTACTAAAGTAAAGCAAACCTTACAGTCATCAACACTACTTATACATTTTGATCCAATTAAACCAGGCTGCATAACCAAATGAAATGGGCACTGTCCTTTCCCACAAAATTTCAGACAGTATAGAAAGGCCAATTGCATTTGTGTCAAGAACCTTATCAGATGCTGAGAAAAAATATTCTCAATTAACAAAGAGAGTTTTGCTGTAATCTACGTAATGAGGAAGTTTCATCAAAATATATGAAAGCACTTCACCATTTTATCAGATCTTAAGTCTCTGTTAGGATTATTTCAAGAGGATAAACCGGTACCACCAATTACCTCTGCGAGGGTACAGAGATGGACCTTGTTGTGAGCTGCATACAGCTGCTCTTTCCAGCATAGACCAGAGTCAGAAATATTGAACGCAGATACATTCAGATGCCTCCCTCTTCCACAGATAGTATCATCATTCCTTGTGCCACAAGGAGTGATGATACTTTGCACCTGTTGGAGACATTGCTTATTTCATTTGAAGTCCTCAACATACAGGGATCCATTTCTCACCAAAGTTAAGAAGATGGTGCTACAAGGTTGGCACTATGAGAAGTCAGAACAGATCAGAGCCTATCTATAGTGTAGCGTGGAAAATACGTGAGCTTGGCATGTTACTGTGACAGGGCTCATGTTATAGTGCCACTCCAGGGGTGACAGCTTTTACTACAGGAGCTGCATGATGCATTCCTTGGACAGAGCAGGATGAAGGCACTGGCCTGAAGCTATATTTGGTGACCTGGCATCAACAAAGGGATTGAAAGAATGGTCAGCCAGTGCTTGAGTTGTCAATCCCATCAGTTATTGCTGCCATCAGCAAATATGCATCTGTGGAGTGGCTGGGCCAGCCATGGTCACGACTGCACATAGATTTCACTGAACCATTTGTGGAACATATGTGCTTCTTCCTTGTTGATGCACATTCAAAATGGTTCAAAGTTGTTAATGAAGTCTACAATGGACATAGCCGCCATTGACAGTTTGGGCAGATTTTTGCCATCCAAGGTATCCCTGAGATTTTAGTGTCCGACAATGGCACATTTACAGCTGAGGCTTTCTGCCAATTTGCCAAGTCAAATGTGATGCACTTACCACTGAGCCTTGAATGGCCTGGCAGAGAGAGCCGTATGAATATTTAAAGTTTCTTTGAAAAACCAATGTCAGGCCACTGATATAAATTTCTTATTATTATACAATACTGTGCTGAACACTACCACTGTGGTTATGCCAGCTGAATTTTAATGGGGTATCGTCTACATATCCACTTGAAATTGGTGTTTCCAAATTTGTTGGTAGCTTGGTGGCTAAGTAAGCCTTCTAGAAAGAACACCACAACTCGAAGACAGGGGACAATGTATTCAAGGTCAACGACCTAACCATGGGAGAAATTTTGGTCCTGTTCTTTCTCCATTTCTTCCTCACAGCCAGGCCGCTCCACCACCAAAGTTTCATACATATTGGAAAGACAAGGTTGCTGTGTGAAAAAACATACATGTGGATGTGGTCTTTCTAGATTTTCAGAAGGCGTTTGACAAAGTACCTCACAAGAGGTTATTGCAGAAGGTCAAGGGACATGGAGTTGGGGGTAGGGTGTTGGCGTGGATAGAGGATTGGTTGTCAAATAGGAGGCAGAGAGTGGGGGTCAACGGGTGCTATTCGGATTGGCGGATGGTGACTAGTGGAGTGCCCCAGGGGTCGGTGCTGGGGCCTCAGCTTTTTACCATTTATATAGATGATCTGGAGGAGGGAACCGAGTGTAGGGTGTCGAAATTTGCTGATGACACCAAGATTGGGGGAACGGCAAATTGTGCGGAGGGTGTGGAGAGTCTGCAGAAGGATCTAGATAGGCTGGGCGAATGGGCCAGGAAATGGCAAATGGAATTTAATGTTGGCAAGTGTGAGGTGGTCCACTTTGGTAGGAAGAACTATTACTTACGGGGCGAAAAACTGCAGCAGGCGACAGTGCAGAGGGACCTCGGGGTCCTTGTGCATGAGTCGCAAAAACCCAGCCTGCAGGTGCAGCAGGTGGTCAGGAAGGTGAATGGGATGCTGGTCTTCATAGCGAGGGGGATTGAATATAAAAGTAGGGAGGTCTTGCTGCAGCTGTATAGGGTATTGGTGAGGCCGCAGCTGGAGTACTGTGTGCAGTTTTGGGCGCCGCACCTGCGCAAAGATATTTTGGCCTTGGAGGGAGTGCAGAGGAAGTTTACTAGGCTGATACCGGAGTTGAGGGGGTTGAGCTATGAGGAGAGGCTGAATAAACTGGGCTTGTACTCGTTAGAGTTTAGAAGAATGAGGGGAGATCTCATTGAGACATATAAGATGATGAATGGGATGGATAGGATAGAGGTGGAGAGACTCTTCCCACTCAAAAAAGACAGTAGGACTAGGGGGCACAGCCTCAAGATAAAAGGGGGGCGGTTTAGAACGGAGTTGAGGAGGAACTTCTTCACTCAAAGGGTGGTGAATCTCTGGAATTCTCTGCCCGTTGAAGCGGTGGAGGCTGCCTCGCTAAATATTTTTAAGACGCGGGTTGATGGGTTTTTGATAAGAGAGGGGATTAAGGGTTATGGGGAGAGGGCGGGAAAGTGGAACTGAGCAGCGACAGATCAGCCATGATCTTATTGAATGGCGGGGCAGGCTCGAAGGGCTAGATGGCCTACTCCTGCTCCTATTTCTTATGTTCTTATTTGAAGAGAGTGAGACCTGATCCATGGGACCAACAGGTGTCTCCTGTTGTGGATTCATGTATGCCAGTTATTGGTCCAGGGATACCTGCAGCCTTTCTGGACTTTAGGCAGCCTCCAGCTTCTTTGGTCAAGGAGGAAGAAGCCTCTGGGAAAGATGTTGACTCTGAATAGATGAGTTTGCTTTTGCTTCTGCCAGATCTGATTCTTCGCTTGCTGAAGGACACAGTATTGAGTTTCTGCATTCCATCATTGTTTGGAAGTCTCCAGATGACTGACTTTGTGAATGGACTTTTCCTATGGTGACTGTAATATGATACTGTGTTTTTGTGCCTAAGTATTGTGTTTCTCCCTTATTCTCATTCTTAGGCAGATTCAAGAATTAGGGGGAGGAGTGTGATAATGTGGCCCTTTAAGAGGTGATCCTTTGCAGACCACTTGATTGGTCTGGAACCTATGGAGCAGTGTATGGAAGCCAGGCCAATCAGGAACAAGGATGAGTGGCCTGGGATGGGGAGGATGTTCAGCTAGAACCAGGGAGGAGCAGAGAATAGATCTTTGCAAATGTTCTGTCCAACCTTAATCTTGCATATATAACATTAGTTAATAAAGTGTTTGGTATTGGAGACACATTGAGTCACCTCCAAATTTACTGCAGGATTATATTATGTTTGGTTTTGATTTGATTTGAATATTTATTATCAAATGTATTAGTATACAGTGAAAAGCATTGGTTCTTGTGTGCTATACACACAAAGTATACCGTACATAAGGAAGGAGAGAGTGGAGACCGTAGTGTTACAGTCGTAGCTAGGGTGTAGAGAAAGATCAACTTAATGCAACATAGGTCCATTCAAGTCTGATGGCAGCAGGGAAGAAGCTGTTTTGAATTGTTTGATATGTGTCGTCAGACTTATGTATCTTTTTCCTGACAGAAGAAGGTGGAAGAGGGTATGTCTGGGGTGCATAGGGTCCTTGATTATGCTGGCTGCTTTTCCAAGGCAGCACGAGGCGTAGACCATGTCAATGGATGGGGGGCTGGTTTGAGCAATGTATTGGGCTTCATTCATGAACCTTTGTAATTTCTTGTGATCTTGGACGGTGCAGGAGCCATACCAAGCTGTGATACAACCAGAAAGAGTGCTTTCTATAGTGCATCTGTAAAAATTGGTGAGAGTTGTAGTGGACATGCCAATTTCCTTAATGTCTTGAGAAAGTAGAGGCATTGGTGGGCTTCCTTAACTATAGTGTCTGCATGGAGGGACCAGGACAGGTTGTTGGTGATCTGGACACCAAAAAACTTGAAGCTCTTGACTATTTCTACTTCATCCCCACTGCTGTACACAGGGACATGTCCTCCACTATGCTTCCTGAATTTGATGAGAGATTGAGAGATTATTGTTGTTGCACCAGATTATCTCTTTCCTGTAGTGTCTTGAGATCGTTTGAGATCCAACCAACAGAGTGGCGTCATCAGCAAACTTGAAAATCAAGTTGGAGGGGAATCTCTAAAATGCTCACCTACTGATACGCCTTTCACCTGCCTGGCCTCATTTCTTAATATTGGGTTCAGAATTGCCTCCTCCCTTTTTGGGTTTTCTACATAATGACTAAAAAAGTTCTTCTGTGTGCAATTTAAGAATTGCTCACTCCCTACCTAGCAGATTGAAACTATCCCAGTTAGTATTTGGATAGTTAAAATCCCCTAATATTACTGCCTTATAAATACTTTTGAAATGTATTTACATATTTAATCCTCCATCTCTCCCTAACTGTTTGGGGGCCTATAGTACACACTCAAAAAAGTGTGTTTGTTCCTGTTGTGTTTTTTAACTTCTCCCCATCTGGTCTCATTTGATGATCCTTCCTCAATATCATCCTTCTTCACTGCTATAATTTATTTCTTGATCAATATGGTTATCCCCCTCTCTATCTCCTCTGAATATCCTATAACCCCAGGAATGTTGTGCTGCCAATTTTGCCCATCTTTCAGCCAAGTCTTGGTCATAGTTGTAATATTGTATTCCTGCATGCCTATCTGTTCCTTCACTCATTTGTCTTATTCCTCAGGCTCCTTGCTTAAAATATATTTTCTTTAGCCTTGCTAGACTTACCTCCTTTTTATTAAACCTACGTTTTCTCTATCTTTCTGACTCACTGTGTCACAGAGCCATAGAGGTTTACAGCATGGAAACAGGGCCTTTGGTCCAACTTGTCTGTGCCGCCAAGTTTCTACATTAAGCTAGTCCCAATTTCCTGCATTTGGCCCATATTCTTCTATACCATTCTTATACATGTAACTGTCTAAATGCTTTTTAAAAGACAAAATTGTATCCGCCTCTACTACTACCTCTGGCAACTCGTTCCAGATACTCACCATCTTCTGCGTGAAAAAATTGCCCCTCTGTATCCTTTTGTATCTCTCCCCTTTCACTTTAAATCTATGTCCTCTAGTTTTAAACTCCCCCAACATTGGGAAAAGCTGTTTACTATCCACCTTATCTATGGTCTTCATTATTTTATAGACCTATATAAGATCACCCCTAAGCCTCCTACACGCCAGGGAAAAACGTCCCAGTCTATTCAGCCTTTCCTTATAACTCAAACCATTAAGTCCCTCGTTCAAATGCTGCCCATTTCCTTCTAGGTGGTAGTGGTTGTGGATTTGGAAACTGCTGTCAAGGAGTTGTGGCCTTATTTTGTAGCCTTGGTTCATCCATGCTGCAACTTCGGATGTCTTGTTAAAATTGTACAAGACATTGGTAAGGCCACACTTGGAATACTGTGTGCAATTCTGGTCACTTGATTATAGAAAGGATATTATTAAACTAGAAAGAGTTAGAAAAGATTTACTAGGATGCTGCCGGGACTTGATGGATTGAGTTATAAGGAGAGGCTGGATAGACTGGGACATTTTTCTCTGGAGTGTAGAAGACTGAGGGATGATCTTATAGAGGTCTATCTTTTCCCAAAGGTAGGGGAGTTTAAAGCTAGAGGGCATAGGTTTAAGGTGAGAGGGGAGAGATACAAAAGTGTCCAGAGGGGCAATTTTTTCACACAGAGGGTAGTGAGTGTCTGGAATAAGCTGTCAGAAGTAGTAGTAGAGGCAGGTACAATTTTATCTTTTAAAAAGCATTTAAGATAGTTACATGGGTACGATGGATATAGAAAGATATGGGCCAAATGCAGGCAATTGGGATTAGCTTAGGGGTTTTAAAAAAAGGGCAGCATGGACAAGTTGGGCCAAAAGGCCTGTTTCCATGCTGTAAACCTCTATGACTCTAACTCACAAATCCTGGATTCCTGCTCAAGTCTGAGCCCTTGCTCTCCCGCATCAGTGTCAGACTCTGACCCTGCCAAAAATAATACCTCCCTGCACAGATGGGTCCATCAATTCTCCTGCGTGGGTGCTTGCCCCCACCGTCATCACCTGATGTCCCATTGCAAAAAGGTGATAAAGTTGAGATTGTGGACGATTGGAAATTATTGAAGAGGCATGTCATGGTGCATGCAGGATACTGGCTGCTGAGTATTGGATGTATGCGAACTGTAAGTCGATAGGTTCGCCAGGAATGTCATTGGGAATCAGCAGTGAGGGTGGCCTCTTTTACTTACTCACAGATGTTGGCCTCTTTTAAGGTCAAACCAAATAAACTCAAGTTAAGTCAGGACAAAATAAAAGGGGCAGCTCCCCGAAAGGAGGGGGAACAGGCCAAACCAAAGTCCAAAGGAAACTTGAAAACATCAAATTAAAATGTTATTATTAGAGTCGATAATGCACCCCAGTCCCTGCGGTGCGCAAGGGGGTCAGAAGGCGTCAACTGTGCCAGCGGACAACAATGCTCCCTCTCCAGGGACACCTGGCCGTGAACGTAGCCGTGGTCGAGGGGCAGACAGTCAGGATGGATGGCCCCCTCGATCACCCGCTGCCTGGACCTGTAAAGCAGTGAGAGTGGCATGAATGGGAAATGGGTATATTAAACAATTTGTGCAGTCTTCCTTGAGATACTGAGCTACTCTTTCACAGTCATAGGAGAGGTTGCCCCAGTCAAAGATGGCCGACGGCAGCGACTGTTACTGAGGCCGTGATCACGTGACAGGGACGGCGGGAGCGCGAGGCCGAAGAGCGACCGAGTGAGGAGCTGGTGTCGCCGGAGAGCGCGGGCTGCCAACATGTCCTACAATTATGTGGTAACAGCGCAGAAACCGACTGCCGTGAATGCCTGCGTTACCGGTAAATATCGTTAGTGCGGAAAGAAGCGCCAGCTCCTCTTGTGTTTACTCTCCCCTGCCCGGGTTTTGGGGAAGGAAGAGCGGTGGGCTCGGGCTGGTAGGGTCAGGCTTTGAGTAAGGCCTAGTCACAACATTCAACAGTGAGTGAGCAGCAGCAGGTAAACGCTGCAGTGATGTTTGGAGCAGTTAGGGAGTGCACAATTACTTCAGCTCTTGATATTCATACGGCCTAATGGTTAAAGTAGGACGTTAATGTTAAAGGAACATTCACTACGTTGAAAAGTGTGTGTCAGGCCTTGTGTGTTTTACTTATTAATATCTTCTAATTAACTTAAAATCTTGCACGGAGAACTGCTTTGAGAAAACCCCTCCCCAAGACAAAAGGTAAAAAGGGCCAAACAGTTTTTATTGAAGATATTGCTTCCTTAAATTTTACCTGCCTGCAAAATTGAATAAATATTTTTGTATAGATAGGCAGCTTCCCCTTATTTATTAGCCACTTTTTCAGATGTAGGTCAAAATAGTGTGTACAGTTGTAGCGGTTAATTGTACCAATAGGGCAGTGAAGGGCTGAATTCAGGCAATTTGAATCACACACTTCTTTCTTCCCTGCTAAATGTACTGAGGTGGCCAGATGCTGTCCTTTGGATGCCAATGCTTGTTGATTCCTTGTATTTAAAGGCACCTTTGAGCCTATACAGTAAATATTGTAGGCTGTTGCACTGTGTTTTATCACAACCAGATTCAATTCTCTACGTACATAATATCTGTACATGTGTACTTCTAAAGGGGGAACTGTATACTGGTGGAACATAAGAACAGACGTTTGCCTTACCATTGGGTGCTGACTATATTTATTCCTGCATTGCACCATTTTCACCTCTGAGGTACTTTGGGACATGAAGATGCTGATTGTAGGGTCAATAACATATCACTTATCTACAGAGTAAGCAGAAATTTATTTTTAATACTTGAATTTTATTTATGAGCTTCACTATATTTGTTTGGCAGCTTGAGCCATATACCTTTATGATGCTCATCTGTCAAAAACATTCATGGTTTTCTGTGCCTTTTGCCATTTCTCCAAATTAAATGGGTTTGCTGAAAATTTTCATGAGGATGTTGCCCTTCTGCTGAACTCGTTTGGCATACTGCTCACATTAATTTTTATAAATTCTATTAAGATGCTCTGTTCCTCCATTGTTGTGAACAGGATAGCATTTTTAGAATGCAGTCTGCGCACTTGCTGTATCTTTCAGCTCCCATTTTAATCCCTTACCTCAGCCAATACATTTGTTTTACTTAAAAAAAAGAAAAAGCACAGCCTCAAATACTCTTCATTGAATTCCTCAAGAACTTGGCAATTTGGAAACTGCAGCTGGAACCAAATACAATAAAAATACACAATAATATACATTAATTCTCCATTGCTGACTTCCTGCACCTTGATATGGTTTGAAGAAGGATGCTACTAACTGTGAAGAGAGAGCTTGTTATCATGGAAAATAACAATAGTAATGAAACATGCGCCAAACTGATGCTTCCAAAAAGCAATATCATCTTTTAACCAGCCAGTTTTAGGTTGGATGAAATGGCATTCACATGATAATTGCTGGGTCAAAATTGTAGGAGTTAAGTTCACCACATGCGCTCAAGAAGACCTGCCATCCCCTGGAGAGCAAGTAGGAATGGGCAATAAATGTTGATGTTGCCAGTAATAGCCTTTTCCTGACAATGAATTAAGAAAAAACAGTCATGTATTGTTTTTGAAGTTTTTTTAAAGTTTAATGGGGCAGCATTGTGGCACAGTGCTTAGTTAGCACTGCTGCCACACAGTACCAGGGACTTGGGTTCAATTCCGGCCCCGAACGATTGTGTGGAGTTTGCGTGTTCTCCCTGTGTCTGTGGAGGTTTCCTCTGGGTGATTTGGTTTTCTCCCACTGTCCAAAGATGTGTAGGTTAGGTGGTTTGGCCATGGCAATTGCTAATCAGTGTCGGGGATTAGCAGTGTCGATAAGTGGGGTTATGGGGATCGGGCCTAGATGGGATTGTTGTTGGTGCGGGCTCTTTGGGCTGAATGGCCTACTTCTACATTCTAGGGATTCAATGATATGATTCTATGAAACGCAGAAGGAGACATGAAATTAAATAACTGAGTTTTTCAAACACTTTATAATAGTATCTGTGCAGAGAGAAATATAATTGAATATTTTAAGTCCAACACCTTTCCTCTCCTGAACTGGGGAGTGGGCCAGTGGCATGGTTACCCCCAGAAGTTAGAGCTGGTTTTAATCCTGTAACTTTTTCCTGGGTAACTATTTTGAATGTCAGATTCAGTCAAAAGTTTTGGAGGGTTCCAGAAGGTACTTCTGGGGTATGACACCAAGCTGCCAATCTGTAACTGTCTACCACAAACAGTGGTTGAGGTAGATATCAGCGAGATTTAATGCTAAACTGGATAACAACACAAGGGAGAGAGGACTAGAAGGGTCTGGTGATGGTGTCACATGATGAAGGGTGGGATGGGGCTCACACAAAGCACGAATGCTATCAGGCTGAAGATCCTGTTTCTATGCTTCAGATTCAGTGTTGAATCTGGTAATCACGACAACAACTGCAGGTGGCAGTGAATTCTACTCTGAGTAAATAAATATCTTTTTTCATTTTTCGAAATTGGATTTATTAGTGAATACTTTACTTTGGTGCCTTGTTTTGGAGTTCCTCACAGGTGGAAGATATTTTCTATAGCTACTCATTCAAATCCCTTCATAATCTTCGAAATCTCTCATCAGGTCACCTGTCAGTCTTGCCTTTTCCAGAGAAAATGTCTAGACGGTGCATTTGTTCACTAAGATAGCAAAGCTCCTAAAACTTGTGATACTCAACATTTTTATTGTGGATATTCCTCAATTGGGGTTCTGAAAATTGATTTCTTGGTTGTTCCTTACCTTTTTACCAGTGCTTTTTAGTTGTTTAGGTTCCACGAATCAATTCTTGTCTTCGCTTTCTTCTGAGTTCAGATTATGTTTCAAGTTTCGATTATACTTCATTTAATAAATGGGATATGAAAGAAAGTAATGCATATTTGTTTATAACATTTTCATTTTATTTGCTTGGACTGTAAATGAGGAAGATTTAAAAAAAAAGGTATGGATGGTTATTTGATACCTGTTCTGACTTTCTCATCAGGTTTACGTGGTATGATTTCATGTCTGAAAACATTGGTTTAAATTTGTGTTTTGTTTTAGGTCACTTCACCTCGGCAGATGATCTGAATTTACTGATTGCCAAGAACACAAGGTTGGAGATCTATGTGGTTACACCAGAGGGTTTGCGCCCTGTCAAGGAAGTGGGCATGTATGGCAAGATTGCTGTAATGGAGCTCTTCCGACCAAAAGTAAGATATGCAAATATGAGTTAGAGTAATTTGGTCAGAAGCAATTTCTATATATTCTGCCAATTCTCTCCCTTTCTTGAGGCACATCCTTTGATATTATAAATTAGCATTTTTCATGAGATTCCGGGCAATGAATACCCAGTGGTTGGTTTCGTTTATGTTATGACTAGAGTCCTATCTTGTGTTCACTGCTGTCCCAATGCCCAAGTTTAGCCCAGAGTCACCAAATAGTGACCAAGAAAGGGATCACCAGCTGATTTTTTTCTTTGTTCCCCCCTACCAGTTCCTGGACTACTTGCAACTACTTCATTACTCCATTAAAATTCCCATAGAAGTTGACTAATTCAGCACATGGAGGGAAGTAACTGAGGTGCCCAAATTGTTCTTTTAAGTAGGTGGTTCAGTGCACAAAGCTTCGGCAATATGTCTCTACAGAAATATTCAAGTTCTGTACTACCATTCAATAGTTTAAATAGCATCTTGGCTTTGTTTGTAAAATTTTATTTTCACCCTTTATGGCACACTGTGAAAGGAAATCCATTGCGTCCAATGGTTAATGGAGAGAAGTCAAATATATCTTCCTGTGCTGTGAGTCATTGGTAGATAATTTCAAATGTACTATTAATGGGGAATTTTTTTCGGATGGATTTGAAGAATACTTGATGCGAAATCTATCCATGAAAAGACTGATAAGTGTTGCTCTGTTTTGAATCAGGGAGAAGGCAAGGACCTGCTTTTCATTCTGACTGCAAAATACAATGCCTGCATTCTGGAATATAAACAGAATGGAGAAAACATTGATATCATCACACGAGCCCACGGAAACGTACAGGTAAAATTAAGTTATGCTTCTGCATCCTGATCTACATGAATTTTGTATTGGAGTATTTTAAAAAAAAACTTAAATGCCTCTGGGTGGGATTAGAATTTGTTTTAGCATTTGAAGTTAATGCAGGATGAGTAGTGCAGCTGCAGTGGATAATCCTGAAATGTTTGGACGAGGCTTCATGCCTGTAATTCTTAAAGCAAAACAAACTTGGCACTCCACCTTAAGTCCCCTTTATGCACCATCTATATGTTGCCTTTCTGTACCATCATCTGCAAGCGTATTTCAGTTTCTATGTGTACAGTAATGACACCCAACTGACTCTCTTGAGTGCCAACATCGAGTTCATCGTTGTAATCATACTATTGAACTATCTGCTTGAGTTGAACTTTATAACAGCCGAATACCAGCGAAACTGAGACCATATTGATTGGATTTGCTGATACCCAAAGGCACCTGATTTTGAGTGGATTGACATCCCTGCCTAACTATTCAGACTGAATTAGTGGCACATCATCTTGGTGTTTTATTTTGGTATTTTAATCCCGAACTGATTTTCCTAAAGTGCATTTAAATGTGCTGTGTAAAGTTAGGTACTCAGTTTGAAGCTTTTGAAGAGAAATAGGTAATCAACAGAATGAACTACCATGCAACGCTATTTATGTTCACAGCTCAGCCATGATTATTTTCTAACAGCTCAGGGAGAATTAAAAATAATACTGTAAAATCCAAGGTGTGTCACTGCTGTTCACTTATTGTTTAATAAATCTGTTTGGCAGTTACAACCTTATCCACAACGAAGTGAAGTGTATGTTCCACTGCTTTTATAAATAAAGATCTCATGAGTATAGGGAGGGAAGCGATGGCTTACTGGGTATTACTACTGGGCTGATAATCTAGAAACTCAGCTAATGTTCTGGGAACCTGAGTTCAATCAGAGGATATAATGGCAGATGGTGGAATTTGAATTTAATAAAAAAAAACTGGAGTTAATCTACTGATGATTATGAAACCATTGTTGATTGTTGGAAAGACCCATCTGGTTCACTAATATCCTTTAGGGAAGGAAATTTGTCATCCTTGCCTGGTCTGGCCTACACGTGACTCTAGAGCTACAGCAATGCGGTTGATTCTGAACTGCCCTTGGGCAACTAGGGGTGGGCAGTAAATGCTGGCCAGCCAGTATTGCCCATGTCCCATGAATGCTTAAAAAAAAATTGTGTAACCAGTAAGTTGAAATGCATTCAAAAGTGTTTTCTGTTTAATCTTGGAAAGCCTACAAGCAACCTAAATATTGGGAGGGCCATACCATGCGCACTTATTATTCACATGTTGATACCAATTTTTAGAATAAAAATATAGACTAGAGGTCCAAAAAATGAGCACTTTTATGTCTCGCTCTAAACCCTCAAACTCATTCTGATTCTGCTTTGATGCTTATATTATATCCTCTGTTCAGCCACCAGAGTTGATCTTTAACTATTCTGCGCCCACACTCAAGAATGCCTTCCAAAACAATTTTTCCTTGAAGTTCAGTTCTCGACTTGAAAAGTCACCTAAAAGCCTATCTTAGGGTGGCATGGCGGCACAGTGATTAGAAATGCTGCCTCACTCTGCCAGGGACTAGATTCGATTCTGGCCTCTGGTGACTGTGTGGAGTTTGCGTGTTCTCCCCATGCACGGGTGCTCCAGTTTCCTCCCACAGTCCAAAGATGTGCAGGTTAGGTAGATTGGTCATGCTAAATTGCCCGTTATAGTTCAAAGATGAGTAGTTTAGAGGGTAAGTGTGTGGGGTTATGGGGTTAGGGCCTGGCTGAGATGCTCTGTTGGAGAGTCAGTGCAGCCTCGATGGGCTGAATGGCCTCCTTTGGCACCGTAAGGATGCTGGGATTCTTATTTAACCTTGCTTCTGCTCAGAAGCCCTCTTTTCCTGCTGGGCTTTCATATCTGTGATGAATTATTTTATGTAATATTTATCTATCACACAAGTATTCAATGAAAACCAAAAATGTTGAAGATCACTTAGAAGGCGAGGAAGCATACATAGAAATAGAAAGTTAAATTTTCAGTTTGATGACGTTTCATCAGAATATTGACAAACATTTAATAATATTCATCCTCTTCAGCTTCATGTAGGCGCCTGAACACCTGGTTGTCATTCTTAAACAATGCTAATACATCTTTGATGTTGTTTCAGGATCGTATTGGCCGCCCCTCTGAGACTGGAATCATAGGTATTGTGGATCCTGAGTGTCGCATGATAGGTCTCAGGCTGTATGATGGGCTCTTTAAAGTGATTCCGCTGGACAGAGACAACAAAGAGCTGAAGGCATTTAACATCCGTCTGGAAGAGCTGCATGTAATTGATGTGAAGTTTCTGTATGGCTGTCAGGTTCCAACTATTTGCTTTGTCTATCAGGTAAGAAGTCAGATTTTGTATGTGTGTGTCTGTTTAACCCTTCCGGGCTTAAAAATCTTTCTAACCTCCCTATTCAATTTACAATCATACAATCCCTACTGTGCAAAACAAAGTCATTGGAACCATTAAGTCTGCAGTGAACCTCTGACAGTGGCCATTGTCCTATCCCCGTAGCCCCACATATTTATCCCACTAATCCCGCTAACCAACACATCTAGAAATACTAAGAGACAATTTAACATGGCCAATCTACCTACCTTGTACATCTTTCCATTGTGGGGAGGAAACTGAGCCACCTGCAGAAAACTCATGCTGATACGGGGAGAACGTGCAAATTCCCCACAGGCAATCACTCAAGGTTGGAATTGAACCCAGGTCCCTGGTGCTTTGAGGCAGCAGTGCTAACCCCTGTGCCACTATGCTGCCCATTTGTTAGTGATTATTTTATATTGATGTCCTTTAGGCTTTGCTCTCCCCTGCGTCTACTCTATGTCAAAACCTTTAAGATCTTGATTACTCTTTTGGCGTTGTCTTGTCAAGAAGAAAATACATACAGCATGGATTCCTTCCTACTAGGCATACGGCCACATTACTGGTATCATCCTTAAATCTTTCTTGCACTACCTAGTACTTCTGTTTACACCAAGATTTAACATGATTTTTTTCAACTGTATTCTGTCAGAAATGAAGTCTAGCATTTGATTTGCTTTTTTTTGTGGCTTTGTTTATCTGTGTTGCTACTTTCAGTGGTTTGTGCACTTGGGCTCCAAGATCTTTTGTTCCTTTACTAAAGATAGAAAATAAGAAATTAAGTAATATGCAACCTGATTGTTTTTCTTGCCAATATGTAATATCTCACTTTTATCTATGTTGAAATCATTTGCCAACTATGTATAAGTTTTACAAGTTTATTAATGTTGTCATGTACTTTACAGTATTCCTCAGTACCAAATTTCCCCTGCCCACTCCAAAATTTGGTGTGTTGTCTGAAAATCCAGAAATTGTTTTGATTCTAAAATCATAACCATTAATAAAAATGTTGGCTAAACAGTGATCCCAGCACTGATCTTTGTGAAAAATCACTTTCCATTTTCTGCCAGGCTAAATAACTTTTCATTGCCCCTGCTCTGTTTTCTGTCTTGAACAGCAAGAAATCTTACACCAGGTTGTGAAACTTCTTAGTGTGCTTACCCCAGTCCAACGCCGGCATCTCCAAATTCTATCTTGAAGCCAGCTATCTATCCATTCTGCTGCTTTTTTTCTAAACTTTGCATTCTGGGACCTCATTCATTAGTATATTAGCCCTTTTGAAAATGTTGATAAATTGCTGCCTGCTCTGTTACTACTTCAAAAAAATGTAATGAGGTTGGCAAAGCAAGACCTTCCCTTTTGAAATTCATGTTGATGACTCGTTATATTTTGGTTTCTAGATGTTTCTCTAAGGATTCCATTACTGCCAAAAATAAGCTGACAGCTTTGTGGTTACCTGAGCGTGTTCTGTCTCCTTAAATATAGGTATAATGTTAGCTATTTGCCAATCTTCTTGGACTATACCTATATATATATAAAACATGAATTGTTAAATTGTGATAATGCCTCTGCCATCTCTTCCCTAGATTTTTCTAAAATGTTATTCATCTGGACAATGGTTTTATTCACTTTGATTAGTTTATTTGTTTCAGCTCTTGCTTTAAATGCAGTTGTCCATTTCTAATTTCATCATCCAATGTCATATTAACCTTTTCCTTTTCTATGGTAAATATTGAAGCAAAGTAACTATTTAATACTTGTTATTTCCCTAACATTTGTGATAGGGAATTTATCACAAATAAATTTTGTGATTTATGCTGTTCGTCATTCGCCTTATTCTGATCACAGCTTTCCTTTTATTAGTTCATGCATCTGCAATATATTTTCACTATTTTGTTTTATGTTCCTTTGTTACAGTTTACCTGCCTGATTATTTTTTCACTTGCTCCTTTATCATGCTCTCCCCTGCTGTCCAGGTACTCAAAACAAAGAGTGATTAAAAGCATATCCATATTAAGAGGATAGTCAGATAGTGGCAAAGTATAGATTTGCACTTAACATTTGATGGCAGTCTTATTCAGAGATTACATACACACAGTGCAGAAGGAGGCCATTCAGCACATCAAGCCTGCACCGATGACACTCCCACCCAGGCCCTATCCCCGTAACCCATGTATTTATCCTGTTAGTCCCTCTGATATTAAATTTAGCATGGCCAATCAACCTAACCTGCACATTTTTGGAGTTTGGGACGAAATCAGAACACCCGGAAGAAACCCATGCAGACACAGGGAAAATATGCAAACCCTACACAGACAGTGACTTGAAGCTGGAATTGAGCCTGGGTCCTGGCGCTGTGATGTGGCAATGCTAACCACTGTGCCACCATGCCACCCTTCTTCCCCAGGGAACAGTGGAGGCCAGGGTTACTGATTGCATTCAAGGCTGAGTTACTTGACAGATTCTTGATGTGTGAAGTACTTGTACTTCATTGTAGCGATGTACTGGATGGAAAATGAAAAGAACTGTCCTTGTAGTTGGAGCTGCTGTGTTGAGTTTGAGGTGAATGCACATTAATACTGCAGAATAAATAGGCCTTTGCTTTTCATCAAACCTGTACTGTACGTGACATTGAATACTTGGAAAAGCTAGATATCTAGTAGCTAAGCTAAAGTTTACTGAAAGCAAAGTTATAAAGTGTTGAAGTTTGCAATGAATTGTTTTCACAATTTGTAGTTTTCTTCATTTCACTGACAATTTGGTTTATTGTCAGCATTCTGTGTTGGAGAGGGCACACAACATTCTCATCCTTTCCATGGATCTCAGCCCTGCAGGTTCAGTTTTATTTACTGAGCTTTCCTGTTTCACTGTATACATTTTTTATGGATGTCATGCATTTTTAGCAAGCAGGTGAAATCATCCTGAGGCATGTGATTCTCCATACCTCACTGCAGTAACGGGTGGGAAAGTAGTTTTATGTTCTTTTTATCCCCAACAGTTTTTAGAGCTGGATAGGTTATGACCAAGATCAGGAACTTGCCTCACAGGAAATTGCCAACTTATTGATATACTTTTAAGATTCCTTTTGAAATTTTTTATGCTGTTATAGGATCCCCAGGGACGTCATGTAAAGACTTATGAAGTATCTTTGCGAGAGAAAGAATTTAACAAGGGACCCTGGAAACAGGAAAATATGGAAGCTGAAGCATCAATGGTCATTGCAGGTTGGCATCTTACCTTTTATAAATAAAAGTCCTTGGAACTGTTCTACTTTAACAATTTATGCTCAGAGGGTTTGTTGAGTGAAGGCAATGAAGCTGAGAAAGCAGTCATTTTCCTCAAGTTACAATAAGAAGAATGCACAAAGATGCACTATCCACATTAACTGCACTAAAACAGCTTTTGATTTAAATACTTGTGCAGCTACACAGTAAAGTTTAAAGTACCACACATCAAAATATTCAGGCTGCTTGTGACAAAAATTTAGAGGAATCATTGATTGTGAGCCTTGTCAGCATGAATAGTGGACCGCAAAGCCTGATTATATTCTGAACTGCTTTTCTTCATTCATTCAAGGGATGTGGGCTTCGGTGACAAGGCCTGCATTCAATGCCCATCCCTAATTGCCCTTGTGAACCACTGTAGTTGATATGGTATAAGTATACCCACACTGGGAGTTTGACTCAATGACAGTGAAGGAATGGCAACATATTTCCAGGTTGCTATAGTGAGTGGCTTGCAGGGAAACTGCTGTGTGAGGTGTTGCCCTGTAGCTGCTGCCCTTGTACTCTTAAATAGTAGTGGTCGTTGGTCTGAAAGGTGCTATCTCAGAGCCTTGGTGATTTCCTGCCCTTTCTAGCAGAGGTCACTAAATAGAAATCAGGATTAGCAATCCTGATTAATTCTCATTACCCTTTGTTAGTCAATTGCAACATCCCTGTTATTGTCAGGCTGATATCAGTTAACTCACTGGAGACTAGTAATTGAACATGAGATCCTGTTGCTCAGTATACTTTGGTATCAGGTCAGACAGTGAATTTGGCATTTTTAACAATCTGTTGAAGTAGAATACTTACAAAATTTTCTTCCACCCTGATCTTAGAGCTTCTCTATATTTCATTGGTTGGTAGGTAATGCTTCATTTTATAGTCATTGTGTTGCCTAACAAAACATCATCCTTATGGTGCTTAATTTTCTTTTGAAAGTTGGTTGGCCACGCTCCCTGACATCCCTAAGTATCAAATTAAATCAGGTTGTCTTGATTAAAAGTTGAATGCAAAGAATAGTTGCATTGTAGTTATGATCGATTGTACATGTGTTTTGTCAGTTCCAGAGCCATTTGGAGGAGCACTAATCATAGGACAAGAGTCCATTACATATCATAATGGAGACAAGTACCTTGCAATTGCGCCACCAGCTATCAAGGTATGAAATATCAGCAGAACTCAACAACAATTCTGAGCAAAATAATGGAAAACCTTTGAAACTTTAATTTGAAATATGTGTGGATTCCTTGGTCACTTGAGCCTAACCTGAGCTAACTTGTCTACTCTCTTGTTTCTAGCCTTATGCAGTATAGTCCTTTGCCATTTTTTCAGGTTTCTGCATGTAAAGACACTGTTGGCAGGAAATAGGACAGCGTTTCTGGCTGATGTTTTATTGTGGCAATGTAAACAATGAACTACCCAGTACTTGAAAAGTATGTTAGAATTTTTATTTGCTACCTTTTAGAATGCATCCTCGCAAGTCTCAACAGATCTGTGATGTTGGGTCTTCATTATGTTCTGTCCTTTCAAGGCCGACATTATGAAGAAGGACCAGATGCTACTAGAAATTGCACTGATGTAGAAGGTTGTATAGAGATACCAGACTTCTCATGCATTGTTTAGTCTCATTCTCCTGCCTCCAGCAACCCCTGCAAAGTAAGATCCTGGCTGCGTGATATTATATATCCTGCAAATAGGGAGTTTTCCAATGCTTTATCATTCTGGATTGCTTCTTAGTTTTATACTCTCTGTGGTAGTACTGTTGCTACTGAGTCAGATGGTTATGGGTTCAACCTTCATAAATAAAAGTTGAACATGTAAACTGGGCTGATATTTCTGAGAGCTAGTAAGTGTGTGCTGCATTATTCAAGATGCTGTTTTCCAGATAAAATTTTAAGCTGAGACTTTATTCAAGGGATGTAGAAGAACCATAATGTGTCCTGATCACGAATTATGCTTCACCAAGACCACTGAAACTGACTGTTCATTATCTCATAGTGTTTATGTGCACAGATTCGCTGCTGCATTTCCCTGTATAATAACAGTGCTGAGTTATTCATTGACCAAGACATTTTGGGATGTTCTGAACATGAGAAAGGTACTACATTAAATATGTGTTCTGTTTTTTCCATATGTGGATTAAGAGATTTGGAGTAGAAGGTTTTATTGCTTAAAGGGTAATGCAATTAATAGTGAAGGACGTCAAAAACATTGAAATAGTTCTTCAGAGAATTGTGCTGTCAAGGAACCTTGCACAACTGCCATACTTCACCTTCAGCTGTGCTGGAGACAGGTGTTTTGAGCATAATTGCCTCATTGGCTTAGATTTTGCAGTTAGCAGTGAAATAAGAGTCCTCACCATTGACTTTAGAGAAAGGTTTGCTGATTAATTTAACAAGCTCTGTGGTGAGAACTTGAGCTGTCTCAACAGTTAGTTGTAGCTTTGTTTAATGAGGATTCTCTCTAACGGCAGTGATGCCATCAAGCTGTGCAAATAGCCAATCACATGAGAGTTCTCGAGGATGGCTAACTGGGAAATAAAAAGCCCTAATAATCCAATCACTTTTTAACAACTTTACAGGGAACAACATAATGATTGGAGCATCGTACTCATGGGGTTCAGCTAAAAGCTAAATTTGAATAATCTTAAAGTTATTTAATTCTAACAGAGGAATTTAGAAGCATTCCACAGGTATAATTTTTCAGGGTCAGATTTGTTGTTCAGCAATAGTTATTACTCAGCTGAGCATTAAAGACCACATTGTATCTTGACAGCAGGGAGGTTTTTGCCAAATAGTTGGATTTCACTGATTGCAGACTTTTGTGGAAGGTCCACAGCGCAGTTTGTCGCAGTGCAGTGAGATAACAGACTGTGATTTCAGGAAATCCTAATTTCTATAGTGCTGTTTGTGCCCACTGGACATCTCAAAGGGCTTTAAAACCATGATATACTTTCAAGTATAGTTGTAATCTGTTGTAATCTAGGAAATGCAACAACCAAATTGCACACAGCAAACGCCTATAAACAGCAACGTGATAGTGAGCAGATAATCTATTTTTCTGATTTGATTAAGAGATGAACATTGGTCAGGGCACCAGGGACATTTTCCATGCTCTCCTTCAAAAATGGGGCCATGTGATTTTGTTTTGACATTGGGCATGGGCAAACATTTAACCAGAGGACCACCTTTGGATATGGAAGTTGTAGTGGAGGGGTGGTGGTTGTGGCCATAAACACTGAATAAATGAAGAATTATAATAAAGATACATTTTGGTACAAATAAACATAAAAGCTTAATTAGTAAGATAAGGTGGCTCACCACAGCCTTTTTAAGGCCAATTAGGGATGGGCACACTTGTTGGCCTAGATAGTGTCCTCGCACCCTGTGAAAGAATTAAAAAAAAGTCATTGTTGTAATTTATTACATACAATAATAAACCACATGTACCCACTTGTTCACTCATTCTTGGCTCAATCCAGTTCGGAACCATTGAAATTTAAAAATAAATCTGAATACTTTATTATAATTTATTTTCAATTATACCACAAGATTTCACTTTTAAACAAAACAAACTTTATTACATATGGAACAAATACAACAAAGCAAATATGATTAACCTGACAAAATGGTTTCTATTTTCACATATTTCTTCTTCCAAGAATTGTCTTATAAGACACATGAATCTTAAAAGTTGTTTACTTCTGTAGAGACCATCCATAAGAATGTGACAGTCTTTCAGAGAATTCTTCTTAGCTCTAGTTATTCTTAGAGATAAAATTTTATTTTACCATCTCTTGAAAAGATCCCCCAGTCTCTTACCTTGGTTACTCTTCAATACTTTCAAGCTAATTCAGCTGAGTATTTTCTTTTGCAAAATATGCTGTGGGGCCTAGATTCTCCCACTAGCTTCAAAATGAACAATATTCTAGCTTCTGTTCCCTCAAACTAAGGTTAAGCCTGACCTGCATTTTACATGGCCAGTGATGACTTAGTCCTTTATTCTGCTTACGGGGCAGGTCTATCCAATTGCCATTTACTTTGGCTAACCTTTCAGTTAGCTGCAAATTGCTTCAGTTCCAAATTAAACCAAACTCAGTAAACACCCAGACAGGCAGACTTGCAATGAAACGCACCATGTCTAGGCACAAGGCCCTGACCATTGGGCGGTTCTGTGTGTCCTGTGATGGCCACTGTCTGTGGCAGTTCTTGGACACCAATCGGTTTCAGTCTGCATTGCCCGTTGATAGGTTCATTTGTATTTGTTGTGCCTATTGACAGGTAGTGGAGAGTGACGTGAAGCTCTGATTGATCTCCCCCTAAAGCTGGAAAACATTGATCCATTGTTCCTGAGGTGACTAGGAGGTAGTGAGGCCACAAGGTGAAAAACATCTTTGTTTTCTCAAAAAAAAAGCATCTGGTTTCTCGATCTTGATCCAGGGTTGAGGAGGGCAAGCAGCCAGCAATGAGGCAAGGTTGAGTTGAAATGTGAGGCACAGTCAATAATGGGAGCAGGGGCAACTCGGGGAGTACTGGCAGGCCACAGCCAGGCATCTTCAGCCAGCAGCCAGGCAAGCTAGTTGTCATGAAGATAAGGTGTAAGATGTCAGTAATCGAGAGCCCAGACCAGGGCTAAGGAGGGTTGGGCAGGCCATAGGTAGGCAGCCAGCAGCAAGGGCAGTGTTGTCGATCAAGGTGAGGTATGGGTCATTGAGTGGAGCATCCCCAGGCCAGGGCTGAAGGGGGCTGGACAGGCAAGGCCACTGCTAGGCAACCAGCAGCAAGGCAGGTTCATCAAGTGGGGTGAGGTGCAAGGTGCTGGTCGTCAAGGGGAACTAAAGGACAACCTGACCCCCAGGCTGAGGAGTCAAAAAAAACCTGCTCTTTGAGGAAATTCATTTTCTTTAAACTCAAGATCAATATGAATTGACACTACCAATTTGGCAATCAAAAATGCAGAAAATTGATGGCGAGGGCAAGAGAACGAAGCTAGGTGAAGAGACAATTGTCATTTTACTTCAAAAAGTTTGAATATTGAACAGTGCATCAACTGCATATTCAACCTCATCTGCCAAAAGTATGGGTGAATTATCTTATGATCTAGATTTGCCGGTTTCCAGAGAAGCCACATTGCCTGAAAAAGTTGAACAAGAAGTGGAATTTGAAATGGCAGTGGAATGACAAGGTATTTCTTCTGTTGAAGTGAGGGAAGAAATCTACCCTGAAGACGTTGCTTTGGACCAAAATCTGTTCCACTGGGCATGTTAGATATTTTGTACTCAAAATTTTGAGAAAGAAAGATTGATATTGGAGGCTGAAAGCAGTTAGAAATCTTCATATGTCCCATTTTCTGGGGGTGAAGTCTACTATATGTTTGCAAATTATTCCCTTACTTGAGTGAAAGGAAACAAACCTTCGTTGACGTGTACTCTTAACTGGAGAAATGTTGGAAGAAATATTGCTGATTATGAAACTTCCAAAGCTATTAAAGCTATGTGTGCATTCGTTTAAAGGTGCACATCTGGAAGAATATGCGTTATGGGCTCAGTTTGAAAAGAAGTGTTCTTACCAAAGGAAAACACTAAATCTGGTATTATCATAGTCAAACTGCTGTTTTCTTTGTGACTCTTAAGAAGACATGATGAGCCATCATTATCAACTTGAAGAGGTAATATTTTGACCTGCTTTGAACATCACATTGAATTTCACGACCTTCTAAAAGAGCATTTGCAAAGTTATATTGTGGCTTCAGGAAAAGTTGTTTTAACGCACAGAACCTAAAATGATTTTATCACTATAAAGGTAGGGCAGCTCAGTAATTCAGTAATGATATAAAAGGTGCCAAATACTATTCCATAACAGTTGATTCAACACCAGATGTGAGTCATATGGACCAATTAACATTAATTTTAAGATATGTGACTAGCGACAAAGTTGTAAAATGATTTATTTAGTTTGTCCAGTTATAATCCCACTCTTCTAAGCATCAGAGACAATTGCTTTGGAAATCTACAAATCTAGGTTTAGACATCAAAAAATATTGTTGCTAATGCCAGAAATATGGCAGCAAAATGTTCAGGTTTATAAGCAAGACTGAACAATGCAAATGTGAAATATTCATCCCACGTTCCAGTCACTCCTTGAATTTAACCTGCAATTTTGCAGCTGAATTCTGTGAGGGAGCAGTACACTTTCTTGACTTTGTTCAAACTTGTTTTTTGTTGTTTCCACGTATCGGTGGGATATGTTGCAAATACAGTATGGAAAAACATTTGATGGTCAGATTTGACATCAGGTGGCCCACTTGTGCTGATGCTGTTTGGGCTTTGAAAATGAACTTTGTTGATATAAAGGAAAACTTATTAGAGACAGCCCTATCAAATTCAGAAAACCATGTTTGAAAGTTGGAGCAAAATCCTTGGAGAAGTTGAGAAGTATGATATTGTTTTTTTACTGTTTTACGGCATCGTCTACATCAAAGTATTAATGCAGTCACCAAATTTCTGCAGATTTGATACAGCTTGATTAAACGCTGCACAGTTGTTTGCCTCAGTTAAAAGGTTTGTCACGGAAATTCGAAATGACTGTAGCTCAGAAGTGGAACACTAACATTGACAACAAATACATGTACCTTCAAGAAGTGTACAAAATATAGGAAGTTATTTTTCTTTGAAACTAGAGACAATGAAATCACTTTAAAAGGAAAGAGAATGTCATTGTTGAGTCTGTTGATGTTATTTATGACAATGATGGTATAATTGCAGAGTAAAAGGGAATCTGTGAAGAAATCTTTATTTTATCTGCTTTTTGACAGAAGTTTGGATGAGAATGCTAAAGCCACTGATAAGAAATTAAGTGAATTCTACTGGGAGGACATAGACACAAAAACAAATAATTTATTTCATTGGTAGTAGAATCCCTACAGTGCAGAAGGAGGGCATTCATCGAGTCAGCACTGACTCTCTGACTGTGTCTTACCCAGACCCTCTCTCCCACGCTTTCCCCGTAACTCTGCACGTTTACCAAGGTTAATCCCCCACCCATATCTTGGGGCATTAAGGGGCAATGTTGCATGACCAGTCCGTCTAACCTGCACATCTTTGGACTTTGGGAGCAAACTGGAGCACCCAGAGAAAACCCACCCAGACAAGGGGAAACATGCAAACGCCAAACAGATAGTCACCCAAGGCTAGAATTGAGCCAGGGTCCCTGGCAGCAGTACTAATCATTGTGCCACCCCAATGATGAGCTCTATGCTTTGAGATCACTAGCTGATTTGTACAGACTTGTACATGAAAGTTTGCGGGACAGCTTTTCCAAATGTGGAAACCATTCCAAACTTTTTTGAACAATACCTGACACAGATGCTTCGATGAATGTTTTTTTTTGTATTGAAAAGAGTTGACAATTGTAATGACGATAACGTAATTGATGATTTTGTGAAGAAAACGTATAGAAGGAAAACTATCTAAGAGAAGCCATGCCAGCAAGGGTGAAACAAGAAAATCTTAATCTGCCTCTCTTCCATGTGTTCTCGTTTAAATTCTGTTTTTCAAAATGGACCATTTCTAGTCTGATATAGTGGCTGCAGCTGGTCACGTACTGATAGTTCTAACCACCATCGCTCTCAAGACTGGCCTTGAGAAAGTCTCTTCTAGGACAAAGAATGGAATCCTGCCGGGCAAAGCCACTGATATTGGATTTGGGCTCACTGGACACTCCATTCACGTGAATTTACGGCAATAACCTCTTTGATTCTGAGAGAGGATGGTAGGAAGTTAACTTTTATTTTTCAAACTGAAAGAGACTCTGAAATGTACAGATTGTCTGCGAATGCATCTTGTTAATTAGAATATTTGTTCCTACACTGAACAGGGCACACTGGCCTATGCTGCAGTGATGTTATTGGCTCATTTGTCCATTTTATTGCTCATCAGGTTCCATGTTTGTTCGCCTCAAAGCTTGTATTATTGACCATTTTTACTGTCATTCTGACAAGAGGTATATTTGGATTTCAATTCAGTAATTACTCGTACAGGTGTGTTTTTACAAGTTAAAAAGCACTAAAGCAGTTAAGTGGTGATTAATTTGTGTATTTTTGTGGCTTGGGCCTTTGCGTTTTGTGGGATGAGGTTAAGTAGGCATGAAGTTATTGGGAAAGGGAAATTAGATAATTTGGGGGCTACAGAAAAGGTTAGCGTGGGGCCCCTCAAAGTACAAGTCTACCACTGCCCCCAGATAAATTGAAACCAGAGAACTTAATCTAAGTTCCACCCATATCCGTGATAAGATAGCCTCTTTGGGCTGTTCTCAAATCGACCTTTTAATCATCCTTCATTTGCAACTTTCTTGATCTGATTAATTGTTTTTATTTACAACTTTTCAGGACTTAATGCTTTTAAGCTAACTTAGCTCAAAGCTCCAAATCCAAAACATCTGGATTGATGTTTTCTGGTAATCTCGAAAGCCTGTTATTTCAACTACCTCTCTAGCTGTTAACCTCTTTTTGATTTCTTTTGATTTATTATTGTCACATGCAATAGTATACCGTGAAAAGTATTGTTTCTTGTGCACTATCTAGATGATGCATACAGTACGTAGAGAAGGAAAGGAGAATTTGCAGAATGTAGTGTTACAGTCAAAGTAGGGTGTAGAGAAAGATCAACTTAATGTGAGGTGGGTTCATTCAGAAGCCTGATGGCAGCAGGGAAGATGCTGTTTTTGAGTCAGTTGGTACGTATGCTCAGACTTTTGTAATTTTTTTCCCAGTGGAAAAGATTGAAGGGAATATGTTTGGGGTGTGTGGGGTCCTTAATTATGCTGGCTGCTTTTCTGAGGCAGTGGGAAGTGCAAACAGTGTCAGTAGGTGGGAAGCTGGTTTAAGTGATGGACTGGGCTTTATTCACAATCCTTTTTAGTTTCTTGCAGGCTTGGACAGAGCAGGAGTCATATCAGTCTGCGCTACAAACAAAAAGAATGCTTTCTATGGTGTATCTATAAAAGTTCATGGGAGTCATAGCTGATATGCCAAATTTCCTTAGTCTTCTGAGAAAGTAGAGGTGTTGGTGAGCTTTCTTAACTGTAGTGTCAGCATGGATGGTGGACCAAGACAAGTTGTTGCTAATCTGGACACCTAGAAAACTTGAAGCTCTCGGCCATTTCCACTTTGTCCCCATTAATGTAGACATGGGCAAGTCCTCCACTATGCTTCCTGAAGTCGATGACTATCCTTCATTTTGTTGACATTGAGGGAGAGATTTTGTCGTTGCCCTAGTTCATCAGATCCTCTACCTCTTTTCTGTGCTCTGTCTCATTGTTTGAGGTCTGATCCAGTATGGTGATGTCATCAGCAAATTTGAAAATCAAGTTGGAGGAGAATTTGGCCATACAGTCAGAGGTTTAGTCAGGGGTATAGTAGGGGGCTAAGGACACAGCCTTGTGGGGCACTGGTGTTGAGGATGACCATTGAGGAGGTGTTGTTACCTATTCTTACTCATTGCGTCTGTGGGTTCTGAAGTTCAGGATCCAATTGCTGAGGGGGGAACTGAGCCCCACATCATGAAGTTTAGAGATGAGTTTTATAGGAATAATGGTTTTGAACCTAGAAGTGTAATAGACTGCTACTTGTTCTAATTGCATTTATCCCATAAGTTAAACATTAATTTTGAAAATTAAAAATTGCCTCTAATGTATTAACATGAACCATGAACTAGGTATTCATGATAGCAGTTGGCCACCTGGGGCTGATTGAGGTGTTACCCTTGAAAGTTGTTTGGAAAAAACATTACCTCACCATAGTAATAAGAGAACTTCAACTTTTGTGTTTAATTGTCTGATCCCAACAGATGCTGTGGCAGTTGACATCATCAGTTATAGTGTCAGTTTGTAATCGCTGTCAACATTCAGCAAATTGCACATGAAAATGACCAGTTCAGTGATAGATATGTTGGAGTCCTGCTGGAGCCAGTAGATGTTCACTATCATGGGTCAGATAAAGAAACAGAAAATTGGAAGCAAAATGAATTGCTTAAAAAAGGCTTGCATTTAGATAGCGCCTTTTTACAATCACAGGTGTTCTCAGAGTGCTTTACGGCTGTCACTGTTGTTTACCAATTTGCACATAGCTAGGTGCCACAAACAAATAAATGATCAGAAATCTTTTTGATGACACAACGGCAAAATATATTGATTGAGGGATAAATATCGGCCAATACACTGCGAGCTTCCTTGCTGTTCTTCAATAAGTGCCGTGTGATATTTTACGTCCAGCTTGGTGGCAAGGTAGAATCTCAGTTTAAATTCTCATCTGAAAGATGGTGCCTCAGACAATGCAGCATTCCTTTAGCACTGCATTGGGAGTTTTAATATGCTTCCGAAAAGTAATCAGTTCATAGGGAATATGTTTAGGTGGGATAATTTGCTTGAAGACATACTGAGTTGCCAAATGTGGAAGAACGGTCAACAGTATTGATTACAAAGATGCTTCTTCGTCTTGCAGAAGAGACTATCTGTGCCTCAAATGGATGTGGTGAGGCACAGATATAAATGGTGCAGAATTAAAGACAAACTATTGATTAACAGAATTGGATGGTTGAAGTCAACCAAATGCAAAAATGCTCAGCTCATTTAAATGTATTGCAAAGGAATCTCTAACTTTTGGTTTAATCATATCATGTAAAGACATTGACTATCATGAAATAAGGATGGCAAAAAGTACAAAGGTACTGAACTATACTGTGAATTACTCAGTTTAATTAACCTGTGTATTGACAAAACATCATTGCTTCTCACCATTTCCTTTAATTTGATAAGGTGCTTATTCAGTTATAATTGGAAGTTAATTACTGTTGAAAAATCTCTGGATTGTTTTGGAAGTGAATGGTCTTCAAGTCTTGTTATTTTGAATGTGAAAGGGTCCTTAATTGTCTTATTTCTTCTCCTTTCTGCCAGCAAAGCACGATTGTTTGCCACAACCGTGTGGATCCCAATGGATCCCGGTACTTACTGGGAGATATGGAAGGTCGTCTGTTCATGTTGTTATTGGAGAGAGAGGAGCAAATGGATGGGAACATTACTGTCAAAGACCTCCGTGTAGAACTGCTTGGAGAGGTCAGGACTGCAACATTACCCTTTTAGTGAACTTGTGTTGGCATGTGGCTATTTGTCTGATATAATAGCCAATTTAGTAGCAATTTAATGTGCTCAAATGATATTTACTTTGCCATAATAGCAAAAAATGGGCTAATTTAAAAGAAATGGGTTAACACTGCATTAAATGAAAATGTGTGTTATGAACATTGTCAACATTCATCTGCCAATATTAATTCCTATTCTTAATTTTTTGAGGGAAATCATGGATCATGTTTTTGCCCTAATTATTGTGTTATCATATTGCAACGACTGAATTATTTTTGCCATTGACTATAGTTAGAGGAACTTTAAAAACACAGATTTGATGGCAGCTCTTTCACCCACCAGTAACTTTATGGGTTTGTTATGCTGCAGTATGTAAAACCTTTCATCTTTCTGTGTAATTCTCAGGAGCATTATATGCTTTTAGAATGAATAACTTGGATCAAGCAATGAACTATAAACACAATGTTAATGTCATACTATTATGTTAAATCTCACTTGTCCTTCATAGACATCTATTGCTGAATGCTTGACCTATTTGGATAATGGCGTTGTATTTGTTGGATCTCGTCTTGGAGATTCTCAGCTTGTCAAGGTATGTAATTTAACCATAATAGCTCTCTTTGCCTGCCGAAGTTTCATTAGTTTTATATGTATATAGTCGTAAAAACTTGGTGCAGCATGTTACTGGACTAATAACTGTGGCATTGAGTGGATGTTTCAATCTAATGAGTTTGTGGCCTTTCATCTCATACAGAGTGAAGAGATGCTACCTTTATATTCTCCTTGTATTCACTATCTGGGAATTATTTGACATTGGGTGGGGAATGTGGGTGGAGGAGCATTACATGTTCAGTAAAATTATATACATAGATAGAAAAGCATATGTAACAAACCGAGATATTGTTGATATTTTTCTATATCTGAGTTATCATGTGAAACATTCTGTTTCCCTGGTAGGTATTTTGTTATTTCTGACCTCAATTGACTTTCCTTGCTGAGTACACTTGCTCCTATTCCTCTTCTACTGAAAGGTGTGTGACATTGACCCTGGGCAAATGACCGTCTAATTTTAAGTTTCCTCCCTATGAATAGACTGTTCGTGGCTCTTTCCCATCTGCTGATGGGACACTTGAAATTGGAGACAATGATGTGGAATTCACACATTCCATTCGCTAATTTGGTGTGGTGGAATATTTCACACATGGTTTATGGAATACTACGGTTTCACAGGGGTTTGTTGATTTGCAATGGATATAAATATATTCAGCTGATTCATAGAGAACCTGTGATCAGGACCATATGGCAAAATTCAACGAGTACTAAAACACGAGTAACTGGGGTTTTTGAGATCACATAAACATTCATTTTCTCCATCTTAATTAAGTACATTTTGGAAGTATAAACTCAAGCCAAACGTATGTTTCCTCAGGATACTTAGCATCAGAAACGTGCAAATTAAGTGGCATAAAACATCTTGGCTAAAAAAATTCAGTTTTAAATCTGTCTTTGTTATAGCTAAACGTGGACAGCAATGAACAAGGATCCTACGTTGCTGGCATGGAAACCTTCACCAATTTAGGCCCTATTGTGGACATGTGTGTAGTAGATCTGGAAAGACAAGGACAGGGCCAGGTAAGGTGGAGCGTTTCGACCTACTTCTCTTTATTATTCTATGGCTGTTCTGTCTTTTGAGGAGGAGATGAAATGATCGTCTCACCATTGTAAATCTTTTCATGTATTGTTAAAATATTTGCATGGCATTTACAAGGAGTTTATATTAAGGTGAAGAGTCTTGTCAGTATGATTGCGCCTATCAGTACAGTAATTTCACAGGCTTAAGGGCATGGGATGTAGCAAGGTAGTTAATCAGAGATGTTGAAAGCTATCCTACCTATTCTTTGGTGACTGGTTGGATTACTCTTGTTATGGTGGCCAAAGCCAGTGGTGATGTCTTGCTACCCTTTTTGAGTTAGCTGTATTCTTTTTATGTTTTGGGCTTTCTTTTTTAATTTAAAGGTGTTTGGAACAAAATCAACCCCTGCTGTCCATGTTTAGCTGTAACGAAGATCATTTGCTCTGGTGCTGTGTTGTGATGTTTGATTACTCAGCTGGAGTCTGAGTCTGTTGTTAGGTATTATCAGTAAGCTAGTTGACTTCATTTGGAAAGAGCACAAGTGGGTCAGGCGAGAGCAGAGGGAGGCAACCAAAATTGACTTCTTCATCCCTAGGCTAGGGAGAGAGGATATTAAAGGGTACAAGGAAGGGGAGTGGGATTAGACCGGGTGGGACATTAAAGGGTGTAGGGAGTGAGGGGGAGAGTGGGATTAGACTGGGTGGGATATTAAAGGGTGTGATCAACAAAGGAAGACATGCCTGTGCTGTTGAAATTAAGTTACTTGCAGCCCTAAGTTAATTTGAGTTTGTTTCCTTGTTTGGCTTGCAAAAGAGCACCTTCTAGCTACCTAGAAGGGCAGATTGTGATGAGGATATTGTGATTCTGCAATGGCACATAGATTGGGTGACGGTGAAATCTTGACAAATGAAGTGTAAGGTCATGAACATTAATAGGAGGAAACACAAGGGAGATTATTATCAAAATGGGAGAGAGACTGCCAGTGAATGAAGTACAAAGAGATCTAATGTTCTAGTGCATGAATCACAAAAAGCTAGCAAGCAGGTCCAACAACTAATGAAGGCAAATAGCATTTTGGGCTTTCTTGCAAAGAGACTGGAGTTTAAAAATAGGGAAGTTTTATTGTAATTATAGAGTGTTGGTGAGGCCTCACCTGGAATGCTGCATACAGTTTTGGTTCCCTTACCTTAAAAAGGATATGCTAACATTGAAGGGAGTCCAAAGGAGATTCACCAGACTAACTCCTGAGATGAGAGACTAAATGGTCTGGGTCTGTATTCCTTGGAGTTTAGAAGAATGAGAAGTGACTTTATTGAAACATATAAAATCCTGAGGGGGCTTGACAGAGTAGATGGTGAAATGTTTTCACTAGTGAGAAAGTCTTGAATAAGGTTACAAGATAAAGGGTCGGTCATTTAAAACTAAGGTGTGCAGAAAGTTCTTCTAGCAGAAGGTGGTGAATCCTTGGAATTCTCGTCTCAAACTATTTAAAGTGAAGGCGGATCAATATTTGAGAAGTGAAGGAGCAGAGGACAATGGGAAAATAGCACAGCAAAGAAGCTGAGGCTGGCATAGATCAGTCATTGGATAGTAAATGGCGAGGCAGGCTTGAAGGGCCCGGTGGCCTACTCCTTCTTGTATTCTTGTGTACTTTATGTTAACTGAGAGAAAACTAGCCTATATTTCTGACTCGTGCATACTAATAAGAACTTTGGATTTGGTTTGCTTATGAAGTCCTTCATGCTCAAGTAGCTTACCAATAATCACTGTCTAGGCTCAGCCATAACAGTGGTCACTTTCAGATTCAGGAATGCAACAAATATCCAATTGATTGCACCTTAGAGTTGAGAAAGTTAACTAAATGTTTTCACTCTCAAGATTTGTTAATTAACAAAAGAAAATACAAAGTCTTGGCAATTTCAGACTTTCAGCAGTGAAAATGCACCTAGTGACACACCTTTCTGGTAGCATGGTTATAAAATTCTGGGTTTTGTAAGAATGTTGTATGTGTATGTGACTGATCATATCTTTCTCAATAAAGCTGGTTACTTGTTCAGGAGCATTTAAAGAAGGTTCTTTGAGAATAATTCGGAATGGAATTGGGATCCATGAACATGCTAGCATCGATCTTCCTGGTATTAAGGGTATGTACTCAAAATCTACCAAATAAAAAGCACCATCTTTGCTGTGATTAAATGTGTTTTATAAACAGTTCAGTGACATATTAAGATTTGATTTATGTGTTTGATAGTTTTGAAATAATTTTGATACAGCCTTGCTTGCTTTGCTGTTCCCTATACCCATCCAAAATGGATAAAATGATAGTTGACTTCAGTGTTATGCTTCTGATGTCTTAATTAATTTTGTGATTTCAGTTCTGTCCAAGGTATGAATGTAACAGAAACTCTTCAGATTTTTTTCTGAAGACTCTGATTGGGTTGTGGCTCCACATTCAGTGGCATACCTGTGATTGCTTGTTTAGGCAGTCATTTGTGTGAACAATCAATCAGTCTGGATCAGTAACCTTGATTATTTCCTTCCATCACTATCCTCGGCATTTTAAAGCCAATCATTTTGGTCCAACTGCTGCTGTGATGAACTCATTCTGGCAGATTCCAGGGTTCAAAACTGGGTGCAATCTTTTGCTGTGTGTGGGGATAGTAACACTACATGCGATGTACTTGCTTGAATCGTTTGTGTGGGAGCTTGATTAAATAGAAAATCTGTAGACATGTAATTAGCTTGGGTGACCAGCCAGTTACTCAAAAAAGCTTTTGCAATGTGCACCCCAACATTTTTATAATTCCTACAACCAATTGTAAATTTATCCCTTGCAGCTGAAGTTTTCGCATGAAGAAGGGATGCTTACTGATATACCGGAACGAACCAGCTAGTCAATAATGAGAGAAAGGGGAATAATTAGGAAAAGTGAATATGTGCCCTCTTGTTTTCCTGACTGCATAATGTTAACAATTTTTACTTTTTTTGATGCTGGTGATCACTGAGGGAGTGCTGCCTTATTGGAAGTGCTAGTTGTTGGAATGGATGTTGAACCAGAGCTTGGTCTGCTTATTTTCGATATTCAGTGGGCATTAAAGATCTGGTAACATCTTTTCAAGGTGATCCAAGAGCCCTCCTCTGATGGCCTTACTCAGCCAGTTGCACCAAAAAACAGATTAAGCTGTGTGCAAAATGCGTATTCTGTTTGCATTTTGAGATTTTTTTTTTCACTTCCTGAGTATTCTATCCTTCTCAGGTCTATGGCCACTACGTTCTGATTCCACTCGTGATACAGATGATATGTTGGTACTGTCGTTTGTTGGACAGACTCGGTAAGGAGCTGTTCCCTTACATTTTTACTTTATTGTTCTGTGCATTGGCTTCTGCTTTCTAATTTTTAGCTGATGAATAATATCAAATTGGTTAATTGGAAAAGTGACAAGATGTGCAGGGGGTGGGATGCAGGGAGGGGTGGGGGAACCTGCAGAGGGAAAAGTGGGGGTGGGACATGCGGGTGGGGTTTGGAGTGGAAAATGCTGGAATGGACATTACTGCAGGTAGATTGTTCAGGAAATTTTCAAAATCTCGACATACCCACTGGTGCAACATGGAGCCATGAACTGTTGGGAGTTAGCAGCAACTGTGTTCTGTGAAGAGCATGCCAGAAAATATACATGCAACGTTTGTTTACCAGTGTGTTAAAACAGTAATGAGAGTTATCTTGCCTTTAACTTAAAGCACTAGTTTCGTACAAAATAATGTTTATTGTTTTTGTTACTTTTGGTTTGTTTGTTACAGTAAAAGTCTTGAAACTTGAAATCTTGTGCAATTCCTTTGAGTGATCATTGGGAATTCAAATATCTAAGTTATTGGTCTCTGTGGGGATTGTTACAATTTTCAATTTGAACATATAGTTACCCTTTTATTGAGTTCTCATATAATTGCCTTTCTATTTTGTTCCCTCTTTTGTCCATTTTGTTTTCCATACAGTATATGATAAAAGGCATTTGACTTGTTTCCCGGTTTTATAGTCAAAGGCAAACTAATGGTTGCTGGAAGCTCACAACTAAACCAGGTTAATTAATTTTTTGTCCTGCTTCACTTTGCCTACCTTCTTATGAGTCGCAAAAACCCAGCCTGCAGGTGCAGCAGGTGGTCAGGAAGGCGAATGGGATGCTGGCCTTCATTGCGAGGGGGATTGAATATAAAAGTAGGGAGGTCTTGCTGCAGCTGTATAGGGCATTGGTGAGGCCGCAGCTGGAGTACTGTGTGCAGTTTTGGTCGCTGTACTTACACAAGGATATTTTGCCCTTGGAGGGAGTGCAGAGGAGGTCTACTAGGCTGATACCGGAGTTGAGGGGGTTGAGCTATGAGGAGAGGCTGAATAAACTAGGCTTGTACTCGTTAGAGTTTAGAAGAATGAGGGGAGATCTCATCGAGATGTATAAGATGATGAATGGGATGGATAGGAAAGAGGTGGAGAGGCTCTTCCCACTCAGAAAGGACAGTAGGACTAGGGGGCACAGCCTCAAGATAAAAGGGGGGTGGTTTAGAACGGAGTTGAGGAGGAACTTCTTCACTCAAAGGGTGGTGAATCTCTGGAATTCTCTGCCCGTTGAGGTGGTGGAGGCTGCCTCGCTAAATATTTTTAAGACGCGGGTTGATGGGTTTTTGATAAGAGAGGGGATTAAGGGTTATGGGGAGAGGGCGGGAACGTGGAACTGAGCCACGACAGATCAGCCATGATCTTATTGAATGGCGGGGCAGGCTCGAAGGGCTGGATGGCCTACTCCTGCTCCTATTACTTATGTTCTTATGTGCATGTGATTTTTTTGAAATAGTGCAGATGGAATCAGAAACTTGAGTGTAATTGGAACACAAAGCTAAAAATTGACTGAGTTCAATCATTTGGAAGAAATAAACTGTTTTCACTGGCGTCTTGCATTCTTACTAACCTGGTGTGAGCCAGTCAATAAATGTTTCATTGTCATGACCTGCAATGAGTGATCTGCAGGAGTGGGGATAGGTCCCTAATCTGCCTCTTCCAAAGTCAAATCACCAGCTGTAACTCGCTGTTCTAGTGTTTTCCTTGAACAGAAGAATCCACCAATTTGGGTTCCAGTTAACCCAGGAATCTGATGAGGAGAACTTGGAGAGAGAGAAATTTTATTGAAAAGACTGACTTTGAGCATGTATTTTCACTACCTGCAGTGTGCTGATGCTTAACGGGGAGGAGGTGGAAGAGACTGAAATGCCAGGCTTTGTTGATGACCAACAGACCTTCTACTGTGGAAATGTGGCCCATCATCAACTCATTCAGGTGTGAAAGATCTGGGATACAGCATTTATTTGTCAAGTGGAAGCATATTATATCTTGGTACCATAGAATCCCAACAGTGTAGAAAGAGGCCATCTGGCCCATCGAGTCTGCACTGACCCACGTCACCCTACCCACGTCCTGCCCTTCCAATCTATCCCTGCAAATTTATCATGGCCAATCCACCCAATTTGTACATTTTTGGACTGTGGTAGGAAACAAGAGCACCTGGAGGAAACCTGTACAGACACGGGGAGAATGTGCAAATTCCATAGTCACCCAAGGCCAGAAATGAACCCGAATCTTGGCACTGAGAGGCAGCAGTGCTGATTACTCTGGCATTGTGCTGCGCCATAAATCAGTGGCCCCATCTGCCAACTTGTAATGGCAGTATCAGTCAACTAAAGAAAAAAGTGCTGCTGTTGTAGCATTTATAGTTTTTTTAGTTAGTAAATGGCACAATGTGAGAACAAATGTAACTTAACAGAAATGTACTGCCATTGGGTTTGAAATTCTATGCCTTAAGTTTTTCTGTTATCAGAAAATGATAATTGCGTAATAAGCATTCCATAACAACTACTTTCATTATCTTAATTTTTTTTTCTAATCTGAGTTAAGCCCTGTTCACATAAATCAGATAAATCTAAACCAACCAGTAGCTGTTCTATCTGTCTATCCCCAACAATCAGCAAAGTGATGAAACACTGACAACAATGCCACCACATGTGACTTGGTCACCAGTAAGGTACTAACAGCTCAGTTTATTTTCCACCATATCGCTCAACTATAGACTTATTAGGCTTTGTCCAAATACAGATATAAGACCTCAGTTAAGAAGGTGAGATACCCGACAGTATGCAAATATTATCTCTAGTGCTTGTGACTTGTGTGCAAATTTGGGACTTTTCCTCTTCCTAAAAGTTTTTGTATTATCCATGCTAGTTTGTGTGCCTTAGGATGAGTAATTAGCTTGTACCCCTTATATATTATTCATTGCCAAGATTCAGTTGTAGCATTTATGTGCCATTTCAAGTGCCAATGAGTGTTTCATCATGCAGATAACGTCTGGTTCAGTGCGACTGGTCAGCCAAGAGCCCAAATCACTGGTTAGTGAGTGGAAGGAACCAAATGGAAAGAATATCAGTGTTGCATCCTGTAATAACAGCCAGGTGGTTGTGGCAGTGGGCCGTGTATTATATTACCTGGAGATTCACCCTAAAGAACTCAAGCAAATCAGGTAATTGACCCATATAATGGTGACGTAACGGTAATGGAATTGTAATTACAATAGTTATGGTTCTTCTTCATTTCACATCAACCATCCTATTATCCATCAATGTAAATATGCCACTTTGAGGAGGTGGTGCAAGGCAGTTTTGTGCTCTTACCCATACCAGTTAAAGCAAGAATTTACACATGTATTGCCCCTTTCTTGGTCTGAGGCTGTCATTAGAACATAGAACATAAGAAATAGGAGCAGGAGTAGGCCATCGAGCCCTTCAAGCCTGCCCCGCCATTCAACAAGATCATAGCTGATCTGACGTGGATCAGTTCCACTTTCCCACTTTCTCCCCATAACCCTTAATTCCCTTGTCTATCAGAAACCTATCTACCCGTGACTTAAATATATTCAGTGAGGTAGCCTCCCACTTCAATGGGCAGAGAATTCCAGAGATTCAACACCCTTTGAGTGAAGGAGTTCCTCCTCAACTCCGATCTAAACTGCAACCCCCCCCCCCCCCCCCCCCCCCCTTTAGAGGCTGTGCCCTCTAGTTCTGCTATCCTTTCTAAGCAGGAAGCATCTCTCTACCCCTGCCCTAAATAGTCCCTTCATTATCTTATGTCTATAAGATCCCCCCTCAGCCTTCAAAACTCCAACGAGTACAGACCCAGTCTATTCAATCTCTCCTCATAGGCTAACCCCCTCATCTCTGGTATCAGCCTAGTGAACCTTCTCTGCACTCCCTCCAAGGCCAATATATCCTTTCGCAAATGCGGCGACCAACACTGCACATAGTACTCCAGTTGTGGCCTCACCAGTGCCCTGTACAGTTGCAGCAAGACCTCCTTGCTTTTATATTCTATCCCCCTCGCTATAAAGGCCAACATTCCATTTGCCTTCTTGATCACCTGCAGACTGGGTTTTTGTGATTCATGCACAAGGACCACCAGGTCCCTCTGCACCGTAGCATGCTGCAGCTTTCCGCCCTTTAAATAATCCCTCCTACTATTATTCCTACTAAAGTGGATAACCTCACATTTGCTAACGCCCACTCACTCAGCCTATCCAGATCTCTCTGCAGACTTTCCGCGCCTTCCACGCAATTTGCTTTTCCACTCATCTTCATGTCATCAGCAAATTTTGTCACCCTACACTCAGCCCCCTCCTCCAGATCATCTATGTAAATGGTAAACAGTTGAGGCTCCAGGACCGATCCCTGCGGCGCTCCACTAGTCACCAATTGCCAACCAGAATAGCACCCATTGATTCCAACTCTCTGCTTCCTATTAGACAACCAATCCTGTATCCATGCTAACTCCGTAACCTTTTGCAGCAACCTTTTGTGAGGCACCTTATCAAACGCCTTTTGGAAATCTACAAACACCACATCCACCGGTTCCCCTCTATCTACTGCACTAGTCACATCCTCATAGAAATCCAATAAATTCGTTAAACATGACTTCCCCTTCACGAATCTGTGCTGCGTCTGCTCGATCAAACCGTTCTTTTCTAGGTGTCTTGTTATTTCTTCTTTGATGACGGATTCTAGCATTTTTCCAACTACGGACGTTAAACTAACCGGCCTATAATTCCCTGCCTTTTGTCTGCTACCTTTTTTAAACTGCGGCATAACATTAGCCGTTTTCCAATCTTCTGGCACTTGCCCAGAGTCCAGTGAATTTTGATAAATAATTTCTAAGGCATCCGCTATCACCTCTGCCATTTCTTTCAGAACCCTGGGATGCATTCCATCCGGTCCCGGGGACTTGTCCACCTTCAGTCCCGTTAGTCTGTCAAGCACTACCTTTCTAGTGACAGTAATTGCATTAAGGACCTCATCTCCTACCATCCTTATATGTTTAATATTCGGCGAGCTATTTGTGTCCTCCTTCGTGAAGACCGACACAAAAAACTTAGTTAAAGCCTCAGCTGTTTCCTCATTCCCCACCACTAAATCCCCCTCTCATCCTCCAAGGGTCCAACATTCACACTAGCCAGTCTCCTTTATATATTTGTAAAAACTTTTACGATCATTTTTTATATTTAGAACTAGTTTAGCTTCATACTCTATCTTTCCTTTCTTTATCACTTTCTTGGTCATTCTTCATTTTTTAAATCTTTCCCAGTCTTCTAATCGTCCACTATTTTTAGCCACTCTGAACGCATCAGCTTTTAATTTGATACTCTCCTTTATTTCCTTCGATAACCACGGCTGGTTATCTCTTCTCTTATAGTCCTTCTTTACCATCGGAATATATTTCTGGTGAGTACCGAAAAAGATCTCCTTAAAAATCCTCCACTGTTCCTCAGCTGTCCTACCAACCAATCTGCACCCCCAATCTACATTTGCCAATTCCTCTCTCATCCTGTCGTACTCCCCTCTGTTCAAACAGAGGACACAGGTTCGGGATCCTACTTTCTCATCCTCCATCTGCATCAGAAATTCAACCATACTATGATCACTTGTCCCAAGAGGATCCCTCACAAGAAGATCCCTAATTCTACCTGCCTCATTACACAGTACCAGATCTAAGATAGCTCGCTCCCTCGTAGGTTCCGTTACATACTGTTCAAGGAAACTATCCTGACAGCATTCCAAAAACTTTTCCTCAAGCCCACCGCGTCCGACTTGCGTCATCCACTCAATATGCAGATTAAAATCCCCCATAATTATTGCCATTCCGTTTCTGCATGCATCAATTATTTGTTTGTTTATAGCCCGCCCCACCTCAAAAGTTATTTGGGGGCCTATAGACCACACCCTAAAATACTTTACAGACAATTAATTACTTTTGTACTGCAGTGACAAGGCAAACATAGTTTCACAGCAAGGTGAAGAAGGCTTGAGGGGTTGTGTGGTCTACTACCTGTAATGATCCCAGCTGTTTTTTATATTGACAGTCCAGTGCCAGAATGGAACAGTCAATAGACCGCAACTTTTACTTTTTAGAGACACAGATGAAAGGAGTCACAGGACTGCCAAATAACTCTTAACAAAAGAAAATACATTTATTAAACATAAAAAGATTGACTGTGATACAATACTCCTTCATCCCTTATATCTTGATAGAGGTACACACATTTTTAAGGGTAACATAAATTACAAATATTTTGTACTATGTTCTCAATAAGTTACAGTCCATGTAAATCAACAATCAAAATGTAGTCAGATGCACCATACTCTGAAACCAAATCCTCCCCAGATGCTTTTCGCAGAGCCAGCTGGTCTGTCTTGAAGGATCTGCAGAAGGATCTAGATAGGCTGGGCGAATGGGCCAGGAAATGGCAAATGGAATTTAATGTTGGCAAGTGTGAGGTGGTCCACTTTGGTAGGAAGAATGGTAGGAAGGACTATTACTTACGTGGCGAAAAACTGCAGCAGGCGACGGTGCAGAGGGACCTCGGGGTCCTTGTGCATGAATCGCAAAACCCAGCTTGCAGGTGCAGCAGGTGGTCAGGAAGGCGAATGGGATGCTGGCCTTCATAGCGAGGGGGATTGAATATAAAAGTAGGGAGGTCTTGCTGCAGCTGTATAGGGCATTGGTGAGGCCGCAGCTGGAGTACTGTGTGCAGTTTTGGGCGCCGCACCTGCGCAAGGATATTTTGGCCCTGGAGGGAGTGCAGAGGAGGTTTACTAGGCTGATACCGGAGTTGAGGGGATTGAGCTGTGAGGAGAGGCTGAATAAACTAGGCTTGTACTCATTAGAGTTTAGAAGAATGAGGGGAGATCTCATTGAGACGTATAAGATGATGAATGGGATGGATAGGATAGAGGTGGAGAGACTCTTCCCGCTCAAAAAAGACAGTAGGACTAGGGGGCACAGCCTCAAGATAAAGGGGAGGCGGTTTAGAACGGAGTTGAGGAGGAACTTCTTCACTCAAAGGGTGGTGAATCTCTGGAATTCTCTGCCCATTGAAGTGGTGGAGGCTGCCTCGCTAAATATTTTTAAGAAGCGGGTTGATGGGTTTTTGATAAGAGAAGGGATTAAGGGTTATGGGGAGAGGGCGGGAAAGTAGAACTGAGCCACGACAGATCAGCCATGATCTTATTGAATGGCGGGGCAGGCTCGAAGGGCTAGATGGCCTACTCCTGCTCCTATTTCTTATGTTCTTATGTTCTTGAACTCTTGATTTCCACAAGAGTATTTCCACTCTTGTAAAACATGTCTTCGAATCTTCTCCCAAATATGGTTCTTCTTGGATGCCTTCACCAAGGATCCACTTCCAGGATTTCGATCTTTTTTTCAGTATTCCTCTGCCTTGGATTGTCACATGCATTCAAGCTTCCACGCAATCTCTCAATTATCCAACCACACCAATAGAACACCATGATGTCACAAGCTGTATTAAGGTGTCGCCAACCATAAATCAGATGTCTGGCTTCATGCTTGCTGGCTTTACCAAGTCTGACCTTTCAGCTCTGTTTTTACTGGGGGCCTACATCTGTCCTTTCTTTAAATTCAATGAACAGTGCCCTATTCAGATTCAATTTCTTTGTCCTTTTGACTTCAGTCTTCCTGGGATTCTCTTTCATTCCCTGGTTTCTGGAACTATCTGTTTTTGCATTCTGGGACTTGCTTTGTATCCCTTACACCAATGTCGTGTCTCTCTGCTGGCAATTTCTGTGGTAGCTTTTTTTATCCCCTCAAACCTGGTTCCAACATTTTTGTTTTTCAGGTGGGCCACTGGTTGCTATGCAACAGCTTAGTCTTTCTTTACACTTTGTTTTGTTTTCACATTTAAGCACTAGATTGTGTCTGAATTGTAATTAAAGTGGCGAAAAGCCACAGACATGCAGGCTCCTTTGATTAACATGAAACTAACTAAAGTCTTTACCCTTTCATATACAGAAAAACAAAATTAAACTTACTGAAAATGATATATTGTTTCTAATATCCACAAATACAAATATAGATTACTTAAAACTTCCTCTCTTTCCTGACAGACTCCTATTTCCTAGTTTAGATTCCACAAATTCCTGATTGATTGATTAAAAACTGTATTGTCAGGGATATGTTAAAAACCCTCTTTCTTCAAATAGTGCTATTGAATTTTTCCTTTTGTTTGAGCAGGCAGATAGGGCCTCAGTTTAATAACAAAAACAGAAAATGTTGGAAGAACTCAGCAGGTCTGGCTGCATCTATAGTGCGAGGAATAGAGTTAACCTTTCAAGTCGAGTATAACTCTTCTCCAGAATGATTGACAGTGCACCAAAATCAACATCTGTGACTGTAATATTCCTTCAGTATGAAGTTGAGATTTTAGCATATGTCATGTATTCAAAGCTTGGAATGGAACTTGAACTTGTGACTTTCTGGTCAAGAACTTGATGAATAAATTTCAATTGTGGAAACTTGCATTTTGAATAAATCCACTTGCAATAAACGAGGACTTAAATTTTATCACTCTAAGATGAATCTGAAACAACACCTTGTGTTGCAAACTAATAACACCCTGCAGCTCAATTCCTTCTTCCAAACCCAATAATACTTCACTTGTAAATCCATAATATTTGATGACAATTGCATTGACCTTCAAGGTGTAATTTCAAAGGAAACAAAACTTCATAATATGCTGACAGTGTATATCGAAAAAGAAAATGTGAACCTAGGACTTTGGAGGAGTGAATGTTCCTTTTATTTGCTCTTTCAAAGCTTATTGTAGTCATGGGCAAATTGGGTAGTCAGTTTTGCTTTGTAATTTGCAACCTGATCTGTTCTACTGATGTCCCGTGTTAATGTCAGAGAAGATAAATCTACTGTGAGGAAGGACAAATGGATTTCTGATGTGAGAATCCTTTGTTTGTAAAACGAAAACCCCATAACCATTAGTATAAAGTTCTTTAATGAAGATAAATCAATATTCTACTTATAAAACTTGAGTTTGGAGACAGATGCAGTGGAAATTGACCAAATATCATTTTTTAAAAATTTCCACCAGCTTTATAGAGATGGAACATGAAGTGGCTTGCCTAGACATCACTCCATTGGCTGAGGGTAGCAGTATGTCACCCTTATGTTCCATTGGGCTTTGGACAGATATTTCAGCTCGGATCCTCAAACTACCATCATTTGAAACACTGCACAAAGAAATGCTTGGAGGAGGTAAGAGAGAAGCAACATTACTCGTGAAAAGGGACTATAGGGAACTGGGTAGGCAGCTGAGGAAGAGAAAAGCAAAGGTAGTAATCTCAGGATTGCTGCCTGTGCCACGGGAGAATGAGGGAAGAAATGAAATGAGGTGGAGGCTGAATGCGTGGCTGAGGGACTGGTGTAGAGGGCAGGGATTTCAGTTCCTAGATCACTGGGACCTCTTTAGGGGTAGGTGGGACCTGTACAGTAAGGACGGGTGGCACTTAAATCCCAGGGGGACTAATATCTTGGCGGGAAGACTGGCTAAGGCTACCGGGGGGACTTTAAACTAGAAAGGATGGGGGGAGGGAATTGTGATGGGGAAACTGGGACGGAGGAGGTTAGCTCCCAGGTAGGGGAGGACCGCAGGCAGTATGGGAGGGAGGTTAGACAGGGGGTAGAGAAGGGAAATGCCCAGACTGAGGGGCTGAAGTGTATATATTTTAATGCAAGGAGTGTAGTGAATAAGGTAGATGAGCTTAGGGCGTGGATTGCTGCTTGGGAATGTGATGTGGTGGCCATTACGGAGACTCGGATGTCTCAGGGACAGGACTGGATACTTCAGGTGCCAGGTTTCAGATGCTTCAGGAAGGACAGGGAGGGTGGCAGAAGAGGTGGTGGAGTGGCACTGTTGATCAGGGACAGTGTCATGGCTGCAGAGAAAGAGGATGCCGTGGAGGGACTATCTACAGAGTCTCTGTGGGTGGAAGTTACGAACAGCAAAGGGTCGAAAACTTTGCTGGGTGTATTCTATAGGCCGCCCAATAGTGACAGGGAAGTTGAAGTGCAGATAGGGAAACAGATTCTGGAGAGATGTATTAATAACAGAGTTGTCGTGATGGGAGACTTCAATTTCCCAAACATCAACTGGAATATCCCTAGGGTAAGGGGTTTGGATGGGGAGGAGTTTGTTAGGTGTGTTCAGGAAGGTTTCCTGACACAGTATGTGGATAAGCCTACGAGGGGAGAGGCTGTACTTGACCTGGTACTGGCGAATGAACCAGGGCAGGTGATGGATCTCTCGGTAGGAGAGCATCTTGGGAATGGTGACCATAATTCTATCTCCTTCACAATTGCATTGGAACGAGATAGGATCAGGCAGGCTAGGAAGGTGTTTGTCTGGAGTAAGGGGAGATACGAAGAAGTCAGGAAGTTACTTGGACAAATAAACTGGAAGGAGGCGTTCTTAGGGAAAAGTATCGAAGGAAGGTGGCGGATATTCAAGGAATGTTTGTCTGGAGCTTTGCATGACAACGTTCCGATGAGACAAGGGGGTTTTGGTAGGTCACGGGAACCGTGGTGCATGAAGGCTGTGTTGAACCTAGTCAGGAGGAAAGGGAAGGTGTACAAAAGGTTCAGGGAACTAGGAGAGGCTAAGGATCTTGAGGAGTATAAGGACTGTAGAAAGGAGCTAAAAAGGGAAATTAGGAGAGCCAGAAAGGGTCATGAGAAGACCTTGGCGGGTAAGATTAAGGAGAATCCCAAGGCCTTCTATAAATATGTGAAAGGTAAAAGGATGAGAAGAGAAGGGATAGGACCTATAAAAGGTGAAGGGGGAAAGGTCTGTGTGGAACCAGAAGAAATGGCAGAGGTGCTAAGTGAGTACTTTGCCTCAGTATTCACGGTGGAAGCTGATCTGGGAGATTTTGCTACGGATTTACAGCAGATGGAAAAGATTGAGTTTGTAGATATTAAAGTGGAGGATGTGTTAGAACTTTTGAATTCTATCAAGATAGATAAGTCGCCGGGACCAGATGGGATGTACCCCAGGATACTGTGGGAGGCGAGGGAAGTGATTGCAGAGCCCCTGGCGATGATGTTTGCGTCGTCAATGGAGACGGGAGAGGTTCCGGAAGATTGGAGGATTGCGGATGTAGTCCCTATTTTCAAGAAAGGGAACAGAGATAGCCCGGGAAATTACCGACCGGTGAGTTTGACCTCAGTGGTTGGTAAGCTGATGGAGAGGCTTCTGAGGGACAAGATTTACGAGCATTTGGAGAGGTTTGACATGATCAGGAATAGTCAGCATGGATTTGTCAAGGGCAGGTCGTGCCTTACGAGCCTAGTTGAGTTCTTCGATAATGTGACTGAACACATTGACGAAGGAAGTGCCGTGGACGTGGTGTACATGGATTTCAGCAAGGCGTTTGATAAGGTCCCCCATGCAAGACTTCTTGAGAAGGTGAGAGGGCATGGGATCCAAGGGCCTTTGGCCTTGTGGATCCAGAATTGGCTTGCCTGCAGAAGGCAGAGAGTGGTTGTGGATGGGTCTTTTTCTGAATGGAGGTCAGTCACCAGTGGAGTGCCCCAGGGATCTGTTCTAGGACCCTTGCTGTTTGTCATTTTCATAAATGACCTGGATGAGGAAGTGGAGGGATGGGTAAGTAAGTTCGCTGATGACACGAAGGTCGGTGGTGTTGTGGATGGTCTGGAAGGATGTCAAAAGTTGCAGCAGGACATAAATAGGATGCAGGACTGGGCGGAGAAGTGGCAGATGGACTTCAACGCGGATAAATGTGTAGTCGTCCATTTTGGCAGAACCAACGGGATGAACGAGTACACTATCAAGGGCAGGAGTCTTAGTAGTGTTGAAGAGCAGAAGGATCTTGGGGTCCGGGACCACAGGACTCTTAAATCGGCCTCGCAGGTGGAGGAGGTGGTCAAGAAGGCGTATGGTGTACTGGCCTTCATTAATCGAGGGACTGAGTTTAGAAGTCGGGAGGTAATGCTGCAACTTTATAAGACCCTTGTCAGGCCTCATTTGGAGTACTGTGTGCAGTTCTGGTCGCCTCACTATTGGAAAGACGTAGAAGCTATTGAAAGGGTACAGAGGAGATTTACAAGGATGTTGCCTGGACTGGGAGGCATGCCTTATGAAGTTAGGTTGAGGGAGCTCGGTCTCTTTTCCTTGGAGAGACGAAGGTTGAGAGGTGACCTGATAGAAGTTTATAAAATGTTGAGAGGAATAGGTAGGGTGGATTCTCAGAGGCTATTTCCCCGGGTTGAAATGGTCGCTACGAGAGGACACAGATTTAAGGTGCGGGGTGGAAAGTACAGAAGTGATGTTAGGGGTAAGTTTTTCACTGAGGGTGGTGAGTGAATGGAATCGGCTGCCGTCAGTGGTGGTGGAGGCGAACTCGCTGGGGTCTTTTAAAAGACTTCTGGATGAGTATATGGGGTTTAATGGGATTGGGGGTTATAGATAGGTCTATAGATTGGTAGGTGTTGATGTGTTCGGCGCAACTCGTGGGCCAAAGGGCCTGTTTGTGCTGTGGTGTTCTATGTTCTATGTACTGTTGGATTTACTGAATTTTTACTTGGGGCGTATTTCATATTTTCTAATTTTAATCACATTGTCCTTTGTTTATCATGGATCAGGATTTAATGAAAGGAATTATAATCGCTTCAGTTGTATTTTAAACTTCTTGCCATGAAGAAGTCAAGGAAAAATGTTAATAAATTAAACAAATAGTTTAAAATTTTTAACAGAACATTAAAAACTAATAATTTGGCTTTTTTTTTTGTTTTTATTCCAATTCAACCAAATCAAGTCTAATTCAGAGTCTCAACAAGTTGAGACATTCCCGATCCAAGCCGACGAGAGGGTTCTTACCTTCTGTCTTGGGCTTGATCTACATGATCCATGCTGATTGGAGTAGGAATAGCTCCTCCTCCAAAGCTTGATCTCATTTGCATCTTAGCCAAAAGGCCAAGATGCCACTTTTAAAAATTGCTTCAAATGAAGCTAAAATGTAACCTAATGACTTTAACCAAGCACAGCACGTTGATACTACACTTGATATTAGCCAAAATGCATCACAGGTCAGCTAAGTACTTGGCAACAATGGATTAGACTTGATAAAACAATTTCTGTGGTTGAGTAAAAGTATTTTGTTTTATTTATATTTATTTGCATAATTTTGAGAGAGTGTGAGCGAGGAAGACAACAGCAAAACCTCTCACCATGTAGAAAAACCCATTAGTTTTTTGATGAATATGACGACTGCAGTTTCAAGCTTAAAGGGAAGTTATAAAGTTTCCTGTGATAACTACACAGTACTTCTAATGTGCACATGTTTAAGACTAATTGTAGTAATAATCCATGATACATTACATTGTGGATAAAATCTTACGGTAATGTTAGATCACAAAATGGGCTTTTATGCTTAGATTTCTGACGTTAGAACTGTCAAATAAAATTTTATATTCTGGCTTGGCATTTGCACATACAGCAAGAGAAGAATATTGTCTTTCCATTCCAGAACTCTAGTCGTGTCACTGCTGTACTGCTAATCTGCCTACTTTCATATTCAGATGAGTATATTGCTGTTTCAAAGTTGAAATGAGCTAAAGATAAAAGTGTAGCCTTTAGAGGAGGGCTGGGACCTGTACTTTAAAAAAAGTCGCACAATATTGCTATTGGTTTAATATCAACACGTATGCTTATTTCTGTTAACCAGTCCTTGATTATTATTGATTGTCTCTGAAACATAGCCACTTCCCTTCTTCGTTTCCTGCTATTCCTTTGTTTTCACAGAGATCATTCCACGATCCATCTTGATGACAACATTTGAAGGCAGCCATTACCTGCTGTGTGCTTTGGGTGATGGTGCTCTCTTTTACTTTGGACTTGAAATAGAAACAGGTGAAGTAGTATTCAGGGAAATTTGGCTGCACCAGATATATATGTAGGCTATTAACAATAGAAAGGTAACAGTTAATATCAGAGTGCTCAGTGTTATTGCTTTATACAGTCTTACTCATATAAGTGCTATGAAAATAAATATTTATTGTTTAAGAAAGGAATTACATTTATTTGTGATTTTGTTACTTGGAGAATTTCTGATTCCTTGGGTAACAAGGAGTGAAAATATTGTACAAAAAACAGATTCTAGCAAAATTGAATCTAATGGATAAAAGGGGCTGTGACTGTGTGGATGTGAAATTGGCTGCAGACCAGATAGAAGGGAATTAGGGTAAACAGTTGATTTTAGACAGGAAAAAAAAATGCAGTGGTGTTAGGACTATTATTTATTTTAAATTTGGTTATACAGGGCACGACTTCAAAGTTTGCAAATAACATGAAATACAGAAATGTGTAAACCGTGAGGAGGATAGTAACAGGTTTATTGAACTTATCAGATAGAACTGAAGTGGAAGCAAGTCACCCTTGATCGTGAGGGACTGTCTAAGAAGAGTAACTGGTTTGAAGAGGACATTGACAAAATTTTCAGGGCTTTGAGGGGGAAACAAAGCAGGGGTACAGGACTAATTGAATTTCTCTGTCCAAGAGGCAGCATGTGTATGATGAGCCATGAGGCCTCCTTCTGTGCCATGAGATTCTGAGGAAGGAAAATTAAAGGGCTGTCCAGTAGTAAGTTGTGTTTGACAGATTGATGTGTGCATGCTCAGTTTTTGTTTCACTGGGTTGCAACATTTCCCCCTCCTCCAATGGACTCATCTGTAGCTCAGTTACTGTGCTCTCTGACATCTGGTCCTTATGGTCACCTGTCAAGTGCTTCAGCCCACTTGTCAGGCGAGGCCTGTGATCACAAATTTGCTGCCTGTATTACTGTACTCTCTTGGGCAATCCCTCTAAGCCAGGAATGATGTGATTTTACAATAAAAATGAGTTCTGAGGAGTAAATATGTGGTCTACAATCTTGGTCATTGATGGGGCAGAATGTAGTTGGGTGGGTGGGTTGCCCGTGAATTAGCTGAGTTGAGTTGTAGAGTATGATGAGCACACTAAATTAAATTTCTGTTTAGATTAATGAGAAAAAATGCCCAGATATCCTTTTTCTGATCACTATCCTCTGCTAAAAAGCGATTGTTAGGATGTGATCAGACTCAACCATAGTCACACTACGGTCAAGTAGTCTGCTAGTGCTGAAGAAGTCGTTTGTGTAAAATATAAGAGGGTAACGTGCCTATGGAACTGTACTGAAACACAAGTCATGCAGTTTAGTTGAGGAAAGAAAATTGGAACAGAGAAAAAGAGACAAATTAATTTTGATTTTGATTATTACTCATAGGGATAACCTAATGCTTTTAAATTGTATTTTTAAATTAGGTTTGCTGAGTGACCGAAAGAAAGTCACACTGGGGACCCAGCCAACAGTTCTGCGAACCTTCAGATCTTTATCTACCACAAATGTTTTTGCCTGTTCTGACCGCCCCACTGTCATTTACAGCAGCAATCACAAGCTTGTTTTCTCGAATGTTAACCTCAAGGAAGTAAACTACATGTGTCCTCTTAACTCTGAGGGATACCCTGATAGGTTAGTGGTGAATTAACAATTTCCAGTGGGTGGAGACACTCCAAAGGTTGATTCCTTTACCAGAAACAATTTTCTAATTGCACATAGTTTGCAGTATAGATTTGGGTTGACCTTTTATTTGCTAAAAATCATTCATGTTTTGTCACTTTCCATCTTGATTTCTTTACTGAAATTTTTCACCCCCTAATCTTCTGTGATTGCTTTCTGATTTTCTTTTCTTCCTCTGTCTGACAGCTTGGCTTTGGCCAATAACAGCACTTTAACCATAGGAACCATTGATGAGATTCAGAAACTACACATCCGTACAGTTCCCCTTAATGAGTCTCCGAAGTAAGTGTTCCTCACCTATTGTTCTTGTCACCAGAATCACACATAAATAGTTTCAAGATTTTGGCTTTGTGGTTAGTATTGAATATTGTAACTGTTAAGTGCATTAAGCTTTCTTTATATTGTATGCAGTCATGGATGACTTGGTTCTGGGATTGCTCTCTGATATATCCTGTTGCAGCACCAGCCAGCTTGTTGCACTATGTGGAAAAACTGTTTTTTAAAAATATGTTGTTCTGTTTAATTCTAGTGAATTCATTAGAGTATTCCTAACTATGAGGAACTTCTTGGTCTCAAATGATGATAAATCATATATTGAAAATCCCCCCATCACAGAACAGTTTAATTAGGGGTGAATGGGATAAAGAACAATCCCTAAATCATACAGTCTTTTCCATGGAGCTGATTTGACATTTTGATCCGATGATTTGTGGTTTGGGAATGAGTGTTTGAAACAAACCTAGATTGTGGATTTCCAACATCTGCACCTTTATATTGAACTATGGATTATGTGGTCTGGAACTCAATGGTGTATGTGACATGTCATTGTACGCAACAGCTTTGTTGACAAAGCTCGATACTGTTTTCAACAGGACCATGCATTCCTTAAAAATGTTTTCTCTGCTTTGAGATCTCCAATATATTATCTGTACATAGTGTCATAATTTTTTTTCATACAAATAAGAATTCTTTATTTACAATGCCTTTCTGCTTACCTACTTGCTTTTGAGACCCAAAGTAGTTATGCAAGCTGCTACAGATTTAATGTACAAATTTGAATGTTGCGGATGGTTCCATGCATTTTAGTTGGAAAATGGTAGTTATTTCGCTTACCTCCCTTCGTTTAGTCAATAATGACACGCAGGAAGGTAATTCGGGATGTTTCACAAAGGTCAAATATTAATTTTTTTGACGGCTGAGGTCATAATATTTTGATGGTGATCTCATATCTACACTTCAATTTTGTTATAACATAGAACTGATCTGAAAAGATGCCAAATCATTTCTTTGCACTGGAGCCTCTGTTGTAGGGAAACCTACCCACATGTAGCAACCTGGACAGATGCTCCTGGATTGATCGGGACACAGTGCTGTAAGGTGTACGGGTTGGGCATCGGGGGGCCACCAGTGAAGCTTGATGAATGTGATTCTGTTAGTCATGTGGTCAGTGTGCTAAAAAGAAATGGCACCCACTTGTATTCTTAGCTGCTGTCCAGGCTAAGTACTGGCGCTATAAATTGTTTAGCTACCAGAATATTATTTGTAGACCTTGAAATGTTCTCATTCAATGTGTTACTGAGCTCATCCATTTTTAGATTATTGGCTGTGTTTTTTTTTTACAGTAGTTGTGTGTGTATATGGTTTCAATACATAAATCATTTATTAAGGTTATTTGAAGATGACTTTTATGCAATCCATGGGAGGATCAAATATGACCTTTGCTCTGAAGCATTTGCTTCAAGTGATTGGAACAGGTTTGAAGTGGTTAAAAGCACCAGTAGCAAATGAGCACATCATTGTAGAGGTCAATGGTTTCCTTATGATGAATAAATTGCATTGTGTAATATACAAGTATTTAGTATAGAAAATATGAAAATCTCAATCAGCACTTTCTGGTGACTGCTATTCATTCTGAGAGGGTTATCCCCTTCACCAGACCCACCTGGACCTCAATTTCCACATGTTACGCCGTTGTTTAAGAACGGTGCCAGGCAAAAGGCAGGGAATTATAGGCCGGTTAGTTTAACGTCTGTTGTAGGTAAAATGTTAGAATCCGTCATCAAGGAGGAAATAGCGAGGCATCTTGAGGGGAATTGCTTGATTGAGCAGACGCAGCATGGTTTCGTTAAAGGGAAGTCGGGTCTGACAAATTTACTGGAGTTCTATGAGGAAGTGTCTAGGGCGGTGGATAGAGGAGAGCCGGTGGATGTGGTCTTTCTTGATTTTCAGAAGGCGTTTGACAAGGTACCTCACGAGGTTATTGCAGAAGGTCAGGGGACATGGAGTTGGGGGTAGGGTGTTAGCGTGGATAGAGGATTGGTTGTCAAATAGGAGGCAAATAGGTGCTATTCGGATTGGCGGATGGTGACTAGTGGAGTGCCCCAGGGGTCGGTGCTGGGGCCTCAGCTATTTACCATTTATATAGATGATCTGGAGGAGGGAACCGAGTGTATGGTGTCGAAATTTGCTGATGACACCAAGATTGGTGGAACGGCAAATTGTGCGGAGGGTCTGCAGAAGGATCTAGATAGGCTGGGCGAATGGGCCAGGAACTGGCAAATGGAATTTAATGTTGGCAAGTGCGAGGTGGTCCACTTTGGTAGGAATAATGGTAGGAAGGACTATTACTTACGGGGCGAAAAGCTGCAGCAGGCGACGGTGCAGAGGGACCTCAGGGTCCTTGTGCATGAGTTGCAAAAACCCAGCTTGCAGGTGCAGCAGGTGGTCAGGAAGGCAAATGGGATGCTGGCCTTCGTAGCGAGGGGGATTGAATATAAAAGTAGGGAGGTCTTGCTGCAGCTGTATAGGGCATTGGTGAGGCTGCAGCTGGAGTACTGTGTGCAGTTTTGGGCGCCGTACTTGCGCAAGGATATTTTGGCCTTGGAGGGAGTGCAGAGGAGGTTTACTAGGCTGATGCTGGAGTTGAGGGGGTTGAGCTATGAGGAGAGGCTGAATAAACTAGGCTTGTACTCGTTAGAGTTTAGAAGAATGAGGGGAGATCTCATTGAGACGTATAAGGTGATGAATGGGATGGATAGGATAGAGGTGGAGAGACTCTTCCCGCTCAGAAAGGATAGTAGGACTAGGGGGCACAGCCTCAAGATAAAGGGGGGGCGGTTTTGAACCGAGTTGAGGAGGAACTTCTTCACTCAAAGGGTGGTGAATCTCTGGAATTCTCTGCCCGTTGAAGTGGTGGAGGCTGCGTCGCTAAATATTTTTAAGACGCGGGTTGATGGGTTTTTGATAAGAGAGGGGATTAAGGGTTATGGGGAGAGGGCGGGAATGTGGAACTGAGCCACGACAGATCAGCCATGATCTTATTGAATGGCGGGGCAGGCTCGAAGGGCTAGATGGCCTACTCTTGCTCCTATTTCTTATGTTCTTATGCTTGCAGTCCACACAAATGAGGTGGTTTTAGTTTGGTTTATTACAGGCCAGGAATATTAATTGATTATGCCTGAGCAGCGCTTGAAGCGCCACTACACTTAGTCTTAGCGTGCAACAGGTGGCCTCATCATCTTGAGCAAGAGAAATAAAACCCAACCAGGATTTCATTTCCTATTTGCTATTCAATGGCTTCTATGGGAAAGTGGGACAGATTTGAACTCAATTTCAATCTCAACACTGTGTTGGAATGGCTTGCTTCCACATGCACGCTTTAATGGAATGTCCTGTTACCCACTATGTGAAAGATCATTTAAGGTGTAGTTTGGCGCAAGTGATACCTGCGGTACTACACTTAGCAAAAGCCAACAAGGACAATGGCAGAAGAGAGAAAGCTGGTACAAAAAAAAATGCAGCTGCTGAACCCAAAAAAAGTATCAACATATTGTCTGGGTTGACAGCCTTTGTAAATATTTGTTTTGAGTTTTATTTAAAAAAAGCTTCAGCATTTATAAAATATTCTTAGGATTTATGAGAACAGAAATAATTTTATTTTAACAATTGTGTTGAAACCATTTTGATGTACAGTGCAAATGCCAGTGATGTGCAATAAAAACAAATAATGGTCAGCAGGTCAATCAGCAATTAAGAGAAAGACAGGTTAATATTTTGGCTGAGATTTCTCAAATGTTTTATTGGAATTTTTTTCCAGACGCCCGGATATGTTCACTAATTTTTGTTTTTATGTCGCATATGGTGACAGTTTGGAGGCTGTAATTGAGGGGATAGCCTGTCTAATCAGGAAATAAGCAAGGTGATAGTTTTGTTGCTTGTGTTGATACAGAGTAATGAATAGTTGACAACAAGTTACAAGGCAATAATTCAGTCGAGCACTTCTATGCAATTTGTCAGAACGCAATTGAGTGTTTATGATGCAGCAAGGGATGTGCAAAGTGTAATATTTTGTGATGTTTTGTGCTCATCATCAGGATGGTTTTAGTGCTTGGAACAGAATACTTCAATTTCAGGGACAGTTTCAACACATCGCACCTGGGTCAGGTCAATACATTTCCTGTGCTGTGCTACAACAACCTGGTTGATCCAAACTGTGACCAATCTAAATAACATCACCACGATAATACCAAATAAGGATAAGTTTTATGTCACTGATGGCAAATACATTTAGATTGTCCGTTCTTCACAGTGTCTAGTTTTTTGTTCTCCTCAGGTGAGGGAGCAGCACTCCAAAAGTTTGTGATTCCAAATAAACTTGTGGGACTTTAACCTGGTGTGAGACTTCTTACTGTGCCCATCCGAATCCAACACAGGCATTACTACATCATGCTGTTGATTGAAATACTTACGCAAAAGTACAAAATATTCTTCTTTGTTAGGCCTACAGCAAAATTTGCTCATCCAAATTTCCTTTATTTTGTGCTTTCTCTTACATTTTCTTTTGCTTGTTGTGCAGGAGAATTTGTTACCAAGAGGCATCGCAGTGCTTTGGTCTGGTAAGCAGCAGAGTGGAAGTGTTGGACCCAAGTGGAGGTACCACTGTACTGAGACCAAGTGCTAGCACTCAGGTAAATGCTTACTTAGAGAAAATGCTTTAAACTTTTAGACATTAAAATCTTTTTAAAACGGGCACGCATTGAAAAGTGGACCACCACTGTTCATAAGGAGTAAAAGTGATGCCTTGTGATATTATTGTAAGACTGTAAATCCAGAAACTCAGCTGGGGACCTGGTTCGAATCTGGTCACAGCAGGTGGTGGAATTTGAATTCATGAAAAATATCTGAAAATAAGAATCTACTGATGACCATGAAACCATATTTAATTGTCAGAAAAACCCATCTGGTTCACTAATGTGAAGGAAATTTGCTGTCCTTACCTGGTCTGGCCTACATGTGACTCCAGAGCCACAGCAATGTGGTTGACCTTCACCTGCCCTCTGAGCAAGGGCAACGAGGGCTGGGCAATAAATGCTGGCCAAGTAGCACCGTCTGTGTCCTGCAAATGAATATGAAAAAAAAAGCTCCAGACCCTCGTGTATCCTTTGCTGTGGAGGGGATTTTTGGACAAGGTCAAGATCTGTTGGAGCTCAGTAAGGATTAGGATGATGGTTGATTGGGGTTTAGTACAGGACAGGATACAACAGCAAGGTTTTGGGTGGTTAGAAATTTGGAAGGATGTCGGAGGAATCCAGTCTAGAGGTTAAAAAGATTTTGTCAAATGTTTATGTTTATGTGGTCATGGGCATGTAGTAGGTCATAGGGCAATATAATGCTGCAGGGCTGGAGGTAAGTGTTCTTAGCAATTTATAGGGCATAAGGTTTGACACTCAATTCAAGGTCAGAGAGAATGCTGTGATTTATGTTTGGTTCAACGTGAACATGCAGAAAGAGTGATGGAGGCAAAGACAGGTGTGAAAGTAAAATGTCTTCCTTGATGTTCAACTCTTGAACATCATGCCTCATTCACAACTTGGTGCCCAAGTGGCAGTCCAACAGCATGGAAATGATCTAGGGGAGAGATGGAATTTTTGTTTGGATGTGCAACTGAAGTATGTCATGTTTCGAGAAAGAGAAAGGAACCATGCATGGATCTAAAAGTAATAAAGGAAAGCAATTGCTGTCAGTCAGTGGTTTCATATTAGCAGTTAAAGGATTTCCTTGCTGCCCTTGACCACAAAATGGTGCCTTTGACCAGAAAGGTCTCGCTGCTTTGGCTAAATCGAAAGCAGACTTTGAGTAAGCTTCAGTTAAAAATCAGGATTCTAGTGTAAAATACATGAGAGTTGGTTAAGAATATAAGAAATAGGAGCAGGAGTAGGCCATCTAGCCCCTTGAGCCTGCCCCGCCATTCAACAAGATCATGGCTGATCTGAAGTGGCTCAGTTCCAGTTTCCCGCTTTCTCCCCATAACCCTTAATTCCCTTGTCTGTCAAAAACCTATCTACCCGTGACTTAAATATATTCAGTGAGGTAGCCTCCACCACTTCAATGGGCAGAGAATTCCAGCGATTCACCACCCTTTGAGTGAAGAAGTTCCTCCTCAATTCCGTTCTAAACTGCCCCCCCTTATCTTGAGGCTGTGCCCTCTAGTCTTGCTGTCCTTTCTGAGCAGGAAGAATCTCTCTACCTCTACCCTATCCATCCCTTTCATTATCTTATAGGTCTCTATAAGATCCCCCCTCATCCTTCTAAACTGCAACGAGTACAGACCCAGTCTATTTAGTCTCTCTTCATAGTCTAACCCCCTCATCTCCGGTATTAGCCTAGTGAACCTCCTCTGCACTCCCTCCAAGGCCGAAATATCCTTGCGCAAGTGCGGCGACCAAAACTGCACACAGTACTCCAGCTGCGGCCTCACCAGTGCCCTGTACGGTTGCAGCAAGACCTCCCTGCTTTTATATTCTATCCCCCTTGCTATAAAGGCCAACATTCCATTCGCCTTCTTGATCACCTGCTGCACCTGCAGAGTGGGTTTTTGCGACTCATGCACAAGGACCCCAGGTTCCTCTGCACTGTAGCATGCTACAGCTTTTCGCCCTTTAAATAGTAATCCCTCCTACTATTATTTCTGCCAAAGTGCGTAACCTCACACTTGCTAACGTTATACTCCATCTGCCAGGTCCTTGCCCACTCGCTCAGCCTATCCAGATCCCTCTGCAGACTTTCCACACCCTCCACTAAATTTGCTTTTCCACTCATCTTTGTGTCATCAGCAAATTTTGCTACCCTACACTCAGCCCCCTCCTCCAGATCATCTATATAAATGGTAAATAGCTGAGGCCCCAGCACCGATCTCTGGCACTCCACGAGTCACCAACCGCCAATCAGAATAGCACCCATTGATACCAACTCTCTGCCTCCTATTAGACAACCAATCCCCTATCCACGCTAACGCCTTACCCCCAACTCCATGCCCCCTAATCTTCTGAAGCAACCTTTTGTGCGGCATCTAATCAAACGCCTTTTGAAGATCGAGAAACACCACATCCACCGGTTCCCCTCTGTCTACTGCACTAGTCACATCCTCATAGAAATCCAATAAATTTGTTAAACATGACTTCCCCTTAACGAATCCGTGTTGCGTCTGCTCTATCAAACCATTCTTTTCTAGGTGCCCTGCTATTTCTTCTTTGATGACGGATTCAAGCATTTTTCCAACTACAGACATTAAACTAACCGGCCTATAATTCCCTGCCTTTTGCCCGCTACCTTTTTTGAACAGCAGCGTAACATTAGCTGTTTTCCAATCTTCCGGCACTTCCCCAGAATCCAGCGAAGTTTGGTAAATAATCACTAAGGCATCTACTATCACCTGCCATTTCCTTCAGAACCCTGGGATGCATTCCATCCGGTCCTGGGGACTTGTCCACCATCAGTCCCGTTAGTCTATCAAGCACCACCTCTCTAGTGACAGTAATTGCATTCAGGCCCTCAACTCCTACCATCCTTCTACCCTTAATATCCGGCAAACTATTCGTGTCCTCCTCCGTGAAGACCGAGGCAAAAAAGTTATTTAAGGCCTCCACCATTTCCTCATCTCCCACTACTAAATCCCCCCTCTCATCCTCTAAGGGTCCAACATTCACTCTAGCCAGCCTCCTCCCCTTTATATATTTGTAAAAACTCTTACTGTCCTTTTTTATATTTAGTGCTAGTTTAGCTTCATAGTCTATCCTTCCTTTCTTTATCAACTTCTTAGTCATTCTTAATTGATTTTTAAACCTCTCCGAATCTTCTACTCGCCCACTACTTTTAGCCACTCTAAACGCATCAGCTTTTAATTTAATACTCTCCTTTATTTCCTCCGATAACCATGGCTGATTACCCCTTCTTCCACATTCCTTCTTTACCATCGGAATATATTTCTGCTGAGCACCGAGAAAGATCTCCTTAAAGATCCTTCACTGTTCCTCAGCCGTCCTACCAACCAATCTGCGCCCCCAATCTACATTTGCCAATTCCCCTCTCATCCTATCGTACTCCCCTCTATTCAAACAGAGGACACAGGTTCGGGACCCTACTTTCTCATCCTCCATCTGCATCAAAAACTCAACCATACAATGATGGCTCATCCCAAGAGGATCCCTCACAACAAGATCCCTAATTCTTCCTGCCTCGTTACACAACACCAGATCTAAGATAGCTCGCTCCCTCGTTGGTTCCGTCAACACTGTTCAAGGAAACTATCCCGACAGCATTCCAAGAACTCCCTCAACTCCACCACGTCCGACTTGGGTCAACCAGTCAATATGCAGATTGAAATCCCCCATAATTATCGCCACTCCATTTCTGCACGCATCATTTATTTGCTTGTTTATAGCCTGCCCCACCTCTAAGTTATTATTTGGGGGCCTACAGACCACACCCACCAGTGTCTTCCTCCCCTTACTGCTCCTTATCTCCACCCACAATTCCATGTTCTGCTCTTTGGAGCCTATATCTTCCTTTATAACCACCTTAATGTTATCCGTAATCAACAAAGCTACCCCACCCCCTTTTTCCTCCCGTCTATCCTTCCTAAACACTTGATACCCCTGGACATTCAGCTCCCAGTCCCTGTCACCCTGTAATCATGTTTCCGTAATGGCCACCAGATCATATCCATTTGTGCTGATCTGCGCCACCAGCTCATTCACTTTGTTCCGAATGCTTCGTGCATTCAGGTAAAGTGTCTTTATCCCAGCCTTTATCTGTACCCTATTTGAAGAAACGCTATCAACCTTTCTCAGGCCCCCTACTCCCTTTATTATTGGGACATCCTCAATGTTTTCCCATGTCCGTACCCTCTCTTTAACTTTCGATATTGTAATTTCTCCTACCCCTGCACACACCCCCTGCGCGCCCCCCCCCCCCCCCCCCCCCCCAATTAGTTTAAAGCCCTATCTACAGTCCTAGTTATACGATTCGCCAGGACTCTGGTCCCAGCATGGTTCAGACAAAGACCATTCCATCAGAACAGGTCCCACCTGCCCCAATACTGGTGCCAATGCTCTGTAAATTCAAACCCATTCCTCCCACACCAATCCCTGAGCCACCCATTCATCTCTTTAATCCTATTTACCCTACCCGCATCTGCACGTGGTTCAGGGAGTAATCCAGAGATAACCACCTTGTCGGTTCTGCTTTTTAATTTGATACCCAGCTTTTCGTACTCCCTCTGCAGATCCTTAGTTCCCAAAATTAATACAGGAGGAAAAGAGAGGTTGAAAAAATATTGGCCAGCAAAATGAATCCTAAATATATTTTAATTGTATAATGTATAAGAAGTTAACTTGGGCAAAAGATTGGACTATTAAGATCCGAGAGGCAGAGGATCTGGTTAAAGTATTAAATGATTACACAGCACCTGCCTTTTGAAAGGATGTTATTGAGATTACTCTAAAAGAGGAGAGGGAAGTTATGATCAGGACAAATAATTGATGGAAACAAGGCACTAAAAGGATCACTGAAGTTGCTGAGTCACCTAGACCAGGTGAAAAACATCCTAGGTTGTTGTAGGAAGCGCAACAAAAATAGAGGTACTGGTTGCAGTCTTTGGAAGCAAGGAGTAGTACTAGAAGACTAAAGTGTTGCTAATGTTATACCATTACTCAAGAAAGAGATTGAGGATAACCCAAGAAACTACAGCCAGTGAGCCCAATTTGGGAGGTCAGGGCAGTTATTGAAATCATTACTGGGAAAAATAAACTTCCATTTAGAGAGGCATGGGCAAATCAAATAGAGCCAGAATGGATTTTGTAATGGTAATATTGATTTTCTCATTTGATTGAGTGGAGTGGACTGGACTTGATGTGGCAAATGTAATGCAGGAGACTTATTAGGAAGTTAGAAGCTCATGAAATTGAGAGGAGATGTGGATGTTTGCTTAGTGATATGAAGCAAAGAGTGGTAGATGTTTTCAGACTGGGAGTTGGTTTGGAGTGGTTTCTTGGAGTTAGTTTTTTATCCATTAATCCATTTTATCCATTTTTTATAACTTTTTTTTATTAATGATTTGGCTAGAAGAAGCAGCATTTTAAAGTTGCAGATGATGCAAAACAAGACAACTAATAGGTATAGAAGAGGATAGTTATAGACTTCAGGATGACTCAGACAGGATGGTAACATGGGCAGAAGATTGGCATCTGACATTCAGTGTATTTAAGTGTGAATTGATACACTTTCTAAGACATAATTTAGAACAGATGAGTAAAGTTGGCTTTGTCGACTTGAATCTTGGAAGGCATACTTTTTCAGAGATTACCTTTATTTAACCATTAATACATATTAAATAAGAAAGGACAACTCAACCTCTCCTGGAGACTTAAGTGCTTTATTTTGTTTGAAATTATTTGTTTGCGATGTGGACATTGCTGGCTAGGCCAGCAACTATTGCCCATCCCTCTTTGTCCTTGAGAAGGTGGTGGCGCTGCCTTAAACCGCTGCAGTCTGTGTTGTAAAAACACCCACTATGCAGTTAGGAAAGGAGTTCTAGGATTTTGACCTAGCAATAGTAAAGGATGGTATGTGGCTTGGAGGGAAACTCTGAGGTGACACTGTTCCCATGCATCTATTGCCCTAATGTTCTCAGTTTAGAGGTGGTGGGTTTGGAAGACACTGTTGAAAGAGCCTTGGTGCATTGCTGCAATGCATCTTGTATACAGTTGGCCAATTTACCAGATGATGATTGCTCATAATCTACTGAATCTTTAATGCCCTATTTTCTATCAAACTAGGACTGATAAGTTCCAGTTGACAGTCGTGCGGATGCTTTGGTTCTTGTATTATTTGTATCTGCATTCACATCTCGGCGATTCCTTCAGGCATGCTCCAACCCCTTTTCAAAATTATTCAGAGTTTAGTGGGGTTACCTCATAATGCATGTTATCTGTGGAAGATCTGGGCTTTATTATCTCAAAACTTTTCTGATTCTATGGCAACTCAAGATCTGATCGTGATTACTGAGTGCCTTTGACAGATAATGCTTGTTGAAGTGCCTTGATGTTCCTGTTTCACAGTTTGCAGTTAATGTAATCCAACTATCATTAACGTTCATCTTCCTGTTTGAGATGTTTAACATAGTTTTCCCCCTCAGCAGAGACACATTGGTGTTCATATCCGTAAATCCTTTAAGTTGACCAGGCAAATTGATTAGGTGATTACATATTACTTGGGTTTATAAATGCAGAGACTAGAAAAGCAAAGGCATCCTTGAACTTTATAAATCATGTATTTTAAAATAATCTGGAGAAGATGTAGTAGAAGCATTATTACAGATATATTGTTTGTTTAAAAACAGTGTTAAGCCAGAGCATTGGTGAAGAGCTAATTTTATATTTATTCTTGCGGGAGCTTAAACTTGTCCAGGAAATTAAACAATCAGCTTAATCTGGTTAGTTGAAAAAGAAAAACAATCTTCACTAAAAGGGAAAATGGAACCAAAATTGTAATAATGAATAGAAATCAAAAACATAATAAATAGTCAACATTAATTTCAAGAGGGAAAGTCTCATTAAATTTTTTGAATAGAAACAGATAAAACAAAGGTAACGTCAATGTAATAAGTCTAAATATACTAATGTCTTTGATGTGGTACTGTGCCTCATCAGTAAGATCAGTGCATGGAATGTTATGTGACAACTAATAGTGAGCATCAGCTCTGGTCTCTATTATTAACAAATTTTAAAATTTATTTCTTGGGATGGAAAAGTTGCTGCACGCGTTGCCCATTCTACAGAGGTGGTGGTGGTGAGGCAGGATGGGATGAGGAACAAGAAGAGGATAATATTGGCATGAACTGGCAGTGCTGGATGGCCTTTTTTTTCTTTATATTCTATGTCATTCTATAGTTAGGCTCCAGCTAAAACACTCTGGACAGTTTTGAGCTCCACACTAAGGAAAGATATAAAGTCATTGGAAAAGGTAGAGAAAAGACTTTCCAAGATATTACCAGGGTTGATGGACTTCAGTTAGAGGAGAGGTTGGAGAAGGTCATGTAGCTCTCCTTGGCATGGAGGATGGATAAGAGGCAACCAAAAATAAAGATGTTGAGATATTTTGATGTGAGTAGATAGTGAAAATTGATTCCTCTGACCAGATGTTGTAGAATTAAAATTAACAAACGATGTAGAAGAAAGATTACAATAGATGTTGTCACAGAGTTGTTGGGATCTGAAATACTCTACCTGGAGAGGTGGTGGAAGTTGGTTTGATAAGTAATTTTAAAAGGGAGTTGGACAGGTCCTTGTGAAAGAAGTGTATCTGTCCTTCACGGAACTAGAACAACAAACATTGACCTAAATGTGCAATATGTTTCTGAAATTCTGAACGTTTTGATGCTTCAGTGAGCTGCCAAAATGCCAATTGATTCCAACCAGAGGGAACAGTTGGTCTGCAATACAGATAAAAACAAAGCAACTTAAAAGCAACCAAAATAATTTATTGGATATATTTAAATTGTTAGTACCCTTGTTGATGCACAAATAAGTAATAGTAGGCAGTGATGCTGTGCTATCTGCAATTTGTGAAGAGTGCAAAATGCTTTGATGACTCTTTGATACCCCTTAACATTTCTTCCCCAAGGCCTCCAACGCAACCTATCTCTTACCCAAAGCATATCTTCTCCAAAGAACACTCAGCAATGCTGCAAGATGTATATCAAGAAATGATAACATACAAATCTGATTGTATAGTTCTCTAAAATGACAGCACCTATTTAAATCATGTAACCATTGCCAAGTAGAGACCAGTTATTTCTCTGGGGGAAGAGGGGAAAATGAAAATGTAGGACATGGTTGCATTACACACTTTTATGTTTAAATAGAGTACTTTCTGTTAATAGAATCTAAGATGACCATCATCTGTTGGAATCATTCCCTTAATGTAATTAATTGCAGAGCAAGTAAAAGAAAAGTAGCACTGAAGGCATGTTTTGTAGCAAATCTTTCAAAGGGCACAAACTGGGGAGGCAAGCTACAATGATCACAAGGCTGTAATGAGGACCAATGTTTAAAAGTATTATTATGTATGCACACTGATTTGTTAAAGGTGGCACGGCTCTCTGGCTGTGAATGTACTGTGTTCTTCATTTCTTACCTTGTTGAAGTATGCCTTGTTCTCCCTTCAGGCTCTTTCTACCAGTGTTAGCTCCAGTAAGCTGTTCCCAAGTAGTACTTCACAACATGAGAGCTCATTTGGGGATGAAGTGGAAGTCCACAATCTACTAATCATAGACCAACATACTTTTGAAGGTAAATAGAGTCAGTTTTTTGAAGTTTCACCAAGCATCTTAACATTTCACCTAACTGCTGGCAGAATGCAGGTTGAGTCAGGCCAGAGGGAGCAGTTGGTCTGCAATACTGATTAAAAACAAAGCAACTTAAAAGCAACCAAAATAATTCACTGGATGTATTTAAATTGTTAGTTACCTTGTTGACACACACATAATTAATAGTAGGCAGTGATGCTGTGCTATCTGCAATTTGTGAAGAGTGCGAAGTGCTGCCAGCACACCTTCCTATTTGTTTTCTTCGAAAAGTTTAGTTCTCTATCAAATACTTGTCACTATTAGCTATAATATTTTACAGAACTAATTATTTCTCATATTGTGTTTGTTATGTTCCTGCTTTTGGTGGGAAAAATGCATTTGCCAGATGTAAGAGGCACTCATGATTTGAAATACAAGCAGAAAATACTGGAAATACTCAGAAGATTAGGGAGCTTCTGTGGAGAGAAAAAGACTTACTATGACCAGGAGTATTACTTTTGATTTTATTCCTTTTCTCTCTAGTGGTAATAATGCCAGTTCAACTGCTGACCTTGTTGCGAGCAAACAGCGCTATGGATCTCTATTTTGTTTTGTTTTGTGCAAACTTATGTAACCAGGTTGTTTGTTCAGATCCCTTTAGTTTTAACAAGACATTGTTTCCTGTTTTCAGTTCTTCATGCTCACCAGTTCCTTCAGAACGAGTATGCACTAAGTATTGTGTCCTGCAAATTAGGCAAAGATCCGAATACATACTTCATTGTAGGCACAGCAATGGTATATCCTGAAGAAGCAGAACCAAAACAAGGGCGAATCATTGTGTTTCAGTACTGTGATGGTAGGTCATGTCCTCAGCTTATATTTGTTGTAAACCAGTTTCTAGAAGGTCCAATTAGTTTTATTTTCCTCTAGGTCCCCAAACCCAATGATTTCAACATGGTGTAGATTGTGGTGCTGTGAGAGGCAATGGTATTGCTTCTGCCCTGCAGAATTCTCCCTGCACCATCACTGAACAGTCCTGACCCAAATGTATGTTTACTGAAGGCTTCCGAACCATTACATTTCACTTGTACTATGACTGAAGTTCTGAACCATAGAATTCTCCATGTACCAATACTGAAAAATACTGACTGCCCCTTCTCCTACAGTACAGTTGGAGTATATGTGCGGCACGGTAGCACAGTGGTGCTACCACTGCTCTGGGACCTGGATTCAATTCCGGTCTTGGGTTCTTCCTGTGGGTTTCTTCCGGGTGCTAAGATTTCCTCTGACGGTCCAAAGATATGTGGGTTAGGTGGATTAGTCATGCTCAACTGTCCCTTAATGTTAGGGAGATTAGCAGGGTAAATCCGTGTTACAGGGATCGATGCTGGGTGGGATTGTTGTAGGTGCAAGCTCGATGGGCCAAATGGCCTCCTTATGCACAGTAGGGATTCTATGTCATACCAGAAGCGCAGACAGTTACAGGATTCATTCAGACCTATTTTTGAAAACTCTATCAACCAGTGCTCTTCCTCCAATTTACCCACACGCTTCTCAATGGACTTTTCTTTAAAGAACAAGATTTGATATTTTAACTAACATATTGTTTCATTAAACAGGTAAACTTCAGACAGTAGCAGAAAAAGAAGTAAAAGGTGCTGTATATTCTATGGTAGAGTTCAATGGCAAGTTGCTGGCAAGCATCAACAGCACGGTATTTAAGCCTATAAGATTTTGAGCTTTTCTTTGCTGGGGGACCTTGCTTTGTATAGAGTCTGCCTGCTTAAAATTGTCCTTTGGTGAATGTAAATTGTTCGTGGTGTCAGTGTTGTAGTCTTGCTGTGTGAAAAATCTAAGAATAGAAGCTGTTTTTGCCTGTTAAAAATTGGCATGTTTTGTAGTTTGGTATGTTTTTCTTTGTTCTCCCCCTTTTAAGGAGGCTCCTGTTGCTGCACATAATGTCTCACTTAGCATTCTGTTGACACCAAACGGTCTGCAACTTTGCATGTATTTTTACATTTTATTCGCTCTTCCTGGGTTGGGGGGAGAAAAATCAGTTCCACTGGTTTCAATGTATGAACTGAGCAGTCAAAGCCAGTCCTGCCACTCTGTGGTTTTGTCCCCAGTTAAATTTCACAGTTCAGCACGTTTTAGTAATATACATAAGGGAAGTGATTAATACAATAATTATTTTTTGGTGCTCATGTGGTAAGTAAACACCAACATGGACTGACTGAGAGTGGTAACTACCTGTTGCTGTTCTGCAATTTCTGCACAAGTCTGACTCTAGTGATTGGGTAACAGTAGCAAATATCTGTACCAGTAACATTGTATAAAACAACAATGATGTGAATGACTAGTTATTACAATTAACTAAGAAATATGGAGGAGGATCTTGACAGAATTTCCTACCTCTTCAAGTAGTGAAATAGGATTTTTAAATTGTACCCAAAAACTGAAATTATTAGAAGTATCTAGTTTAATAACAATGCCAATGTAATTGGAACTTTTAAGTGTTTTTGCTAAGTTATGTGTAATATATAAAATATATCTAAGCAAAAATGTACTAATCGGTGAAAGGAAAACTGAGCTTCCACCTAATGCAATCTTTGCCTGTCATTCTTTAATCACCTCCTCTATCAGTAGCAGACCAGTAACATAGAAATTAGAAACAGGAGTAGGCCATTCGGTCTTTTGAGCCTGCTAACCACCATAACTTTATTCTAATACCATGCAACTACAGAATATTCATTCCAGATAGAACCTAATTTTGGAAAAGATGTACTTTATAATAGTACCACCATGTTGTCTTCACAGTTTATCTGGATGCTTTCCATTCAAGTGGATATCGAGTAAACATTCCTATTCCCATCACTTACAGTTCACTGAAATCCTACTGACAACTTCATTTTCTTTTTCATTACTGAGTGTATTTTTTTCAGGTGGTGAGGACGAAATCTTAATGTATTTACTGTGTTTTTTTTGTACTGGACGTGATGAGATAACAAATATGATTTTTCACTTTAGGTGCGATTATATGAATGGACTGCTGAAAAAGAGCTACGCACTGAGTGCAACCACTACAATAATATCATGGCCCTCTACCTGAAAACAAAAGGAGACTTCATCCTAGTGGGAGATTTGATGCGCTCAGTGTTGCTTCTTGCATATAAACCAATGGAAGGGAATTTTGAAGAGGTACAATGCAACTTGAGTTTATACTGCATTTTTCCTCCTCCTAGTTTTCTGCTGCTTAGAAAGGGCTAACATGTTGGCCCATCATGTGTGGGGCATAGAGATTAGTATTAGGAAAATGTTCACCCATGTAAAATATTACAACACAGTTTGTTTGTATCTTCACCTCAAGTCTATGTACAATTTTATGTAAGAGGTCACTGATGAGGAGTGGAGAATTTGGCTAAATTATTTTTCCCACCTTCCTTTACCTGGTGACGTCAAGACTAACTTTGACATCCTAGCTGTGATTTGATCTCAACCAGCTAACTGGGCTCAATGCCAAAACCATAGCTGATTTCAATGTAGCAGTGTAATATTGGCCACCAATGAAAAAGTTACATCTTGAAACTAGATGCTCAACAGATCCAGATGAAATTTATTCCATAAGAGAAGCAAGGGAATAAATAGTGGAGGCTGTGACGATAATTTTGCAATCCTTTTCAGCTACAGGCATGTTGTGAGATGACTGATAATGTTGTACTACTTTTTGTAAACAAAAAGAAAGGACACAGTGATTGGTTTATTGTTACTTGATCAATCAGTCTAACTTCAGTGGTGGGCAAATTATTGGGAAAACAAAATTGATCATTATTTAGGCACAGATTAATCAAGGACAATTGGCATGGATTTGTTAAGAGAAGGTCATGTCTGACTAACAATTGAATTTTTTTGAAGAGCTAACCAGGACAGTCAAAGATAGTACTTTTGATGTAGCCTGCATAGATTTTAGCAAGGCTTTAGATGTAGCAGACTGGTTTAAAAAAAGTATAAGCTCTCAGAATTCAAGAAAAAATTGCAAGTTGGATCCAAATTTGGCTCAGTGGCACGAAGCAAAGGACAAAAGTATACTTATGACTAGATGACTGTTTCCGTTGTGGCTTTGCCATTGCAGGGCCCATATTAGATCCCTTACTACTTGTGTATATAACAAATTACACTTGGTAAGGGGCATGATGCTGAACTTTGCAGATATAAGTGGGCTGTGAGGTTGATGATGAGAAAGAAGGCTGTTGGAACAAATCATTGGACTCATCAGGTAAGCAGAAAAGTGGCAACTGGAATTCGATCCAGAGAAATCCACGGTAATGCATTTGAGGAGAGCAAACAAGCTAAGTGATACACTTCTCACTATTCATTTATTTGTGTAACGGAATAAAGGAAACTTGGTATGCATGTCCATAGATCCCTGAAAGTACCAGATCAGGTGGAAAAGTTGACTAAAAAGGCATACAAAATACTTTATTGGCTAAGGCACAGAATGTAGGAGAAGAAAGGTTATAGCCTGAAACACTGATTTGGGATGAAGCTAGAGTACGGTGTACAGTTTGGTCACTACATTACAGAAAGGATGTGATTGCACTATAGTACAGTCAGAGGAATTTGTTGAGGATATTGAGGGATAGAAAATTGTAGCTGTGAGAAAGGATTAAACAGGGTTGGTTGTTTTCCTTGAAACAGAGGAGGCTGAAGGAAGATTTAATTGAAGTAGAGAAATAAGGGGCCTAGAGAATGGGTAGAAAGGATCTATTTCTTAAGCTTTTTGCTAGTTTCAGTAATCTGCTGTAGGTAGATTATTTCAATCCATTTAAATCAATTTTATTCCATTTTAGTGGATTGTTTTAAATCTTACACCCACAATTATTGCTCATAATCGCTGACTGACTGAACCTCTTATGATTGCAAGGCTTTGGCGGAGAGTAAACATGCACCTTGTCTGCATAGACATTGTGGTTTGTATTCTTTCCTCCACCCTCCCTACTGTAAAGCAAATTGTTGCCTTTAAAAGTGGAAAAATATAATTTCTGTACACAAGGATCATAGTTGCACTGAATACGTACGTATTGCACTGGTATTTAATTATAGGGCTATTCGGACAGTCTGAGCATCTTTGCTTTCAATAAATTTCCTGAACGTGCCTTCACCATTGCAAGACAGAACTTATTAGAGCATAAAGTAAAAGCAATAACTGCAAATGCTGGAAATCTGAAATAAAGACAAGTCTTTGATAGACTCAGCAGGTCTGCTGGCATCTGTGGAGAAACAGAATTAAATCTTTGAGTCTATCATGTGGATTCAACATTAACCAGATCTGCTGAGTCTATCCAGGAATTTCCACTTTTTATAGCTTGTCCTTTTTCCAATTTCCAAATGTACTTCAAATTTGAAATATTTTGAAGTGTACCATGTTTGGTTTGTAGGTAATAATGTCAACCAATTTGTGTGCAGGGAAAGTACCATTAAAAATACCAAAATGGTAAATGATCAGTTACAGTCTTAAAGTTAGTGAAATTGGTTTTGAGACAAATGTTGACCAGGCTATTGGAAGGATTCCAATCTTTTCAAATAGTGAATTGGGACCAAGTAGATAATGCCTCAGTTTAGTGTCTCATTAATATACATCACAAGCCTCTTTCTGCTTTTTATATTGTTATATTAATGAAAAGATTTAATTATTTTGTTCCTTTACTTTTACATAAGATTGCCCGAGACTTCAACCCTAATTGGATGAGTGCTGTTGAAATACTGGATGATGATAATTTCCTGGGTGCAGAAAACTCCTTTAACTTATTTGTGTGTCAGAAAGACAGGTGAGCAGGTTCTGTGAAAATCACTTCACTCTTGCATGCATTCCACGTGCATGTTCCTTTTAAACCTTTCAACCCAGTATATGATGAATAGGCTCTGGCTTTCGGTATGAGGTGAAAGATCACAGAGGAATTGTAAAAGAATGCTCTTATAGGATGAATACCCAGCCAGCTCTGAAATGCACAGATCAGTTTGAAGTATGACTTTGGTTCCTTTATGCATTGGAAGTTAAATCTAAAAAATGTAGTTTCTGCCGCCTAATTTTAAAAAGGTTATACAGATTTGTTCTGCACTCAGGTTGTAAAAGCTGACAACTTTGCACTTGTGCACGATGACATGTTAGAATTCAAGCACTTGTAAATTTAACTTCTCTGAATTTTGTATCCAACCTCAGACTGATATCAAGTGAGACTTCACAGGGTTAGAGCACAGCAAGGTTTCCAATCACTTCCTCAGTTCCATCACATTGATCTCTCTCTCTCTCTCTCTCTCTTTGTCTCTCTTTGCTGGTGTTTAGCTTTGGGACCAGAGGATGAGCCATCTGACTGTTGTCCTTTAAAACCACAGCATCATTTACATTTCTGAAAGCAGTTATTTATTCCATATTTAATTTCTTAGTTTAAAAAAAGTTTCATATATTTTATTTTGAACTATGGATTTTTGTTGGGTACATTTTTTGTTTCTATAACATCTTTTTGTATTTTCACCTTGCTGTCAGTACAGCTGCACAGGAGATTAAGATTTTATTTTGCGGAATCATAGATGCAAATTCACATCCTGCCATCTTGTGAAAAGAACAGCAGTTTTTGCATGCTCCATTGGGCTACCAAGATCAATTCTTCCTCAAAAATCACTGTTCCCCACTTGTGTTAATGATATAAATTAAGGTTAAGTATATACAAGTGGTGGGCACTCATTGGGTGATGACAAGCTGATCTAAAGTCACTACCTGACGCTGGTGGTTGGGTTGTAGAGTTAGGAGCTAAACATCTGTAATGTTGCCCTTTGAATAAATCTATCAGTAAAGATTAACTTCTGGCCCTGTCCTTCACCAACTGGGTGTTAGAAGTTTAAAAAATTGTATCTTTTTTGCACAATACTTCTAATATGAGCTTGCATCATCTTGAAATTCAACTTTTATCAACACATTTTCCAGCCAGCCTTCCATCCTTCCCTCATAACAGCATATTTACACCATTATCAACATCGTTGCTTCCCTTCATCTCTGTCATTGCAAAGCTCCATTAGTTTCCCATCTCCAGGCAGATTGACTCTGACCATTTTTATTGACCTGCTGTTTTTCAGAAACCAGGGAATGCTGCTCCCTGAACCCCCTGCTCCTCGTTGCACGTTATTCACCATTCTTTCTGCCACTATATCCCAGCCTTCAATAATGTATTTATTTTGGTTCTAACCTAAAATCACTCATCATTCATGCTTTAGGCACTTTCCTTTTTTATTTTTCTTCCAGCTCAAATGTTGAATGTTTTCCTAATTGGGCAAATGTTCTGAGATATCTTTTTTCCTGTGAGGAGCACAGGATACAACTTTAAATATTCAATCTGTAGTAATTTCTGCCATTTCTTTGACCATAAAATGAAAGGCGTTGGAATTGTACATGCAGCAATAGTTCTGTGTTTTTGTTTTCAGTGCGGCTACAACAGATGAAGAAAGGCAACACCTCCAAGAAGTAGGGTTGTTCCACCTTGGCGAATTTGTTAATGTGTTCTGTCATGGGTCTCTGGTAATGCAGAATCTTGGTGAGACCTCCACACCAACGCTAGGTTCGGTATTGTTTGGCACAGTCAATGGCATGATTGGTGAGTTTGCACACTTGAATATTAAGCAGAACAAGAGCTTACAAAGAATGCTTATTCCAGTACCAACAGCAATATCTTGCATTTAGTCATAATTTTTTTTTAATGTGGTAAAATGTTCCAAGTTGTTTCACTGGAGATTTATCAAAATTCACATTGGACCATGCAAGGAATTATTAGGACTAATAACCAAAAGTTTGGTTAAAGAGGTAAATTTTAAGGGGCATCTTAAAGGAGGAAAGAGAGAGGGAGAGATGGATTTGTTTCAGGAAGGAGTTCAAGTTTAGGCCTAGGTGTCTAAAAACATGGCTGCCGCTGGTGAAGCACTTAAAATAGCTAATGTACAAGACACCAGATTTGGAGGAATGGATTTTAGCACCAAAGCAAAGTCTAATGGAGTAATGGTTTTAACTAAGATTTTGAGAGGGGGGGACACACAGAATGCACTTTAAAGAATTAACCGTTAAAATTGTTTGCATCTACTGCTTTAATTTGTAATGATTAAGGATTGATGCAAAAAATGGTAGTGTTGATGTCCTGATTTTCCTGGATCATATCAGTTATGGTCATTCACTCTTGTAAATACAGATTTGGGTATTGAGAAATAATTAACAGCAGGATTAGAAAATTGCAATTTAGGTGACATTCATGGAATGCTGACTAATTATGTATTAATTATATGTAGATAGTAGGCATTATCTGGTGATTCACTTGATTTTCTATAAATAAGACAGACTGAAAGTGTGGTTGTTGGGTTAGGAGGTAGATGGTTGTAATGTCAAACTCTAAATAAACGTGTGTAAAAAAAATTGATTCCAGTTTCAATTGGCTTTCTGGATTTTAACATGGTAGCAGAAGGTGGTGTCTAAAAGAGAAGACTAGAAGTAGAGGGAAAAAATAATTTAGACAGAAAATTACAATCCCAGTCAACAAAGTGGAAAATGCAGAAAGCACGTGCAAATTATCAGGGCATGTGTTCTCAGATTCTAAGCTATATGACCAATGGAAGAATGAAATGGATATGTAGACACAGTTACATCACTACTGAAGAGTAAAAAAAAGTGTATGGCCTTGGCTACCAGAGTTAAATTAGTTTGAGAGCAGCTGTATGTCAGTTGGTGGTGAATGATGGTTTTCACCTTCAATTAGAGTTTGAGTGAAATTTACAAAAAAGTGATCTGCTACGTGTAAATTGGGTAGAAATTGGAAAACAGATGGACATTTAATGGAAAGCTAGATAAATGGATTTTAACAGATTGTATGAAAGATTGATGAAATTCAATTTGGGAATCAGGAGCAGTGTTTAATTTACTAAATTGTGATAAGGTCCCGCTAGCTCTAACTGTTGTTCAGTTCTTGGAGACAAAAACTCTGTTGGATAAAGTGCCTGCTGCCTTGAAAACTTCCTGAGGAAACAGTTATTCCTTTCAGCCTTAATGGGACAAATGGGCCATTCTTCCATGGCAAAGAATAGAGGACTAAATGATTCCCAAACTTTGGAATGGCCCAAATATGGGATGCAGGTACCAATACGATGACACAGGCAGAAGAAGGAGGGTAAAACCACCGCCCCTTGATATTCAGTAGTGTTACCATTACTGAATCCCCTACTATTAACATCCTTGGGTTCCCATTGACCAGAAACTCAACTGGACTCGCCACGTAAACTCAGAGACTACAAGAGCAGGTCAGAGGTAAGGAATACTGCAGTGAGTAACTCACCACCTGACTCCATCATCTACAAGGCAAAAGTCTGGAGTGTGATGGAACACTCCCCACTTTTCTGGGTGAGTGCAGCTCCAACAACACTCGAGGCTTGACATGATTCAGGACAAAGCAGCCCGCTTGATTGGCATCTACAAACATCCGCTCCCTCCACCAGCAACGCTCAGTAGCAGCAGTATGTACTGTTTACATGATGCACTGCAGCAATTCACTGAAGTTGCTTAGCTAGCACCTTTCAAATCCATGAGACCATAAAACATAGGAGAAGAATTAGGCCATTTGGCCCATTGGGTCTGCTCTACCATTCAATCATGGCTGATATTCTTCTCAACCCCAGTCTCCTGCCCTTTCCCCATAACCCCGATCCCCTTATTAATCAAGAACCCATCCATCTCTGTCTTAAAGATGCTCAATGACCTGGCCTCCACAGTCTTCTGAGGCAAAGAGTTCCACAGATTCACCGCTCTCTGGCTGAAGAAATTCCCCCTCATCTCTGTTTTAAAGGATCATCCCTTTATCCTGAGATTGTGCCTCTGGTTCTAGCTTTTCCTACTAGTGGAAACATTCTCTTTCCACATACACACTTTCCAGTCCTCTTAGTTTCCTGTTTCAATAAGATCCCCCCTCATCCTTCTAGACTCCAACAAGTGCAGACCCGGAGTCCTCAACCGTTCCTCATACGACAAGCTCTTTATTTCAGGAATCATTCTTGTGAACCTCCTCTGGACCCTTTCAAGGCCAGCGTATCCTCCCTTAGATACAGGGCCCAAAACTGTTCACAGTACTTCAAATGAGGTCTGACCAAAGCCTTATACAGTCTCAGAAGGACATCCTTACTCCTTGTATTCTAGCTCTCGGCATGAATGCTAACATTGCATTTGCCTTCCCAACTGTTGACTGAACCTGCATGTTAATCTTAAGAGAATCTTGAACAAGGATTCCCAAATCCCTTTGTATTTCTGATTTCCTAAGCATTTTTCCATTTAGAAAATAGTCTATGCCTCCATTCCTCTGTCCAAAGTTCATAACCTCACAATTTTCCACATTGTATTCCATTTGACACTTCTTTGCCCATTCTCCTAACCTATCCAAGTTCTTCTGCAGCTCCCCTGCTTCCTCAATACTACCTGTCCCTCTACATATCTTTGTATCATTTGCAAAATTAGCAAAAGTGCCTTCAGTTCCTCCTTCCAAGTTATTAACGTATATTGTGAAAAGTTGTGGTCCCAACACAGCACGGTAGCACAGTGGTTAGCACTGCTGCTTCACAACTCCACGAACCTGGGTTTGATTCCTGGCTTGGGTCACTGTCTGCGTGGAGTTTACACATTCTCCTCATGTCTGCTGGGTTTCCTCTCGGTGCACCGGTTTCCTCCCCCAGTCCAAAGATGTGTGGGTTAGGTTGATTGACCATGCTAATAATTGCCCCTTAGAGTCCTGAGATGCATAAGTTAGAGAGATTAGCGGGTAAATATGTAGGGATATGGGAGTAGGGCTTGGCTGGAATTGTGGTTGGTGCAGACTCAATGGGTCAAATGGCCTCCTGCACTGTAGGGTATCTACGATTCTATGAACACTGATCCCTGAGGCACACCACTAGTCACCAGCTGCCATCCTGAAAAATATCCCTTTATCTCCACTCCCTACCTTCTGCCAGTCAGGCAATCCTCTATCCCTGTCAGGATCTTACCCTTTACACCATGGGCTGTTAATTTATTTAACAGTCTTCTATATGGCACCTTGTTAAAGGCCTTTTGGAAATCTAAATCAATCACATCTACCGGTTGGTTCTTTACCTGACTTCCTTTTACCTCCTCAAAGAACAGATTTGTCAGACGTGACCTCCCCTTGACGAAGCCATGCTGACTCAGTCCTATCTTATCACGCACTTCCAAGTACTCTGCAATCTCATCTTTAATAATGGATCCTAAAATCTTACCAATGACCAAAGTCAGGCTGACCAGCCTATAATTTCCCATCTTCTCCCTCCCTACCTCCCTTCTTAAATAGTGGTGTTACGTTAGCTACATTCCCTACTCCAGTGATTCTTGAATGATCACAGCCTATGCCTCCACAATTTCCTCAGCTATTTCTTTTAGAACCCTGGGGTGTAGTCCATCCAGTCCGGGTGATTTATCCACCTTCAGACCTTTCAGTTTCCCCAGAACTTTCTCCTTAGTGATGGCCACCACACTCACCTGTGCCCCCTGATTCTCCTGGCGCTCTGGCATCCCACTGGTGTCTTCCACCGTGAAGACTGATGCAAAGTGACTGTTCAGTTCCTCTGTCATTTCTTTGTTTCCTATTATTACTTTTCCAGCCTCATTTTCCAGTGGTTCAATGTCTATTTTTTGTCTCTCTCTTACCTTTTATATGTTTAAAAAAAGGCTTCCTATCTTCTTTCATACTACTAGCTAGCTTATACTCATATTTCATGTTCTCCCCCGTTATTGCTTTTTTAGTTGTCCTCTGCTCACTTTAAAAGTCTTTTCACTTGCCACTTTGCGTGCTTTTTCTTTTGCTTTTATGCTATCCTTGACTTCCCTCGACAGCCATGGATGCCTCATCCTCCCCTTAGCATGTTTCCTCCACCTTGGGATGAGTTTCCGTTGTTCCTCCCGAATAATCCCCAAAAACTCCTGCCATTGCTGTTCCACTGTCTTCTGTGCTAGGTTCTCTTTCTAATCAACTGTGGCCAGCTCCTCCCTCATGTCTTTGTAGTTATCTCTATTTAATTGTAGTGCTGTTACATCTGATTCCAGCTTCTCCCTCTCAAACTGCAGGATAAATTCTAACATATTGTGGTCACTGCTCCCTAAAGATTCCTTCATCTTAAGTTCCCTGATCAAGTCTGCCTCATTACACATCACTAAATCCAGAATTGCCTGTTCCTGTTCCCTGGTAGGCTCTGTGACAAGCAGTTCCAAAAAAACCATCTCTTAAACATTCCACAAATTCCTTTTCTTGGGATCCACTACCTACCTGATTTTCCCAGTCCACCTGCATATTGAATTTCCCCATGGTTTTTGTAATAGTGCCTTTTCAATCTCCGGATTTATTTTCTGACCCACATCCTGACTGTCTTTTTTTCAACATCTGCAAACACTGAATTGATGATTTTTAATCTCCTATCCTCTAAATGTCATCTCTTGCATTTCTTATACCAAGGTCTCAAACAATCTTACTTTAGGTGAAAATAAAAGGATTGTTTTGTGTATGATCATCTCCCGCTTTCTTTTATAGATCGGGATTACCTTTGGTACCTTTAATTACATTGTGACGTAAATCAATTCATGTGGTTTTTTTTTAAAAGTTAGCAGTGTGGAATGTGAAATCTTCTCAGCCAACTGTGCCAACAACCTTGTTTAGAAACTGTTGGGAATTTATTTTCTGGTTCCTGAACTCTTTACCTATGCCCATCATTATGAAGCCCATTTTTAATTTGTTACTGTCCTGTATATTTCCCTCTTGAGTGGGATCTTGATCAATTGGGCCAGTGGGCTGACGAATGGCAGATGGAATTTAATTTGGACAAATGAGAGGTAATGCATTTTGGTAGATTGAACCAGGGCAGGACTTACTCAGTTAATGGTAGGGCGTGGGGGAGAGTTACAGAACAGAGATCTAAGGGTTCGTGTTCATAGCTCCTTGAAAGTGGAGTCACAGTTGGACAGAGTGGTGAAGAAGGCATTTGGCATGCTTGGTTTCATCGGTCAAAATATTGAATACAGGAGTTGGGACTTTTTGTTGAAGTTGTACAAGTCATTAGTAGGGCCACACTTGGAATACTGTGAGCAATTCTGGTCACCTTATTATAGAAAGGATATTATTAAACTAGAAAGAGTGTAGAAAAGATTTATTAGGATGCTACCAGGTCTTGATGGATTGAATTATAAGGAGAGGCTGAATAGACTGGGACTTTTTTCTCTGGAGCATAGGAGGCTGAGGGGTGATCTTATAGAGGTCTGTAAAATAATGAGGGGTATAGACAAGGTAGATAGTCATATCTTTTCCCAAAGATAGGGGAGTCTAAAATTAGAGGGCATAGGTTTAAGGTGAGAGAGGGGAGAGACAAAAGTGTCCAGAGGGGCAGTTTTTTCACACAGAGGGCAGTGAGTGTCTGCAACAAGCTGTCAGAGGCAGGTGCAATTTTATCTTTTAAAAGCATTTAGATAGTTACATGGGTACGATGGGTATAGAGGGATATGGGCCAAATGTGGGCTATTGGGATTAGTTTAGGGGTTTTAAAAACAAGGGCGGCATGGACGTTGGGTTGCAGGGCTTGTTTCCATGCTGTACAACCTCTATGACTCTACTGCTAGGGGGCCTGTATATAACTTCCATCAGGGTCTTTTAACCTTTGTGATTCCTCAACTCTACCCATAGGTATGTCTTCTGATTTTGTACTGTTTCTTGCTATCAGTTTAACTTCATTCCATACTAACAATGCAATCCCTTCCCTTTTGCCCATCTGCCTGTCCTTTCGATAGGACACATATCCTTAGATATTTAGATCCCACCGCTGATCTCCTTGCAGCCATGTTTCTGTGATGCCCACAACATTGTACTGGCCAATTTCAATGTGCGCAACAAACTCATTTACCTTGTTCAGTATATTGCGCGCATTTAGGTACAACACTCTCAGTCCTGCATTGACCACCTCTCTTCTCATTACTTGATGCCTTTTTTGCTCTGCCTGAATTAGATTCCTGCTATACTCTGTTCTATTACATGGTCTTGAAATTTTACTAACTTCTCCTGAGCCCTCAGCTCTACAGCCCTAATTATACGATTTGCCAGGACTCTGGTCCCAGCGTGATTCAGCTGAAGTCTGTCCCATCGGAACAGGTTCTGTCTTCCCCAATACTGGTGCCAATGCCTCATGAATTCGAACCCATTCCTCCCACACTAATCTTTGAGCCACATGTTTACCTCCTTAATCTTATTGGTCTGTGCCAATTAGCTTGTGGCTCAGATAGTAATCCAGAGATTATTACCTTTTTTGTTCTGCTTTTTAATTTTTCTCCTAGCTGTTCATACTCCCTTAGCAGAAGCTTTGTTCCTGTTCTACCAATGTCATTGATATCTACATGGACCACGACAACTGGATCTTTACCCTCCCACTCCAAGTTTCTCTGCAGCCCAAATGAGATATCCTGAACCCAGGCACCAGGCAGGCGACACAACCTTCAGGATTCTCGATCTTAGTCACTGAGAACAGTGTCGGTGCCCCTAACTATACTATCCCCATTTATGACTATATTTCCTTTTTCTTCCCCGGACTTGAATGGCTCCCTGTCCCATTGTGCTATGGTCAGTTTGCCTATCCTCCCTGCAATTCCCGTTTCCTCCCACATGGAGCAAGAATCTCAAATCTGTCGAAGTTCAGGGACTGAGGCTCCTGCAACCCCACCTCCTGGATCCCTGTACCTGCCTCACTCACAGCCACATCCTCCTGTCCTGACCACTGGCTGAATTCAAGATATTTGATCTAAGGGGTGTGACTGCCTCCTGGAATGCAGTGTCCAGGTATCTCTCCCCCTCCCTGATGTATCGCAGCATCTGCAGCTCAGAATCCAGCTCATCCACTCTGAGCCAGAGTTCCACAAGCAACCAACACTTCCTACAGATGTGCTCACTGGGAACCACAATGGGGTCCAGCACTTCCCACATCATGCACGAACAACACATCACCTTGATCCTCCATCTCTATTTAATTAGTTTTTAATTTGGGCTTTAACTTTTTTTATTTAAACTTTATTATATATCTCCTTATTACCGCAGTCTCAACGCAATTTCTAACCAGTAGTTTAAGTGGATTTTCAAATTTAGCACAGCTCCCTGTTAGCCAATCAAATCACAGCCTTCCTATGATGTCACTTCTAAGTTTTTTTTAGTCCAAACTCTGTCAGTTTCATATGCCACGATCACTTCCATCTAGAAGGGTAAAGGCAGCAGATAATGGGAACATCACCACTTGCAAGTTCTCCTCCAAGCCACTTATCATCCTGACTTGGAAATATATCATCGTTCCTTCGCAGTCACGATCCTGGAATTTCCCCCCAATGCATTGTGGGTCAATCCACAGCATGTGGACTGCAGCGATTCAAGAAGGCAGCTCAGCACCAGCTTGCGCATCCCAAGTTGCCCTTGGCAATAAATGCTGGCCAGCCAGCAAAGCTCATGTCTCTCAAATGGATGAAGAAAATTAAGCATCTTGGCAGAACTGGCTGTTAAGGAAAACAGAATTGGAGCAGTAATATTAGGCAGCTGAATCCCAGGAATAGCTAAAGAACAGTTCATTGGTCCTTCAGATATCACTTAACAGATTTCTGAAAAAGAAAATGAAATTAGCGATGAATCTGAACATATACCGGTCGTAGGAAATTAGTTGTGGAATCATTTAACTCTGCAGTGTTAGTTCATGTTTTCATTTCAGCATATGTGGAACAGATTGGTTGAACTATTATCTTGATTCGCTAATTAGTGAGGATTGACACAATGTTAAGGAATATAAAAGTACTACTTTATGTTTGGTGATGACAAAATACATTGAGGTCACTAAAGTGAGTTGGCTTTCCACGTTAGATATTTGAAGTAAGAAGCCATTTTATCAGTACAGGTGTCGTCTGCAGTGAGATACCAATGCTGTGACTTAAACCTACTAAAAAGACACAAATTAGCCTTGACTTGAGCGTGATAAAGCAATTTGTTTTGGAAAAATCCTATGACCCAGCCACAGCTTAAACTTGTTTTTTAGATGAGTTTTAATGGCATTCGGTGATGAGAATCAGAAACAAAAAAAACTTATAAAATTATATGGATGATTTGCTCACCTTGTCAATAATTAAAAATCCTAATAACAGTTGCAGAAGTCGTTGATTAGCATATGTCCTAATAGAGAGTATATTACTGAGAGGAGTGAATTCTGTAAAAAGTATTGGAGAATGCACTGTCTCCTATTTTGAGGCTTCTGTTGGATGTGACTTTCACAAAGTAGTTCCCATGGATCTAAAGGTATGGGATAAAGAAAGACATAATTGCATTCTATATTTTGTAGACCTGGTGACCAGTTTCAGTTGTCCAATTGTAATGCTTAATTGAAAGAAAATCATAGACAAAGTCATAAAGAAGTAAGTAGGGGAGATCATAGGACACCAGCAAAGTTTCTGCCCGATGAAGGGGAATGTACCACTGAAGAATCCATTGACGTGTGAAAACACGAACATTGTGGTCGTAAATCCCATAACTGAAAGCCCTTTCAGCAATGGATTTTACAAAAGCAATCGTGCTGTTTTTGATGAAATGCTGCAGAAAATTTCAATGATCACACTAAGCTGACAGCCATCCTGGCATGGACAGTTCGTGCAAAATATTCACTCCAGATGCTTTGAACAAATAGTTCTTTCAGTTATTTTTTGGATGAAGTCCCAAATGGCATTTTGTACTATGCAATAGTTCATTTGTTCCAGCAGATGCTGCAATTACTTCCACTTTTTCTGTGCATTTGAATGCTTTATGTATGAGAAGTTGGTCTTTCATCAAGGTCAATGTTTTGGAGAAGCTCTGGAGAGCACTTGGGCATTGTAGAAGACTACCTGAGACCAAATTTAATTCATAAGATTTGGTGTATTATAAAATGGAGTGTCAGAAAGAATGGAAAGGCCATGGTATGGTAATTAGTTATGACTGTAAGACAGTACAGATCAGACACGGTAATCAAACTGTTCAAATTTGTTCTTCATGGTTAATTACAAAATCTAGGACTGAACAGCTGATGAAAGTAAACAAGGCACCTTGTGCCTCAAATGTTTACGTTTGTGAAGTCATGAAATAAAGAATTTGGCAGATCAGTAGCTATACTGTCCAAAGGCAATTACCCAGTATGAGTACTTGGGTTACATTTATTCCAGAAAAATAAAGTGAATGGAAGGATGTGACAACTGTGGGATGCACAGGAAAAGTGACTGGCAAGTTTAAAATTTGGTCAAATGCTGGCCAAGAATTAAAGTCATGGCATGGCAAAATGGTGTGTAAAAGTAGAAAGCAAGCTCAGAACAAGCACTGATTTCTGTTTGTAGAAGTGATGTTTACATCAGTAAATGAGCACATACTAGAGAAGAGCCTCTAATGATGCAAGACTGAGATCTTCCAGTAGTAGTCCCAACAGATACAAAAGTGGAAATAGAGAATGTAGCTTGAATAGATTAAATAAAGAAATAAGAGCCATAGGACAGTCTGCAAGAAGCAGAACTCCTCATAACAGAAGTTTTGGTGGCAGTGGATAAATTAATAATCGAGGTGAAACAAAGAGTTGGATTGTTGGAGAGAATTTTGAATTTGAGATACTAGATAAGAATTAACCAGCTATTGGATTCTTATGGCATAGAAATAAAGCTAACACTATATATTTAAAACTTATCGCTATTTTGAAAAAAAAAATTCCTTGAACAAATAAAATTTACAAGACACTTGGTCACAAGATTGGGCCTTGATCTGGGAGCTAGTAATTATTTTAGAAACGTAGAAAAACTACAGCACAATACAGGCCCTTTGGCCCACAAAGTTCTGCCAAACATGTCCCTACCTTAAGAGATTACTAGGCTTACCTATAACCCTCTATCTTACTAAGTACCATGTAGTTATCTAAACATCTCTTAAAAGACCCTATCGAATCCGCCTCCTCCACCGTTGCCAGCAGCCCATTCTACACACCCACTGGTCTCTGAGTGAAAAACTTACCCCGACATCTTCTCTGTACCTACTCCCCAGCACCCTAAACCTGTGTCCTCTTGTGGCAACCATTTCAGCCCTGGGAAAAAGCCTCTGACTATCCACTCGATCAATACCTCTCAACATCTTATACACCTCTGTTATGTCACCCCTCATTCTTCGTCTCTCCAACGAGAAAAGGCCGAGCTCTCTCAACCTATCCTCATAAGGCATGCTCCCCAATCCAGGCAACATCCTTGTAAATCTCCTCTGCACCCTTTTTTGGCTTCCACGTCCTTCCTGTAATGAGGCAACCAGAACTGAACGCAGTACTCCAAGTCTGACCAGGGTCCTATATAGCTGCAACATTATCTCTCGACTCCTAAATTCAGTTCCTCAATTGATGAAGGCCAGTACACCTTACACCTTCTTAACCACAGCTTCAACCTGTGCAGCTGCTCTGAGTGTCCTATGAACTCAGACCTTCTGATCTTCCACACTGCCAAGAGTCCTATTAATATTATATTCTGCCATCCAATTTGACCTGCCAAAATGAACCACTTCACACTTATCTGAGTTGAACTCCATCTGCCACTTCACTGCCCAGTCTTGCATCCTGTCAATGTCTTGCTGCAACTTCTGACATCCCTCTACACTATCCACAACACCTCCAACCTTTGTGTCATCAGCAAACTTACCAACCCACCCTCCACTTCCTCATCCAGGTTATTTATAAAAATCACAGAGTAAGGGTCCCAGAACAGATCCCTGGGGCTCTCCACTGGTGACCAACCTCCATACAGAATATGAGCCATCTATAACTACTCTTTGCCTTCTGTGAGCAAGCCAGTTCTGGATCCACAAACCAATTTCCCCTTGGATCCCATGCCCCTTACTTTCTCAGTAAGCCTTGCATGGGGCACCTTATCAAATGCCTTGCTGAAGTCCATATATACTACATCTACAGCTCTTCCTTCATCAATGTGTTTAGTCACATCTTCAAAAAATTCAATCTGGCTCGTAAGGCAGGATCTGCCTTTGACAAAGCCATGCTGACTATTCTTAATCATATTATACCTCTTCAAATGTTCACAAATCCTGCCTTTCAGGATCTTTTCCATCAACTTACCAACCACTGAGGTTAGACTCACTGGTCTATAATTTCCAGGGCTATCTCTACTCCCTTTCTTAAATAAAGAAACAACATCCGCAATCCTCTGGAACCTCTCTGGTCTTCATTAATGATGCAAAGATCATTGCCAGAGGCTCAGCAATCTCCTCTCTCGCCTCCCACAGTAGCCTGGGGTACATCCCATCCGGTCCTGGCGACTTATCTAACTTAATGCTTTTCAAAAGCTCCAACACATCCTCTTTCTTAATATCTACATGCTGAAGCTTTTCAGTCGGTTGCAAGTCTGTACTACAACCACCGAGATCCTTTTCCATAGTGAATACTGAAGTAAAGTATTCATTAAGTACCTCTGCTATTTCTTCCAGTTCCATACAAACGTACCCACCGTCACACTTGTTAGGTCTTATTCTTTCACGTCTTATCCTCTTACTTGTAGAATGCCTTGGGGTTTTCCTTAATCCTGCCTGCCAAAGCCTTCTCATGACCCCTTTTGGCTCTCCTAATTTCCTTCTTAAGATCCTTCCTATTAGCTGTATACTCTTCTAGTTTTCTCAGTTTCTAGAATGTCACTTCTTGTTAGGGTGCTACTAACAGATTGATAGCACACCTGGGACTGTTAAGATCAATTTTAAATCTTTAGGTGACACAAAGAACATAAAATTAGTCACTCCTGAGGTGCTTCACATGCTAATTTTCCAGATGGATAGAGTGTAGTTGCTTTTATATTGAGCCAAATCTTCTGATCTCTGGATCATCAGAGATTAGCAGTATGAGCTTTGTGCTTTGGCACCCTATGGAAGTTCTTATCCATGGACTGCAGTGGAAATTAAGATTCCAATGAGCAATTCCCTGCTTCCTGAGACCTTTCACAAATGCTTCTCCTCTGTCCAGATTAAAACTCAATGTGATACCCTTCCGGGCCCAACTACGCATCAGGCCTGTCTACTCCCAATCCAACTCTCCACCATCCCCCTTGAATCTTATATGGTCAGAGTGTCATTATAGCACAAAAGGAAGCCATTTGGCTCATTGAATCCATGCAGTTGTCAGTTGAACAATCCAGTTACTCCCGTTCCTTGCTTTGTCTCTGTACCTGAAATGTTTATTTGCCTCGTGCATATCCAATTTATTTTTTAAATTATTGGTCATTAGCAAGATAATTGGATTCAAAATTGGCTCTGGTAGGAAGCTGAGGGTGATGGTTGTTTCTCAGACTGGAGGCCTGTGACTAGTGGTGTGCCTCAGAGATCAGTGTTGGGACCTTGTTATTTGTTGTTTGTAGAAATGATTTGGATGTGAACGTACAAGGCATGGTTAGTAAGTTTGCAGATAATACAACATCAGGAGATATTGTTGACAGTGAAGAAGGTTATTAAAAATTACAGAAGGATCTTGGTCAATAAGGGAAGTGGGCCGAGGATTGGCAAATGGATTTCAATACAGGTAAGTGTGAGGTGTTACATTTTGGAAAGACAAACTAGGGTAAGACTTGTACAGTGAATGGTAAGGCCTTGCGAGTGTTGAGCAACAGAGGAACCTAGGAGTACAAGTATATAGTTCATTGAAAGTGGTGTCACAGGTAGATAGGTTGGTGAAGAAGGCATTTAGCACACTGGCTTCATCAGTCAGGGCAAGTGTAGGAGTCATGTCATTATATTACAGTTGTATAAGTTGTTGGTGAGGCCACACTTGGGAGTATTGTGTACAGTTTTGGCCACCCTGCTATAGAAAAAACATTGATAAACTGGAAAGAGTGCAGAGAATATTCATGAGGATGTTGCCAGGACTAGTGGGCCTGAGTTATAGGGAGAGGGTGGCCAGGTTAGGACTTTATTCCTTGGAGCATTGGAGAATGACAAGTGATTTTACTGAGGTTGATAAAATCATGAGGGGCATAGTTAGGATAAACGCATATAGTCTTTTTTCCAAGGAAGGGGAATTAAAAATGAAAGGGGAAAAGTTTAAAACGGATCAGAGGGGCAACTTCTTCACACACAGGGTGATGCGCATATGGAATGAGCTGCCAGAGAAAGTGGTCGAACAGGTTCAATAGCATTGAACATTTAAAAAGAACATAAGAAATAGGAGCAGGAGTAGGCCATCTAGCCCTTTGAGCCTGCCCCGCCATTCAATAAGATCATGGCTGATCTGTCGTGGCTCAGTTCCACATTCCCGAAAAGCATTTGGATAAGTACATGGATGGGAAAAGATTAGAAGGATATGAGCCAAACGCAGGCAGTTGGGACTAGCTGGGAGGGCACTTGGTTAGCATGGACTGGTTGGACCTAAAGGCCTGTTTCCGGCTGTATTCCTCTATTTCTACTCCCTGTCAGTAGTGATTCCAGGGGGTGTGATGTAGATAACTGTTCACTGTGGGATAATGTACTTTACAAAAAATGTGAACAAGAAAAGGTTGCAGATTGAACTTGCTGACTTGAAATAAATGTTGGAGGAAAATGAAATCTCAGATTAATTGTGTGGATGTAAGTTACCTATTTTACAAAAATCAATTTATATGCAAAAAAATTTTAGTTGTTTCAAGGAGTGGCAATTGATAATGTAATGTTTTATACAGAGTTATTTTTCCTTTGATATTGTTCTGTGTGGATACTGATCAGATTGCAGCAGGCAGCATCACTTGCCTCTTTGGTGGCAGACCTAATCCACTCAGTGTCAATTGTTCGGGATGCTGTGGAATTATAAATTGGTTATAACACAGAGAAGAGGCTATTCAGTTTATCATGTCTGTGACTGCTCTCTGTAAAACAGCTCTGCTCTCTCCCTTGTCTTTTGCACAACCCTGCACATCTTTTCTGTTCAGATTTTCCAATTCTGCTTTGGAAGCCATGAGTCATTTGGTTTTAAAAAGCCTGCACATTGTGTAACAAGCTGTCTATCTCTGAAACAGAATTTATCAGAGTTAATATTTGCACTGTGATTCCAGTGACAAGTCATGCACAACTGCATACATAAGAACATAAGAAATAGGAGCAGGAGTAGGCCATCTAGCCCTTCGAGCCTGCCCCGCCATTCAATAAGATCATGGCTGATCTGTCGTGGCTCAGTTCCACTTTCCCGCCCTCTCCCCATAACCCTTAATCCCCTCTCTTATCAAGAACCCATCAACCCGCTTCTTAAAAATATTTAGCGAGGCAGCCTCCACCACTTCAACGGGCAGAGAATTCCAGAGATTCACCACCCTTTGAGTGAAGAAGTTCCTCCTCAACTCCGTTCTAAACCGCCTCCCCTTTATCTTGAGGCTGTGCCCCCTAGTCCTACTGTCTTTTTTGAGCGGGAAGAGTCTCTCCACCTCTACCCTATCCATCCCATTCATCTTATACGTCTCAATGAGATCTCCCCTCATTCTTCTAAACTCTAACGAGTACAAGCCTAGTTTATTCAACCTCTCCTCATAGCTCAATCCCCTCAACTCCGGTATCAGCCTAGTAAACCTCCTCTGCACTCCCTCCAGGGCCAAAATATCCTTGCGCAGGTGCGGCGCCCAAAACTGCACACAGTTAGTGCACTTAAGCAGTTAGAGTAACGCTGTCCACAAAGTCGCTGTTTCGAAATAATTTAGTACTTGCTTCTGGTGACAAGCACAATAGATGAGGAACTTTTACTTTGGAGACTTATTAAGGGGAGCTGTCCCAGATGTGGAGTTTGTGACCTCAGTCCTAAGGTTGACCTTGGCGTTATCCAATCAGGGTATTGTAGGAACAGTCCTCATATGCTGAAAAAATAAGCTGCCTGATATTCTCAGTAAAAGTGGACGTAAGTGAATTCCCAAACAAACTTGTGCTCAAAGCTGCAGGGGCATTATGACATTACCAAAACAATTGGGACAAAGTCTCTGAAAAATCTCAGTGGGAATGGACAAATCAAAATCAGAAAAGATTGTAAAGAATAATTCTTCTGTCTCAGCAGTATCAATAATGCAATCTCATCACTTTTTAGAAAAATGTTTTAATGTAAGTCTTGTTTCATTAATTTAATTATCTCATTGACTGTTTTACAGGTTTGGTTACCTCATTGTCTGAGAGCTGGTATAACTTCCTATTAGAAGTTCAAAATCGACTGAATAAAGTTATCAAGAGTGTGGGCAAGATTGAACATTCATTATATCCTTTTCATGAGTTCAAATGATTGGATTAGTTTGATGGTTTTATTAAAGAGGTAAAGAATGCAAGCCAAGCTCCTCCCCATTCTTTCCCAGAATCTGGTGTTCAGCAGGTCTAGGGTCTGAGTTCATTCTAGGGACAATCTTCAACCATGGAAATCAATGGACTGCATTAAAATACCACTTTTTAAAATCCCCCACCCCCAGTTGTCCTGTTCTTGCCATATGCGGTCATGGACTGCTTCATTATCTGATCAAATAAATTATCTGATTCAATAAAACTGAACTCTGCAATCACCAGCAAACACCCCCATTTCTGATATGATAAAAGGTAGCTAAAAGGAAAGATGAAAGGGATGAAGCAACTGGAAATGCTTGGGCCTGAATAATTCTTGCAGTGATATCATGGGGCCAAAATGACTCATCACCAACAGCCTCAGCAGTTTTCCTTGTGTTAATCAGCCTGTGAAAGATTTTTCTGCTGATTCCCTTTGACTACAACTGTACCAGGGATCCTTCATGCCACATTTCGTCAAATGCTGTCAAGTATAATCATTCTTACCTCACCTCTGGAATTTAGCTCTTCTAAGAACATAAGAAATAGGAGCAGGAGTAGGCCATCTAGCCCTTCGAGCCTGCCCCACCATTCAATAAGATCACGGCTGATCTGAAGTGGCTCAGTTCCACTTTCCCGCCTTCTCCCCATAACCCTTAATCCCCTTGCCTATCAAAAACCTATCTACCCGCGTCTTAAATATATTTAGTGAGGCAGCCTCCACCACTTCAACGGGCAGAGAATTCCAGAGATTCACCACCCTTTGAGTGAAGAAGTTCCTCCTCAACTCCGTTCTAAACTGCCCCCCCCCCCCAATCTTGAGGCTGTGCCCTCTAGTCCTACTGTCCTTTCTGAGCAGGAAGAGCCTCTCCACCTCTATCCTGTCCATCCCATTCATCATCTTGTATGCCTCAATGAGATCTCCCCTCATCCTTCTAAACTCTAATGAGTACAAGCCTAGTTTATTCAGCCTCTCCTCATAGCTCAACCCCCTCAACTCTGGTATCAGCCTAGTGAACCTCCTCTGCACTCCCTCCAAGGCCAAAATATACTTGCGTAAGTGCGGCGACCAAAGCTGCACACAGTACTCCAGCTGCGGCCTCACCGGTGCCCTGTACAGTAGCAGCAAGACCTCCCTACTTTTATATTCAATCCCCCTCGCTATGAAGGCCAGCATCCCATTTGCCTTCCTGACCACCTGCAGGCTGGGTTTTTGCGACTCATGCACAAGGACCCTGAGGTCCCTCTGCACCGTAGCGTGCTGCAGTTTTTCACCATGTAAGAAGTAGTCCTTCCTACCATTATTCCTACCAAAGTGGACAACTTCACACTTGCCAACATTAAATTCCATTTGCCAGTTCCTTGCCCATTCGCCCAGCCTATCTAGACCCCTCTGCGTTTATCTACGTTTAGACCAAGGACATGAGTTCTGGAGCTAAGTGGTCCTTGTGAATCCTGAACTGAGCATTAGTGAACGGGTTAATGGGGAGTATGTGTTGCTGGGTAATAGTGTCCACAATACTTTCCACACCTATTGATGATCAAGAAGAGATTGGATTGTATTTCTATAATGTGGAAATGCTGACATTGGACTTGGGGTAAGCACAGTAAGAAGTCTCACAATACCAGGTTAAAGTCCAACAGGTTTATTTGGTAGCACAAGCCACTAACTTTTGGAGTGCTGCCCCTTCATCAGTTGAGTGGGAGCTCTGTTCATAAACGGCACATAAAGACACAAACTCAATTTACAAAATAATGGTGGGAATGTGAGTCTTTACAGGTAATCAAGTCTTAAAGGTACAGACAGTGTGAGTGGAGAGAGGGTTAAGCACAGGTTAAAGAGAGAGACTTATATAGTCTCCAGCTGGGACCGTTAGTGAGATTTTGCAAGCTCAGGCAAGTTGTGGGGGTTACAGATAGTGTAACATGAACCCAAGATCCACTTGAGGCCATCCTCATGTATGTGTAACTTAGTTATCAGTCTCTGCTCAGCGACTCTACGTTGTCATGTGTCATGAATTGTTTGTACATTGAGCTTGTGTCTTTATATGCCCTGCTTGTGAATAGAACTCCCACTCACCTGATGAAAGGTCACCACTCCGAAAGCTAGTGGCATGTGCTAACAAATAAACCTGTTGGACTTCAACGTGGTGTTGTGGGACTTCTTATTGGATTTCTATATACAGGACATGCTTGAGTAACTTTCTAGTTTGTTAGATGACAGTTACCATAGTAACCAACCAATAAAGAGACCTGACTTGGGGAGGTAAAAACTTAACCTTGTCAAAGAATTTTTTCAGTCAGTGCAGAGTAGGGGAGTAATTTATAAAAATGTACCTTAAATATTTCTTAAAAGTCATTAAGCATAGATACAACCTTATCATCTGTATGGTCAAAGCCTTAACTAGAAAGCCTTATTTGGAAAGTCCATTAACCACAAATTTACAGTGCTTTTAGTGTTTTTATAACTGTATTTTCACTCTGGTCTTTTTTTTAAACTTTTATAGTCAGAATTGGAGAATAAATTCCGCATTATGTCCAAAACAAAAACACAATGAACAAGGAATGTTATAGTGATGTCGGACTGTGAACTCTGCATAAAATATTAATTGCCTTTGCAATTGTTCTGTGATGTTTATAAAATAATCTACAGCATCATGGTTCTAGCACTTTCACTGCTCTTAGTTCAGAATCTCTGTGAAATAGTGCACCAAGGAGTGTTGGGATTGAGGGATATGGTGACATGAGATGGATGGGATTTGTATGTAAAGCTGCTCGAATATGGACCATCTTTGCTGTTTCGTGCTGATAAATTGCTGTTCAAAAGAATTCTTCCATGACTACTCTTTACCTGGAGATCGTTTCACTCTGAGCGAAAAACTGAACCTGCTGCAGGATTTATAGATGGAGACCTTATTGAGAGTTTCTTGGATCTGAGCCGGCCTAAAATGCAGGAGGTGGCTGCAGGCCTACAGGTAATGTGTGACTGTGTAACTAATTAATCAAGATACCTTTTCAGATGATGTGAATTATTAAAAACTGTTTAGTGCATTGATTATTTATTTTTCAATTGGCCAAAAATGTCACTTCATCATATGCTTTAGACCCATCATAGCTCTGCACGGAAAGCCAATCTCCAAATATAACATTCTTAAGAATCCAGTCTTTAGATGTATTTGTTTGTAATGTGGAATTTTCCACACATGTACAAAGAAAGATCACTATTAAAAATAGAAAATGCCGGAAATACTCAGCAGATCGGGGAGCATCCGTACAGAAGACAGATTGATGTGAAAAATAGTTTGTCTCCACAGATGCTGTCTGACCTGTTCAGCATTTCCAACATTTACCATTGTTGTTTTTTGATTTCCAGCATTTGCAGTATTTTACTTTTGAGACATTGTTACTACATTTAACTTTTTCCAAATATAATAGGATTATTCTACAACATATGAACATGCAAATGGTGTTACATGGGATAAACTAGGTGCTTCTTTTCCACTTCATAGCACAAACACAACAGCAACATACAAAAGCATGAAAGGTCATAGTCATCGGACTTGCTTGTTTCATACCAAGTTCTGAGGAATAGCACGTTCATTTTATCCACCTCCAGAAGACTGTTTATCTTTCCATTTCCTAGAATAGCAATATTATTAATTGAAGCAGATTCATATTGGAAACTGCCTATATAAACTTATTACACTAAACACCTTCACTAGCACTAGAACGTGTTGCAGTGATTCCACCTTCCCCCATATCCTTTGATCCCCAAGCGCTATATCTAACTCCTTCATGAAAACAAGCAATGTTTTGACTCCAACTTCTTTCAGTAGTAGCGAATTTTACAGGCTTACCATCATCTGGGTGAAGAAATTTCTCCTCTCAATCCAGAAAGGTTTACCACTTAGACTATGATCCCCTGCTTCTGAACACCTGGAAACAACTTTCCTGCATACACACGTCTAATCCTGTTATAATTTTATAGGTCTTTATGAGATCCTTTCCCCCTCTTTTGAAGCCCAACTTCTGAAACCCAAGAGAAAAGAAGGTGGTATGGAATTTGGGGAGAGAGACTCTTGAGGTTTTTGAGCAAATTGACATAGGGAAGGACAAGGTACTGGAGGTGTTGGCAGGCTTAAAAGTGGATAAGTCTCCAGGTCTGGATTAATTGTGCCCCCCGGCTATTTTGGGAGACAAAGGAGGAGATTGCAGGGGCTTTGACCCAAATTTTAATTTCTCTCTAGCCACAGGGTAGGTACCAGATGACTGGAGAACAGGTAATGACATTCTGCTATTTAAGAAGGGTTGTAGAGATAAAGCAGGGAACTGCAGACTAGTGAGTCTCATGTCAGTGGTAGGGAAACTATTGGAGAAGCTTCTGAAGGACAGCATCCGTCTGCACTTGGAGAGGCAAAGCTTGATCAGGCATAGTCAAGCATGGCTTTGTCAGAGGGACAAATTTGATTGAATTTTTTGAGGTGGTGATCAGTTGTGTAGGTAACGGTAGTGCAGTTGATGTAGTTTATATGGATTTCAGCAAAGTCTTTGACAAAGTCCCACATGGAGATTTGTAAAGAAGGTAAATGCATGGAATACAGATTAATTGATAAAGTCGATTTAAAATTGGCTCAGTTGTAAGAGGCCAGGTGATGACAGATGGTTGCTTTAGTGACTGGAAGCCAGTGTCCAGTAGCGTACTACAGGGATCTCTGTTGGGTCCCCTATTGTCCAGTGGTGTATCACAGGGATCTGTGTTGGGTCCCCTATTATTCGTCATTTATATAAATGACATAGATGACTGGGGAGGGGGGTAGGATTAGTAAGTTTGTGGATGACACAAAGATTGACTAATAGTGAGGCTGATATGTTGGGCTGCAAGAAGATGTAACGGATTGGTCAAATGAGCAGATAAATGGCAGATGGAATTTAAGCTGGAAAAGGTATACACTTTGGAAGGAATAATTTGACAAGGAAGTATTCAGTGAATGGTATGACACTAAGAAGTTCTGTGGAACAAAGGGACATTGGCATGTTTGTCCATAGATCTTTGAAGACAGAAAGGCTTTTAGTGGGGTGGTGAAAAAGGCATAAGGGACATTTTTTTTCCTTTATGAATCGAGGCATAGATTACAAAAATGGGAAAGCCAAGTTGGTGTTGTATAGAAGTGTGGTGCGGCCACAGCTAGAGTACCATGTGCTACTCTGGTCACCTCATTATAGGAAAGATGTGAGTGCACTGGAGAAGTTCCAGAGGAGATTTGCCAGGAAGAAGAGAGGTTAGGTAGGCTTGGGCTGTTTACGTTGGAGCAGAGAAGACTGAGGCGCAACCTGATTGACATGTACAAGGTCATGAGGGCCTGGACAGAGTGGGTAAGGAGAAGCTGTTCCCCTTAGTTGAAGGATCAGTCACAAAGCAACATAGGCTCAAGGTGAGGGGCAGGAGGTTTAGGGCAGATGTGAGGAAAAACATTTTTACCCAGAGGTCGGTGACGGTCTGGAATGTGCTGCTTGGGAAGGTGGTAGAGGTGGGTTGCCTCACATCCTTTAAACAGGAATTGGATGAGCAATTGCCACGTCATAACATTCAAGGTAATGGGCCAAGTGCTGATAAATGGGATTAGGTGGGAGTTCAGGTGTTTCTCATGTGTCAGTGCAGACTGAAAGGGCCTCTTCTGCACTATATGATGAATATAATCCTAACCACCTCAGTCTCTTCTCATTTGTCAGTCTCACCATCCCAGGAATCAATCTGGCACACTTCCACTGCATTCTCTCAATAGCAAGAACATCCTTACACAGATAAGGGGCCCATAACTGCAGACAGTATTCCAAGTGTGGCCTCACCAAGGCCCTATATAATTGGAGCAAGACATCCCGGTTGTGTACTCAAATCCACTTGCTATGAAGCCCAGCATACCATTTGTCATCTTTACTGCCTGCTGCACCTAAGTGCTTACCTTCAGCAACTGGTAAATGAGGACACTCAGGGTCGCATTCTCCTCTGTCAATCTATAGCCATTCAGATAATCTGTCTTCCTATTTTTGCTACCAAAATGGAAAACCACATTTATCCACATTATACTGCATTTGCCATGCGTTTGCCCATTCACTCAGCTTGTCCAATCGCACTGAATCATCTTTGCAGCTCACAGTTCACCCACCTAGCTTGTATCAGTTGCAAATTTGGAGATATTAGATTTAGTTCCCTCATCTAAATTATTAACATATATTGTGAATAGCTGTGTCCTAGCACCGATCCCTGCACTATCCCACTGCCTGCCATTCCTACTCTTTGTTTCCTGTCTGCCAACCAGTTTTCCATCAATCTCAGTACACTACCCCCATTCTTATGTGCTTTCATTTTACGTGCTAATCTCTTATGGGACGTTGTCGAAAGCCTTGAGAAAGTCCAAATAAACCAAATCCAGTGTCTTCCCTTTATCATCTCTACCAATTACATATTCAAAGAATTCCAGTAGATTTATCAAGCGTGATTTCCCTTTTGAAAACCCATGCTGACTCTGCCTAATTCTACAATAAAGGCAAAATACTGCGGATGCTGGAATCTGAAACAAAAACATAAAATGCTGGAAAATCCCAGCAGCTCTGACAGCATCTGTGGAGAGAATAGAGTCAACGGTTCGAGTCTGAATGACCCTTTCTCAGATAAAGGGGAACCTGTAGATTTGTACTTAGATTTCAAAAAAGATATTTGATAAGGTGTTAACATCAAAAATCACTACACAAAATAAGATCTCATGGTGTAGAGGTAACATATTGGCATGGATAAAAATTGGTTAGCTAACGGAAGCAGAATATAGGGTAATAAATGGGTAATTTTTGAGTTGGCAGGAAGTAACCAGTGGAGTGCCACAGGAATCTACTTATCTGTCTACAATCTATGTCAATGATTTGGATTAAGGGATCTAATGTATGGTTGTTAAATTTGCTGCTGACATAAAAATAGGAAAATAAGTCATGTAAAGGACAAAATAAGTTTGCAAAGTAATATATATATTATCTATCAATCTAAATGAGTGAGCAAAGATTTGGCAGATGGAGTCTAAATGAGGGAAATGTGAATTTGTTAATTGGCAGAAAGAACTGCAGCATTTTATTTAAATGGAAAGAGATTACAGAACTCTTTCCATTTAAATACAAAAGGACCTATCTGGTTGTCCTGGTACATGAATCACAAAAGCAACTGATTAGGAAGGTAAATAGAGTGTTGTTACTTATTGAAAAGGGAATGGAATAAAAAAGGAGGGAGGTTTTGCTATGATTATACTGGGTGAGACTACATCTGGAGTACTGAATAGTTTTTGTCTCCTTATCAGAAGCAGTTCTGAGAAAATCCACAGGACTGATACCTGGGATAAAGGGGTTGTTTTATGAGGAAAGGCTGGACAGGATGGGCTTGAATCTGTTGGAATTTTGAAGAATGAGAGCTGATCCTACTGAAATATACAAGATCCTGCAGGGATTTGACAGGGTGGATGCTGAAAGAATGTTTTCTACTTATGGGAGAGACTAGAATTAGGGGGCACAGTTTAAAAATCAGGGATTTCCCACTTAAGACAGATATTTTTCTTCCAAATATTAAACTTCGGAATTTTCTTCCCCACGATCAGTGGATGCAGAGTCACTGAGTATTTTTAAAAATATTTTTATTAAATTCTTTTAAGGCTGATTTGTATTCTTGACTTACAAAGGGTGTTGAAGGGGATAGACAAGGACATGGAGTTCAGGCTACAGTCAGATCAGCCATAATCTTATCAAATGGCAGAGTAGGCTCGAGAGGCCAAATGGCCTACTCCTGCTCCTAATGCATATGTTTGTATGCACCCAAGCAGAAATCCTTGCCCAGCCAGATACTTAGCTAATTCATTCTTGAAGGACCTTCTCCAAGGTGGCACACCTGCTGTTGCTGAGGATCAGCTCTGATTGTTTAAGATCTTTTGCTGATTAGGAGTTTGAGTGTTGAACCAGTGGGCAAATCCTTTGCTGTGTAATTGGCACTTTTTTTCTTGACACTTACATGATTGATTTCATTTTCAGATTGATGACGGAAGTGGGATGAAGAGAGAAGCAACTGTAGATGACCTGATAAAAATTGTTGAAGAGTTGACCAGAATACATTAGCTTGAACGCGGGCTGTGTTGTCAGTAAATCAGTGGTATTGCTGGTATTATCAGAGGGTTGCAGTGAATCCTTTATAAACAATAAGAACAGCTACAGAGCAACCATGAAATGAACGAATAATGCTTGGGACGCAAAGCCTCTTCACTCATAGCTGCGTTTCATCACTCTGTTCTGAGCTGCTGAGTTAGGAAACCTTTGTTCATGTGGAAGGCAATTTCAGGGCAGGCTGACAAAAATGACATTTTCCCTAGTGTCTGACATTAGACAAGGCCAAAAATTAAATGTAAAATTACCAACAGAAGTTATTAATTCTCCAGCTATTGTATTTAGCGGGATGAATGTAATTCTCTATAGTTTTTGGAGCGATGGAATAGGCAAAAGTGATAATAATGTGGGACTATTGGGATTCAAGTTGAGGGCTGCTCAATTTTAATCCTTAGCTAAGTGCTCAGTGCAAATAAATTTATGTATTAAGAGTCTGCTGTGCTCCCAGTGATTGTTCTTTGAAACTTTGTGATGAAAAGTGTAAAGATAGTTTCTGCAAAGAGAGCAGTAAGTGTTACAATTTTGCCTACTAGAACTAAGACATTGAGGTTAGCACACTAACTCAACTGGGGCTTAAATTTGAATGCAGTTCACATTGAAGATTTTTCTCTTTCTTGGCTGTAAGTTTCATGCTATAATTGAATATGAGCAAGACTGAAGCCAGTCTTTTATGCTGTTCTTGTTGAACTGTGGATAGTTTAATGCTGAAACCTTGTGGTCACCAAGCTGAATAGTCTCATTGATGTGGGAAATTTAAAAAATCCAATGCAGTTGGAGGCAATTCTCTGAAATTAAGATTAGTAAGGCACATTATTAGGACAGTGTAGAAGTACCATTACTTTTAACTTGTGCTGTACTTGACCAAGGAATATTTGTTGTTGACATTGAATGCTTAAAATAGAAAATAGTTCAGTTCTTGTGCATTAACCAACAACATAATAGGTTAAAAATAAAGTACATTAATAAAAAATGTACAGTAACATGCAGCACTCTAATTGAATATAGCTGGAATGTGTGCCCAGGACTCATGAATTGGCATGTCACTTTTTGGTGATGTGATACTGTAAAATGAGCCTGGGATAGTTGTTCAGAAAAAAATTATTAGCATCCTGGGGTTCTTGAGCACCTTCTATTTGTGATTTATCTGTAACCGAACACCAGCGTCAAAAGTATGTTGTAAAGAACAGCATTGAGTGTTATAACTGTAACTTAGTATGCCTTAAAATGACAGCATAATTACAGGCCTCAAAATAAATAGCAAAACTTGGCAAATTTGCACTGTAGAATTGAGCATACTACCTTTCTTCCTGTTGTGCCCCCCCCCCCCCCCCCCCCCCCCCCAAAATCCTGGCACACTTGGATTTGGACATGAGTGTTGGTACAAAATCTCCGGTGAGTGTCTGAAAACAGTTTTGGTCAATTATATAAATAAAAAAAAATTCCATTAGCTGCCTAATGGGTTTTTCTTATGCACTGTAGTAATGCTAATGGGAGAACTTGCATTTCATTGATGCTAATCGATTTTGAGCTGTGCTGTGGGAATTAGTTTACTGTAGTTTAACTTCAGAATTTGGATTTAGGCAGTTGACCGTATATTGTCCATCTTGCATGTATATCCTTTACATTCAGAAAGACAAAACTTGATACTAAAAATTCTGAAATGCAAATAATAAAAATGCTACAGATACACAACAGATTTGTCAACATCTTGAAGAACAAAAGTTGACGAATAGATCAAGTGGAATTCTGTTAGGCCCTAATTTGAGTTTTGAGGTCCTCCTCTTACCCCTAGGGGCTGTGCTTATCAAAAAACCTGCTTTAGGACTTAACCTTTTTCTTAAGATTTAGAAATTAAGAGAAATATGTGCCTCCCCCACTCAACAAAAGCACTGGCTGAAAGGTGGCAGCATTAAACAGAGCAAATCCTTACACGTGGGCTAATATTTTGGTTAAAATAAAGAGTGGTTGGCCATTAAACTAGGAAATAATCTAATGGTTGCTTCTATTTGCAGCGATTCTAAGGTCTATTGTGAACTTGGCCTCGTATCCCTTGACAGAGAATCACTGAAGATGATATGCGGACTATGCATAGTACAGTGTTGTGTGCCTATTTCCTTTGGTTTATAGTTAGAGCCCCCTTCATATCGGAAGAAATTTTAGTTCTTCCCATTATGGCTGTTTAAACAAAATGTGTCCTTTTGTAGGCTGAAAATAAAACTGCTTTATAAATAATGAACAGATGTGCACTGTGCGCGAACCTTTTAATGAATATTTGTTATTTTCTTCAATAAATCTCAGTTTCAAAGTGTACAAAGTACAGTTTCAATTTATGTCCATGGGTGAACTTGATAGATCTATGTGGCTAGGTACTTGAACCGGAGTTCAGTTCTGACTGGGATGAAGGATTCCTTCCTCTGACATCAAGGATCCTGTGTGCCATGACATGACTATTCTTAAAACCACCCCCCCCCCCCCCCCCCCACGCCCCCCACTCCCCTCCTGATATCTCCTGGGCAAATCCTGATGAGGCATGAAAACTCGGAGTGGGGGAATGACCACCTAACTGTCAATTACAGATCTTATTTTGTGACGTTGTAAAAGTCAAATAGGAGGCAGAGAGTGGGGGTCAATGGGTGCTATTCGGATTGGTGGTTGGTGACTAGTGGAGTGCCCCAGGGGTCGGTGCTGGGGCCTCAGCTATTTACCATTTACACAGATGATCTAGAGGAGGGAACCGAGTGTATGGTGTCGAAATTTGCTGATGACACCAAGATTGGTGGAATGGCAAATTGCGCGGAGGGTGTGGAGAGTCTACAGAAGGATCTAGATAGGCTGGGCGAATGGGCTAGGAACTGGCAAATGGCATTTAATGTTGGCAAGTGCGAGGTGGTCCACTTTGGTAGGAATAATGGTAGGAAGGATTATTACTTACGTGGCGAAGAACTGCAGCAGGCGACGGTGCAGAGGGACCTCGGGGTCCTTGTGCATGAGTCACAAAAACCCAGCTTGCAGGTGCAGCAGGTGGTCAGGAAGGCGAATGGGATGCTGGCCTTCATAGCGAGGGGGATTGAATATAAAAGTAGGGAGGTCTTGTTGCAGCTATGTAGGGCATTGGTGAGGCCGCAGCTGGAGTACTGTGTGCAATTTTGGGCGCCATACTTACGCAAGGATATTTTGGCCTTGGAGGGAGTGCAGAGGAGGTTTACTAGGCTGATGCCGGAGTTGAGGGGGTTGAGCTATGAGGAGAGGCTGAATAAACTAGGCTTGTACTCGTTAGAGTTTAGAAGGATGAGGGGGAAATCTCATTGAGACATATAAGATGATGAATGGGATGGATAGGATAGAGGTGGAGAGACTCTTCCCGCTCAGAAAGGACAGTAGGACTAGGGGGCACAGCCTCAAGATAAAGGGGGGGTGTTTTAGAATGGAGTTGAGGAAGAACTTCTTCACTCAAAGGGTGGTGAATCTCTGGAATTCTCTGCCCGTTGAAGTGGTGGAGGCTACCTCGCTAAATATTTTTAAGACACGGGTTGATGGGTTTTTGATAAGAGAGGGGATTTAAGGGTTATGGGGAGAGGGCGGGAATGTGGAACTGAGCCACGACAGATCAGCCATGATCTTACTGAATGGTGGGGCAGGCTCGAAGGGCTAGATGGCCTACTCCGGCTCCTATTTCTTATGTTCTTAAAATCCACTGTCTATGAGGGCTTTTGATGAAAGTATTAAACGAAATGCACTACTTTGAAGAGAAACAGTTGAGTTTCCCCACTGTCACGGCCGATATTTATCCCTCAACTAATATCACTAACAGAATTTCTGGCCAATTATCCTATTTCTGTTTGTGGGATTTTGCTGTATGCATGTTGGCTGCTGTGTTTCTTATGTTACAAGTGACTGCACTTCAAAAAGTGCAGCTTTTTGGGACCTCCTGAGGTTGTGCAAATATGAGGTATGTCTTTAAGAGCTTGCTTGGATATACTGTATATTAGGCTACTAATTTTGGCCAACAAATTAGGTTTAATTACAAGATTAAACAAGGACAAACAAAATTTCATTTTTAATATCTTATTCTGGGGCCCAACACACACTTTTAGTCTTTACTTATGGCACATTAAACAACTTGTAAAACTTATCAAGAACACGAGACAAAAAGTTCTCTTTGCTGCTTACAATTCAGTATAGGGAATTAAAGAACTAGTATTATTCAATATATAAAAAAACAAAGCGCAGTAAAAGACCAAGCAAATTAGATAATATCTGTAGAGAAATAGTTGAAGTTTCAGGTCTGATATTTCATCAGAATTAAGAAAGTTCTAGATATAATAGGCTTTTAGCAAGGGGTAGGTAGGACAAGCACAAAAATATCTGTGATAGGTGGAGGATGGGAAATTGAATGATGGTTGATTCTTGGCAACTTGTTGCATAGCTCTTCAGTTGTGGAAAAATTAGAATAGCTGGATTTTCTTTGAACAGGTAAAGGTGACCAAAATAATAGAGTTTTGATTGGATAAATAGAGAAACTGTCCATTGGCAGGAAGATGAGTAATCTGTTATGACCCCAGTTGATATAACTCTACGAGAAAATCCCAGAATGAAATCCTGGCTGACTGTAACTTCTATTTTTTTTGTTTCATCCAATATGGAGGAACAGAGTTATAGGACTGCTACTTAGATAAAAATTTAACATGAAAAATGGATTATAGTGTAATACAGAGCAGCATCATGGCAGTGGTTAGCACTGCTGTTGCACTACATCAAGGACCCGGGTTCAATTTCAGCTTTGGGTGACTGACTGAAGTTTGCACATCCTTATGTCTGTGAGTTCCCTTTGGGTGCTCTGGTTTTCTTCCACAGTCCAAAGATGTGCAGGTTAGGGGGATTGGCCATGTTAAATTTTGCCCTTGTGTCCCAAGATGTGTCAATTAGGGAGATTAGTGGGATAAATATTGGATTTGTGGGGATATGGTGTGATTGGGATTCTCTGTCGGCGAGTCGGTGCAGACTTGGCTGAATGACCTCCTTCTGCACTGTAGGTTTCTACAAAAAGGGCAAAAGGGAATGATAGAGCAAGAAAAGAAACCAAAGATATGCTGGTAACAAAGAAAAAACTGAAACAATCAAAGAAAAGAAGACAAAATGTCTATGGTCTGAAAGTGTTGAACTCGATGTTGAATCCAGAGGGTTGTAAATTGAAAGATGAAGTGCTTTTTCCTGGAGCATACATTTAGTTTCACTGAAACATCGCAAAAGGCCAAAGACACAAATGTCAGAGAGAGAGAGAGCGAGGTGGAGAATTGAAATGAAGCTTGGGATCATGCTTATGGACAATGGAGGTGTTCCACAAAGCTGTCACCAAATACTGGGTTGTACATTATATGTAAGGGACAGAGGAACTAGGAGGAGGCTGCGAAGTGTGGGTAACTGTACTTAAGGTAGTTGTGGGAGTCAGTGGGATTATCATGACTTTTTGATAACCTATCATCAGAAATGGAGACCGAGAATTCAAGGAAGGGAATAGGTGGTGGTAGACCATGTGAAATGGAAGGGTACAAATTGGAAACAAAATTGATCAAGTTTTTCAATTCAGGGCATGAGATGTGGCACTAATACAGTCATCAATGCACCTGGAAAAGAGTTGAGGGAGGGTCCCAAGTAGGCCTGGAACAAAAAATATTTGGCATAACCTATAAAAAGGTAGGTATAGCTAAGATGTGAGACATGGGGATACACATGGTGCTATTCATCAGGCCCTGTGCTCTCAGGGGTCCTGGGCTCATTGGCTAAGTAGCCTGTCCATCATTAAACTATCCACACATCAGACCAGGAGAGGAGGAAAATCTAGGCTGAAAGGTAGCCTGCTTCCGATCCCTACTTATATGTGAACTCCACTAAGGCCAGCTCAGAATGTGCACCACTAGAGGCAAATGCAAGATAGGTGTTAGTTAAATCCAACTCAGGTCCTCTCACTCTTTCCAAGGTCCTGATCTTGTGTTTGTAGAGAACATGCGGGGAAAAGTCTAGATTTCTCTCCACCACACCCAAGTTAATGACCGCCATCGTTACTGGGGTAATGTGCAGCAGGGTGTATTGTGTTGTCATCCTGCTCCAGACAGAAGAGTAAAGAACTGTGAATTTCTATCCTGACTGATGGATTTTGGAAACTACTTTTACAGGGACTTAAAAGAGGAGGATTTACACACGTGGTCGGCCAAAATTTGGCAGATGGAAATTAACATGGTAACTTATTAGCTAAATGGAGAGAAACTTCAAAATGCTTTGGTGCAGAGGGATCTGGGTGTCTTTATGCATGAGTTGCATAAAGTTAGTAGGCAGGTATACAAGATAATAAGGACACACATAGAACTTTGGTGTTCATTGTTAATGGAATAATGTATAGGGAAATGCTGTTGCAACTGTACAGGGCATTGATGAGACTGTATCTGGATTACAGCACACAGTTTTGATCCCCTTGAGGATGTAAATGCATTTAAGATGGTTCACAGAATATTCACTAGATCGATTCCCAGGATGAAGAACTTGTCTCATGAAGACAGATTGGGCAATTTAGGCTTGTACTTGCCAAGGTTTATACAAATGAGAGATCTATTTGCAGTATATAAGATGCTAAAGCAGATTGACAGGGTAGATATAGAGCGGATGTTTCACCTTACTGGACATTCTAGGAGAACAAAGAACAACACAGCACGGGAAACAGGCCCTTTTGGCCCAACAAGCCCACGCCACCATTTTAACATTGTGAGTTCCCTCTTCCACCCAGGAGAGGCCATAGTTTTTGATTAAGGGGTGATAGATTTGAAACAGAATTGAGGAGGAATTACATCACTCAAATGGTTGTGAACCTGTGGAATACCCCAGAGTGCAGTGAATGCCATAACACTAAACAAATTTAACAGGACATGAATGGGTTTTTAATTGGTAGTGGGAAGAAGGGTTTGGGGGGTTGGGATGGCAGGAAGATTGAGATGAGATTTAATTGGTAATGGGATGAAGGGTTTGGGGGGAGCGTGGGATGGCAGGAAGATAGAGGTGAGGTCAACCATTGTATTGAACGGCAGAGCAGGCTTGAGGGGCTGAATTGACTACTCTTGCTCCTAATTCTTATGTCTTTCTGAATAAGAATTAATATGTGCTGAATATTTTATGATAAGTTATAGAAAATGCTTAATCATTCATATATTAATAGACAATTTAAAATGGTAAACAAATATTTGCACTTTGCAGACAAGGGAGTGCCTTCTTAGCTCCAGCAGTCAATATTGTGTAGAATCAGCATGTATCTCATCACGAACTTGGCTGATGTTATCTAGTGTCCCAACCTGGAACACTGGTTCATGATGGTGTTTCATTTAGTTCACAGGAATAGTGTGAGGAGTCATGTGCAAGACTCAATGAGAACAGTAACTCGCCCATTTGTAGTAAAATACCTATTAAAGACTATTTATTACAAGGCACGTATACATGGACAGGACTATAATGATCAAAGACAGCTATGGAAAAGAACAACTAAACATACTAATACAGTTTATGTAGAAATTAACCTGTTTGATCCAAAATACATTTGACTCTTTCAGGACATTCCTCTTCCCATACAACTTCAAATTCAATAGATCTATAAGTATAGCTACCACATGGTGCAAGATTGAATAGGGGGAGTGTCTCTTGGTTCAGCAAAGATATGACTTTACCGGACCCCAAAGGTTTCTGCACTTTTAGAACATAGAAAGCTACAGCACAAACAGGCCCTTCGGTCCACAAGTTGCGCTGATCACATTCCTACCTACTAGGCCTATCTATAACCCTCAATCCCATTAAATCCCATGTACTCATCCAGAAGTCTCTTAAAAGACCCCAACGAATTCGCCTCCACCACGACCAATGGCCCATTTCAGAGATTTCAAATACTCCACTCACCCACCACCCTCTGAGTGAAAAACTTACCCCTGACATCTCCTCTGTACCTGCTCCCCAGCACCTTAAACCTGTGTCCTCTCGTAGCTTCTGGTCTGCTAGCCACTACAGGCTTACAAGTTGTTAGATGAAAACTGCCTTCTCGTTTCCACAAAAGGTTGGCAATTATCTTATTTTTCCCCTTTGACTGTTCTCTGTATTTGCTGTCTGTACCCTCAGAAGATTAATATGTATGCCTCCCCAATGGTTTCAATTGTCTAAGGTATTTCCTATTAGCAGGATGATATTTTGTTCCGTTCTGTTTACAACTGCTAATCTTGCTATTGGGACTCGCATTGTGTGAAATATCTTTTGAAATGCTAGTGGCTTCTAAACTGTTTTTGTATTAAATTATGAGGTACAGTCATGACACTTCACACGTTCTTGTTCTATGTGCTACCACTTCAGTTGTACCAAGAAGGTAAAAACTGCATGGACAGGTATCAGTGGAAAGTGGCAACCTTGCATGTGCGCAGTAGCCACCAAAATGTCTTGTGGGCTGCAGTCAGCATCCAGATGGGCTGCTTGTGATTCCTGGGCTGCAGGTTGCCTACCACCGCCTTAATATCTACCCCTTTTCCCTTACAATGACCAGTACCTTCTGGTTATCCTCCCTGTCAAAGTACATTTTAAGCACATTGCATGACACACACACACACACACACACACACACACACACACACACACACACATTCTTCTATCTTGGGTATCTCCCAAATAATTTATCTCACTCGGTCTCTTTTTAATCTGATGTGGTTCACACAATCTTGCTTTTAATGGATCGTCTGACAGTACTAACATCTTCTGCCCAGCCACAAAATTATGTTCCTTTGCCCTTTTATTCTCATTTACTATATCTTTAAAGGTTCCGTCGCTAACTTTCATGTACTTCTCAATCTTTCTCTGAATTTTGTCACGTAATTCAGGAGAGCAGTTTCAGAACTTTGACTAATTTCTCCCAAATTATCTTGAGTGGTGCCCTTACTGCATGACCATTGATTAACTTGAAAGGAATCAATTCTGTTAACTCACTATGGGCATCCCTAATAAACACCACGAATAAAATTCCTCGATCTCAATCCTGTAAGAGTCTTGACCATAAGCTCTCATCATAGTCTTATGCTGTCACAGCATGGTGGCATAGTGGTTAGCACTGCTGCCTCAGTGCTAAAGACTCGGGTTCAATTCTGGCTGTGTGGAGTTTGCACTTTCTCCCAGTGTCTGCATGGGTTTAATCTGAATGCTCTGATTTCCTCCCGCAATCCAAGGATGTGCAGGTTAGGTGGACAGGCCACGCTGAATTACTCTTTAGCATCCAAGGATGTATAGGTTAGATGGATTAGCCATGATAAACGTGAGTGTTTGTGGGGATGGAGCAGAAGAATGGGCCTAGGTATGATACTTTTTCAGAGAGTTGGTGCAGATTTGCTGGCTTTTATGATGCACCACGGTGATGGCAGGCACCAGTGGAAGATCCTACTGTAAATTAGTGCCAGCATGAAACCATGTTTGGGTCACCTGTCATATTCTTCTCTTCCCTTCCACACACACAAACACATCCACTATCGAACCTTCCAGTGGGTCAGAATTCCATCCTCTATCTCTAATTTCCATCTGACCTTTTCCTACACAACTATTTGTGTGAAATATTGCATGTACTGGCTAAAACAGCAGCTTTCTTGATGTTTTTACTTTGTCTTTCATCTAAAAACATCTTAATGTTTACTACAATGCTATTACTAAATTCTTCCATAATCATAACCTCTCTTACATTTTCAAAAGTCCTGTCTAATTTTAATGTCCTAAACTATCCCAGAAGTTTTCTTATTTTCTCTTTTCCAATTCAAATCTTTATTTGATCCCTTTCTATGTCAAGCTGTTTTATTTGTAACTGATTACTACCTCCAGCTGTGACATATTAACTTGAGGCATTTTCCAGCTTTAAATGCTGGGCAAGTACTGTAACCACAGCAGTCTTGTGAAACTATGCTTTTATTTCCACCTGCAACAAATCTGCTAAGAATCAGAGCTTAGCCCTTTTCAGAGATTTCAAATACTCCATTGTCACATCTTCCACTGTCAAAAAAAGTCTTAGCAATTGCCAAAGCCATTTTGCAGGCCTACCACTTTCAAATCTCTTGACAAAAAAAGCACCTGAGCTCAGTGTTCTTCTTGTACTCATAATCTTTGGATTCATACACTCCAAGCCATTCTTAATCTATCCAAGAACTCTGCAAATTCATAATGATCCTGTAGATGTTAACTGCGATGCAAAATAAATACTAAAGGGAAACTTGGCCCAGGTATCACAACCTTTTCTTTGTTTTCCAACAAGAGAAGTTCACTGAATTCAGAAGTCACAAATTCACTTGTTATTTTAAACATTAAATTAAAATATTTATTGACAAAGGAAAATAAAACTTAAGCACACAAAACTGCACAGATAAAATTCACTTTGTAGAACATTCTTCAAATGAATCTCACTTGGTTAGACACACCTTAGGCAACACTCCCTGATAGATATTTAACTCAAAAAATTCAGAAATATTACCACAAAGCAAACCCACTACAGAGGTAGGAAAGGTATGTCACAAGATTTTTCAAACTCCCTTCCACTCTGCTGCGAAAATTCAAAACTTCAGACACAAGACTGCTTTCACAGCCTCTAAACATTTCTGGCTTAACTCAATGGCTGATTTAAACTGTACCTCTTCCAGCCCAGAGCTGTTGGTAGCAGGTGTTTCGCACATAGCTTATCTTTTAATGCAAATGTCCACCCACTGCTTGCTTGGTTATAGAAAATTCACTTGACCATACCTACTTCTAATGCCTTTAATACGAACACTCCTTCCTTGTTTCCAATCATATCGGACAATCATGCCTCCTTACTAAGTGGACCAGAACATACTGATCAAGAAAGTTCTTCCACACACACTTTACCTCTCATCCCAGTCTATGTATGTTATGAAAATTAAAGTCCCCTGTTATTACTATTATTGCATCGCTCCTTGCTATCTTTCAGCCATATGTAGTAAGAACCTTTTGTTGCAGAATACATTGTACCGCAAGATTCTTCCAGAAAATCTCGACTTCATCAATTGACGATTTATGCTTCGTTGTGTGAGAAAGTATCAACTAGTGAATTTAGAAGATGGAATAATTTTCTCTATTGTGTATCAGTGTCTTTATGAATTGTGATAGGTCCTGGTATTGATTGTGAAATGTATGTTCACATAATCCCAAAGCAAATATTAGTTTGAACACACCATCTTTGACATTCAGTTATACCATAATGACAGCTGAAGCAACGTAAGTTAACTGTGAGGTTGAATGCATTTGTGACTAGTGTAGAAGGTTGTGCATCCTTTACTACCCAACTGTATATGTGAATTAGGGCCAGGGCCATTGCTCTGTACCCTTCAACATGTGGCACAGAACGATTATTGTATATTGAACACCTGCTGCAAGGTTATTTCTAAACTCAACACGGTACTGGTTATTAGAAAAACTCAATACATGGCATAGGATTATTTATTTATCTAAATACAAGATCTAATTTCATTGTTGTGTGGCTATATGTGATGCAAAATCCCTGCATAACCATGGCAGCACAATGGTTAACACCGCTGCCTTACAGCGCCAGGGATGTGGGTTTGATTCCCGACTTAGATCACTGTTTGTGTGGATTCTGCATGTTCTCCCTGCGTCTGTGTGGTTTCCTCCCACAATCCAAAAGACATGCTGGTTAGGTGCAACGGCCATACTAAATTCTCCCTCTGTGTACCGGAACAGGCACTGGAGTGTGGCGACTAGGGGATTTTCACAGTAACTTCACTGCAGAGTTAATGTAAGCCTACTTGTGACAATAATAAACTTTCAAACTTCATGGTGCAAAGTCATTTCTGCATTTTGTTTATCATGTTACTGCATAGAAGTTGTGATTACATTATAAGATGTGCTGAATTTATGAATCAAGGTAAATGCAAATTTTTTGTTATTCTCATCTAGCCCCCATTCTGAAATGTTATCCAACTGATTTGTATGATGACTGAAATAAAAATGAAGTTTTACTTTATTGTTCAAGAAAATACTGCTTTTAAGAATTAGACAGCTCAATGCTGAGAGTTTATTGGTCATGTAAAACCTTTTATTGTATATTTTGAATACTACATGTGGATTATAACAATAAATATGAATTTTGTATGATGATGTATTGTGGGACTGGAATTCCCACCAATAAACATAAATTATTTCTCATAACCAGTGGGTAATGGGTTGACATGCGAGTTATGGAAAAGTGTGTGATTGCCATCGCCCCAAGGAAAAGGCTGTAAAAGAGAAACAGAGTTTCACCTGTACTGCTATGTAACAATAAAAGAATCTAAAACTACTTGAGGAATGTTCTCATTTATCTGCAAGCTGCATGGATACTGTGTGAAACAGGTTTGGCAGAGTCTCTTGTACACGTAGGACCAGCGCACAAAAATTCTCTTCATCTCCACTCATGATTCAAAATGCATCATATCTCATTGGCAATAAGTTAGTTATTTCAGTTCCAGATGGTGGGCTTGATTTTCTCGGCAGTGTAGCGGGATGGGAAATATTAGTGGGAGGCTATTAACACGCCGGGCACGATCTTCCCAGGCCACCTTTTTATGACATGATTGGCTGAGCGCACAGGTTTCTGACCTAGCCACTGAAGGCCCACACCAGCAGAGATCACAGATGGTCCCAGCAAATGATACCTGACATGATGGGCTTACTGGTGGGATGGAAGGCCACCAAAGGCCCCAGGAAGTTGAGGGCAGGTGGAAGCAATGCCCCTTGTGCAGTGCCAGCCTGGCACCCTGGTGGGCATGCAGCCAGAATGGGAGAGGGGTAAGGGGAACTCTGCATTAGGGGGGAGCTGATATGGCCATTGTAGGCTGGGGCCAGCAATCTGGAAGCTGACAGTTGTGGGAGAGGTGGGGGGAGTGTCTAGAGGCATAGCCAATGACCACCTAATTTCCTGCCCATTGGGCATTTCGAATTTTGGGGGGAAATCGTGCCCACATGAAAATGGAAAAAATGTCACATTTACTTGAGAAAGACTTGCAGTTATGCTGGTGCTAACATAATTCTCATACATCCCAAAGTGCTTTATAGGTCATAAATTGAGAATGAATGTTATGTATTGGCAAACAAGGCACTGAATGGTGCCCTTTAACAATGATGTAAACAATCTTTCTTAGCATATAATGACAGAGCATTAACATCTTAGCCGAAGAATTGCCCCTCCAAAAAGCTGTGACAAATGTCCTAAAATGTGGTGTGTTCCATTGAATTTATTTTACTTTAAGTTTATTTTCTTTGTTGGGGGTAGAATTCACACTCCTTATGAATGAAAACTGCAATTGCAAAGAACAGTTTACATATTGTTTTTTCATACGTCAATATATTTTGATTGTAAAGCCATGTATAAACCACTTGACACAGATTTATTTCTTTGCCTTGGAAATAATTGATAGTAAAATGGTTTTGTAATGTACAATTTGATATGTATCTTGCATTTAATAGGCATTGTTTATTAATCCATTTGAAATAACATGGAGTAGCAATGGTACAGATAAGAACTCCTGGCTCAGGCATGAGAACTTTGGATTTTCTGAGCCCAATTAAATAGAGTCTGGTGATTTCCTATTAATAAGGAAAAAACACATTTATAGATCATGCAAGTTACTGGGGAGGGGCGGGGGGGAAACTGAGGGACAGGATCTACCAACATTTTGGATAGTCAAGGTCTGATTAGAGAGAGCATGGTTTTGTGCATGGGAAATCCTATGTAAAGAATCTTTTACAGTTTTTCAAAGAGGTAACTGAGGATGGATGAAGGTAGGCCAGTAGATGTTATCTATATGGACTTTAGTAAGGCCTCTGACAAGGTGCTACAAGGCAGGCTAGTCTGGAAGGTTACATCATATGGGATCCAGGGAGATCTGGCAAATTGGATTCAAAATTGGCTCGATGGTAGGAAGCTGAGGGTAATGGTCTAAGGTTGTTTCTCGGACTGGAGGCCTGTGACTAATGGCGTCACTCAGGTCAGTGTTGGGACCCTTGTTCGTTATTTATAGAAATGATTTGGCTGTGAATGTACAAGGTTTGTGGATAGTACTAAATAAGGAGATATTGTTGATAATGAAGAAGGTTATCCAAAATTAGAGGGATCTTGATCAGTTAAGGAAGTGGGCCAAAGATTGGCAAATGGATTTCAAAACAGACAAGTGTGAGGTATTACATTTTGGAAAGTCAAACCAGGGTAGGACTTATACAGTAAATGGTAGGGCCCTGGGGAGTGTTGAGCAACAGAGGGACTTAGGAGTACAAGTTCACTGAAAGTAGCATCACAGGTTGACAGAATGGTGAAGAAGGTGCTTTCACACTGGCTTTCATCAGGACATTTAGTAAAGGGGTTGGGACATTTTGGTGCAGTTGTATAAGTCATTGATGAGGCTGCACTTGGATTATTGTGTACATTTTTGGTCGCACTGTTATAGGAAAGACATTGATAAACTGGAAAGAGTGGAGAGAAGATTTACAAGGATGTTGCCAGGACTAGTGGGCCTGAGTTATAGGGAGCAGTTGGTCAGGCTAGGGCTTTATTCCTTGGAATGTAGGAAAATGAGGGGGTGACCTTATTGAGCTGTATAAAATCATGAGGGGCATAGATAGGATGAACACGCACAGTCTTTTTCCCAGGGTAGGGGAATTGAAAACTAGAGGGCATGGGTTTAAGATGAAAGGGGAAAGATTTAAAAGGGACTTGAGGGGAATTTCTTCATACAGAGGGTGGTGTTTATATGGAATGAGCTGCCAGAGAAAGTGGTCGAGGCGGGTTCAATAGCAACATTTAAAAAGCATTTGGATAAGTACATGAATGAAAAAGGATTAGAGGGATATGGGCCAAACGCAGGCAATTGAGACTACCTGGGAGGGCACCATGGTCAGCATGGACCAGTTGGCCCTGTTTCCGTGTTGTATTACTTCATAGAATTATAGAAACCTTACAGTGCAGAAGGAGGCTACTCAGCCCATCGTGTCTGCACTGACTCCAACACAGCATCCCACCCAGGCCCTATTTCCATAACCCCACACCTTTACCCTGCTAATCCCCCTAACCTACACACTTTTGGACCCTAAGGGGCAATTTAGCATGACCAATCTACCTGACCTATGCACCTTTGGACCGTGGGAGGAAACTGAAGCACCCGGAGGAAGCTCCAGACAGCCACCTTGAATTGAACCCAGGTCCCTGGCGCTGTGAGGCAGCAGTGCTAACTGCTGTGCCAGCGTGGTGCCCTACTGCTCTGTAAGTTTGTGATTCCCTTCCTGTCACAGAATCAAGGATGTCACCTGAGTGGTTATAAAGCATTGAGAGGAGAGACCAATGTCATAATTTTCATCAGTACAATTACATAGGTAGAAAGAGGAATGAGGTTCTATAGGCAAAAGTTAGGGAGCCAGAAAGTAGCCCAGCAAGCTTTAAGTATGGAATTGAATAAACACCTGAAGCTATTGGGGAAAAAGCAAAGGAGTGGTACTAATTGAGCTGCTCTTATGCAGTACAGGCAGATACAGACATAACAGCTAATTATTATCAGCTGTTATCATTCCATGTTTTTATTAATGATGCTGATAGATGTACTATTCTTCAGGGAATTAATAAAGTTGCATGCTCAATTATTTTTTATGTATCCTTATTTTTTTTTAAATTCATTCATGGCACATGGGTGTCACTGCTGACTAGCATTTATTGCCCATCCCTAGATGCCCTTGAGAAAGTGGTGGTGACCTGCCTTCTTGATCACTGCAGTCTATGTTCTGTGGGTTGACTTACAATGCCATTAGGGAGGGATTTCCAGGATTTTGATCAGTGACTGCAAAGCAATGGCGATATATTTCCAAGTCAGGATGGTGAATGGTTTGGAAGGGAACTTGCAGGTGGTGGTGTTCCCATTTTTCTGCTGCCCTTGTCCTTCTAAATGGAAGTGGTCATGGGTTTGGAAGATGCTGTCTAAGGGTCTTTGGTGGATTACTGCAGTGCACCTTGTAGATAGTATACATTGCTGCCGCTGAACGTCAGTGGTGGAGGAGTTGAATGTTTGTAGATGTGGTGCCAATCAAGTGGGCTGCTTTGTCCCAGATGGTGTCAAGCATCTTGAGTGTTGTTGGAGCTGCATCCATCCAGGCAAGTGGAGAGTATTCCAACACACTCCTGACTTGTGCCTTGTAGATGGTGGACAGGCTCTAGGGAGTTAGGAGGTGAGTTAGTCGCCATAGTATTCGTAGTCTCTGACCTGCTCTTGTAGCCACTGCGTTTATGTGGTGAGTCTAATTGAGTTACTGGTCAGTGGTAACCCCAAGGATGCTGACAGTGAGAGATTCAATGATGGTTACACCATTGAATGTTAAGGGGCAGTGGTTAGAGTGTCTGTTATTGGTGATGGTCATTACCTAGCATTTGTGTAGTGTGAATGTCATTTGCCACTTGTCAGTCTAAGCCTGGATACTGTCCAGATTTTTATGACCCTAGAAAGCTCATGGAATAATAGAATGACAACAGATTGATGGGCCATCCAGTCTTATCTACAGGCCCTGTAGCCATAGCCCTGCAACATTTTTTCTCTGGAGTATTTATCCAATGCCACTTTGAAAGTTATTATTGAATCTGCTTTCACCATCTTTTCAGGCAGAACGTTTTGCATTATAACTCTTGCACAGAAATGTTTTCCTCATGTCACCTGCAGGTGTTTTCCCAATTACTTTTAACCTGTATCCTCTGGTTACTGACCCTTCTGCCAATGGGATATTTCTCCTTATTTACGCAATCAAAATGGTCTATAAGCAAAATCCTCCACCTTAATTTTTCACTGTTGTGTATTTTTAACAAACCTGATTTGGTCTGTTTTGCTTATAAAGTGCTTATTCTTCTATAATAAAATCAACTTGGAAAATACAAGAAAACTGTGTCAATTTGGTTAATTAATCTTAATGCAGTAATAGAGGTTTCTTTCAACCTTTGTGCAACATTATACATAAATTATCAGGTAATAGTAAATTCATGCTCTGGTAAGAGCTCACTTTTGGAAGTAGTCTTTCAGCTTCAAATAGTGAAATTCTCAGGCTGCAAAATTCACCTGCTCTGATATTTTTGTAGAGCTGTGATTTGTGGCATGCCATGACCAGTGAAAATAAGGTGGCTGAGACAAAAATTTCATTTCAGATTGTGGCATGGCTGGGTCTGGTGCACAATTTTTGTACAGGCATTCTCAGCATTTTCTCGGGGGCCCAGTTGCATTGGGAAGAAGCAACACGGTTCCAGGTAGCTCAATGTCTACAGCAGCACAGGCAACCTTCCTGACACATCAGTGCTATAGCAGAAACTCAAGAGGTCATGAGACCCATCCATGCAGAGACAGCTTACATTATGGGGGCAAATCTTAGTATGCCACAGGGCATGTGCTCCAGCAGATTACAAAATCATGTCTTGAAAGTGGCAGTTGAACTGTAGAGCTGGAACCTCCTCCCTTCTATCAGAATGATAGTAGCCATGCTCCCAAGACTGCAACTTACCATTCCTTCTGAGCCAGAGCTGACTGCTGCTTCCCAAAGTGAGATGGTGCAGTCTAAAGATTCGTACTCAGAGCCCAGAGTTGCTTGAGAGCATCTTCTAAGCCATAGAAACTAAGAGCTGAACTTGGCCATTTGGTCCTTTGAGCCTGCTCCGCCATTCAATATAATCATGGCTGATCCTTAATCTCAATGCTGTATTCCTGCTTTCTCCCCATACCCACTGTTGCCATTAAAATCTCAAAAAAATCTATCTCTTTCTTGAAGTGACCTGTCTCCACAGCTTTTTATGGCAGAAAATTCCACAAGTTCACCAGCCTGTGAATTCATTCCTCATCTCAGTCCTAAATGTGTCCTGAGACTGTCCTCTCGTTCCAGGTTCCACAAACAGAGAAAATATCCTTCCTGCATCTAGTCTATTCAGCTCTGTTAGAATTTTATACATTTCAATCAGTTCGCCTCTCAACTTTCTAAACTCTAGTAAATATAGGCCAGTCAAACCAATCTCTTCACATAGGTCAATACTGCCAATCCCAGTATCAGCCTAGTGAACCTCAACTGCACTCTGTCTATGGGAAGTATATTCTTTCTTAAGTAGGGAAACCTTGCAATACTCCAGGTGTGCTCTCACCAAAGCCTGTACAACTGAGTTAGACACCTCTACTTCTGAACTCAAATCCTCTTGCAATGAAGGTCAATATACCACTTGTCTTCCTAATTGGTTTCTGCACTTGCCTCTCCATTTTCATTGACTGGTGTATAAGGACACCTAGTTCCCTTTGTACATTCACACTCCCCAATATATCACCATTAAGTGTCCACCAGTGAGGATCAGCAACATTCCACCAGTCACACTATAGCTCCTCAGGTAACATTGCACAGCAGCATAAAGCCAGATAGGGATACTGTAAGACAGGCACTATGGAGATACATATAGGAGATTTTTTTGTATAATAGATGCATTGTGGATAAAATTGTTGTGAGGGTTTGTTAGCCCCTATTGAGTGATGTTGACTGAGGGAGCCTTTAAGATGGGGAGTTTTAAATTAATGTACAAATGATGGGTCCATGCTGACAGCAAAGCAGAGCAATCTGGTCCCTTCTGCTCCATTTGGTCACCTGGTGGCCTCTAGATCCCAGGATATGGCTGGGCCATCATTATTAGAAAATCATGGAGAACACAGCACATAACCAAAAACATGGAGACCCTGTTGCTTGTACAATAGAGGTTTTCCCCTTACCCCCAAGCAACTTGAGCAACACAATCTCTGCTTCAGGATCCCAATAGTTTGCTCCATGGTATTTTTTGCCTCCATGGCACACTGAAGGCCCTCTAGTCATGCAGTGTCACTGGTCTGCCATGTACTGTATGCCCTTGCAATACTGCTCCCCTTTGATGTTGAGGGCCCACAGAGCCACATGTGTGCTGTTGCGGGTACTCTGCACCATCAGGAAGCCAATCACCCTAGAAAACCCAAGCATGCTTTCATCCTGGTCTTCCTTCCTCGGGAAGAGAATGATAACCCATTCCTGTCAACAAACAGTTTTAAGCAATAAATGGTATGAATTTGGAATGTACTGCTTGAAAGGGTGATGTAGATACAGATTCAATAGTAGCCACCAAAAAGAAATTGGATAAATATTTGGGTGAGGAAATAATTGTAGAAATATGGAGACAAAGTGGAGATAAATTAGATTATTCTTCAAAGAGCTGATGCAGTCTCAATCAGTGATTTCATGAAACTCTAAACGTAGAATTTTGAAAATGCCTTGGGTCTATTTCTATTTCTTGTACGATTTATTGCTTGGCTTCTGTGAACACTCCTTGGATAAACTACATTAAAGATGCAGCACAAATGTGAATTGTTGTAATTTAAGATTGCAGCTGCTAAGAATGGTCACAACATGATATTTCAATCTGAGTAGATGTAGACATAGAAAATGCCTATAGTATAACACTTGTGGCTTGTTGCACCTGGCATGACTTTTTTTTATAATTCAGTTTTCTCTCCACTGAAGGCATTCACTCTTGCTGAAGTGTAATTTCATGAATGCCAATTACCCTTTGCTGGAATGCAAAGCTCTGGTGTATATTTTCTATTTTGTTTGCCAGATTTTATTACAATTAGCATATTCTTGTAAAGTTTAGTGGAATATCACTTACTGATCATTTATTTAGTCTTATACCTTGCTGCGGATGCGGAGATGGTCATATGGCACAAATTCAGGACGTTCACTTGTACTTTTTAGAACAGCATTCAGCATACAAACAGCAACTGCTGGTAAAGCAACTACAAAACTCAGTAATTTCCAAGTACGACCTGAAAAACAAACAAGAAAAATCAATTGTAGACCAAACAGAATACATGTATAGGACTGGCCATGTGCAATGCTGGCTGCACAGCTAAAAGCATTTACAATTTAGTTATTAAAAAAAATTAGAAAATATATGAAGCTATTATTAAAGACACTATAGCAGGGCAAATTCAAGGTAATTCATCAGTGAGCATAGTTTTGAGAAAGATAAATAATTTTTAACCAATTTATTGAAATTCTTTGAAGTAACATGTGCTGTGGATAAAGGATGGAAGACACAAGGTTAGTATGTAGATACATCAAGTAATTAGAAAAGCTAATAGAATATTATCGTTTATTGCGAGAGTCATTTAATACAAAAATAGGAAAGTTCTGCTTCAGTTAAATTGGATATTTGATGGGATCACATCTAAAGTACTGTGTCCACTATTGGTCTTGTTATTTCAGAAGGAAACAGTTCAGAGAAGGTCATAGAGTCATGGAGGTTTACAGTATGGAAACAGGCCATTTGGCACAGCTTGTCCATGCCACCCTTTTTTTTAAAAACCCCTAAGCTAATCCCAATTGCCCGCATTTGGCATATATCCCTCTATACCCATCATACCCATGTAACTATCTAAATGCTTTTTAAAAGATAAAATTGTATCTGCCTCTACTACTACCTCTGGCAACTTGTCCCAACCACTCACCACCTTCTGTGTGAAAAAATTGTTCCTCTGGTCACTTTTGTATCTCTCCCCTCTCACCTTAAACTTATGCCCTCTAGTTTTAGACTCCCCTACCTTTGGGAAAAGGTAATGACTATCTATCTGATCCATGCCCCTCATTATTTTATAGACCTCTATAAGACCACCTCTCAGCCTCCTACGCTTCAGAGAAAAAAATCCCAGTCTATCCAGTCACTCCTTATAATTCAATCCATCAAGTCCTGATAACATCCTAGTAAATCTTTTCTGCACTTTTTCTAGTTTAATAATATCCTTGCTATAATATGATGACCAGAATTGCACACTATTATAAGTGTGGCCTTACCAATGTCTTGTACAACTTCAACAAAAAGTCCCAACTCCTGTATTCAATGTTTTGACCGACGAAACCAAGCATGCCAAATGCCTTCTTCACCATTCTGTCCACCTGTAACTCCACTTTCAAGGAGCTATGGACATGTCCCCTTAGATCTCTTTGTTCTGTAACTCTCCCCAAAGTCCTACCATTAACTAAGTAAGTCCTGCTCTAGTTCAATCTACCAAAATGCATCACCTCACATTTGTCTAAATTAAACTCCGTTTGCCATTCGTCAGCCCACTGGCCCAATTGATCAAGATCCCATTGCAATTGGAGATAACATTCTTCACTGTCCACTATGCCACCAATCTTGGTGTCATCTGCAAACTTACTAACCATGTCTCCTATTTCTCATCCAAATCATTTATATTATAAATGACAAATAACAGTGGACCCAGCACTGATCCTTGAGGCACACAGCTGGTCACAGGCCTCCAGTTTGAAAAACAATTCTCTACAACCACCCTCTGGGTTCTGTCAAGAAGCCAATTTTGTATCCATTTAGATACCTCATCCTGGATCCTGTGAGATTTAACCTTTTGCAACAACCGTCATGTAGTACCTTGTCAAAGGCCTTGCTAAAGTTCATGTAGACAACATCAACCGCACTGCTCTCATCTACTTTCTTGATTACCCCTTCAAAAAACTCAATCAAATTTGTGAGACATGATTGTCCACTCACAAAGCCATGATGACTATTCCTAATCAGTATGTGCGTCTCTAAATGCCTGCAGATCCTGTCTCTCAAAATATCTTCCAACAATTTACCAACAACAGATGTGAGGCTCACTGGCCTGTAGTTTCCAGGCTTTTCCCTGCAGCCTTTTTTAAACAAAGGCACAACATTTGCCAATCTCCAGTCTTCAGGCACTCACCCGTGACAATCGATGATTCAAATATCTCAGCTAGGGGACCCGCAATTTCCTCCCTAGCCTCCCACAATGTCCTGGGATACACTTCACAGGTCCCGGGGATTCATCTACCTTGATGCGCTTTAAGACTTCCAGCACCTCCATCTCTGTAATATGGACACTCCTCAAGACATCACTGTTTATTTCCCTAAGTTCCCTAACATCCATGCTTTTCTCAACAGTAAATACTGATGAGAGACATTCATTTAGGATCTCACCCATCTCTTGTGGATCTGCACATAGATGATCCTGTTGATCCTTAAGAGGCCCACTCTCTCCCTTGTTACTCTTTTGCTCTTTATGTATTTGTAGAAGCTCTTTGGATTCTCTTTTGCCTTATCTGCCAAAACAATCTTGTGTCCTCTTTTTGCCCTCCTGATTTCTCTTAACTCTACTCCGACACTCCCTATACTCTTCAAGGGATTCACTGATCCCAGCTGCCTATGCATGTCATGTGCTTCTTTCTTCTTCTCGACCAGGGCCTCAATATCCCTAATCATCCAGGGTTCCCTATTTCTATCAGCCTTGCCCTTCACTCTAAGAGGAACATGTTTACCCTGAATCCTGGTTAACACACTTTTGAAAGCGTGCCACTTACCAGAAGTCCCTTTGCCTTCCCACAGACTCCCCCAATTAACTTTTGAAAGTTCTTGCCAGATACCATCAAAATTGGTTTTGCCCCAATTTAGAATTTTAACTTTGGGGCCAGACCTATCACACTCTATAGCTATCTTAAAACCAATAGAATTATGGTCACTGGTCCCAAAGTGATCCCTCACTAACACTTCTGTCATCTGCCCTTCCTTATTTCCCAAAAGCAGGTCAAGGTTTACTAGACTAATACCTGTAACTGGTGGATTGCCTTGTGAGGAAAAGTTGAATAGGCTAGGCTTGTATCTGTTAGAATTTAAAAGAATAAGAGATGACTTAATTTAAACATATAAGATCCTAAGGGGTCTTGACAGGGTGGATATGGGTAGGATACAGAGGAATCTAGAACTAGGGGGTTACAGTTTAAAAATAAGGAATTGTTCAATTAAAACAGGGCCAAGTACAATTATTTTCTTTCAGAGGATCATGAGTCTTTGGAATTGTCTTCTTCAATGGCAGTGAAGGAGAATATTGAATATTTTTAAGGCAGAGGTAGATAGATTCTAGATAAGCAAGGAGATAAAATGTTATTGGGAGTAAGTAAAAATAAGTTGTGATTACAATTATTGAATAGTAGAACAGGCTCGAAGAGCTGAGTGGTCAACTCCTGCTGCTAATTTGTATGAAACTTACTGCACACAAAATTACTCAATTGTATACTGTATGCTTGCTGTTTATTTTCAGCATACAAATACAAAGGTACATCCACTTCAAACCCATGAAATTGGGAACTTGCTTTGTAAACATTTTTTTTTAACAAAAAACAATTCAGGCTGTCTGCCATTTAAGTTTTCCATCAATTTTTATGAATTACTAAAAATCTTAAAATAATCCGTGATCAACTGAATTTATATGCAAATGAAGTTCTGATTTCTAGCACTCCAAGTGCTTCCAACATGCTTCCAATTCCAACTTGCATCACTGTACAAATGCAGTTGGTACATCATCAGCTAGCTTTAATGTAGTCACAATAGGACTCTTGAATGGGTATGTTACATGGTAAGCATTTTCAAGTGTGACATTGAGATGAACAGAAAGTGTAGTTACTGACGTTAGAAGAGACAACTAGCAGAAGTTTTGATAATAAAATCACTTTTTTTTAAACAGATAAGTTTGGCTAAGAAAGATCTCCGACAGCCTTGCGCTACTCAGGGACACGATCGCCTACGTGCAGGACAGGCAAGTGGACACGTGCCTCATCAGCCCAGACCAGGAGAAAGCGTTTGACAGAATATCGCACAGCTACATGATGGATATGCTCTCCAAAATGGGCTTTGGGGAGGGAATCCGCAATTGGATCTGGCTGCTCTACACAGACATCAGTAGCTCAGTTTCAGTCAATGGGTGGGAAACAGATAGCTTCCAAATCAGGTCTGGAATCAGACAGGGCTGCCCTCTCTCCTCCGTCCTTTTTGTGTGTTGCATTGAACCCTTTGCCAAGGCCCTCAGAAGCGACCCAGGCATCAAAGGGGTGACAATCCCAGGCAGCAGAGGCACGCAGGTCAAAACCTCCCTGTACATGACATGGCTGTCTTCTGCTCGGACCCCTCATCTGTTCGCAGGCTCCTCCAGGTCTGCGAGCAGTTCGAGCTGGCCTCGGGAGCCAAAGTCAACCAGAGTAAGAGTGAGGCCATGTTCTTTGGGAACTGGGCTGACAAATCCTTTGTCCCCTTCACTGTTAGGGCAGATTACCTGAAGGTGCTAGGGATATGGTTTGGAGCGGCAGGGGCATGCGCCAAAAACTGGGATGAGCGCATCGCGAAAGCCAGGCAGAAACTGGGCTGGTGGGAGGAACGCTCCCTCTCCATGACAGGAAAAAACCTGGTGATCCAGTGCGAGGTGCTTTCCGTGTTGTTGTACGTGGCGCAGGTGTGGCCTATCCCCAAATCCTGTGCTGCAGCAATGACGCAGGCCATCTTTAAGTTTATCTGGAGATCAAAGATGGATCACGTCTGGAGGGAGGCGATGGACAAATCTCCAGAGAACGGAGGGAAAAACATTCCCAAAGCCGCCCTCATCCTGATGGCTACCTTTGTGTGCGGCTGCATCAAGCTGTGCGTACATCCTCGGTACACTAACAGCAAGTGCCACTACTTTTTGAGGTTCTACCTGTCCCGAGTGTTGCGAAGGATGGGTCTGGCCACACTGCCACGGAATGCTCTGAGTAGCTGGATAGTACCGCAGCACCTGTCCTTCGTGGAGAAATTTTTCCGCAAACACACCTTTGACCACACGGTGATTAAGCAGTGGTCAGCGCGTAACGTCCTTGGGGCCCTGAGAGAAAAGGAGACGGCGGATCCTGTCGGATGGTTCCCTGAGCAGACTGTCAGTGTCATCTGGCAGAACGCCTCATCACCAGAACTGACAAACAAGCACCAAGATCTGGCTTGGCTGGTGGTGAGAAGGGCACTCCCCGTCAGATCCTTTATGCACGCTCGAGGTCTCAACAGCACCGCACGCTGCCCTCGAAGCGGCTGCGGGGCTGATGAGACGGTCGCACACCTCCTTGTGGAATGTGCCTTTGCAAAGAAGGTCTGGAGTGAGATGCAGTGGTATTTGTCGAGGTTCGTCCCGAGCAGCTCGATGATGCAGGACTCTGTGCTCTACAGGCTGTTTCCAGGGACGCACACCGAGACAAATATCAACTGCTGCTGGAAGGTCATCAACTCGGTGAAGGACGCACTTTGGTCCGCCCGAAACTTGATCTTCCAGCTGAAAGAACTGTCCTCGACCGAGTGTTGCAGACTGGCACATTCCAAGGTCCAGGACTACGTGCTGAGGGACACGTTGAAGCTTGGGGCAGCCGCCGCAAAAGCACAATGGGGAAAGGCCACACTATAAGGCCTTTTAACGTAGGCAGACCAAGGGCCCGGGAACTGCAGAATACCCTTGAGCTGCATAAATGTGTGCCAATCTGAGCAATAACAGCACACAGTAATTTATTGAGGCATGTATATAGATAGCTTTAAGTATTGAAATGTAATGACTGTAATTTGTATAAATCTGTAAAAATGTTTTGATTCTGCACTGTTTGCAATTCAAAGCCCTGTACATTTGCAATAGTTTATTTGAGATTTTTATGAATAAAGTACATTTTTGGAAAAAAATAAGTTTGGCTAAGATCAAGTGTAGTATCGACATGCTGTATTTGGTTGAAGTTGTTAGGTTATAATTTAGCTTCATTTGAAGCAATTTTTTAAAGCGGCATCTCGGCTTTTTGGCTAAGATGCAAATAAGATCGAGCCTTGGAGGAGGAGCCATGTGTGCTCCAATCAACTTGGATCATGTGGATCAAGCCCAAGACAAGAGGTGAGAGCCCTGTCTTGTCAGCTTGGATCGGGAATGTCTCAACTTGTTGGGACTCTGAATTGGATTTGACTTGATTGGATTGAATTGGAATAAAGAATAAAAGAAAAAAAAGCTTTCACTTCTCGGCCTTTTGGCTAAGATCAAGTGTAGTATCGACATGCTGTACTTGGTTGAAGTCATTAGGTTACATCTTAGCTTCACTTGAAGCAATTTTTTAAAGCGGCACCTCGGCCTTTTGGCTAAGATGCAAATGAGATCAAGCCTTAGAGGAGGAGCTATGACTACTCCAATCAGTTTGGATCATGAGAGCCCTGTCTTGTCAGCTTGGATCGGGAATGTCTCAACTTGTTGAGACTCTGAATTGGATTTGATTGGATTGAATTGGAATAAAAACAAAAAAAAAGCTAAACTGTTAAATTAATGTCAGTGAATATTTGCTATCAATTTTTATTCAGTTATACTTAACATGAAAACGAATACTTCAAGCTATTAAACATCTCATTGTCTTTTAACAAATGTCTTCTATGCCATACCTTTCCTTTCTTTAGAAAACAAATACAAACTACCTTATCTCAAGCAACACCACAAAAAATCTGCTAATCTATAATGTATTGAAATTATAACATGGGTTAATACATTGTTGATATCTGCTACATCAACATATATTCAGAATTCTGGTGTTAAAATTGGCTTAGCTCAAGCTTGGCTTGGACTTAATGTTTTAGCCCAGACCTGTTATGCTGAAATAATTTTTTTGTATCTAAGAATGGCAGTTTATTTGATTTCCCAACTCCATTTAATCAGCTTTTGGCAATTATTGCTCAGTTATTTTTCAAAATTATTCGAAGCCGGAGACAAATTTCAAAGGATGATTCGGATAAAGTTTATTTGAATGTTTTCTTAATTCTTAATGTTTTAATTTTTTTTTGTGTGGGCAGTACTGATCATTCATTTGTTACATGTTCAATAAAGTTCAGACATCAAGTAGAGTAGGAGGAAAAAATGAGTTTTCTTGTGCTTAATTTAGTTTTTTTGTAGAGTTAAAGTTTAATACAGTTGGAAGTCTCACAACACCAGGTTAAACTCCAACAGGTTTATTTGGTATCGTGAGTTTCAGAGCGCTGGTCCTTCATCAGGTGAGTGGAGAAGTGGGTTCACCCTACCTTTTGAAAGAATTGTTTTTCAGTATAACTATTTACAAATCCAAGAGTTAATGGAACGGTGGAGAGGTGGGGTGCAGAGATTCTGATATCTCTGTAGATGTTAATTAATAACTAAAATTGTCATATTGCACACTATTGATTGATGCTTTCTTTATAATATAATAAACATCTTGTCACGATTTAAAATTAAACTCAAAATTTGAATGGCTTGTACCTTGGAGGAGGGGCTAAATTCACTTTATGTTAAATGCTTTCGATAAAGGAATGCAAGTCATTCATTACATGAACAATGTGTGTGCTGGGAAAATCAGCCACTTTGAGCAAAGTAAAGGACTTTCACTTATATAGTGCCTTTCACAAGCTTAATATACCACACAGAGCCTTACAATCATTGAAGTGTTTTTGAAGTGTTGCTAATTTACTCAGCCAACTCCCATAAATAACAGCGTGATAACAACCAGAGATCGATTTTAGTGATGTTGAATCCATAGAATCCCTGCCATGCAGGAGATTGTTCAGCCCATTGAGTCTGCACCAACTCTCAAACATTCCACCCAAAAATCGTGTAAATAGGACTGTAGACAGGGCTTTAAACTAATTGGGGGGGGAGGGTGCGAGGGTAGGTGACATTACGGGGTCTAAAGTTAAGGAGAGGGTACAGGTAAGGGAAGAGGCCGAGGATGTCCCAATAATAAAGGGAGTAGGGGGCGTGAGTATGGTTGGTGGCGTTCTGGCAAATAGGGTCCAGGTGAAGGCTGGGATGAAGGCACTTTATCTGAATGCACGAAGCATTCGGAATAAAGTGGATGAGCTGGTGGCGCAGATCAGCACAAATGGATATGATCTGGTGGCCGTTACAGAGACGTGGCTGCAAGGTGACAGGGACTGGGAGCTGAATGTCCAGGGGTATCAAGTGTTTAGGAAGGATAGGCGAGAGGAAAAAGGGGGGGGTGTAGCTCTGCTGATTAAGGACAGCATCAGGGTGGTAGCAAGGGATGATATAGGAACCAAAGAGCAGAATGTGGAATCGTTGTGGGTGGAGTTTAGGAACAGCAAAGGGAGGAAGACGCTGGTGGGTGTCGTCTATAGGCCCCCAAATAATGATCTGGAGGTGGGGTGGGCTGTTAACGCGCAAATAAGTGCGGTGTGCAGGAATGGAACGGCAATAATTATGGGAGATTTCAATCTACATATTGATTGGTTGACCCATGTTGGACGCGGTGGGCTCGAGGAGGAGTTCTTGGAATGCTGCCGGGATAGTTTCCTTGAACAGTGTGTGTTGGAGCCAACGAGGGAGCGAGCTATCTTGGATCTGGTGCTATGTAATGAGGCGGGTAGAATTAGGGACCTTGCGGTGAAGGATCCTCTTGGGGAGAGTGATCATTGTATGGTGGAGCTTCTGGTGCAGCTGGAGGAGGAGAAAGTGGGTTCCCGGACATGCGTCCTTTGTTTGAACAGAGGGGAGTATGGTAGGATGAGAGAAGAATTGGCGAATGTTGACTGGGGGAGCGCGTTGGAAGGTAGCTCTGCTGAGGAGCAGTGGAGGATCTTTAAGGATATCTTTCTTGGTGCTCAGCAATTTATTCTGATGGTTAAAAAGGACCGTAGGAGGAGAGGTAATAAGCCGTGGATAACGAAGGAGGTGAAGGAAAGTGTTAAATTAAAAGCGGAGGCGTTTAGAGTAGCTAAGAGTAGTGGGCGAGAAGAGGATTGGGAGAGGTTTAAATGTCAACATAGATTGACAAAGAAGTTGATAAAGAAGGGTAGGAGAAACTATGAAGCTGGGCTAGCGCTTAATATAAAAAAGGATAGCAAGAGTTTTTGTAAATATATAAAAACGAAGAGGCTGGCTAGGGTGAACGTTGGACCCTTAGAGGATGAGAGGGGAAACTTACTGGTAGGGGATGGGGAAATGGCGGAGGTCTTGAATAACTTTTTTGTTTCGGTGTTCACGGAGGAAGACGTGAATAATTTGCCGGGTGTTAGAGATGGAAAGGTGGTAGGACTGGAGGGTCTCAATGACATTATTGTTACTAGAGAGGCGGTGCTCGACAGACTGGTAGGACTGATTGTGGACAAGTCCCCAGGACCGGATGGAATGCATCCGAGGGTTCTGAAAGAAATAGCGGAGGTGATAGTGGATGCCTTGGTGGTTATTTTCCAAACGTCGCTGGATTCTGGGGAAGTGCCGGAAGATTGGAAAGCGGCTAATGTTACGCCATTGTTTAAGAAGGGTGCCAGGCAAAAGGCAGGGAATTATAGGCCGGTTAGTTTAACGTCTGTTGTAGGTAAAATGTTAGAATCCGTCATCAAGGAGGAAATAGCGAGGCATCTTGAGGGGAATTGCTTGATAGAGCAGACACAGCACGGTTTCGTTAAGGGGAAGTCGTGTCTGACAAATTTACTGGAGTTCTATGAGGATGTGTCTAGGGCGGTGGATAGAGGAGAGCCGGTGGATGTGGTCTTTCTTGATTTTCAGAAGGCGTTTGACAAGGTATCTCACAAGAGGTTATTGCAGAAGGTAAGGGGGCATGGAGTTGGGGGTAGGGTGTTAGCGTGGATAGAGGATTGGTTGTCAAATAGGAGGCAGAGAGTGGGGGTTAATGGGCGCTATTCGGATTGGCGGTTGGTGACTAGTGGAGTGCCCCAGGGGTCGGTGCTGGGGCCTCAGCTATTTACCATTTATATAGATGATCTGGAGGAGGGAACCGAGTGTATGGTGTCGAAATTTGCTGAAGACAGCAAGATTGGTGGAACGGCAAATTGCGCGGAGGGTGTGGAGAGTCTGCAGAAGGATCTAGATAGGCTGGGCGAATGGGCCAGGAAATGGCAAATGGAATTTAATGTTGGCAAGTGCAAGGTGGTCCACTTTGGTAGGAATAATTGTAGGAAGGATTATTACTTACGTGGCGAAAAACTACAGCAGGCGACGATGCAAAGGGACCTCGGGGTCCTTGTGCATGCGTTGCAAAAACCCAGCCTGCAGGTGCAGCAGGTGGTCAGGAAGGCGAATGGGATGCTGGCCTTCATAGCGAGGGGGATTGAATATAAAAGTAGGGAGGTCTTGCTGCGGCTGTATAGGGCATTGGTGAGGCCGCAGCTGGAGTACTGTGTGCAGTTTTGGGCGCCGTACTTGCGCAAGGATATTCTGGCCTTGGAGGGAGTGCAGAGGAGGTTTACTAGGCTGATACCGGAGTTGAGCGGGTTGAGCTATGAGGAGAGGCTGAATAAACTAGGCTTGTACTCGTTAGAGTTTAGAAGAATGAGGGGAGATCTCATTGAGACATATAAGATGATGAATGGGATGGCTAGGATAGAGGTGGAGAGACTCTTCCTGCTCAGAAAGGACAGTAGGACTAGGGGGCACAGCTTCAAGATAAAGGGGGGGCGGTTTAGAACAGAGTTGAGGAGGAACTTCTTCACTCACAGGGTGGTGAATCTCTGGAATTCTCTGCCCGTTGAGGTGGTGGAGGCTGCCTCGCTAAATATTTTTAAGACGCGGGTTGATGGGTTTTTGATAAGCGAGGGGATTAAGGGTTATGGGGAGAGGGCGGGAAGGTGGAACTGAGCCACGACAGATCAGCCATGATCTTATTGAATGGCGGGGCAGGCTCGAAGGGCTAGATGGCCTACTCCTGCTCCTATTTCTTACGTTCTTATGTTCTAAATCCATCCTTCCATCCCATCCCTATAACCCTGCAATATGGCAAATTGATTTCACCTGCACATCTTCAGCACTAGGGGGCAATTTAGCTAGTGAGATTCACAGACTGATATAGTCTTTTTAGAAGACTGGATGGTGAGAAAGGGTAAAATGATTCTTTACAAGAAGTTAATATGGACAGTTTGCTCATATGTGAATGAAATAACAGTATTAATACAAATGAATGAATTTTAATTATATATATCAAAACACTGAATGTATTTTAATATATAAAATCTATTGTTCGTCTTAGTCAAAAACAGCAAAGCAGCAAGTTTAATGGTATGATCAGAAGGTTAGAACTATAATCTGGGAATCCATTAGTTAGCAAAAGTAGATATTAGAAAGTTTCACGTTTTTGAGACAAATGTTGTTATTTTATAGCAACATATATTGTCCAGACATAAGATGGTGTATTTCTGGGGCCCAGAAATCACATACTTTTCTGTCTTGGCAATGCGCCTATGGGAAAGGTTCATCTATCGAAAGTGTCCATAGTTACCTAGCAATTAGGAAATTAGTTTAACCACAATGGGAGGATGTCCAGATTGACTGGACTAATGAGATATCATTGTACTGAATGGCAGATTGCAATTGACTGAGATACTTTATCAAAAACTGGACTTACATGTGAACACTAAATGAAATTAATTTTTAGCTAATGAAGAGCTGTATCTTAGATAACAAAAGGTATAATCATTCGGTAATTTGGCTGAGTATCTCAGATCTTTGGAGACGTTTTACAACTCTGAACCTGACCTGTTCAACCCTTTGGAGGCCTCCGAACAGCTGTACATTTGTGTATTGTTTGTCCTGTTTGATCTTTTGTATTTTAAATAAATTTTATTAAATCTTTCGAACAGAGTCTTTGCCTTTTGCAAGGTTTTGAATAGAGTCTAAACTTTTGGACATAAATTGGCCACATTTTAAAAGTTTCCCACGACATCACCTAACCTGCTCATCTTTGGACTGTGGGAGGAAACTAGAGCACCTGGAGGAAACCCACACAAAGAGAGAACGTACAAACTCCTTACAATTGCCCAAGGCCAGAATCAAATCTGGGTCCACTGGTGCCGTGAGGCAGCTGTGCTAACCACTGTGCTGAATGAAGCATTAATTTTGATACTATAGGTTTTGTGCTCAAGTCTATGCAGTGCAAATGAACCCATGATCTGACTCAGAGGCAAGATCAGGTGAAGAACAGGGATCAGTTAATAACATGTAGTATAATGTACGGAAGATATTACATTTGGTATAACTCAATAGTTCACGTTGAAAGAAACAAAAAGGAAAATTGAATCACATCAGGTACAGGCAGGTCATTCCTTTCCCCTAATTAATACGTGTTCACTTTGTGCATCGTACAGTGGCACAATGTGTTAGCACTGCTGCCTCACACCGCTAGTGACCTGGGTTCAATTCTCCAGCTCAGGTCTCTGTGTGTATGTGGAGTTTGCATGTTCTCCCTGTGTCTGCATGGGTTTCCTCCCACAGTCCAAAGATGTGCTGGTTAGGTGAATTGGCTATGCAAAATTCTCCCTCAGTGTACCCAAATAGGTGCCAGAGTGTGGCAACCAGGAGATTTTCACTTGAACTTCATTGCAGTGTTAATGTAATCCTACATGTGACTAATAAACTTATAAATATTATTCCACCATATGTCTGATCTTTCTTCTTGGCAGTCAATGTCAAGATCTAGCAAATGTTATAATGTTTTATCAAGAACATCTTGCGAATTTTAATCACATGATGGGGGGTGCGTTTGTGCGGAAACCATTTTCATTAAGACAGCATGGTGGTTGCCTCACAGAACCAGGGACCTGCGTTTGATACCAGTCTTGGGTAACTGTGTGGGGTTTTCCCCATATCTGCACGGATTTCCTGCAGGTGTTCCAGTTTCCTTCCAAAGTCCAAAAATATGCAGGTTAGCTGGATTAACTATGCTAAATTGACCTGGCGTCCCAAGGTATACAGCTTTAATGAGGTAAATACGTGGAGTCATGGGGAAGGGGCAGGAGTGGGCCTTGGCAGTATGTTCTGTCCCGAAATGCGTGCAGACTCGATGGAACAAATAGCCTCCTTCTACCCTGTAGGGATACCATGATTCAGATGCTGGTCCAAAGCATGTAAACGAGGTTGGAAGTCCTAATCTTAGGGGTCAACCCCAACCGATTCCCCAAACCACCCCTTCCTCTCGCCTAGCAGCCGTTTTATTTCAATCTTGGCGCGCGGACTGCCGCACGAGGCATTCCCGCTAACGGTCACTTTTCAAACGCTGCTGCATTTTAAAGCGCGTGCCTCTCTCGAGTACTGCGACGTTCAATGCCCACTCCCTTCCCTCTACCTCCACATCGGATCATTTTAATTTTAGTGTGGTGATTATTCATCGCTTGGTGTGTTTTTCATTTAATTGTACCTGCATGCTGCCCGTGTGCCTGGCTGGCTGCTGCCAAGACCCTGCTAACTTTCATCCCGCTTGCGCCCAGTCTTCGTGCCATCTTCTTTGGGAGCGATTACTCAACCAGCACCATTAAGGAGGGGGTCGGGCTGCATCACTGGTGACGCAACAACGGCAGTATCCAATGACCAATGTTGGCGCGATGGGCAGGTGGCCAATGGGAAACCAGCTAGGACGGAATGGGGCGGTATCGGCAGCGAGACAGCTAAAGGAGGAAAGGGAAGAAAGCTGAAGGATGGAGGAAACTAGGGTGAGAGAACGAATGGACCGATAAGGACACCAAGGAAGATATAATGTGGAGAAACCGGCGTTGGACTGGGATGGGCACAGTAAGAAGTGTCACAACACCAGGTTAAAGTCCAACAGGTTTATTTGGAATCACCAATCAGGTGAGTGGCCAATGACGTGACCCACTCACCTCCTGAAGGAGCCGGGCTCCAAAAGTTCATGATTCCAAATAAATCTGTTGGACTTTGATCTGGTGTTGTGAGACTTCTTAAAAGGAAGCTATAGTACAGGGGACAAGGGAGAAGATCAGGTAGAGCCAATAAGCTGAAAATAGATTACATTCACTGGAGAGGATCTCATAGAAACTTACAAAATTCTAACAGGGTTTTATTTGTTTTTTTCACTTTTTGGAGTTTATTTTTAAACACAACATTTACAATTTAGTTTTCATCAATGTTAACTGTCTGCAGACCTTTGCATGATGTGACAGGAATGTAAGTCACCAATGTGTAGAGTTAGGAGAATCCTCATCCTTATTACGTTTTATGGATAAACGCACACAAATGCGATATGGAGCATTCCTTATGCCTTTTGTCCAAACAGCCTTGTTCAAACGAGTATCAATGCGGACATCTGGAGTATCCATCTCCTTCACCGAAAATTCACGGATCTCCTTAATGGCACGGGCAGCGCGTCTCTTAAAACCTATGCATAGGTATGCTTGTACACATTTATTGTGTATTCCCTCGTAACCACCTCGTTAATGGCAGAACCGCCCTTTTTCTCTCTACCTTTCTTAACGGGAGCCATCTGAAAGAATTTTACCAATGGTGGGGGAATTCCAGAACTAGGGGTCATAGATTGTGGATAAGGGTTGAGTTGAGGAGTGGTAAATGTGTGGAATTCACTATCACAGGAAGTAGTTGAGGCCAAAGTGTCTGATTTCAAGAAGAAATTGGATATAGCTCTAGGGGTGTAGGATCAAAGGATATGAGGGGAAAGGGGGATCAGAATATTGAATTGGATGATGAAAATGAATGGCGAACAAGAGCCAAATGGCCTACTCCTGCTTCTAGTTTCTATGAAATGTATAAATTGAACAGAAGAAAAGAGTTGCATTGATATAGTACTTTTCACCATCACTGGACTTTGCAAAGCATTTTACAGCCCATTGTACTTTTGAAGTATCACTGCAGTTATAATGTAGGCAACAGAGCAGCCAGTTCTGCCTACAGCAAACTTTCACAAACTGCAATTGATAATGACCAGATATCTGTTTTGTGATGTTGCTTGAGGGATCAATATTGGTCAGGACACCAGGGATAGTACCACAGCTCGTCTTCTGAAAGTGTCATGGGATCTTTGGTATCCACCCAAATAGTTAGATGGGACCTCAGCTTAATGCCTCACCCAAAATATAGCACAGACGCCTCCAACAGTAGAGTACTTCCTCAAAACGTCAGCCTCATTTTTGTGCCTAAACCCTTTAAGCCAGACTTGAACCTAGATCCTTATGACTCAGGTAACAGGACATGTTGTCAGGTTCGTTTTTCAGAGACCCTTACGTACTTGATGCAAGAACAAGACACTGATCTGTATAACAAAACCCAGTCCTTTATTCTCAAGCAAGTACAAGCTCTCTGAGGATCATTTTACTAACTCAGAACAGTGTCCTGAGCTTACCCGAGCGATACTCCTTTGAATGGGGGAATTCTTCCCCTTTATACTCTTTTTACAGCAATTGGTCACGTACACACAGTATAACTTCACCCAGATCACGTGCTTAGCAACAGCAAAAGTACTTACAAATACAGTATGTGAGTAAAAATATGTCGAACCCCTCCCTCGGTTGCCATCGAAACTGCACATCCACCATTGCTCCAGTGTGAGATAGCAACCCTTCTCAGATATCTTGGGATGTTACTTTGCCCATAAAGTGAATGTTATCTCCTTCAAGCAAGGACAGCGTTTAGCCAAGTCCAGCCTAGACTGGTTTAATAAAGCAAAAGTTTTGTTATATTTTGTTATTTACAAGACCAGGGTGACAATTCAGAATAAGGGAGTATGCACTGATATCAGCACAGGTTGTTTCAAACAAGATGCAGTTAATCACAGCTTTAAGCTAATGGAGACTTTTCACCTTATCTTAAAGCAACCAGCTGCATTTGCAATTTTGCAGGATCTCCGCTTGCAAAACCTTTTTACAAATGGCCAAGATCATAGGAGATTCATGGGATGTTAACCCCTTAACATCTCAATGTGTGCAATAACTAGAAGGAAAAGGGGAATATAGATAGAGGGAAGTTATTGGACTGGAAAGAGATTGAACAAAATGAACAAATGATGATGTGAAGAAAGAAGATTAAAAAAAAATCATGCCCCATAGGCACAGTCCAGTTTGTATCATAAACTTCTATCTTTTCGGTTTCTGAACAACTGATCATTATGTTGCATAAAGTATCCTTTTGTCCTCATGAATTGATGTGTATGATATACAACTCGCTTAATTATGCCCTATTAAAGTATTAGTAGTATGCCTATCTCTCAGCTAGGAACTCCAGGATCAAGTTCAACTTCAGCACCTGATGGCCGTAGAAGATGCGTTCATAGTGTGGCTAAACAGGCTGAGTATCAGTCTGGAGATCTTTTTAATATGTCTGACAATGGGGGAGTTTCCTGGTCTGCCATACCACAGAAGGCAACAATAAACCACTGCAGTATTTTGCCAAGTATAATCATGGACCAATCCAATCATAGTCCATGGTCACCAATGCTCTCTTAGGCCAGGTTGCTTAGAGAATGAAGAACCATTCCTCAGTTTCCAGAATCGGTTATCAGAGTTCACTTAGCAACGTAACAAAGTTTTAAAAAATGTTTATGTTTTAAGACCATGTGACCATAAAATCCACCTTGTGTTAGTCCTAGATGTTATACTATGTAGATGCCTAGTCAGAATAATGAAATTTATTTCACTACCTCAACTTGATACAGGATTATGAACATATGAACAAAGAGCAGGAGTAGGCTATGCAACCTCTCGAGCCTTCTCTGCCATTTAATAAGATTGTGGCTGACCTGACAGTAACCTCAAATCTACATCCTCCAATAACCTTACGAAGAATCTATCTACCTTTGCCTTAAGAATATTTAAAGATCCTGCTTTTGCCACCTTTCAGTAAGAGAATTCCAAAGACCCACCATCCACTGAGAAAAAGGATTTCACCTTATGACTGTTTTAAATAGGTGACCTCTTATCTTTAAACTGTGAACCCTAATTCTAGATTCTTGAACAAGAGGAAACATCCTCTCCACATCCAGCCTGTCAAGGCCCCTCAGAATCTTATACATTTCAACCAAATCAACCCTTACTCTTCTAAACTCCAGTGGATGCAAGTCTAGTTTGTCCAACCTTTCCTCATAAGACAACTCACCCATTCCATGTGTTATTATGATAAACTTTCTCTGAACTGCTTCCTATGCATTTACATTATTCTATAGATAAGGTGACCAACACTGTACACGGTACTCGAAATGTGGTCTCACTGGTGCCCTGTACAACTGAAGCATAACCTCCCTATTTTTGTATTCAATTTCCCTCGCAATAAATGCTAAAATTTTATTAGTTTTACTTGTATCTGCAAACTTTTTTTTGTGATTCATGCATCAGGACACCCAGATCCTTTTTGCACTTCAGAAATCTCTTCATTTAGATAACACACCTTTTTGTTCTTCCTGCTAAAGTGGACAGTTTCACATTTTCCCACATTATACTTCATTTGCTTTCCTTTGCCCATTCACTTAACCTATCTATTTTTGTAATCTCATGTTTTCTTCACAACTTACTTTTCCACCTATTTTTGTGTCATTAACAAATTTGGCAGACATCCCATCAATCTCTTCATCCAACTCATTTATATAAATTTGTAAAGAGTTGAGGCCCCAGCACTGATCCCTGTGGCACACCACTCATTACAACCTGAAAAATACTCATTTATGCTTGCTCCCTGCCTACCTGTTAGCCAACCAATCTTTTATCCATGTCAACGTATTTATCCATGGTACATATTACTTCCTCAAAAAAATGCCAATAAGTTGGTTAAGCATGATTTCCCTTTCACAAAACCACATTGAATCTGCCTAATTATATTGAGCTTATCCAAATACCCTGTTATAACATCTTTAATAATAGCTTATAACATTTTCCCTATGACAGATGTTAAGCTAACTGGCCTATAGTTTCCTTCATTTTGTCCCTCTTCATTTTGAATAATGAAATTACATTTGCTATCTTCCAATTTTATAGGAGCTTCCCTAAATCTAAGGAGTTATGGAAAATTAGAACCAATGCATCAACTGTCTCTCTAGCCACTTCTTTTAAAATCCAGGATGAATCCATTTAGACCTGGGCTCTTGTCAGCCCACAGCTCCAACAATTTACTCAGCGCTACTTCTCTGGTTACTGTAATTTTCCTGATTTCCTTCCTCCTTTCTATTTCCTGATAAATAGCTACTTCTAGGATGTTACTTTTATCCTCTTATAGTGAAGACTGATGCAAAATAAATTCAATTAAAACTTAATTATTTTTCATTATCAATTCCCCAGACTCACTTTCCATCAGAAAAATACTCTTTTTTTTAACACTTTTCTTTTTAAAATATTTATGAAATCTCTTACTCTTACCTGTTTTAATATTTCTGGCTAGCTTTCTCTCATGCTCTAATTTTTATCTCTTTATTCATCTTTCAGTCATCCTTTGCTATTCCTAATGCTATTCCAGACTTCTGACCTGCCACCTGCCTTTGCACTGTTATATGTTTTTTTTAAGTTCATACTATATTTAATCTTTTTAGTTAACAAGAGATGGTAAGTCCATCCCTTGAGCTTTTTCTTACTCACTGAATGTACTTATTCTGTGCATTCTGAAATATCCTGTTATATAATAGCATCTATTATAACATTCCTATATCTCTGTCTTCATGCACCCTTTTATCTTTTAATACATTTAAATCGTATATTTAATACACCCAATCATGCTGTATCACAGATTTAGTATTCCATGGTGTGGGCGTCTCTGGATAGGTCAGCATTTATTGCTCATCCCAGTTTGCTCTTGACAAGGTGGTGGTGAGCTGTCTTCTTGAACTGCTGCAGGCCATGTGGTATAAGTACTCTAACAGTATTGTTCGGAAGGGAGTTCCAGGATTTTGACCCGGTGACAGTAAAGGAACAGCAATATGCTTCTGAATTAGCATGGTGAGTGGCTTGGAGGGAAACTGGCAGGTGGTGGAGTTGCCATGCATTTGCTCCCCTTGTCTTTTGAGATAGTAGAGGTCATAGGTTTAGAAGGTGCTGTTGAAGGAGCCTTGATGAATTGCTGCAGTGCATCTTGTACATGGTACACACAGCTGCCCTGGTGATGAAGGGAGGGAATGTTTAAGGTGGCGGATTGGATGCCAAATAAGTGGGCTGATTTGTCCTGAATGGTGTCAAGCTTCTTGAATGTGGCTGGAGATGCATTCATGCAGGCAAGTAGTGAGTTTTTGATCACATTCCAGACTTGTACCTTGTAAATGTTGAATAGGCCTTAAGGAGGCATGAGATGAGTTATTCACCAGAGAAATCCCAGCTCCTAATTTATTCTTGTAGCCAGAGTGTTATGTGGCTGCTCTAGTTCAGTTACTGGTGAATTAAAAGCCCTAGGAGGTTGAGGGATTCAGTGATGATAATGGCATTGAATGTCAAGGAGAGATGGTTGGATTTAACCTTTCAATCAAAACCATTTCTGGGTTTATGATGGAGGGGAGATTATTAATGAAGCAGTTGAAGATGATTGGGCTGAGGACTGTTGCAAAGTTAGGTAGAGTAGTTGTAGATTGGGAGGTAAGAAGTTAGAATTTGGTATTTGTAAATTGTATAGAAAAAGGTGGTGCTTTTTTTGTGCTTAGAGATTTTAAAATATGTGAGTACATAGAGAGCCCAAACTGAAACATTTGTGTCAAAAGGCCAAGCAGCGGTTTTTACCAAGACAGAGGCTTTAGAACTTAACCAACCAATTTGAATCAGGCACTTAGATACTAAAAACCTATTAAGTTTAAATTTGGTGGTTTTGACAACCTAAAACTAATCCAATTGTGTGAAATACTGATATGTCATCATGGGTATAAAAGAAGAGGACAGTGGAACAAAGAGGAGAGAAACTGACACCTGCCAGAGCTAACAGCTCATGGCTCTTGTATCTCAACTCTCTCTCTTTCTCTCTCTTTTTCTCGAGGGAGAAAATCACTAGCTCTTATAGCTTCATTTATGTCTCAGAAAAAGCAGCATCTAGATAGCAAAGGTACCAAAGAAAAGAGAAGTTCCAGACAGAAGAATCAACAGAGAAAGCCCAGAATATTCCGGAAGACACAAAACCTGGTTGTGATTTAGAGAGTGACTAAATTCTATTTTGTTAATGAGTGGGAATTGTATTTATTTGAACATCATACCATTAAAATCTTGTTTTATTCGGGAATATTTAATAGAAGGGATTTATTTGGTTTGTTAACAGCTTAGTTCATTTGCTCGCTGTTAGTTAGATAAATACATTGTTATGTGTTGATTTTAGAGAGAGAGTCAGGGACTTATTTTGTACTTAACCGCTAGAAGTTGCTGAAGAGCAGATTACATCACTTCACACACATTTTACAGATTATAAGGCCAAGTACTCCTCTTTGGATGTTTTGGTGTTAGCTGTCAGAGGGGGATCAACCTCTGCTTTATAATAGTGCCCAGAGGAACTCCTGCAGCAATGTTCCAGGACTGAGATAATTGACCTCCAATTATCACAATTATTTTCCTTTGTGTTTGTATGAATTCAACTAGTGGAAAGTTTTCCCTCTGATTCCCATTGACTTCAGTTTTGCCACGGCTCCTTGATGCCACATTCAGTCAAATTCTGCCTTTATATCAAGGACAATCATTTTCACTTTGCCTCTTCAGCTCAGCTCTTCTGTCCATGTTTGAACCAAGACATGAGGTCAGCAGCTGAGCTGTACTGGTAGAACCCATACCAAAGTCAGTGAGCAAGTTATTGCTGAGTAAGTGCTACTTGATAGCACTGACACACCCATTCTATCACTTTGCTGATGATCAAGAATAGAATGATGGAATCATAATTGAAGCTGTGAAAAAGTCATGCAGACGTGAAACATTAACGCTGTTTTTCTCTCCACAAATGCTGCCAGACTTGCTGAGTTTGTTCAGCATTTTTGTTTTTATTGATTTCATGTGATTTATTATTGTCATGTATTTATATACAGTGAAAAATATTGTTTCTTGTGCACTATACAGACATAGCATACTGTTCATAGAGAAGGGAAGAAGAGAGTGCAGAATGTAGTGTTACAGTCATAGCTAGGCTGTAGAGAAAGATCAACTTACTGCGAGGTAGGCCTGTTCAAAAGTTCAGATTTCCAGCATCCACAGCTTTTTGCTTTGATTTTAGGGTAATTGGCCGTGCTGGATTTGTCTGGCTCCTTGTGGGTAAGACACAACCTGAGCAATTTTCCACATTACTGTGTGGTTGCCAGTGTTATAACTGTACTGGAACAGTTTGGTAGGGTCATGTCATGTTTAACAGCGCAAATGTTTGGTACTATTGCCAGAACATTGTTAGGGCTCCGTCTTTTCAGCATCCAGTGCCTTCAATGGAGTGAATCAGATAGACTGAAGACTAGCATCTGTGATGCTAGGGATCTCAGGAGGAGACAGAGATGGATCAATCACTGGGTATTACTGGTTGAATATGGCTGTTTGCAAATGCTTTGGTCTTGTCTTTTGTGCTGATATGCTGTGATCCCCCATCATTGAGGATGGGGATATTTGTGGAGTTTCCTCCTTCAGTTAGTTGCTTAACTGTCCACTACAATTCATGACTAAATGAAACCAAACTTAAAATACTGAATACTTCTGAATTGCAACATTAAACTGACCAATTTTTCCAATATATGATGTTTACTGATCAAATAGCTATTGAGCCCAGGTTGACATCAGATTGTGCCTACTTTTGCCTATTAGATTGTGCAATTACCCATATCCTTCATAATCCAGTCCTTTAAACAAAAACATGTAGTTCTTGTCGTGCCCAGATTTCTTAATTAGTGGTTTGTTTGATTAGAATTTTTTGGGCCTAGAGATTTGGGATGAATTATCATTAGCAATATTACTTATATCTCAAGTTTAGTATTTATCCATTTGTGCATCATTGGAGATACATCTCGTTGGAGATCCATTACAATGAGACCCTTGCGGCACCCTGGATACACTCAAGTGGTTTGTGGAGATGAGAAGCTTGGACAATCCAAAATTATAGGGTCAATGTGAGCACAGCTCCATCTTTGCATCTGAAGAAAGCAATGTTCCACTCATCATAAAACAGTACATCTTCTGATTTGTTCTGAGAAATATCCTCTCCCCTCTCTGGCAGTCCTTAAAAATCAATCCAGCACTGTCAGACCCTCAACTTGCTCTGAAATGTTATATGGTTTCTCCCATACTACCTGAAATGAACTTTGCTCCAACTTCCAACAAGTTCCCCTTCATAGTCCTGTTAAATCCAAGGAATTCTCCTCTGGATGCTCCAATGGTCATTATTTGGTCTTTCTTCAATTCCCCTGTAGATGTTGCAAAACTACTGGATGCTACTCCAATAATGCCACATGCCAGACTTTCCTCCTACTTGCTACCAAATGCTAGGTGATGAATGATTTGGTTGCACTACTCAAAGACACTAATACACAAAAACAGCTTTAGAGAAGAGTAATCAGAATTATTCCAGCTTTCAAGGAATTAAGTAAGTCTCAAATGACTTGCTTTCTTCTTACATCATAAACACAACTGAAAGGGACATGATACAGGTCTTTAAAATTATACACATATGCAAATAAGGAAGCATGGAAGGTTAAGAAATATTTAAATACACTTAGTTATGGATGTTGTTAATTTTTGGGAAAGAGCCAACTGGTAGTTCTTAGGGCTAGAGCTACACTTATGGACTCACTGCTGCAAGAACAATAGCTTGATGCTGATGGACTCCTCAGTTACTTCAGTAGTATTGTTGCAGAGGAAAATTAATCTTGTGAAAAGAAATTCCAAACTGTGAAATACAATTGTTGCAGCTGCTAATTTTATTTGTTTACAGATTTTCTTCCATGTTGAAATGCAAAGAATTTTACAAAGTATTGATCTCCATTCTAAGACAAAGATACTGAAAGTTGACCAAAATATTCAGAATCGAATTGTGATTTATCATATATGTCAATAATCTTTGATCTGTTCAGTATAGTAGTTGCAGTCAATAATCCTGTGGTTTATACCTTCGAAAAAGATTGCTGTGAGAGATCATGGTTGGGGAACTTCAGACGATAACAGTGATGGCAGGTTGTCAAGTGCACCAATCTCTGAAACAAATAATGTTCAGTCATATTAAGATTGGAACATAAAACAAAATTTTATAAGCATAGCAAAGAGAACAACACAATGCAATCAAAGTATTTTACTTGTAGTTTCCACTTCAGATACTAATTGTAAAACAAGTGACAGTACTCTTCTGGGAATATTGTATTTCTATTTATAGTTTAAATAGCAGCCAAGATCCCACTGAAAAGAGCAATCTCCAAAAAAAGTTTACATTTTTCTACCCCACATGACATTCATGCATAATTCGAAGGTGCTGTGAGGTTGCCCCCAAAATTCACAAGGAGAATTGTTAAGGAAAACAAAAATAATTTTAAGGGGTTTATATTTGTATTGGTAAACTTAGAAACAAGATTTTGTTTTAAGTGGGTTTAATTTAAGGTTTCTTCTTAAGGAAGAAAAAAGCTTAGTTAGATTCATGCTGGACAAAGCTGCTTGTATGTGTGTGGGTTGCTTGTGTTTACAGATGGCCATAACGTGAAGAATAAATGGGCCAGCAGAAGTATGCAGGCATTGCTCAGCAACTGGGGGCTCTTTTAAGGGTAGAAAAGTTTTAAGTTTTCATTTTAGCTAGATATATTGCAGTTGGAGACAGGAGAGTGGGGAGTGAACATCTATCAACTCTATCAACTCTGCCAGGAGAAGGATGCAGGCTTCCCAAGGTAAATTTGCAGTCTAGATGGTCAGGAAATTAGGACATAATTAACGTCTTAAGACAAATGAAGTGAACAGAGACATCAGAAGATTTCAAGGAAGAGTAAATAAAGTGTTCTGAGTTAAAGAGACAATTGCAGCAACCAGATTTAAAGTGGGATTGTACCATTGTGCAACCATGGCACCCTTGACAGACTAGGAATTAAGCATTAAAAAGCAATTATGAACAGTTTGTACAGCAGTCAAGACAAAGAAATCACAAAGAGGTTGGTTCAAATTCTATTCTGGATTTTCTGTTAAAAGTAGAGTGGAAGCTATGTTTAAAAGTGTAATTTTGAAATCCAGGATTGGATTTTGGAATGCAAATTGCTCAGGGAAAGCATAATAATGAGAGAATGGGTGGGATTTTATGGCCTTGCTTGACCCCAGACTGAAGAATCCTGCCCGAGGTCAATGAACTTTCCCATTATCTGCTCCTTGCCTGCTCTGATTCTTGTGGCGGATAGGGCAGTAGAATTCTGGCGAATATTTGAAAATGTGTTTTTGGGAGTAGAATTTGGAAATTCATGTGACAATCATCTGGGGCGATTCTGAGGAGAAATCCACAGACACTAACTTGGGTTCAGAGCAGAGTACGTGTATTTGACCAGTCATTTTGTGTGCTTGAAAGGGACTCTGTAACTGTTGAGCTAAAGAGTAAAGGAGTATTCTTTCATAATCCAATTTTTTCATGTTTATTTTTTTCTTGTTAAAACTAATTAAAAGTCCTGTGACTCTTTTCTCCATATTTTCTAAAAAAGTAAAAGTTAAGGTCTTTTGAGCCATGGTTCCATTCTGGAATCTACTCATCCAGTTATATCAACTGGGATCATATCAGAAAGACTTGTTTCATGAGAAAAAGTGGAAATGAGGGCAAAATGTTAAAATTGTAGCATCACCACCCTTAATCTTGCCAAGATTAGATTCTCACTGACTATATCCATTCTATGTTACAAGTTATGCATCCCATATATGTCATGTATTAATCTCAGCAAATGCATTTAATCACAATCATTTTTATATCCAATCCAAGTATTAACCTCATCTAATTCATGTTCAGTCACTGATCTTCACTGTAACTCAGGTCACCACTCACCTAGCCCATTTCTAATCTGTTACTAACTTTTCCTCAATATCAATTCACCCATCTTTCATCCTGGTGTTGAATCCATTTCAATTGCCTATTATATTTTGTAATAAATCAAACCATCAACCTTTTCCATGGTTATATTTGTACTGGAGAGGACACAAACACCCAATGCCATCAACTCTAGTAGATATTTGGTTACCTACTGTGTAATCCAACACCATTGTCTATCTCCCTTCAATTATTAAATCTATCTGCAATTACCTTACTTATAGAACCCTACAGTGCAGAAACAGGCCCTTCAGCCCATCGAGTCTGCACCAAACACAATCCCACCCAGGCCCTACCCCCATATCCCCACATATTATACCCACCAATCCCTCTAACCTCCGCTACCCTGAACACTAAGGAACAATTTCTTAGCGTGGCCAATCAACCTAACCCGCACATCTTTGGACTGTGGGAGGAAACCGGAGTACCTGGAGGAAACCCACGCAGACATGAGGAGAATGTACAAACTCCACACAGACAGTGACCCCAGCTAAGAATCCAACCCAGGACCCCAGAGCTGTGAAGCAGCAATGCTAACCACGGTGCTACCGTGCCGCCACGTACTACACATTCACATTACATATTAGATATGTAATATCTAATAAAATTTCAATGCTATTACTAAACCTTAACATTCATTAATTGTCAAACTTGCCTATGTTCTTTGGACTCTAAATGCTTCCTGACTCTCCAGTCAGCTTTTTCCCTCAACCTCTGTTACGTGCTTACATATGTACTCATTGAATATTATTATTTACAAGAACTCAAAAGAGCTATGAATAGTTAACAGGAACCTCTTAAATATGATTAACTGAAAACTGTTTTAAATAATTTGTATACTAATGATAATCTGTAAATATCTATCAGGTGAACATGAGCAGATAAAAAAAACAAATCAGGAATAAAATGGTTGGCATGCTGGTGTATCATATTTTATGATGTGGAGATGGCAGCGTTGGACTGAGGTGGGCACAGTAAGAAGTTTCACAACACCAGTTTAAAGTCCAACAGGTTTATTTGGTAGCACAAACTTTCAGAGTGCTGCTTCCTCATAAGGTAAGTCACTGGATGAAGGAGCAGTGCTCTGAAAGCTCATGCTATCAAATAAACCTGTTGGACTTTAACCTGGTGTTGTGAGACTTCTTACTGTATCATATTTTAGTAATAGGTACTATTGATAGTAATAGAGCAGGAGGGGAAAACCGTAATCATGTGCCACTATTCAATTATATTGTGGCTGATCAGAAATAATTAATTCCATCTACCTGCCTTGGCTCTTTGTATCCTTGATATAGCAAGTGTGTTTTCAATATCAAATATTCTTACCTTTTAGGTGCAAGTATGTAAGAAGTTCAATGGCCAATTGAACAGCACTTTCATCACCAAGGGTTTGCAGCAAGTCATCTAGAAAATGCACATTAAAGTTCATATTTAGTCTAGAAATGTTTTATTTTCCTTTCTCGTATAGCAAATGCACAGAATATAAAATGCAAAAAATTATCACAACCATTACATTGTGAGAATCAGATGCAATGCAGACAAACTTCACTCATTGAGCATCGTATTTTAGAAAGGAAAACATTGTTGTACAGTCAATTAATCACTCCAATTATTCCTGCAATACTGAATTTGCAAATTGTTCAGACACTTTAACCAATCTCAAACATTCTATGTGCAGCCCTTTGCAATGATTTGTGAACAAATTATTCTGTTTAAGAAATCATCCAATACAAACATTTTGTGGATAATAATTTATTTGTTCCTATTTGTTCCATCACTTCCATTCACATGGAATGCAAAACTGATAATTTGGCTCAGTTCTGCTTTGCTCCATAATTCGGGGAGAAATATATATTTAAAATAGTGGAATAACTTCTATTACCGTGTTTAATTTCATCTTCAAGTGGAAGTTCACGTTTGCCAGCAAGGCCAAACTTTTCATTTAAGGATCGGTGATTGCCCACAGCATCTATGAGGAAGACAAACTGGTCAACACAACTACAGAAATCTAAACATCTTGGCTATTAAATTTTCCCAGAGAATTAGTGCTTTTGAGTAAGCACATACAATATATTTAATATTGTTAATGGCTCAATATCTATCCAGCAAGTATATTTTATACTATAGAATCATAGAATGATTACTAGAATGTGCAAGGAGTTTTTTGCGCAAGTTTTTCTGCTCTTATTTTATGGCAGTGAATCATGCTGGAATGTATTTCTTAGAGCACTTGGAAGCCTTGTCCAAGTGCTCATTTTAAGTGGTTGAATATAGGTAATGCATTTTGGTAGGTTATTCAATTATGGAGGTCAAGCTCAGATATCGACCAATGTACAATTTCCAGCAGGAGTCTGGATAGCAACCTATAGCAAGAATCCCAGCTGTTTTGTCCGTTCTCTAATCCAGCAGTACAGAGCTAACTTACAAATTAATTTTGAACATATAAGCAGTACATATTTTGGGAGGCGAGATTCTGTGACAGTTTGGCAATTGGTATGTCAACTAATTTGAATAAAGACTGAAAAAATAGTAAATCGTAACATATGGTCAACTCACATGATCACAATGATGTATGAAAATAATTTGTTTGTAAACTGTAATGAAATATTTGTCATTTAATAACTCAAATCTTCCACCCATCACATGTTTAATATTTTGTTCCATCCTCCCCTCATTTCAATACTTGTTTAAAGCCCATCACATCTTACTTTTTCCCCAGTCTGTCATTGACCTAAATAATTATTTTTCCTCCGCAGATGCTGTCTGACTTTCACTATCTTCTGTTTATCTTGGATGTTCACTATTTGCAATATTTTGTTATTGAGGAAGATGTTGTTTTTCCTGACTTTTTCAGTCAGCCATTAATGACTCCAACAATATAACTACTATAGCATTCTTATTAAAAATCATAAATCCAGCTGCTTCAACATCTGTTAGATATGCTGCTAAGAATAAAACTGCGCTATATAAAGGAGCAAACTCCCAGATTACATCTAATGTTTGTACTGAATGAGATGATGTCAGCCAGGACAGATGTGATCAGTACAAATACACTGGTCATAGAGCTAGAATAAAGTTTGAGGTATCCACGTTTGATTATTACTTAGTGCTTCCTGTTGGAAAGCACACAAATATGACTGTGGCGGAGGCTGTGGGGTTGTCACTGATAGAACTATTTTTCATCATAAACAATAGCATTCTTAAGAGATAATAGTCTTATAAAAAGACAGCAATAAAAAGTAAAAATTGAGATATCTCAGATTTTTTTTCCAGGCAGGTTCCACTAAAAACCTCTCATACCCCCAATACTACATCTAGACATAATTGGAGAACTTTTTTTTAGTTATACTGTCTCAGGATGTGTGTATGACTTAGAATGCTGACACTTTTTGCCCACTCCTCATTGCCTTGGAGAAGGTGGTGGGTCATTTGCTTAAACCACAACCAAGTGATAAAAGATGCTCTCATATTGCCATTAAATAGAGTGTACCACAAATTGAAATACTGATGAGATATTTAATTGACAGGATGTATTACAACTTAGAAATAGGAATAAAGAATTGACATTTCTCAAACAGAAAGCACAAATTCGAAACATTTACCATTTGCAGTAAGTATACTCACGTGGTCCTAGTAAGTACCCTGCACTGTTTAATGTCCAGCCCCTTTTTTCTTTTGCCTGCTGAAAAAATATCTCAACATTACCTTTTATACACCATGCGATGTACCAGAATAATACCCATCAAATCTATTTCCATTACAAAGCAAAACAAAAAGCAGGCATTGTAAGCAGGAAAGTTTCAAGCATTCTAGTTAACCTTTTGCAAAGGATGTAAATAATGCAGGGCACAGTCAGAACCAAACCACAATGTTTTGATGATGCACTATTCATCACAGAGTTGAAACTCAAGTTTGCTGGAACTCATTTATAATGAGGAACAAATTAAAGAATTCAGTCAGACACATAAAAATGTTTTATTTATAAAATTGAGATCTGAAATAATTTCCAAATCTAATTTTGTTTTGAATTCTGTTTTGAGTAAGAGAAAAGAGTGGTTGGTGAGGAAATGTGGAGCGTCTAGCTAGCTGCAATGTAAAATCCAAGTTGACATCATTTGGAAAGATGTGGCTCCAAATAAATAGATAAATCAGCTGATATATGTTTCTATGATAAATGATGTATACAAAAAGAAAAGTTCACATTTGAAAAATTACTGCAGGTTAACTAGTGCCCATAAAACTGCACCCCGGCAAGAGTCCTTACCTACCTGTTTTGTGTTAATCCTAAATTTTAGGATTAGGATGCTGTTCTGAGCAGCTGAAACTGGTGGGGTGCAATCATGTCATGGATTACAGTTGTACTGTTAAACTCTAACCTGAGTATAGAAATGCTAACCTGAGTGCAAAAACCGCTGCAACTTTCCTGGCAGGTCATGACAATGAGAAGGTGACCACTACTCTTTAAAAACTTCCCTTATCAGTCCACGAGGAGCAGTGTGTTTTTCCACGTCACACATGGAAAGTTTAGATCACCCCTGGTCTGGAATTGATCTCTTCCCTCACACCACTCGCTCCCGAATGCTCATGATTTTCTTTCCCATTAATCCTTTCCTGTCCTAGATGAATATTCTCCTATTGCCCAAACTTCCACTCATATAAATAGACCAGCGGTCACTGTCACTTTTTGGACAGACAGCGACTTAAGCCTATGGGAGTTAAGTTGCAGACTCACAATGCCACACACATTTAGTGCCCAAATCCCTATCCAAATCTTTTTCTCCGTTAATTTTCCCTTATTTGATGATTATATACATACTCCACCCAAAGGCAGTTCTTGGCTCATCACCTGCTGATTTCTTCCTCCTGAGCTGTACCTTTGGCAGTTTTTTTTTGTCGGTTTCCACCTCAAGGGCAGGCTGAGGAGGCACATCCGAAGTGTACCTCAGCTGGATTGGAAAGCCAACTGCTGGTATTATTCTGAACCATACATTAGTCATCTAGCTAAGAATTAAACAAGTAAGACATCAAATGCAAACATTTCATAGTAACATTCATTGTATACTATAGCCATATATCCTATATTTATAGTTACAATACTCAAAAGTCAGAAATAAATACACAAAATCAATAGAATTAAAAGGGATAAATTAACATTTTGAATTGTGACATCTGAACACTAATAAATAAAAGATTGTTTTCAGCAAAGGTCCTTAATCTGACTCTTCGTAATCTTTTGAATACTAACCTTTATCTTAGAAGTTAAGAAATCTGCCAAGCGTTTGAAACATTGCTTTGGCATCACATTGTCAACATTACAGTATTTTTGCGTGAGGTTATACTGTGTGACAGGTTTCTTTGTTTTTTAAGACAATCCTCAAATTCTATGGAAAAGGCCCTAAATGGGTAGCGCTAGTACGAAGTAACAGGCACAATCGCCGAATTAAACGAGATAATAAAGCATTTAAAAGTAAATGTAGGAACTTTAAGAACTCACCGAGAGGACTAACCCAAAAGACTGGGAAACGGCGACACACAACACTAGAGACAGACCCAAGATACTGGCAAAGCGAGACATCTGAAAGTGAGGGGAGGAAGAAAAATAGAATTCGTAAGCACTACCTCAGAGAAAGAGAAAAAATCATTTCAAAGATAATAAACTTAATATAAAATTATTTATCCGACCATTGTTATCTTACCCTGTTTTCCTCGTGGAGCGTTTTCTTCTGAATTCGATTGTTTGATGTATTTCAGCGATCGAAGCCCCGAGAGTTGCTGAATTAACACGTTTGCCTCCTGACTGGAGCAATAGCTGCCATAACACAGAAATTGTTGCAAAGACGGAGCAGACTGAACACTTTTATATGGGCAGCCGACCGCACCACCAATCTCCCGCCCGCGTCACGAGCTCTATTTTCTCTGTATGTCACCCCCATTAGAACCAAAATTGCACCAATTAAATTAAATATACTTTTAGGTAATTTGGCTGCAGATAGACACGAAGCAGATAATTACATTTGACGAATGCGCTGTCCAAAGCCTGGCTGCCCAAAGAGTAAAATGCCTGGTGTACACTAGATATGTTATCTCGCACTTCTAATCACATACTTCTGTATCTACAGGCACACATATTTAGAAAATATTTTCTATCCTCTTCAGAACTTTATTTTATATTTGTCATGCTTGACTGGAATAGTTCCTAAATTTAGTAAAACGTTCACATCCCTTATTCAGAAATAGGTATTAAAATATTTATTTTCTCCTTCACATGGCTAGTGAACCGGTATTACAGATCAAAACATCTGTGCTTTCAATACGTTTAACCTTGAGTATAGATTGGATTTAAGAGCACTTTATTTCCTGTCGCTAGTCGTTCCAGAGCTGAAGTACAAACTGATTATAATTTCGACTTCAAATCAAGATTTACAGACTTCAGAAGTATACTTTGACTCGTTCATGAGATTAAGCATTTGTAAATTATTAAACGACTTATGTGCAGACTGCAGAATCAGTTCCCGCGAAACATCTATTGAGGAATATCCAGCAGAGGTATTCATCACACATTTTTACATGGAGAATTGTTGGGGGGGGGAGGGGGGGAAGGGGAGGTGGGGAGTTGCGCCTGGAAGTATCTGCCCGGGAGGTCGTGGAAGCAGATACCATAGCGACTTTTAAGGGGCGTCTTGACAAATACATTAATAGGACGACAATACAAAGAACAAAGAAAATTACAGCAAAGGAACAGGCACTTCGGCCCACCAAGCCTGCACCGACCTGCTGCCGGACTTAACAAAAACCCCCTACCCTTCCAGGGACCACATCCCCCTATTCCCATCTCATTCATGTACTAGAGGCCCCGTACTGTATTCGCTTCCACTACCTCCCCCGGCAACGAGTTCCAGGCATCCACCACTCTCTGTGTAAAAAAATGCGCCTTGTAGGTCCCGAGAAGGGGGTTTATTTCAGTCGGGCAGCTTGGTCAGTGCAGGTTTGAAGGGCAGAAGGGCCTGTTCCTGTGCTGTAATTTTTTTTGTTCTTAATCTACAGTGCAGATGGAGGCCATTTGGCCCATGGAGCCTGCACCTACAACAATCTAACCCATTTCCTCTCCCCATAACCCCACATATTTACTCTTCAAGTCCCCCTGACACTAAGGGGCAATTTATCATGACTACTCAACCTAACCCGCATATTTTTGGATGAGCCAATCTTGGGGATTAAAAACTGGCAGATTTTAGGTGGAAAGGAATGGGGTTGGGCTGGTTGGGGGGAGGGGGCTGGGTATGGGATTCCACCTTTGAAGTTTTGGGGAAATAGAAGGTACTGACGCAAAGAATCTTAGTTTCAACATCGTAAGCATGTGATGGTGTGTTTACTGCGAAAGTCCACGTTGCTGTGACAACATACACGTTAAAATCTGTGGCTGTGGATAGTGATGATAGAAGCTCTAGTTTTCTTCCTATCACATATCTGATCAGGGATCTCTCCCTATCTTACTACCTGCCTGCTATTGGCATGTGTAGAAATAATTTGCAGGTTGATATCAATTTGTTTGGCTGTATTATGAAGTGGCTCAAACCCCAGAGCTTCTGACTCAGAGATAAAATTCTATCCACTGCCCCGCAGACTACCCTCTAGATTCATAGCGGTGTGCGATATATGAAGTTCGAAGTAATGGCTCTAAATAATTCTTTGTTACAGTAAAAGCCTTTTTTGTATAGTGTTTAGTCCTCAGAATGTCTGCAAGCCCTGCACATCTAATCAGTTGTTTTTTTGAATGGTATCATGTCAAAGCAAAGTATCAAGCAATTTGTATACAGCAAGATTCCAAAATCAGCAAAAGAGAAACATGATTTTGGCAGTGAAAATCAGCAAAAGAGAAACATGATTTTGGCTTTTGAATAGAACACTATTCAGGTACAGCGGGCAAAATCATGCCCATCGTGACGATAATTTAAAGGGGAGACATAAAGACAGAATTGCAGACAATCGTGGAATGAAATAAAAACAGAAAATGCTAGAGACGGTAAGTCTGAGTGTTTCCAGATCAGACCATATCTATGGAAGGAAACGTTCTAAGTCGCTGTCGTCTGCAATATTTTGCTTTTGAACGAAGAGAACTGGTACACATGGGCCGGGGATAGAACGAAATAAAATACAACTATAGAAAAAAAGGGAGAATGGCGCAAAAACCGAAAGCGAGCCGGAAAACAGCTACAGATATGGAGGTGGAGAGAAGAAGACAGCAAAGCGACAAAGACGCGTGAGAAACATCCTTGAGGAAAATCACACGTGATGTTAGAGATATCGTGACAAGGGGACGAGACGCGCTGGGGTGCACGGGCCGCATGCACAGTTCTATTCCTTGTTCAAACGTGTTTGGCGTTCGGAGCGCGTGGCGCTTGGTGAACTGCCGGACGGGGAGCCAACACCAAAGGGACAATCATGGGCGTGCTGCTCAACGTAACGACGGGCCTGCCGTGGCACGCCGTTGGTGAAGGCGACGACCTGGTTAACATAACCAGTTCGGACTTGGGAGTATTTGAGAGCAACACGTTGAAAATGAACTTACGCTTCAAAAGAACCACCTTGCATATCGTCGGTGAAGACCTCCCGAACGTCATTCTCTTCATCTTTGGAAGCTTTCTGTTCGGAGGTAAAGTCATGGCAGTCATGAGAATGGGGAGGACTCTGAGCGCCTGACTTTGTAGGCAAATATCAACGGTAACCCACTACCATCGGACCGGCCAAAGAGCATGAGCGCCTGTTGTTAACCGGAGGCAGGTGTCAGGTTGATTCAAACAGCCCCCACGCTGGTGAGAGTAGAGTCTTTGTGACAGAGATGGATGGTACCAACGGCGTCAGGGTTTAAGTGGAAGAAATTGTGACTCGTTTAAGACTGGATGTTACACAAACAAGTGTTTGTGAAAACAATGAACTAGGTAGATCTAAGTGTCATGAGTGAACATTTGAAATCTGATGCCATGTCTTTACATGATGTTGAAGGGTAGTACAGAATATGGGACCAGACTGAGATCTTTGTGGCCTTAGTGGGATAAGAGAGCCATTGATGGAGATGCCCTAACTTTGCTCAGTTAGATAAGAACAAAACCAAGCCAAGGCAAGTTCCACTCAAAACTGGACAGTATCTAAAACTGGGCAGGGTTGGAAAGGTATTGTAGGAAGATTGGTGTATTGTATCAAAGGATGAATTGGGATGGTGCCCCATGACTGCAGTGATTTTGATTAAGAATAATTCAATGCTGTGGCAAGAGTGAGATTTGATTGGAAAGGTTTAAACATGGCGCTGCAAGAAAGCAATGATAATGCAATTGGTGATATACATGGGCCTTCAAAGGACTTTTGATAAGGCACCTAGTACACTCATGACTAAGGTTGTCAGGGGATGAGTACAGGATGGCAAGCAAACTGACTGTAAACAGATAACAAACAGTGGAGGTTAACATTTAGTTATTGAGACTGGTGGAAGTGGTGTTCTGTAGGTATCATAGCTGGAACCACTGTTCATCATTTAAAGAAATTAGCTGGACTTCAATCTGAAATATGACATCAAAATTTATGGAGGACACTAAGTTATAGGTATAATTAATACTGAGGAGGATTATGACAAAATACTAGAAGACATTTATAAACTTGCAGAATGTGTAAGTGGCAAATTCATTTTGATATGATTAAGTGTGAGATGGGGCATTTTGATAGGAATAAGGAAGCCACGTATTGCTGGGAAAATAAGACACTAAATTAGGTAAGAAGAGTAAAGAGAACTTGGGGTAGAGGAGGGTTGAGCTATGAGGAGAGGCTGAATAAACTAGGCTTGTACTCGTTAGAGTTTAGAAGAATGAGGGGAGATCTCATTGAGACGTATAAGATGATGAATGGGATGGATGGGATAGAGGTGGAGAGACTCTTCCCGCTCAGAAAGGACAGTAGGACTAGGGGGCACAGCCTCAAGATAAAGGGGGGGCGGTTTAGGACGGAGTTGAGGAAGAACTTCTTCACTCAAAGGGTGGTGAATCTCTGGAATCCTCTGCCTGTTGAAGTGGTGGAGGCTACCTCGTTAAATATTTTTAAGAAGAGGGTTGATGGGTTTTTGATAAGAGAGGGGATTAAGGGTTATGGGGAGAGGGCGGGAATGTGGAACTGAGCCACGACAGATCAGCCATGATCTTACTGAATGGCGGGGCAGGCTCGAAGGGCCAGATGGCCTACTCCTGCTCCTATTTCTTATGTTCTTATGTTCTTACAAATAAATAAATAACTACAGCTTAATAAATCAATAAAATGCTAGCAAAGCACTGACCTTTTCTAGAATGATAGAATTTGATACATCAGATTTACCTTAAATTGATATAAAGCCTTAATTAGATCACACTTGGAATACTGTGCAAAGTTCTGGTCCCCATAATACAGAATTAAATATAAGTATTGAAAAATGTACAAAAATGATTTACAGGGATGACACAAGAACTGAGAAGGTGCAACTATCAGGTAGGAATTCTTTCCTCCAGAGGAGAGAAATTTAAGAGGTGACCTGATAGAGGTCTTTGAAATTGTGAAGGAGTTTGATAGCGTAGATACAGATGGAGTTTAGTAAGGCGTTTGACAAAGAGCCACATGAAGTTTATTAAGAAGATGGAAGTCCATGGAATTAATGAAAAGCGGTGGTATGGATCTGAAACTGACAGAAGGTGGTGGGTGGATATTTTTCAGAATGATAGCATAAATTGCAAAGCTGTTTCCAGAACTAAGGTCAGCTCTGAATCTGTTAATTTTTTTTTAATAAATGACCTGGACCAGTTGTCAGCAATATTTTTATCCAAAAAACCTTTGTAAAAAGTAAAAATCCTAAAATGAAAACTATTAGCTGCCTCAAAATGAAAATTTGATATTTCTAAACCAAATAGTTGTTAAATTGCCAAGTGTCCAGAATGCATGATTTGCAAATATAATTGATAAAATGTAAGTATTGAATTCATGAGGCAATAGAAAAATTCAAAATAGACCTAACTGAATTATCACATCATTTAACTTTATTTTCTATATGTAAGAGGGGATTCAGAATGACTTGGGACCAAAGATCAGCAAATCAGAGTAGATAAGATACAGAAAGAGTTATAAAGCACACAAAATATACTGCTTGCATAGAGGTACATATAACCATTGTTAGAGATTTAGACATATATGTTTGAAAACATATTCTGTATTAAAAACATATACCTTTGTTAACAGCATAATGCTCAGAAGGCACGATAGAGAGTAATTAAGTAAAAAGAACCACATTCCTTAAAACAATGCTGATGCAGAGCAAAAGGAAGAACAATTCTCATCTGTGATCTCCAGACAACCCTTATGAGTGGGACACACATTGAACCAAGGTCACTGGATAAGCATGCCTAGTAAACATCAGGAGACTATGTGTAAAATTTTTAAGGTCCATGAGCTGATCACGCAGTGCCCAAGAGTGAATGTTATTGGCCAAGGTATAGAATATATACTTATAATGATTGGCTCATACCCCGTTGGGGTGGGCAAATAGCTTTTGAAAATTGTATAATTGCAGAACTAAGAGTAATGTAATTTCAGAGTTGATTTGGAATTGCTCCAAACCACTCTTCCTCATACGTTGACTAAGCTCGGAAAATAAAGAATGTCTTTTACCAGAGCATTGTCTCTGCAAGTCTTTGTGTTAGCTGAGTCGTAATTAAGAGGGAAAATCCCCTACATGAAATACAGAGGCTCTGAAAAGTGTTCTTACACTACGTATTGGTCAGCAGATATGTTTTGAAACAAATTTTAGTTAAGATGCATAGAATTAAGACATTATTTCAATTATTGATTCTTATGGTATGATAAAGCTAATAGCATATTCAGAATAATTTATTGTATGCTGTATATCGGAAACAGTAGTGGTTGCAACCTTCAAACCCGCTTTTCTAAGGGGCATCGGCCTGAAGTTTTCGTGAAGTGGTAATCACTGTTGGATTGCTGCTCTCTCTTGCTTACTATGTGACAAAAGAGCTCTGCACTTCTGGCCAGGTCTTCCAATCCTGACCTCTTCAGAAATACAGAATAGTCTTCTATCAAGTTGCTTCCTTTAGTTTAAGTATTATTCGTTGTTAAAATGTAAGCTAATTCATTTGTTATAATTAAATTGACATCTCACTGAGGACGTGGAAACCTTTACGTAGTCAAGCAGATGAAAAATGGACAGATGGAAAGGAAGTATCGCAGGGAGCACATGAGGTTCCAGTGGAAGGTTCATTTAGAAGTAAGGAAAACACAAGTAAAAATACAAGAACATTTTTATTGGCCCAAACTACATAAAGATACAGCAGAATTTTGCTGTACATGCCGCATATGTCAGGTAATAGGATGACCTCAATTGGTAATCAAACCTGCACCCTTAATATCCTTTCCAGCATTTGAGGAACCTTTTACGAGGGTCCAAGTTGGTTGTGTTGGACCCCTCTCTAAAACAAAAAGTGTGAATCAGTATTTGTTGCTCACAATGAATATGTCTACTAGATTTCCACAGGCAATTTCATTAGGTAGTAATATAGCTAAAAGGATTCTGGAGGAATTATCTAATTTTATGACCAGATATGGACTATCCACAGAAATCCAATCAGATCAAGTTTTACATTAAAGTTATTCAGGGGAGTTATGGATAGCTTAGGAATAAAGCAACTTAAATCAACCATATACCATCCAGAAGCACAGGGAGTGTTAGAACAATGGCATCAAACTTTAAAGACCATGTTGCAAACCGAGAACAAAGAACAGCACAGTGCAGGAAACAGACCCTTCGGCCCTACAAGCCCATGCTGCCTATTTTAACACTCAGTGAGTGCTTTATTCAAGTCTTTCTTCTACCTACGACTTTTGTCTACCTCTAGTGGACTCCACAATAAAGGGGTGCAAATTTAGGGAATTATGTGTGCGTCAGATTAAGGGAGATCCAATTTAGGGACAATTTATTGACACCAATCAGCCTAAAAGCACGCTTTTGGGGTGTGGGAGGAAACCGGAGCACCCGGAGTAAACCCATGCAACCGCGGGGAGAATGTGCAAACTCCCACAGAAATTGACCCAAGCCGGAGATCCGACCTGGGTCCCTGTAACTGCACAGCAAACAGTGATAGTCACTGAGCTGTCGTGTTGCCCATCAATTGGTCCAGATTAAGCGTACACTAACGGACGTGAAGCACTAGGCAACTCTCGAAGCGACATCCAAGAGCAGCCCTTGCACGACCCACCGCGTGTATGCTCCTTGTTCGTCAACAAGCGGACCGAATTGCCTGTGGATGTAAAAAGGAGACATCAATAAAACATACAACAGACTATACAGACGTTAATGGAAGATCCCCAATAGCTCCAATGTAAGAGACAGGTGAGCCTTAAAATTTGTTGGACGGCTGATGGGAATCTATTAATTCCCAGGAATGTCCTGAGGCTCTTGATCTTCAACTAGAACATTCTTTTGTATCCCTCCATCTCCAGTCTGCTCATCTAGGTAAGTGTTAAACAACCCTAGCGTGTCTGCCTCTACCACCATACTTGGCAGTGCATTCCAGGCCCCCACAACCCTCTAAAACATCCCTCTAACATCTGAGTTATATCTTGACCCTCTTACCTTGAGCCTGTGACCCCTCATGATTTTTGCATCCAACCTGGGAAAAAGCTTCCCACTGTTCACTTTATCTATACCCTTCATAATCTTATACACCTCTATTAGGTCTCCCCTCATTCTCCGTCTTTCCAGGGAGAACAACCCCAATTTGCCCAATCTTTCCTCACAGCTAAGACCCTCCATGTCAGGCAGCATCCTGATAAACCTCCTCTGCACTCTCTCCAAGGCCTCCATGACCTAGAGTCGGGATTATCCATATGATTGGAATAAAGGAATTCCATTGATACTTTTTGCAATGTGCCTAACAAATTAACAAAATTCAGTCCCTCTGAATTGATTTTTTGTCATGAGGTAAGAGGACCACTTAAATTGATCAAGGAGTAATTGGTCATCAGCATTCTGAGACTACATTGATGGACTATGTGTCAAACTGTAAGGGGAGATTGACAAGGGATGGTGAGTTGGCTAGGTAGTATTTAAAAGTGGCAGAGTACATGATGAAAAAAGTGGATGAGAAATCAAAAATTTGTAATTTTACTCATGGGGATAAAGTATTAGTGCTATTACTAGTAGTAGGTGAACCATTAAAAGCAAGATTTAGCAGGCCTTATCAAATCAAAAGAAAATTGAATGAGGTGAATTATTTGATATGAACACCAGATACTCACAAGAGTGTGACATGTTAATATGTGCAAACAATATTTTGATGGGGATGGAAAGCAGAAGTGGGATGTGTTAGTTGTTACCAGAGTGGAAAAACAAATTCAGATGCTTCTAACTTTGACATTCCTCAAATTAGATTGAATAATGAGGAAGTGATCAGAAATTAGGATAAATTATTGAATTCAGAAGAAGTTGATGTTTGATCAGTCTGAGACACAGCTGTAGAAAGTCTCGATCAAACACTACGAAAGGCTGGTGGATAGTTACAAATCTTATTGAAGGCATGAATGGGTGCAAATGAGAGCAATGTAAAATTGGTTTAGACAGAAATGGAGAATGGATTACTGGACAATGATGTGGATAGCGAAAGTGAGCAATTGTGAACAGTTGCAAAAATCGCTGACTGATTTGGAGCCTGTTCCTGAGTTGTTAAAATTAACTGAGCATAAACTGCAGTACTGTAAACAAAAGCCCATCAGCTATGAGAAGAAAATGTAGATCAATCAGCAGTCATATATGATCTCAAGATGGTGATTGAGGAGCAGAAGTATTTTACTACTGCAGTCAGAAGAAAAGGGCAACAACGTGAACTAAGACTATTTGATGAATTTGGACCATCATTCCAAATGAACTGCCAGGATAATGAATCTATACAGCTTGCACAGCGATGGATACCCAGAGAAACAGCACTGTTCATAACTAATGTTCGAATTATGATGGTTTTTGCAACAGCATAACTATCGCAATGATCGCTAAAACGAATTGCAAGTTGAGGGGCTTGAGCTATGAAGAGAGGCTGAATAAACTAGGCTTGTACTCGTTAGAGTTTAGAAGAATGAGGGGAGATCTCATTGAGACGTATAAGATGATGAATGGGATGGATAGGATAGAGGTGGAGAGACTCTTCCCGCTCAGAAAGGACAGTAGGACTAGGGGGCACAGCCTCAAGATAAAGGGGGGCGGTTTAGAACGGAGTTGAGGAGGAACTTCTTCACTCAAAGGGTGGTGAATCTCTGGAATTCTCTGCCCGTTGAGGTGGTGGAGGCTGCCTCACTAAATATTTTTAAGACGCGGGTTGATGGGTTTTTGATAAGCGAGGGGATTAAGGGTTATGGGGAGAGGGCGGGAATGTGGAACTGAGCCACGACAGATCAGCCATGATCTTATTGAATGGCGGGGCAGGCTCGAAGGGCTAGATGGCCTACTCCTGCTCCTATTTCTTATGTTCTTATGTTCTTATTATGTTCTTAAATCCTGACACCAAAGAAGCCAACCTGCTATATAATTTTACCAAAGAATATGCAGAAAATGTTGATGAAGAATAAACAAAGGAATTAATAAGCTACATTGGAACAGAAAGATATACAATTGGAACCTTTGGAAATAATTTTGAGCTTATCATTTCACAACAGAAGGTGGAGTTGGGCTATCTGACAGAGGATCCAAGGCCAGTTAACAAGAAAGGGGACAGAAATAAAGTGACCCTTCTGTAGGGCCCCGAACACACATGTGAAATTGAGAAGGCGTGCAAAAGAAGAGGTTCTCTTTGACAAAGTCTGTGATTAGCTGTATTTTCTAAAAAGGATTACTTCAGTTTGACATTTTGGGACTCTGAAAATCAAAAGAACTGGTTGGACTCAGCAAAGGCAAATCTGAAGTGATTTGTGCCCAGTTTACATTCACTGTAAAATTTTACCTTCCTGAACCTGTCCAGCTCTTTGAGGACATTATCAGGACTAATTTATAATCATGACAACAGGGCTGGGAATCAAAATCAGAATCAAAGCAGGATCAAGAACAGAAGATACTTCTCAGAAGAAAGAGGAAGCAACTGAACAACAGGACTTTGTCGAGAAAAGCAGGAAGGAAGAACCTTATTGTGATTTTGATGAAAGAACGATGGAAATGTTCAGTGTTGGAAGTGAAGGCATGAACTGGGCTATACTACTGTTATATTTGCATTCTTAGGTGTATACATATGTATAAAATGTATACATCACTTATAGAATACTAATAATGTGAAAAATAGAGATTTGGAAAATGTTGCCATCTTTTCACATTGGTTCATTTTTTAAGGGGGAGGTGTGATGATATTGTGTTATTTTGCTACATTTTGTGTTTAAGATGGGGTTGCTTTAAGAGGCAGTGTTTTGTTACAATCTGTCTGGTAAACATGCAGCTGATGCTAAGAATGCAAGTTAATAATTGATTTTAGCTAGGAATGTGTTATTTTGTACATTAATGAACCTTTTGTTTATTTAGCTTCTCCTAAGATTTTAGACCAAGTATACAGATTCATGTGGTTCATGGGAGGAGCTAAGCTGCATGAGAGAAATGGTTTCATTTTCATTTTTAAAATACAAATAGTTGCTGCCTGGACCTGCCAGAAGAAAACAGACTCTGTCTCTCTCTCTCTCGCCAGGTTTGGAGCTAAGTCAAAGAAATATACCTGTGTTTTGCTAACTGATTTTAAAGAGCGGTTTAAGTCTTTAAGATAAATGTTGCTTGATTGGAGCTCATTGTGATATAGTTAGAATTGTGTCGTGTCATGTTTAAGCAATGTTCAATTGTTAGAAGCTAAGCTAATTCATTTGTTATAATTAAACCATTACTAAATAAAGTTTGTTTTGTTAAAAAAATCCTAATTTGCCATGAGAATTGCGCCTGGAATGAAACATTTTATTCTCACTCTAGTGTTGAAATAGAAAATTGTTGGGGCCTACTCAGGCTTCACAATATACCTTGGGGTTCCTGATCTTGTAGCCTAACATTGATAAGATTGTTTTAAGAAGATGGATCATATGGGTTCATGAATAGAGGAATGGGTTGCAGAAGAAAGAAAGACTTCCATTTATATAGTTGTTTTCACATCCACTGGACATCTCAAATTACTTTATAGCCAGTGAAATACTTTTGAAGTATTGTCAGTGTTGTAACGCAGCAGCCAAAATGTGCACAACAAACTCTCATAAACAACAATGTGCCAATGACCAGGTAATTTATTTTTGTGATGTTGATTGAGGGATAAATATTGGCCAGGAAACAAGGTATAACTCCCCACTCTTCTTTGAAATAGTGCCATAAGATCTTTTACATTCACTTGAACAAGCAGTTGGGTGACGTGCTGGAATTTTATAAATAATTGGTTAGGCTCAACTGAATTATTGTGGACAATTCCAGGCATCACACTTCAGAAAAGATGTAAAGACTTTAAAGTGTACAGAAGGACGTTATTACCAGATATTACCTAATATGAGGGATTCAGTTGTGGGGAGAGGTTGAAGAAGTTGGGATTGTCATCCTTGGAACAGAGAAGATTAAGCAATGACCTAATAGAAGTTTTCAAGACGATGAGATGTTTCAAGACGATGGGATGCTTTGAGCAGATTCTGTCTAGTGATTGGGTCAACAACCAGAGATCATAGATTTAAAATTAGTGACAAAAAAACTAGAGGGGAAATGCGATGGAGAAATTTTTTTTGCTCAGTTGTCAGGATTTGGAAAACTCTAACTGAAAAAATATTGGAAGCTGATTCTATAAATACCTTAAAAAGGAAGTTGAACAAATACTTATGGTTCATGGGAGGAGCTAAGCTGCAGGAATTTTTAGAGCTCCATTTTTGCTGTCTGGCTCAGGAGTGATGGGACTGAGTGTGAAGATTTTGAATATTTCTTTGCAAGATTTAAAGCAAGCAATCAAACACAATGCCAGCTGGTTCTGCTGTAAATATTTGCACCACTGAAACTTGGTATCAGACAATTGAAATGAGTTAACTAACGGTTTTAATCAACCATCTCTTGTTCCAACTATCACTTTAAGCAGTGATAGTGGAAAGCACTATTAAAAAAAGTTTCCTATTGAAGTAACCTCTTTCAATAAATCTTAATAGTTCAGGAAGTGAAATGGCTAGAACGATTACAAGCCAGGAAATCTTTTATGTGGTTCACTGTTAAAAGTAAGACTTGATTTGAACTTTTTTGATATAGACATTGGTGGCAATCTTGCCAGCTCATCCTGCTGGTCGATTGACGTGATGAGCTGGTAGGAATGGGTGAGAGGTGAAAATGGGGTTTATGCCCAGTTTTTTGTCCCTCACGATGTTAATGGTACTGATTTATCAGCAAAATCGGCTTTGCAGCCTATAATTATTAGTTCACTTAAATATCATTAGCCTTGAATGATATTGTCCGGGCTTATTTGCATTTAGCTGCTCACCAGTCGATTTCCTCACAGACAAGGATCATGTATGGTGTCCGTAATGTGAACTAGATGTGATATCCTCGCTGGTGGATTGGAGACCAACAATTCCATTGGTGGTTGGGGGCAGGGCCGGGCTGTACCCCTTGGCATCAGCTTTTGCGGGGGGGGGGGGGGGGGGGAGAATAGGCCAGGTTGGTGATGGGGTGTGGAGATCAGCATTGGACATGGTGACCATCGGGGTTGGCGAGGGTGGAAATGGGATTGGGGGCATTAAGAATCAGCATCAGTTTGCATGAAACCTGTGGCCAACGGAAGGGGATGGGTAGTTCGGCCAGGGGGAGGGGAGGGGCATATCAGCCTGAGGGTGATTGGGGGTTGGGGTTCAGTGATATTGAGGGGTGGGGGGGATGTCCGGGGTGGTGACTTTGGGGGTGGGGGGGTTGGTGAGGTGAGGTGATAAGAGATCTCGCAGTACACTGGGAGATAGGGGCGCCTGCGCAATGGCACCCCTAGAGCTCAGCAGCCAGCTTCCAGGTGAGAATTGGCTCCACCCCGTTCCCTATTGGTGAGAATCACATCTGGGGTTTTTTCCTAACTGATGTTTGATTGGAACTGAGAACTTGCCCAAAAAATCAACACGATCCTCTCCTGTTTTTCACACTGATTCAGCACTTAGAATAGTTTTGATAAGATCACCCCCTTGATGTATTTTTATTTACTTAGCTCTTGTATTATGAAAATTGAAAGCATACTTTGGCTTTTATTTTTCAGCTGTGATCAGAACTTTGATAAAGAGAATAAAGCTTCCATACACTGTAATTGTCTGCATGGCTGGTGTTGCTTTTGGAGCATTAAGTGTGAAATATCCACAGGTATGAATCATAATTTTACTGAAATATCTTAAACTTAATAAAAGTCAAAGCTTAAAACTAATACATATCATTAACATTCTTTTGCTCATGTGAATGCCAAGCTGTTGTGTTTTTTTAAGTCCCTTTGGTAATCAGATTGTGGAAATAAATCACATTTTAGATCTTTGGCGAGAATCTCACTGATAGTCTCAGGTCTCATTAGTTAAAGAGACAAATGAATAATCACATCTCAGAATCATCTCTGTAGATTCATTTTTGATTAGTTATTCAACAACTATTATTCACATTGTACATTTTAATTTAGAAAATTGATCGAGAGTGTTTGACTTTTTTTTGCAAAAATTATACTTTGCTTGTATAAAATATAAAGAGACATTACAAAACATTTCAATTGTTATAACAGTAAAGTGCAGTAATATTCACATTTTCTTCAGGGATCATGATGCATGCTGAGGTACTCCAGTTCAATAATGAGTACACTGCAAACATTTCAATATTTTCATTACATAGAGTGTAGTTTTTTTCAAACTACACAAAACAGTCATGTTGCACTCTGTGGTGCTTCAGTATAGTTGAACAGTTGCAAAGAGTTACGAATAAATTACGCAGTTCAAGGTGTTTTTCACTGTAAACAGCTCCTCAATGAACATTGGTTGAAAGGTCTTATGCAGTGGCCTTTCCCCATTGTGTCATGGCGGCGGCTCCCAAAGCTTGAATATGTCCCTCAGCACATAGTCCTGGACCTTGGAATATGCCAGTCTGCAATACTGAGTTGAGGACAATTCTTTGTACTGGCAGATCAACATATTTTGGGCAGATCAAAGATCGTCTTTTAATGAGTTGATGATCCTCCAGCAACAGTTGATGTTCTCGGTGTGCCTTCCTGGAAAAGCCTGTAGAACACAGAGTCCTGCATCAAAGAACTGCTTGTGATGAACTTCGACCAATACCACTGCACCTTTCTTCAAACTTACTCTGCAAAAGCACATTCCACAAGGAGGTTTGCGACCATCTTTCCAAACCCCCCACTCCCCCTCACCCCCTTTCGAGGGCAGTGTGCAGTGGCACAGAGTAAGACAGCTCAATCATTTCCACGTGACTTGTCTTTGCAGAATATTACGCATCCGATGGCAAGACAAAGTACCAGACACTGAAGTTCTCTCTAGAGCAAGTCTACCATCAGTCCACACGCTGCTGATGAGAGCGCAGACCCGGTGGACAGGTCATGTCATCTGTATGTCAGATGAGTGCATACCCAAGCAGCTCCTTTTTGGGGAACTCTCTGCTGGAAAACGCTCGCATGGAGGACAGAAGAAACGTTTCAAAGACACACTCAAAGTCTCCCTGAAGTCGCTTGACATTGACACGACCACCTGGGAAACGCTGGCCCAAAACCACCCTACCTGGTATTGAGCTGTCTTGCATGCCTTCAGTACACAGTCCACGGTTCACAGGCATACAGGAGGGTAGTGAGTACCATGGCGCTGTAGACCTTCAGTTTTGTTGCTTGGCTGACTCCTCGACATTCCCATACACTGGAGCGCAGTCTACCAAAAGCAGAACTTGCCTTTGCTATTCTGCAGTTAACTTCTGCATCAATATTCACTGCTTGGGAGAGGGTGCTGCCAAGATAAATGAACTGGTCCACTGCCTGTAGTTTCTGCCCTTTGATTGTGATTATGGGTTCTCAATAATATCAAGCTCCACTATATCTAAACATCAAGTCTCTGCATTTTATTTCTCACTAAATTCTGCTCACCTTTTCAGCAACAATTACTACTCGTATAGCATCTTTAACAGGTAAAATGTTCCATTGTCAATACTCAAGAATTCTCATTCCAAAGTTCTCCATCTCCATTTCTACATTTCTCTCTACCTTAAAATGAATCTTCAATCTACACATTGACTCTTAGGGACTAGAGGTCTTCTCCTAACTCAAGTTTAATATTCATCAACCATTTGTCAAGCACCCGTGAAGTCTCTGTGCCACTGCACACTGCCCTCGAAAGGGGGTGAGGGGGAGTGGGGGGTTTGGAAAGATGGTCGCAAACCTCCTTGTGGAATGTGCTTTTGCAGAGTAAGTTTGATGAGAGATGCAGTGGTATTGGTCGAAGTTCATCCACAAAGGCTGTCAAGCTCACGAAGCAAGGTGTATTGCTGAAGCACAACTTAAACACGAGCTGCGCAAGTCCAGAGCCACCAGCGCAACAACCACAGTGTCTACACAAGTCTGTCCAATATGTGCTAGGACATTCCGTGCCCAAATTGGCCTGATCAGTCATCTTCCGACACACTGCAACCAGCCTCAAAATGACTAATGGTGCCGAGGTCCTCATCGATGACGATGGACAAACAATAACATATTGAGAAGAGCATTAGAAAACTGTGCCTTGTGATGGCAGTGGCAATGGTGTGGATGAGATAGTTCCGAGAGGACGTCGATTTTAAGGAAATGTAAATAGTCACTATTGATGATGAATAGAATGTGGAGTTTGAATTTCGGTCAGACGACAGATACCAAAGTGACTGATCATATTTTAGAAAAAGCTTTTTTGTAGCAGTTTCTGTAATAGCTAGCAAATCTTCTGTTGTGCTGCTTGTGATAAATCTGTAGATGTGTTGTTTTGTAACATTAATAATATACCATGTAAATTGTAACATGCCCGTTCAGACCGCAAATTTGAATTATTTTTAACTAAACAAAAGGATCATATAAAAAAGATCAATTAAAAGACTGCAAGTATTTCCATGTGGCATTTTGCATCTCTTGAGGATTTCTTGATTTCATTAAACTCTGCGAGAAATCAGAATGCATGTTAGATGTACCATTTTATAATGCTGGTGGTCCCATGATATAGCTTACAGTTAATTACATGATATGCTGTTTTATAACAGGGCCTGTAATACGTATTGTAATTATCAGGCCATTGATTTATGGTGATTGAATATGTCAAATTCCATTCTTATATCATTGGCAGTACGAGGATGGACAAGTCCAGTGTAGACCTGAGTTATGAGGGAAGTTCATCTACAATAGCAATTTATTCTTTGGCCAAGAGGAAGATAAGGGACACGATGGATTAAGGTGTGCTTTGATCGAAATCTTCAAGATGTTGCAGGGAGTAGATAGGGAGAAAGTATTCTCACCAATTAGGAAGAAACTATTTTTACCAATTGGAAAATCCAGTGTAGGGGCATAGATTAAAAATAGAGCTAGACCTTTCAAGAATGAAATTGGAAAACATTTCTTTATGCAAGAGCATTATAAGTTTGGAGCTCTCTTCTGTAAACAGCAGTTGATGCTAGTTTACTTGTTAAATTTAAAACTGAGATTGATAAATTTTTGTGAACATTGGGTATTAAGGCACAGGGAGGCACATGGAGCTACGTTGCAGATCAGCCATAATCTTAGTGAATGGCAGATAGGCTCAATGGAATAAATGGCTGATTCCTATGGATTTGGGGATACAATTGCAGTTAATGGTATCAAAAGAAAATTGTAAATTTTAAGTAATATTGTGAATAATAAAATGATGCAACAGATTTTTGTTAGGATGGCAGAACAGAAAACCGTGGTAGGTTGTTTTAAAAATTGGATGACTTTCTATTAAGAAAGATTTTTTAGGATTGACCAATTGGACCAGTGACCTGCTGTTACCACCCAAAATACTTATTTGTTAATAGTATTGGATATGCATCTCCAAGGCTGTAAACATAACTATGATCCTTTGAATAAATAAGCTTGCAAACTGAATTAAACTAAACTCCAGAGTTTCCCAGCAGTTCATAAGGGAAAAAAGTACAGTTGTACAGATGGGCCATCTGTTTAGAGATAGTTAGTGATACCTTCAGCAGGGCTATTTGGAGGGTTATCCTCCATTCTAGACAACTGGAATGATGTTTCAGGCTTGGGGAAGTTGGACATTAGTCTGGACAACTTGCCAATCCCACTGGCAGGACAGTTTCCTCCATGCCTTTCTTTAATTTCCCTAATCATAGCTCAGATCAATCTCAAGGTGTTGATGGAGAAGTTAACAGATCTGATGAGACTAAGCACCATTTGACACATTTTGATTTCCTAGAGTAGCCTGACAGGGATGAACAGTTACACCAGTCATAACAGATGCTATCAATTGAGTTTAGTAGCTTGGCTTTTGAAGAGGCCTAACCTATATAACTGTTCATCTCATCTGCCTGACATTCCAGCCATTGGTGATTTAAAAAATTCTTTCATGGGGCATGGGTGTCAATGGCTTGACGAGCATTTATTGCCTATTCCTAAACAGTAAATGCTGGAAATACTCAACAGATCGGGTAGCATCAGTGGAGAGTGAAGTAGAGTTAAGGGACTGGGTTTTGTGAAGTAATGGACACTCTGTGGGCCTTTAGAAAATGGTGGATGTAACTCAGATTTGGAAGCCCGGCCTCCTTTTCCAGCATATCCCATTTTCTGCTAGGGAAAAGGGGGCTGGTGTGATGCACACAGGTGCAAATAATCAATTGGCTGAACCACTGAAACACAGGATGAGCAAACTGGATTTTTGCCCCAGGAATGGCCTCAACCACAGTGAGTGCTCCACAGTTTTATGGTGGATGTGTGAATGCTCTTGAAGGGTGAACAAGATATGTAGAACTGTCAAGCTGTTGAGTTATTTAAGTCATTTGTCCTTTAGAAATTAAAAAAATTGCCTGTCTGTCTGTGAGAATGTAAGGACTTTGTTCTAGCAATTTCAATATTTGTTGCCATAATCCTAAGTGTTATTATTATAACATTATTAATGCTTGATTGTTTTACAACAGCCTATCGTTATCACTGTGGTGGATTGTAGGTTCACAGTTTGATTGACAGCTCAAAGAAGTTATTAAAGAATTAGCTGCCTTTGATACTGGGTAAAGAAAACAAATGTATAATTTTATAAGGGATTATGTACTTGAAGATATTTAAATGCACTAAATGGGCTTTCATGAATGGTTTTTTTATATAGTGACATCTGTATTAGATATATAGAATTTCTTTTTATTTCATCTCAGCAAGTCTTCTGGTATCTGCCTATGTTAGATATTGAGTGATTTAGCATGGAGGATGTAAGAGCCAGAAGCAGTGGATGGGGCACATGGGGTGGCACGCATTAATACTAAGTTGGCAAGGGGCCAAACAGAGCCATGTTAATAAGTGGGACCATGAGTTGGCATAAAGGCTTGAAAGGGCCATTAGGGCATGTGAGAGGAAAGCGTAGGATGGCACAGGTGGGGAGTAAGTGGAGGGGTCAGGGCTAGACAGCCTAATATTTAATAAAACAAGTGGGATCAAATCTCAGGGAACTGAGATAGGCCTTTTATCCAGCCCATCTCAGGACTCAGATCCTGTGGCCTCCTGCGATTTACATCTAGGACTGGTGGGCCTGAAGTGTAAATTGTGCCACCTGGGACACTTTTTCCTTGTAATAGATGTGTCGAGTCAGGAAATGTCCCATTACAAGCTACCCTTCTGGGAGGGAATATCTGGCTCAACATTTTATCTCTGTGACCTTTTGGCGGAACTACAAATTGGACTAATTGCTGTGTCATATGTGCTGCATGCAGGTTGCCATTACATCCCTGAGTACTTAAGGAAGTGGCTCTAGAAATAGTGGATGCATTGGTGGCCATCTTCCAAGATGCTGTAGACTCTGATCCAATTCCTACAGATCGGACTGCAGCTAATGTAACCCCACTATTTACTAAGGGAGGGAGAGAGAAAGCAGGGAGTTATAGGCCAGTTGGCCTGACATCAATAGTAGGGAAAATGCTAGCGTTCATTGTAAAATATTTAATAGCAAAGAACTTGGAAAATAGTGGCAGGTTTGGACAGTCAGCATGAAATTATGAAAGGGAAATCACGCTTGACAAATCTACTGGAATTCTTTGAGGATGCAATTAATAAAGTTGATGAGGTAGAGCTAGTGGATGTGGTGTATTCAGATTTTCAGAAAGCTTTTGACAGTGTCCCACATTAGAGATTACTGTGTAAAATGAAAATACATTGGATTGGCTAAGTGTATTGAGATGGATAGAAAACTGGTTGGCAGACAGGAAACAAAAAGTAAGCATAAACTTTTTTTTTTCGCATGACAGACAGTGGCTAGTGGGGTACCACATGGCTCAGTCCTAGGCTATTCACAATATTTATTAATGATTTAGATGGGGGAACTAAATGCAATATCTCCAAATTTTCAGATGACAAAGCTGGATGGGAGGGTGAGCTGTGAGGAGGATGCCGAAATGCTTAGTGTGATTTGGACAAGTTGAGTGATTGGGCAAATGCATGGCATTGCAGTATAATGTGGGTAAATGTGAGGTTATCTACTTTGGTTGCCAAAACAGGAAGAGAAATTATTACCTGAATGACTATAGATAGAAAGAGGGGAATATGCAATAAGACCTGGGTATTCTTGTACACCAATCACAGAAAGTAAGCATGCAGGTGCAGCAAACGATAAAAAAGGCAGATGAATGTTGGCCTTCTTAGCAAGGGTATTTGAGTACAAGAGCAGGGATGTTTTGCTGCAATTATACTGGGCCTTGGTGATACTACACCTGGAATATTATGTGCTGTTCTGGTCTCCTTATCTGAGGAAGGATGTTCTTGCTATAGAGCAAGTGCAGTGAAGGTTTACCAAACTGATTCTTGGGATGGCGGCACTGACGTTTGAGGAGAGATTAGTCGGTTAGGATTATATGGAGTTCAGATGAATGAGGGGAGATCTCATAAAAAGCTATAAAATTCTAACAGGTCAACAGAGGGTAAATGCAGGAAGGATGTTCCCATTTACCTGATGAAGGATTAGCACTCTAAAAGCCCAGATAAACTTGATGGACTTTAACCTGGTGTTGGGAGACTTCTTATTGATGTTCCTGCTGGCAGGCGAGTCCAGAACTAGGGGTCACAGTCTAAGGATATGGGGTAAACCATTTAGGACTGAGATGAGGAAAACTTTCTTCACCCAGAGAGTGGTAAGCCTGGAGTTTGCTACCACGAAAGCAGTTGAGGTCAAAACATTGTATGTTTTCAAGAATGAGTTAGATATAGCTTTGGAGGCTAAATGGATCATAGGATGTGGAGGAAGGCGGGAATAGATTAGTAATGTATGACAGAGAAGGGAAGAAGAATAGCTTACTTCTTCTATTTTCTATGCTTCTCTTTTTAAAAGTTCTTATATTTGTTTTCAAAAAGTGACATGGAACGGACCAACAATACAATACAATGATGATCTGTCTCTCTCTCTCCATCCCCCAGTAAGCATGTGTGTTTCCATGTTTCTGTTGTGTATATGTTATTGCCAATTGGATGATTAAGAATTTATCAGTTGCGTAAAATAATCAATGCCACTCTTGTATTAAATGCACATTGTTTTGACTCAAAGATTTTAGATCACTGGATGATTTTTCTATCTGATTATTTTTAGGTACGCCAGTACAGTGAGATTATGGCAAACATCGACCCAGTGTTGCTTATTCATGCATTCATGCCAGTGCTAATTTTTAGCAGTGCTTTTGAAATTGAATCTCATATATTTTTGAAGTCACTCTCACAGGCAAGTCTTGAGTATAATGGTTATATTCCACACTCTCTAATTTGTGTTGTGCATTTTTCTGAATTACTTAAAATTTATTCCTGGAACTAATTGCATAAATCTTCATTTTTGGACATTTGAAATTTATTTTGTTAGCACTTAAGAGCAACTATATTTTACATATACTCATCATTTGTAATTTATGCAGTACTATCTACAAACAACAAAAACATGGCTTCTGGTATGGAGTAGGAAAAATCACTTATGATTACTATCCCAGCTCCAATAAAGACCCTATTGTCATTTTCTCAGTTGTTGTTATGAATGAGGAGAGGTGAAATGGACTAGTGAATTTTTGGAAGGAGAGAAGAATGGTAAGTGGCAAGTAGGAAACAGGACTGTTGCTTGGCAGAAAGAGAAATAACAAGGGGATGATCCACCAGTATTTGGCAGGCACCGTGGAAGTGGTGAGAGAATGAAGCAAGGAAAAGTGAGTGTATGGGGAATGCCACTGATACTTATAGTAAGCATGGTGGCATAGTGGTTAGCACTGCTGCCTCACAGTGCTAGGGACCGCGTTCGATTCCCAGCTTGGGTCTCTGTCTGTGTGGAGTCTTCATGTTTTCCCTATGTCTGCATGGGTTTCCTCCAGAGTGCTCCAGTTTTCTCCCACAGCCTGAAAGACATGCTGGTTACGTGCATTGGCCATACTAACTTCTCCCTCAGGGTACCTGAACAGGCGTTGGAGTGTGGCGACGAGGAGATTTTCATAGTAACTTCATTGCAGTGTAAATGTAAACTTTTTTAAAGATTAATTTGCAGCAGGGATTGATTAAGAAACCACTTAACAAGAGTTGGGTGAAGTGAGAGAAACCTGATTTTCACAAACCCTGGAAAACAGTGTTGTATACACATCTGTAGATCAGAGGATTTGATCAGAGATGGAAAGAGTTTGAAATATTGTTGAAGAGGAAAGAAGAGGATTCTTGCTGAGAGGTAGAGAAGAGGTGTAGTATTAGAGGCTGGCACATAAAGTGTTAACTTGGGACTGAGTACAGATCCACCCACACAGTGGTATAAGAGAATACTGATGCACCTAGCAATTAGTCTAGTGTTGGTCAGAACTGTATGCACAAGCAAGTATGGAGATGGTTCCAAGCTTGAATGCTTTAGTGTGTACATAAATTGAGTTCTTTTAGTTAATAAATACATACAATGAGCCTACTTAAGCCTACAATAACCTGGTTACTGGTATCCACTGTCCTAAGACATAACGGTAACAAATGGAAAAATCCATAACCTCACAAAAAATGGAGAGAAAAATTAAAATTGCTCAAGACCACAGAAAAATTTGAAGAAACATTCTGACCTAAAGAAAAATTCGGGAAGCAGATGTGTAGAGGAAAATCACCAGACAAACTCCAAAGAAGAGCTTGGAAATTGAAGGCAGTGATTTAAAATTCCTCATTACAGCAGAAGATCCATTGGATCTCGTGGAAGTCCAGCTTCAATTCCCAGAGTGCAGTCAGCAGACACAGCAGGGGGTGAGCTAAAACTTTTAAATTTCAGAAAGCAAGTCCTAAGAACTTCTAAATAGTTCAGTGATCAGAAATTGCCATTTAGAAACCAGATTTCTGAGTTGATGTCTGAACACTTCTGAGTTGGCTCTGAAAAGAGAAAATTATAATTAATTTGGAACAGCAACTAAAGAATCATCTTTTGTGTAGTAACTCTATGGAGGCTAATAAGTCAGCATGTTACTTTATTTATACCATACATCTGTACACAGCCAGCTCTTCAGTTGCCCCCTGCTGAATGCAGGCTAGGAGGCTGACACATCTGCTTTAACCATCAATCAAGATTCATCAGGTAGTTCTTTTCACGTACCCAGCAAGTAAAACAAACTCAAATTAACTTAAGGACAGATTAAAAGGGACAGCCCCCCAAAAAGGAAGGGGGGGGAACAGCCCAAACAAAAAACAAAGTCCAAAGGAAACTTAAAACATTAAATCAAAAGGTGATTATTGGGATCTATAATGCACCCCAGCTCCTGCAGTGCCTAGCGGGCACGGAAGGTGACAACTGCGCCCGTGGACACTGCATGCTCCCTCTCTGGAACACCTGGCCGCAAATGTAGCCACGGTAGAGGGGCAGATAATCGGGATGGACAGCCCCATCAATCGCCTGCTGCCTGGATCTATTGATGGCATGTCCCACCAGATCCAGGAGCAGGTTCACAAGGAGTTCGGCATCCCTACCCATCCCTCCTTGAGTAACCAGGTGCCCGCAGATCAGGAGCGTGGGACTGAAGTGCAAACAAAACATCAGCAAAAGGTGCTCAAGGAAACCAAAAAGGGTAGGCAGTCTATAACAGAAGACGTAGACATGGTCCACGGACTCCACAAGGCCACAGAAAGGGCAGTCTCACCACGTGCAGCACCCTCCACCCCAGGTTCCCAAGGTAATTGGGGGACAGCCCTCTGTAGAGGGACCTCCGCTCGGGACCTCCGCTGCCCAGTGGCAACAAGGCCCGCCAAGGTGTATCCGGGCGACAGGCAAGGATACGGTAGTGGAATGTGTGCAGCAGCAGGAAACACCTCCGCACGGTAGAAAAGGGCAAGGAGGACATTTCCGCAAGGCAGCATGTGCAGTGGGTGCCAGACCCAGGTGGTGGTGGGGGGTGGGGGGTGGGGGGGTGGTGTGGGCGGGGGGCGGAGCTCTTGGTTTTGGGCCAGTGTGAAATTCCGGCAGAGCAGGGGAACGCTTGGACAGGATCCCACCACACGCCTGCGCCGCCTCGAGACCGCGTACGCTCTCAGGGCTGAGTACGACCGTCCTAAGATCTTGGATGGCTTTGGCCGCACGTCAGACGGCCACCCCTGCGCGCTGACCCAGCACGTGGGGGCTCAGCCAGCATGTGGGGGCTCATCCAGCCCACTCTTCCGCCATCCAGCACGTCCTCGATCCTGGTCACCCAGGCGTCCACGGCCTTCATCTCCGCCAGCCACCTGAAGTTGTAAGACTAGAGGTGCAGATTCCTGAACAGCAGCTACTCCTGACGAGGGAGAGTTGCGTCACGAGGCGACTGCGTTCCAGACAGTGAGGAGGTCCTGGTAAAAGACGGGCAACTCCGCAATGAAGTCAGAATATGCCCCAGAGTGATGTGCAGAAACTGCACGTCATAATTGAGGCCGTGCAACTGGCGGAAGAAATATGTCGCCAGAGCACGCCATCGTGGAGGAGGCTCGACGTAAAGGTACCTCTGCAGGTTCTGGAGGCGGAAGGTCACTACCTGTGTGTGGAGGCACACCAGACCTTGGCCGCCCTCCTCAAGCGGGAGGTGCAGAGCCTCGGCATAGACCCAATGCAGTTGATTGTCCCAGAAGAACCGCACGAGGGTCTTCTGCATATTTGTGACAAAGCCAGGCGGAGGGGTCAAAGCGACCAGCCGGTACCACAGCATGGAGGCAACCAGCTGGTTTATGACGAGAACTTGGGCCCTGTAGGACAGCGCTCGGAGCAGTCCTGTCCAGTGACCCAGGCGGGTGGTGACTTTGGCCTCCATCTCCTGCCAGTTCACTGGCCAGGATTCCTCGGCTGGGCAGAGATGGACTCCCAGGTAGAGGAGGTTGGTCCTGCTCCAGGTGAAAGACCTGAGCTCCTCCAGAAGGGAGCCCGTCTCCCACAGACTGACCAGGAGTTTGGAACACTTGGCCCAGTTGAACCTGTCGGAGTACACCGCCTGGCATTCTCACATCCTCCGCAGGTCAGCTGGGTCCGTGAACGTAAGGAGCACGTCATCGGTGTAAGCCAAGAAGACCACCCCTACGTCTGGGCCACGCAAAGTCAACCCCGACAACCTCCTCCGCAAGAGGCACAGGAGTGGCTCCACGCATATAGAATACAGTTGGCCGGACAAGGGGCAGCCCTGCCGTATTCCTCTCCCAAAGCGAAGGGGCACCATCAGCGACCCGTTAACCTTAAATCAGACACTCTGCGGCAGAGTACAGTAATCGGATCTGGACGATAAAATGCGTCCTGAACCCAAATGCCCGCAGAGTTCCGAGTAAATACTCGTGCTCCACTGTGTCGAATGCCTTCTCTTGATTGAGTGATAAGAAGGCGCTTGACAGGCCAGCCCTCTGGGAGTGGTGGATCAGGTCCCGGACCAGATGGATGTTATCATAGATTGAACGGCCCGGGAGTGTGTAGGACTGGTCAGGGTGGATCATGTGGTCCAGCACAGATCCAAGGCATGAAGCCAATGCCCTGGTAAAGGTTTTATAATCCGTGCTGAGGAGGGAGACCGGGTGGCAGTTTTTAAGGTCCTCGAGATTCCTCTTCTTCGGCAGTAGGACTATAATTGCCCTGGGTCATGAAAGGGGCATCTCCCTGGTGGCTATGCTCTCCTCCAGAACCCCCGCGTAGTCGTTCCCCAGGACGTCCCAGAGCGCCCTGAAGAACGCTACAGTTAGCTTGTCCAGCCCCAGGGCCTTGCCTCGTTGGAGGCTGTTGAGGGCGCTGGTCAGCTCAGCCATGGTGATAGGGGCCTCAAGCCTGCAATGCCCTCCTGGTTGACCTGCGGGAGGTCCTCCTACACAGAACTCTGCGGTTCTCTCTGGGTTCGGAGAGAAGAGGGAGGTGTAGTAATTCCGGGCAATGGCCTGGATGCCCTCCAGATCTGATTCGGGTGAACTGTTGTCGGTCAGCAGCAAAAGAAGCTGCTGACGGTTAGTCTGCCCTTTTTCCAGCGAGTAGGAGAAGGGGGAGTCGCGGTCCAGGTCCACTCGGAACTGGAGCCGTGACCTCATGTACACACTATGGGACCCGACGAGTTGCAGGTCCCGGAGCATTGCCCTTCTTCTCCCTGTACTCCAGCCGCAGGGCTGGGTCCACGTTAGGCTGACTGCTGCGTGCCTCCAGGTCGAACACCTCCTTCTCCAACTCCTCGAGTCTGGATTTCCACCTTCTTGTCGACCCCCTCGCGAACTCCAGACAATAGGTGCTGCGCCCACCCTGAGACTGCCCAGATGTAAGGCTGGGCGTATTGGCCGTTTTGTTCTGTGTGGGGAGGGGTGCAGGAAGGGTTGCCTGAGGGGCCTGTCTGGCCTTTGCGGTCAGGCGCAAAAAGGGGGGGTAGAGAGCGAAGAGATCATGGGTGTCGTAGGTGTGGGGGGGAGGGGCGGTGGGGGCAGTGGGGTCTGTGGCTCTGCCCTGGTATTGGGGGACAGAGAGGGAATGAGGGAGGGTGGGGTGGGTGGGGGTCAATGTGCTCTCTCCCCGTGTTAGAGTGGGAGAGAGGGGAATGGAGGAGCAGGAGGGAGGATGGGGGTACTGGGCACTAAGGAGGGCTGGAGCCCCAGTCAGGAGGAAGGAGGGGGCTGCTGGTGTTGGGGGCAGCAGCAGTGGCTGGGGGTACTTCTGATCTTCAGGCCTGTGGGCCAGCAATGAAAAAGTCCAGGATGTCTTCATCCCCCATCCCTGTAGATGGAGAACAACAATAGTCTTGTATTCTTCCCCCTCCTTTTAAGCACAGACTTCTGATAACTGGGGGCACCAGCCCAACCGCTCAGTCCTTTGATGGTATGTATTCTTCCTCCCTCCTGTAGATGAGATTCTCTCTTTTTCTCTCTCCCTCTCCTCCCCCTCAGGGAGAGCACTTTCCAGTGGCTGGATGGCTGTTCCTGATTGGAATCCTCCATTCATTCTCCTCCTCCTTTCTCGACAAGGAGCGGGCGTCCACACACACGTGGCCAGTTCACCAGGTGTGACCTGCTGAATGCAGGCTGGGAGGCCGATACACCCACTTTAACCATCAATCAAGTTTCATCAGGTAGTTCATACTCTAGCAAGCCAACCTCATTAGCTTGGCTGAAGTTATTGGATTCCTCCCCCCCACCCAAAGTCCAAGGAATCCCCTCCATTTGCTTCCCTCAGGACTCTTTTCTGCTGCTTGAGCTCTGGGTCAGGATCCTCCACCTTGGCCTCTGATGATGGCGGTGTGTAATGGTTGGGCGCCTGTCTCTTCGGGAATGTGGAACTGAGCCACGACAGATCAGCCATGATCTTATTGAATGGCGGGGCAGGCTCGAAGGGCTAGATGGCCTACTCCTGCTCCTATTTCTTATGTTCTTATGTTAAACGCCGGAGGTCTGGTTCCTTGTAGGGGAATTGCTGCAGCTTTGTCCTGTGTCCATTTCGGACTCTGAGGTCTCCATCAAGATTATAGGAGAGGTGGTACTGGCTTGTCGAGGGGAACTCTGCTTGTCCTTAGGGCTGCAGGGCAGACTCGGCTCTGGAACGGGTGGAGAGCTTGAGGCCGGGACCTGGTCCAGGTGTTTCCTTACCACTGCCTCATCTGTGCATATTCGGTAGGATACTGGTCCAGTCCTGGACTTGACTGTTCCAGTTATCCAGGTGGGTCCATTTGCTTAATTTCTGACCCAAACTCTCTCCACGCTTCAAAGTGCCTCTCTCAGTGGGTGCTGTTATGACCCCTGCTTTGGGCTTCCAGGTGTCTTTCCATCTTTCCTCCCAGGTTTAGCAACAACAGGCTCAGTCTGGCACAGGGCCATCTGCCCATCAGCAACTCTGCTGGCGCAGTTCCCATGGTGGTGTGTAGAGTGGTCTTATAGTCAAATAACCAACTTGAGAGTTTTATCTCTAATGAGGCCACTGGCTGTTTTTTCAACCCGTCCTTTAATGCTTAGATTGCTGTCTCCGCTGGGTGGTAAGGTGACGTCTTGATGTGCAAGATCCCATTTGATTTCATAAATTTTGTGAACTCCAGGTTGGTGAACAGTGAACCATTAATCGGAAACTAATACATCTGGGATCTCATATGTTGCAAACCAGGTGTGCAGCTTCTCAACGGTTGCCGTTGTGTTTGCTAAGTTTAGATTATAGATGTCTAACCACTTGGAATGGGCATCTGTTGTTATCACCAGAAGCATGGACCCCATAAATGGGCCTGCAAAATCGACATGGAGTTGCGACCCTGGTCTGCCTAGCCATTCCCATGGGTGCTGCGGGGCTACCAGTGGTGTCTTCTGTCCCTGTTAGCACTTCTGGCATTGTCCTACCAGTTTCGCTATGTCTGTGTCCAGATCAGGCTACCAGAGGTAACTCCTGGCCAGCATCTTCATTTTTGATACTCCAGGGTGACTGTGGTGTTGTTTGGCCAGTATGGGCCGATGGCCCTGACTTGGGACGATGACCCATGCTTCCCACAGCAGGATCCCAGCTTTCACCATGATTTGCTCCCTTCTGCTCCAGTATGGGTGGAGCCGCAGGTGGTCCAGTCTTTCCAGGTGCCCTGTTAGCACCAGGTGCTTTACCTTAGCCAATACAGGGTCTTTCTGCGTCCACTGGTGTACATTGCACGCATTCACTGGGAGGGTATCCAGAAAGTTTAATGTCATCACGTCTTCTCCATTCTGGGTACCAATGGTGGGGTGTCTGGTAATGGTAGCTGGCTTAAGGCATTGGCATTTGCTATGCTAGTCCTTGATCGGTGCTCCAATCGATACTGATATGCCGCCAGCAATAATGCCCAACTCTGGATCTGGGCTGATGCTATTGGCGGCATTGCTTTGTCTTGTCTTCCTTCAATAGGCCCAGCAAGGTTTATGATCTGTTAAGGTCATAAATTTTTGCCCATATAAATACTGGTGAAATTTTTTAACTGTGAAGATTACTGCCAGTCCTTCCTTTTCAATCTGGGCATATATTCACTCTGCCATTGTTAGAGTCCTGGAGGCATACGCTGTTGGCCACTCTTGTCTGTTCTGCTACCTGTGTGCCAGGACTGCACCAACTCCATATGGGGACGCATCACAGGTGAGTACCAATTCCTTCTTGCAGTCATAATATTCCAATACATTTTCAGATGAGAATTAATTTTCTTGAAGACCCTGTCCTGGTGGGTTGACCATTCCCAAGTTTGTCCCTTTTTTAAGTAACTGGTGGAGGGGATCCAGAATGAAGGCCCTATTCTGTATGAATTTCCCTTAGTATGTTACCAGCCCTAAAAACAATGTAGTTCCTGGATGGGTGTGGGAGCCCAGGCGTCTTTTATTGCTTGAACCCGATCCTCCAGAAGATGTAGGCCTGACTTATCCACCTTATACCTGAGATAGATTACTTATGGTGCTAAAAAGATGCATTTCTCCCTTTTCAGACACACTCTCGCTGCTGCAAATCTTCTGAAAATTTCCTCCAGATTCTGCAGATGTTCTGCCCCTGTTTTACCTGTAATGAGGCCATTGTCTAGGTAAATTGCAGCCTGTGGTAATCCCTGTGGGATGCTCTTCATAGTCCTATGGAATATGGCACAAGCTGGCGAAACCCTGAAAGGCAATCTTTTATACTGGAAGAGGCCTTTCAGTATATTTATTTTGGCAAATGTTTGCGAATCCTTGTCCAGTTTTGTGAATAGGAGCCCTCCTGCCAACTTTGCATACAGGTCCTCAATCCTGGGAATTCGGTGTTTGTTTGAAATCGCCACAAAGATGCACTGAACCATCTGGCTTCAAGATAGGAACCACGGTTGCTGCCCATTCCTTGAACTGGACCAGTTTTATTATCCCTTCGTGCAGTAATCTTTTGATTTCTGCACCAACCTTTTCTCTTCTGCAAATGGTACCAGTCAGGCTTTACAAAACTTCAGAACAGCCTCCAGGTGGACATGCAATTTTGCCGTAACTCCTTTGATTATCCCTACGCCTGCCCAAAAACCTCCAGATATTTGCTCAGGGTCTCACTCAGATGACCATTTTCCAGCTGGAAGATATTTGTCCAGTCTAGCTAGATCTTTTTTAGCCAATTTCGCCCTAATAGGCTTGGTCCCGAACCTTCCACTACCATTAATGGGGGCCTAACTAATTGTTTCCCGTAAGCATCTGGTGCAGATGGAGGAGGAGAAAGTGGGCTCCCGGACACGCGTCCTTTGTTTGAACAGAGGGGAGTACGGTAGGATGAGAGAAGAATTGGCGAATGTGGACTGGGGGAGCGCGTTGGAAGGTAGGTCTGCTGAGGAGCAGTGGAGGATCTTTAAGGAGATCTTTCTTGGTGCTCAGCTGAAATTTATTCCGATGGTCAAAAAGGACTGTAGGAGGAGAGGTAATAAGCCATGGATAACGGAGGAGGTGAAGGAAAGTGTTAAATTAAAAGCGGAGGCGTTTAGAGTAGCTAAGAGTAGTGGGCGAGAAGAGGATTGGGAGAGGTTTAAATGTCAACAAAGATTGACAAAGAAGTTGATAAAGAAGGGTAAGAGAAACTATGAAGCTGGGCTAGCGCTTAATATAAAAAAGGATAGCAAGAGTTTTTATAAGTATATAAAAAGGAAGAAGCTGGCTAGGGTGAACGTTGGTCCCTTAGAGGATGAGAAGGGGGACTTAGTGGTAGGGGATGGGGATATGGCTGAGGTCTTGAACAACTTTTTTGTTTCGGTCTTCACGGAGGAGGACGTGAATAATTTGCCGGATGTTAGGGATGGAAAGGTGGTAGGACTGGAGGGTCTCGATGACATTACGGTTACTAGAGAGGCGGTGCTCGACAGACTGGAGGGGTTGATTGTGGACAAGTCCCCAGGACTGGATGGAATGCATCCGAGGGTTCTGAAAGAAATGGCGGAGGTGATAGTGGATGCCTTGGTGGTTATTTTCCAGACGTCGCTGGATTCCGGGGAAGTGCCTGTTACGCCGTTGTTTAAGAAGGGTGCCAGGCAAAAGGCAGGGAATTATAGGCCGGTTAGTTTAACGTCTGTTGTAGGTAAAATGTTAGAATCCGTCATCAAGGAGGAAATAGCGAGGCATCTTGAGGGGAACTGCTTGATAGAGCAGACGCAGCACAGTTTCGTGAAAGGGAAGTCGTGTCTGACAAATTTACTGGAATTCTATGAGGATGTGTCTAGGGCGGTGGATAGAGGAGAGCCGGTGGATGTGGTCTTTCTTGATTTTCAGAAGGCATTTGACAAGGTACCTCACAAGAGGTCATTGCAGAAGGTCAGGGGGCATGGAATTGGGGGTAGGGTGTTAGCGTGGATAGAGGACTGGTTGTCAAATAGGAGGCAGAGAGTAGGGGTCAATGGGTGCTATTCAGATTGGCGGATGGTGACTAGTGGAGTGCCCCAGGGGTCGGTGCTGGGGCCTCAGCTATTTACCATTTATATAGATGATCTGGAGGAGGAAACCGAGTGTAGGGTGTCGAAATTTGCTGATGACACCAAGATTGGTGGAAAGGCAAATTGTGCGGAGGGTGTGGAAAGTCTACAGAAGGATCTAGATAGGCTGGGCGAATGGGCCAGGAAATGGCAAATGGAATTTAATGTTGGCAAGTGCGAGGTGGTCCACTTTGGTAGGAATAATGGTAGGAAGGATTATTACTTGCGTGGAGAAAAACTGCAGCAGGCGACGGTGCAGAGGGACCTCGGGGTCCTTGTGCATGAGTCGCAAAAACCCAGCTTGCAGGTGCAGCAGGTGGTCAGGAAGGCGAATGGGATGCTGGCCTTCATCGTGAGGGGGATTGAATATAAAAGTAGGGAGGTCTTGCTGCAGCTGTATAGGGCATTGGTGAGGCTGCAGCTGGAGTACTGTGTGCAGTTTTGGGTGCCATACTTACGCAAGGATATTTTGGCCTTGGAGGGAGTGCAGAGGAGGTTTACTAGGATGATGCCGGAGTTGAGGGGGTTGAGCTGTGAGGAGAGGCTGAATAAACTAGGCTTGTACTCGTTAGAGTTTAGAAGAATGAGGGGAGATCTCATTGAGACGTATAAGATGATGAATGGGATGGATAGGATAGAGGTGGAGAGACTCTTCCCGCTCAGAAAGGATAGTAGGACTAGGGGGCACAGCCTCAAGATAAAGGGGGGGCGGTTTAGAACGGAGTTGAGGAGGAACTTCTTCACTCAAAGGGTGGTGAATCTCTGGAATTCTCTGCCCGTTGAAGTGGTGGAGGCTACATCGCTAAATATTTTTAAGACGCGGGTTGATGGGTTTTTGATAAGAGAGGGGATTAAGGGTTATGGGGAGAGGGCGGGAATGTGGAAGTGAGCCATGACAGATCAGCCATGATCTTATTGAATGGCGGGGCAGACTCGAAGGGCTAGTTGGCCTACTCCTGCTCCTATTTCTTATGTTCTTACATGGGTTGTACCCATCACTTTCAGTGGTTCTCCAGCCTTGCCGAAGTTTTGATCAGGGCTAAGGGTTGGAGTCCAGTGCACATCTTATTAAACACTGTCTCCCCAATGACTGATACGGCTGTGCCTGTGTCGACCTCCATTAAAATTGGAGGTCCATTCAGTCTCACTGACAATTTGATTCTGATTTATCATCGCTATGCACAGTAGCTGTCCTCGTCAGGTAGGCAGAGCTTCCAGGTTGTGCATTCTTCTGACCCTCGGCTTATGTGTTCTTTTTGGCCATGTTGGCTTAGGAGACTTGCGTCTCCTCTGTGCATCCTGACACTGCCAACCCTCCCTATGTCATGTTAGGCAGGGCTCTACAGGAAGTGTTGTCATTCTGGGCTTAACCTCATCTTGTCTAGGTGCAATTATATAAGCAGACTTGGGCTTCCACATATCTGAATCTTTCCAGAGGGCTGCTATGTAGTGGCCCGCCCATACTGGTAGTCTCCTAACCCCGTCTCCCTGGTGTTGGCCTCTACCTTCATCGGGATACCTTGGAACTCATGCAGTCTGCTTGCCGCATTTTCTAGTGACAAGGCCAGCTGTAATGCCTGTTTACATCCAGCTGGGCTTCTGCCCACCAGCATTTCTGTATAGTCATATCATTAATTCCGCACACCAATTGGTCTCAGTGCATCTCATTTAGTGTCTCCCCAGATTTGCAAGCTCTGCCAGACATCGTAGCCTTGTTAGGAAACTGGTGATTGACTCCCCCGCTTCTCTAAATGTGGAGTAAAAATGGTACCTTCGCAGGATCAGGGTTAGCTTAGGGTCATAATACTCTTGAACTAAGTTTGACAACTCTCGGGAAGGTTTTGTGTCCGGTGCTTCCGGGGAAGTTAAACTGTGCATAATTGGAAAAGTTGTTGATCCACACGCAATCAGCAGGATAATCCTTTGCTTCTTATCTGAGGTTATGACATTTGCCCTGAAGAAATACTTCATCCTTCCCACATATTGGGCCCAGTCCTCCACTGCGGGGTCAAAAGAGTCCAACTTCCCAAACAGCAGCATATTTTCTCAACAGTGGCTTACCCATAATATGTGTGGTGATTCAACAAGTTCCTTCAGGTAACTCATTTTTCCTTGTCACCACTGTAATAACACCATGGAAGCCAAAGTCCCATCACCAAGTTACTTTATTTACACCATACATCTGTACACAGCTAGCTCTCCAGTTGCTGCCTGTTGAATACAAGTTGGGAGGCTGACATACCTGCTTTAAATAGAAAGCATGAGACTCCCCAATTTAACGATCAATTATGATTCATCAGTTCGTACTTTAGCAAGCCAACCTCATTAGCCTGGCTGAAGTCATCACATTTCCAGACCAGTATTTGTCACTTTTGTGACCATAAAGCATAGTGCTGAAATGGAGAAGTCTGCAGCAAGTTAATCTATGCAGCCTTTGTTTAACAATTTTCCAGGCTGAGCATGATTGCCATTGCAGCAGGAGCCTGCCAAAACCAGCAAGTGCTGGTAAGCCTTTTGTATTCAAACGAATGGCAGCATCATCTTGAATTTCAGCAACATCTTAACTTGCATGTTAAATTTTTTTTAACCTAACATTCAAGATTCAGGTCAATCATATAATTGGGGACTTTGGAGAAAAAGATTTCTTAGATACATGATTGCTTCAGGTTTGAATAAATAGAAGCTGACCAAGTTAATGCATTGCTTTACTCAGTAGGCCCAATAGCAGATAGCATTGTTACTATGTAAGGAGTCAATGAATAAACTACTAAATTTGAAGAAGTACTAAAATCATTAGCTGTTTAATGAAACAAAGAAGCAACAAAATCCTCAAGACTAAATTTAATAAGCATGCTTAGCAGTATAAATGGCTGAAGGCTGTGAATATGGAGACATAAAGTCTGAACTTATTGGGGAAAGAATAGTAGGAGTAATGGACTATGCAGTCTTCAGACATATTGCAAGTGAAACAAGATCTAACCCTCAACAAAGTTATCCAGATGGCCAGGCAATCTGAACTCCATGTGTAGCACAGGTCCATTTTAAGAGGAGAAAGTAACCGTATTCCAGAGGAAACCCTTCAGTCCTGTTAGTTAAACAACACAGAAACAGGGAAGCTCCAGGCCAAAGCTAGCAACATCCTAGCTGACCAGTGGAGTGACCATGGCAGTGGTGTGGAACCTGGTGCCTCCATAGGTGTCCTGCAATTTCAGCCCAACACTTTCAAAATAACAAGATTGGATACTGGCAAACTGTGCAAGGCTAAAACATCTAAATGCACAGAAGACCCAGCGATGATTCAGGTAGTTGCTTTTTGGAGAGGTCAAAGATATTTTTGTTTTGGAACGTGGAAATTTTGCTTAACTGCCATTTCACATACTTTAAATTGGACACGAGACCAGTGTCAGTGTCGAACAAGGAACGGTGCTTGTGAGACCTCTGGCTTTGAACAATAGACACACCATTATAAGAGCCTGGAAGAATTGATTTCCGGCCTTAGGCATGATTCTGGAACCACTAAGGTATGGCGGCAAACAAATCTTCGTGCTGATGTAAGTTATCCATAACCTGTCTTCTCCTCTCTTGAGCAGAGATGCCTTTATAGCCCTGAATCTTCTTTAAGCTGCAGAAGATGTCAAGACAATTACTGTTATAAATTATGTAGAATTGCAAGTTCCCAAGAGCTCAAACAAGAAAGAGTATTTGACTAGAACTTAAATTCTGAACTGTCTTCTTTTTGCAAAGCAGGATTTTTTTATTACAGATGCTGGAGAGCTGTTATTCATCAGACAAGTCAATCACTCAGATCATTACCATGATGCCTGCAGTGGAGGGTAGACAGAAGAGTAACCAACACTAGACAAGCCTGAACCTCTGGTGCTGGCAACTGTTGATGAGATTATTGTATACAAGAGGTTATTGCAGAAGGTCAGGGGACATGGAGTTGGGGGTAGGGTGTTAGCGTGGATAGAGGATTGGTTGTCAAATAGGAGGCAGAGAGTGGGGGTCAATGGGTGCTATTCGGATTGGCGGTTGGTGACTAGTGGGGTGCCCCAGGGGTCGGTGCTGGGGCCTCAGCTATTTACCATTTATATAGATGATCTGGAGGAGGGAACCGAGTGTAGGGTGTCGAAATTTGCTGATGACACCAAGATTGGTGGAAAGGCAAATTGTGCGGAGGGTGTGGAGAGTCTGCAGAAGGATCTAGATAGGCTGGGCGAATGGGCCAGGAAATGGCAAATGGAATTTAATGTTGGCAAGTGTGAGGTGGTCCACTTTGGTAGGAAGAATGGTAGGAAGGACTATTACTTACGTGGCGTAAAACTGCAGCAGGCGATGGTGCAGAGGGACCTCGAGGTCCTTGTGCATGAGTCGCAAAAACCCAGCTTGCAGGTGCAGCAGGTGGTCAGGAAGGCAAATGGGATGCTGGCCTTCATAGCGAGGGGGATTGAATATAAAAGTAGGGAGGTCTTGCTGCAGCTGTATAGGGCATTGGTGAGGCCGCAGCTGGAGTACTGTGTGCAGTTTTGGGCGCCGCACCTGCGCAAGGATATTTTGGCCTTGGAGGGAGTGCAGAGGAGGTTTACTAGGCTGATACCGGAGTTGAGGGGGTTGAGCTATGAGGAGAGGCTGAATAAACTAGGCTTGTACTCGTTAGAGTTTAGAAGAATGAGGGGAGGTCTCATTGAGACGTATAAGATAATGAATGGGATGGATAGGATAGAGGTGGAGAGACTCTTCCCACTCAAAAAAGACAGTAGGACTAGGGGGCACAGCCTCAAGATAAAGGGGAGGCGGTTTAGAATGGAGTTGAGGAGGAACTTCTTCACTCAAAGGGTGGTGAATCTCTGGAATTCTCTGCCCGTTGAAGTGGTGGAGGCTGCCTCGCTAAATATTTTTAAGAAGCGGGTTGATGGGTTCTTGATAAGAGAGGGGATTAAGGGTTATGGGGAGAGGGTGGGAAAGTGGAACTGAGCCACGACAGATCAGCCATGATCTTATTGAATGGCGGGGCAGGCTCGAAGGGCTAGATGGCCTACTCCTGCTCCTATTTCTTATGTTCTTATGTTCTTATAAGGATCTGGCACATAAAGAGTTAATGTGGGACTGAGTACAGTACTGCCCAGACAGTGATATAAGAAAATACATGAGCAGCACTGAGGGGTTAGTTTACTGTTGGACAGAGCCATGTGCACAAGCAAACATGGAGACAGCTCCTAGCTTGAACTCTTTATATATGTACCTAGTTCTTGCAATTAATAAATAAATACAGTTAACCTATCTAAGACTACAAAGACTTCATTAAGACCAACTAAACGATATCAAACACCCTGCAACTAAAGATGTGGCAGGAGGCAATGACTAAATGAGAGGAAGGGAAGGAGGTTGGAGTACAAGGGAGAGGAATATGTTGCATTAGTGAGAGAACACTTCATTTAAATAGGGATTACAGATGCCTGCAAAGTAGGGATTTACCCCAGGCTTGCCTAGGACTCTCCAAAGCATGGCAAAGTCAAATTTGAAGGGGTTCCAAGGCTCCAACCAGAAACATCCAGTATCCATTTGCTGTTTTTTATAAAAGAATTGAGGGAAAGATTCCAAGTTTCTGATATCTTTGAGGCTCTATACTGCACCCTAAACCTCAGCTGTCAGTGGTCTCCAGACGCACCCTTGAATAGGACAGTATATTGTATCCTTGTTGGCTTATCACTCTCCAAAGATCTGTGAAGCTTCTATGAAACAACAGCATGCACTCCCAAAATAGGAGTCCCTGTCCCTCGATGTAAGACTCTGTACAGGTAAGACACAACATCTAACATCCCTTTGTGAGAATTCCTGCTGAAACCTAGCACATAATGATTCCTGGCCTTTTCTCAGCCATTAGGTCTAACTTCCGCCAGCTGTGCAGGATGGATTGAAGATTACTGAATTTTGAAGGAAATTAAATAAAACAGGCTAACTGCTACATAGCTAAAATACATGCTGCAAATGCTGGCGATCTGAAATAAAAACAAAATGCTGAAAGAACCCGTAAGTCTGGCAGCATCTGTGGAGAGAGAAAGAGTTAACGTTTTGAGTCCAATATGATTCCTCTTTGGAACTTGATTCAAAACTATGTCTAGTTTCTTGGCACCATTCATCCTGGCTTCTGTACAGGCCTTATCCATCTAAAGTATAACGTCACTAGTTTGACTCCCACCAGAAATATATTCAAGCAAATGGAATGTGTGCTCAAACAATTAAATTCTTTCTGTGTATAATATTTAACAGGAATAATTAAGAATCATCCTTGTGCAACTCCTATTTCTTGTGTTCCCTAATTGATTAATTGTTTACTATCCTGTACCTACGAAAGATTACTCTGATAGCTTTAGTTTGGCGCGTGCGGAATTTCCATTGAATATACTTCAAATGTGCATGAGAATGACCTTAAACAGCTCTGGAGGACAGGCTTCAGACTGTAGTAACTTACGTGAGCTGTCTGCTATTCATTAGAGCACTAGTAGATGTGGGAGCGGATGGACTGTTCACCTGAGAAGGCCACTGTTTCCTCTCCCATGGATCTAAGACCATTCTCTTGGACCATAGTTCAGCACTCATGGCTCTCCACAAGAATAGAGTGCAAGAGCATGGAAGCCCCTGTTAATATTGATCGCCAGAGCTTAGATGACAGCTGTCTAAGAACCTGCCTTAGCTGCCATGGAAGCTTTCAAAGCTATGAACTAAGGCCCCAAGTTGGAACAGTAGGCTTTTCAGCCCCTCAAGCCTGTTCTGCCAACTGATTTATATCCAAACTCCATCCATCTATTTAGGTTTATTATCTTTGTGGAGTAAAAATTCTTCAATCCTAGATTTAGAATTATTAGTTGAACTAATATCTGCTGCTTTTTTTGTGGGAAAGAGTTCCAATCATCTGACGTGAAGAACTGTTTCCTAACTTCTCACTTGAATGTGTTGACTCTGATTTTAAGATTACGTCGCCTGCTCCTAGACTTCCTTACCAGCAGAAACCAACTATTCATACCTACCATATTGATTTGTTTCAAAGCCTCAGTTCTATCACCCCTTAACCAGAAAGTACAAGGCCAGCTTATGTAATTGCTCTTCATTATTTATGCTTTGGAGTCTTTCCATTGAACCCAAGCTGCAGTCCTTCCAGCATCAACTCTTCTTTCTAATGTACAATGCAGAGAAGTTGCCATAGTACAAGGATAGCAGGACTAGAGGGCACAGCCTCAAGATAAGGGGGGAGGGCAGTTTAGATCAGAGTTGAGGAGGAACTTCTTCACTCAAAGGGTGGTGAATCTCTGGAATTCTCTGCCCGTTGAAGTGGTGGAGGCTACCTTGCTAAATATATTTAAGTCACGGATAGATAGGTTTTTGCTGGACAGGGGAATTAAGGGTTATGGGGAGAAAGTGGGAAAGTGGAACTGATCCACTTCAGATCAGCCATGATCTTTGTACCCTACCCCTCTGGTTGTAAAGGTAAATATTCCATTAGCTTTTTTGATTATTTTTGCAGCTGACTACATTTTAATGATCTTTGTACGTGCCCCTAATTCTCAGTGGATCCCACATGATCTGCATCTCTGACGTTTAAAAATAGATAACCTCACACTTTACTGCATTGAAATACATTTGTTACTGTTTTGTTGCCCTTTGGTGTTATCCAAGTCATTGATAAATATAACGAATGGTTGAGGCCCATCGCAGATCCTTGTGTCATACCACTGGGCACTTCCTTCCAGTTTGAGTGAATGCCCATAAATAGTCTGTATTTTACTGCTTAACCAATCCCCTAATGAGGTCAATTTTTTGCATTCAATTTCATACATTTTACTTTTAGCCAGTGATCTCATGTGGACCCTGATGGGATTCCTTTGATTTGATTATTTGATTTGATTCATTATTGTCACATATATTATTATACAGTGAAAAGTATTGTTTCTTGCGTACTATACAGACAAAGCGTACCATTCATAGAGAAGGAAAGGAGAGGGTGCAGATGTAGTGTAACAGTCATAGCTAGGGTGTTGAAAAAGATCAGCTTAATATGAGGTAGGTCCATTCAAAAGTCTGACGGCAGCAGGGAAGAAGCTGTTTTTGAGCCAGTTGGTATGTGTAATGACTTTAATGAGGCAACTGATGTTGGCCTGCTTGAATATGAACTCCCTAATTAAGGATCAAACTACAACCTTGTAGAGTCCGTGGACATGTCTCTGTTCAATATTATAGACTACACACCGTTTATCGTTTCCTCAAAAATCTTCTGTTGATGTTTTGTTTGCACTTCAGTCCCACGCTTCTGATCTGTGGACGTCCGATGTGGAGGGGGATAAGGAGGAGGACCTCCTCGTGAACCTGCTCTTGGGCCTGGCAAAGCTTGCCATAAACAGCTCCAGGCAATGGGTGACCGAGGGTGTCATCCGACCTCACTGTCTGCCCCTCTCCCGCGGGTGTATTCGCAGCCGGGTGTCCTTGGAGAGGGAGCATGCAGTGTCCAAGGGTACCGTTAACGTCTTCCATGCCTGCTAGGCACCGCAGGGACTGGGGTGCATTATTAACCCCTTTAATCACATTTTGATTTGATGTTTTAAATTTCCTTTCCACTTTGTCCTTAGTTTCGGGCTGTTCCCCTCCTTTTGGGAGCTGCCCATTTTAATTTGTCCCCTTGTTAATTTGATCTAGTTTATTTGGTTGGTCAAAAAGATTGGGTCAAATTGATAGTCCAGTCCGGGAGCTCCATGCACTGTACTTAAACAGGACTGTCAGTACCTCCAGATGTAGACTTCATGCTGAGAGCACTCTGTATAGTGTTGTTGGATCTTGTAAATAAAGGAATTTTGGCGAAGGGTCTTCTGCCTCTGAAGACTTTTTATAGTATGTGACCTCAGACTTTTGTATCTTTTTCCCAATGGAAGAAGGTGGAAGAAAGTACATCCGGGGTGCATGGGGTTCTTGATTTTGCTGGCTGCTTTTTCAAGGCAGCAGGAAGTGTCAACAGGGTCAGTGGATGGGAGGCTGGTTTGAGTAATGGACTGTGCTTTGTTCATGACACTTTGAATTTTCTCGCGATTTTGGACAGAGCAGGAACCTTACCAGGCTGTAATATATCCAGTAAGAATGTTTTCTATGGTGCATCTGTAAAAGTTGGTGAGAGTTGTTTAAAGTTTATTTATTAGTGTCATAAGTAAAAGTAAAGTTTATTTATTAGTCACAAATAAGGCTTATATTAACACTGCAATGAAATTACCGTGAAATTCCCCGACTCGCCACAGTCCGGCACTGTTTGAGTCAGTGCAACTAACCAGCACATCTTTCAGAATGTGGAAGAAAACCAGAGAACCCAGAGGAAGCCCTCACAGACACAGGGAGAACATGCAAACTTCACACAGTGACTCAAGCTGGGAATCAAACCCGGGTCTCTGGCGCTGTGAAGCAGCAATGCTAACCACTGTGTTACTGTAACACCTTGCCATGTAAGTAGGTTTACAGTTACACTGCAATGAAGAAAGAGCAAGAACCTGATCAGAACTAATTTGCATTCATGTTAATCTCATTAGTGAGATTAAAGTTGAATGCAGCGATTTCCTGGTATGCTCATGCCTCCCCCAGTAGAAAGATAAGCAGATGCAAATCACAACAAATCATTAAAAGTGGTAACAGACCTCATGGACTCCGAGGCAGGTCAAAGAAATGAGTACCGCTCTTCACTTTATCTCCAGTGTGTCCAAGGGCAAAGCATCTGTAGTCAGGGTATAGAGACGGATCTTCAAAGGAGCTTGGGGTTGGTGGGGCTCGAGCTGGGCTGGGGTGGGGTTTCAGGTCAGGGGGCTCTCTTTGGTTGGGGTTGAGTGGTTAGTCTTCTCTCTATTGCCTTTTAAGAGTTTTGAACTATCTCTCAACATATCAATTTCACAGATCTGTGAGGTTGCAGTGGCTGGTCTGCTCCCTTGTAAAAATTTTGAAGTATCTCTCAACATGTCAGTTTCAAAGAACTATGAGATTACAGGGACTTGTTTTGTCTCTGTTGCTTCTAAAAGCTTTGAAGTGCTTTGTTCACATTCCATTTCATGATCCATTAGTTTTTACAACCCACCTTGATGGCAGCTCCTGGCTGTTTCAAAGGATGGATTCTGATTGTTTATTAATACAACTTTTGGTCCATTAACTCTGAAGTGCTTTCTAGAAAGTGCAGGTATACCGTCTGAATTCATTTTTAAAGGAGGATGTTTTTCTAATGCTTATGCTTTAGCAGCATTTCTTCACTGGAGATTGGTTTTAACCAATACAAGCAGCTGGCACAGCTCAGATATTAAAGCCCAAAGGTTCCTCAATAAGGTCCTTCTTGCAACCACTGTTGAAATTATCTGGTTAAATGTGATGACCACACCAGGGGGCTTGGAGACCCCTGGGCGGTCAGGGACTTGGCTGGACAGTCCCTTGGCACTGCGCCTGGAACACTAACAGTGCAAGTACTATGTTGGGCCTCTTGTCAAATTCACTAACCCAGAGGGATTTACACCTAGGGCTAACAATGCAGTTGATTGGCCCCTCCATCTTTAATTGAGGCTTAATAGGTGGTTCTTAACAGGTATCAGCTACCTCAGAGCAAACCATTCCTACGGTGGAACCTCAAATAGGTCTTAAGTTTTACTGATTGTTGGGGTCTTTATCAAATGGTGATTGTTGCATGTCTTGCTCTTAATGTGCAACTGCTTCCTGCTGCCATATTGGAGGCCATTCATGCTTGAAAAATGGGCATTAAATTCATACATCCTTGTTCTACTGAGATGGTGCAGCATCGTGTCAGGTCCTCACAGATTTGGCATTTTAGAGGAGTGGAGGGTGCCCGCTCCTAATGGAAGTGAGGGTTACAGCGGCCCGGAATTTCATTCCAGGCAACTAGCGGGAGCATCTATGTTATATCACAGGCATCCTGAAAAATGGGCATTAAATTCATACATCCTTGTTCTACTTGTTGAGATAGATTTTAGGTTAGCAACTCTTTGTGAATTCAACAGCCAATGATTTCATCTTGAATATGTTTCTGAAAGTACTTATTAACCTTCTTTTTGAATCCAAGGCTGCCTGCATCTTTTTAAGGCAGCAGGTAAAGTTGATTGACATTTCCATTTAAGGAATGGAAAAGAATTCCTCTTCAAAGTTACTTACATCATAGTTTAACAGAGTAGGTGTGGACTATTTGCTTTCAAATATAAGGTCGGTAACTTAATTACTGCAGCAGTATCAGGGCTCATGCCAGTGTGTGGTCAATCCTGCACATTCTTTCCATTTACATCCAGACTTGTGCCAAAATTAAAAGAGCTACCGTACAGATTAGTCAAGCAGCAGCCTGACTTATCCATACTCACCAAATCATACTTTACAGTCAATGTCCCAGGCTCTTCCATCACCATCTCTGAGTCTGATCTGTCCCGTCTCACTGGCCAGACAGATTGCAGGGCGATGTGAGTCCCTTTCACTACCCCCTGTACATGGGGCACGCCAGTGATGGCAGTGAAGGCTGCAGCCTCCCGTGCGTCTGGCCAGCAACAAAGTTGATGTACTGGCCAGGCATATAAGGCATCTATGACCTGACACACACACCTTTGCACAAATGCCTGTGATATAACGTAGATGCTCCCAGTAGTTGCCTGGAATGAAATTCGGGGCCGCTGTAACCCTCACTTCCATTGGGAGTGGGCGCCCTCCACTCCTCTGAGATGCCAAATCTGTGAGGACCTGACACGATGCTGCACCGTCTCCTTGCGCAGGCACAGCCAACATCAACACATGGCTTCAGGCAAGCTCTTAAAGGACCTCCTTGTCTTATACCGACCTTCGTTCCCTCATACTCCTTCCTCTGGCTTCCCCGGCAGCCCCTTACCCTCGTGCAGGTTCTGAAGCTAGCTGACCTTGCAGTGGCCGTTAGACTCCCTCCACCTCCTCAGCCTCTTCTTCCTCAGCAGCTGCCACAATGATGGCCATATCTATGACTCTGAGTCTGAAATCCATTGTACGGCTGGGATTACAGAGAGAAAGAGAGAGAGATAGATACATGTCTTTCTTTTTTATAATCCCAGGACCCACACTCCTTCAGTGTTACTGCTTGTGGATGCTGGCAGCACAACATAATCCAGGATGCCATACGTCACCTGAATAGGTTGACCGCCATTGGCATTGTGGCCACAGCAGGCATGGCAATTGTGCATCTTTGAGCCAATGCCATGGGTGCTACTACTGCATTGACTTCCAGGCATGTATTGCAGGTCAGGTATACAGGGCAAAGGCAGCCTTCTGATTATTATCAATATGGGTTCTCATTCACTGCAGAGTCCATGCAGTTTGAATGTTCGTGTTAATATGAGCTCCACTGCTTGGAGCACCAGCTGCCTAACTTGATGAGTCCTTAAGCAGCATATGGCGTCCTTCCACCTCCTTAAAACCCCAGCACTCAGTAAAGTCCCTCACCCCACCCCTGAAAAATAGAACAACCTTGTGCCTGGGGACAGCAATTCCAGCACTCAATGAACTCCCCCACCCCAACCAGCAACTTTCCAGCCCTTGGAAATCTGTTTGCGCTGAAAAACATAGCCTAGGAGACTCGCGGAGGCTGGGCACCCAGCATGAATCCCACGAAACAGCTGCCACTGATGTCTCCTGGCCTGGTGCACTACTTGAGCAGCGCTGTGGGCTGGGAGAATCCTGGCCTATATGTTGCATTACATGTTGAAGAGAAATTTTCTTGAATTAGATTTCTTCAAGTGTTGTGGCCAGTTGGAGCTGAACTGTCTTGTGGTGTCTCGGGGGCTATATATCTTTTTGGAAATCCTTCTACTCTGCATTGGTTCCACCACTGCATGATTCTGCAGTCAGATGCTCCTATGAATTGCTATGTTATAGAACTTACAACATACCACTATGATTCTACAAACAAAAAGCTTTTATATATAGCATATATAGTGAAATGTTCCAAAGTATTTCAAAGGAGTCTTATCAGTTTGACGGTGTCACAATTTGACACTGATGACCAAAACCTTGGTCCAAGCGACAAGTTTTAAGGAGCATTTGAAAGGAGGACACTTTCATAGAATCCCTACAGTGCAGTAGAGGCCATTTGGCCCATCAATTCTGCACTGACCTCAATCCCACCCAAGCCCTATTCTTGTAACCCCACAACCCCAACTAATCCTCCTGACACTTGGGTCAAGTTAGCATGGCCAATCATCCTAACTCTCACATTTTTAGGCTGTGGGAGGAAACCGGAGCACTCGGAGGAAACACGTGCAGGCATGGAGAGAATGTGCAAATTCCACACAGACAGTCACTCGAGGCTGAAATTGAACCCGGATTCCTGGCACTGTGAGGCAGCAGTACTAACCACTGTGCCACCATGCTGCCCAACCTGGATTATTAAGAACATTAACAGAATGTTCCATTAGTTGGAAGCCTCTGCCTTAGAATGCCAATAGTGTTTTCATACACCCATGAGTTTTGTTATATTGTTGCTCAGCTGCATTAAACGGACTCCTCAGGTTTGTCATTTACCGTAATAACAGTGGGTGGCCAGAGTCCTCAAGCAATCAGATTTTTGATCCTTGCTGTTCAAATAAGGGTGAATGATGGCTTATTTAAAGATTAAGCAATCATGGAGCACAGTATCCATACGCATATTATCATATTCCTTTTGATCCATGGAATGTTTTTATGCTTTCACTAGAAGCTCATAGACTTATATGACTTATTGATCATGGTCTGCATCTTGGACTAACTGGTAAGTTGGTAAAAGCCAAGGATGCCTGTTTGCTACAGGCTGGCATTCATAGGGAAGCCTGTCTGTCAGTTTGCTGCAGAAATTTAGACAGTACTTTATTAGATGAACTGACACACCATCAAGTGTTCTATGGCATGCTGAGACTCTAAGTTGCCATTGAAATTGGATATAGTGGTGATCTTGACTAGTACAAATGGTGCTGCAGGTTTTTTCCAACTGATGACATAACTCTTTTGCTAACTCCTCCCTAAGCCAGAGCTTCTGGAGGCATTGCTTCTCATTTAGGTTTATGAACATTTGACTGTTAAGGTGTATATACTTGTTCAGCTACTTATTCTTCAGGTTAGCAATTCGACCTCACACAACTGACCCATATCCAATAGTTACCTGGTATCTAAAGACGATTGAAAATGAAATTCTAATGATGCAATACCATCAAATGTTCTCACAACAAACGTAAAATATAAATTAAAATTGTGAAGTTATTCTACCTTAAAAGTCATGCTGAATATGAACTTCCATGCTGGAATCTTTAGCATTGCTAAAAAGATACATTTTGTTGAAGATTTTCATCTTGAACTCATGAGGATGATTACAAGAATACCAATGTCAAGGAAAATAACTTTATATTATATGAGAAGAGAATGCTGATTGGTTGGCAAGTGGACTGTGATTGGTAGAGGCATTGCCATGGAGTTTGCACTTGTTAATGGTTACTGACAGTTAACTGCCAAGTGTTGTTTGAATATTTAAATCAGGCAGCTTGATTCTGATTGGTCAAGGCATTGCCATGAAGAATGAACCAGTGAGTGGCTATTGCTTGCTTTGTTTAGCTGAAACAGATGCGATTTGTATACATATTCTTTCTGTCTGCAAAATACAGAGCCCTGTGTATTAATATATACGTAGCTTACAGTGCATGAAAATGTGTCACACTGCAAACCTAACTGTTGATCTTAAATTGGCTATAATTTTTACTAGGTATGTAGGGCTTGTATCCCAAAGGCAGATTATATCAAACTGCATGTCTCTTCTCAATCTGTGCTTGCAAAACTCAAAAACAGTGTCCAACATTAGATGTGATCCTGCTTTTGGACAACATTTGCTGAATAATCCTCAGTGTGCTAAAAATTACAATTATAAGTAATTAATTTCAATACAAGTGCCTACTAAAAATGCAATGGGAAATTTAAAGGCAGCACTGCAAATGAAGAAGCAGGCCAGGATTTTCAGCACCACTCCATGGGTGGCTTTTCCCACCGCAGAAGTGGTGACTCATTGGCCACTGGCAGGATCTTCCAAAGTCAATGGCATTTGCATGGCTTGCAGGCTGTGTTGCTGGGGAATACACACATCAGAGGGATTCATCTGTCAGTGGGACTGGAAGACCCTGTCAGTGGGTAGGGCCAGAAAATCCCACCCCCAGTGTTGTGGATCTCTCTCCATATTTCTATTAAATGGGGTCTTCCAGTCAGGGACTTCAAGAGTTCTAGTGCTGAGAAAATTGGTGCCTTTTGTTATGTTAATACTGCTACTTATTTATTATTTTATTATCTGACAGATTATTTTGCCAGTTAAAAGCCTGTGTTTTTTTGTTACATTCCTTACAAACAAGGACACCCTGGAATAAAACCAGTAAATCAAACAAGTTGATTACTAAATTCCTGATTATACACCAAATTTAACTAGGGTTATAGAGAGGTAAAACTAATCTTTTTGATCTGTTAGAATCAAGAAGAAATTATCATTTGTTATATTTCATATATCCTGTTAATGCTGCTGGAGCATATAGAAACCAGCATTGCTATGAGTTGCCTGATCTTTACATGGAGGCAGACATTTCTTTTTTAGGCCTTTTCTCAATTCTCCTTGAATCTCAATTCCTTTTGTAGCAACAGGAGGCCTGCATTTAACCTTTGAAATGATTTCTGCCAATCAATTGGACCATGTACTTCAACTCCATTTACTCACCTATATTCCATATCCCTCAAAATGTTTCCTAAGCTAAAATTTGTTGATCTAAGTTGAGACATTTTTGATTTCACCCAGCATCCACATCATTTTGGGGAAATGAATTTTAGAATACTAAACTGATTACTTCTTGATTTCATGACTTAATAACTCTTGTAGTATTGTGCCCTCTTTTTCCGGATTCTCCTGTCAGAGAACACAGTTTCAGTTCATTTTAAAAAAATAATTTGCAGAATATGGGTCTTCCTGGCAAGAGTGGCACTTTGTCTTTGAAAATGTGGTGGTGAATCACCTTTTGCATGCAGCTAAATGGCTTGCTAGGCCATTTCAGGGAGCAGTTTAGTGTCAACGACATTGCAGTGGACCAGGAGCCTTCTATGTGCCAGCAGAGTAAGGATGTAAGATTCTTTTCAAAAGATGGGTTTTTCCAATAATCTGGTAATTTCATGGGTAACATTACTGGTATCAACTTTTCATTCCAGATTTGTTTGTTTGAATAAATTTAGATAGCCTTGGGATTTAAACTTGTCTCTGGATCTTTGGCCCATGGATCTGGTAGCACATAACTTGAAGGGACTTTATTGAATGGCATAGCAAGTTCAGGAAGCTACATTAATTAGATGAGTGGTTCCCAAAATGTCTTGCTGAACAAGTCTCTTTTCAAATGGATTAATAACAATGTGCCTCTGATACCTAAATGTATAATGCAAATAATAGTGAAGTGCTGCATAGCTGTTCAAAAAGGCCACCAAAAAGGTGTTCACCATCACCTTCTCGAGGTACAAATGGCATCTTTGCCAGTGATGCTCACATCCCATGAAAGAATAAAAGAAATGTAAGGAATGTTTTAATCTAGCTTCTGAGAAAACGGGTGTTCACATTCATTCCCGTTCTTTGCGTTTTCTCCATTTTGCACCCTCTCCGAGGTGAGGCAGTCACAAGATCATAAGATATATGAGCAGAATTAGGCCATTTGGCCCACCGAGTCTGCTCTGCCATTCAATCATGGCTGATAAGTTTCTCAACCCATTCTCCGCCTTTTCCCTATAACCTTTGATCCCCTCATCCATCTCTGTCTTAAAAATATGCAATGACCTGGCCTCCTCCTGTGGCAATGAATTCCATAAGTTCACTACCCTCTGGCTGAAGAAATTCCTCCTCATCTCGGTTCTAAAGGGTCGTCCTTTTATTCTGAGGCTGTGCCCTCAGATTCTAGTCTCATCGACTAATGGAAACATCTTTCCCATGTCCAGATTCTGCTCCCTGGACCTGGAAAACTGATGCTAAAATGTTGCCCCTACTACCTTCTGCGAGAGCTCACTGTTATCCTGACAGTTTACATCCCATCACATGCAGATGTGAAGATTGCATTGAATGAAATTGCAATTAGCCTTGAGACGAAACATCGTGAGACCTTGTTCACTGTGCCAGGGACTTCAATCAGGCCAAGCTCAAGAGCATCCTCCCAAGATATCACCAACATCTCTCCTGTTCCACCAGAGGCCCTAAACATCGTAGACCACCGTTATGCAAATATCAAATATGCTTACCACTCTGTTTGCCCTCCCACGCTTTGGCAAGTCAGACCACAAGGCTGTGCTCCTGCTCCCGGCTTACAAGCAAAAACTGAAACAGGAGAATCCATCAAGGAAAGTCGTGCAATTTTGGTACAGGAATCAGATGATCTCCTATGGGACTGCTTAGAGTCAGTATACTGGTCAGTATTTAAAAACTCTGCGATCGGTCTGAACAAGTATGCCATTACAGTAACTGACTCCATTAGTAAATGCCAAAGAAGCAAGTCCGTGTGTTTCCCAACTGAAATCTAGGTATGGTGCATTCAAGTCTGTTGAGCCTGACCTATACAAGGGGGCCAGATATGATCTAATGAGATCCATCAAAGATGCCAAAAGACAATACTGGTCCAAGTAGAGTCCCAGGCTTGCCACACAGACCCCTGCTGACTATAGCAAGGTCTGCAGGACATAACAGGCTACAAGATGAAGGCAGATAAAATCGCTGGCATCGATGCACCCCTCCCTAATGGGCACATGCATTCTATGCCCGTTTTGAGCAAGAGGTCAGCGAGAGCACACTCTCCATGCTGGAAACTTTAGATGAAACTGTACCTGAGGTCACCATTGAAGATGTCATAGGATCATAGAATCCTACAGTGCAGAAGGAGGCCATTTGGCCCAACGAGTCTGCACCGACCGCAATCCCACCCAAACCCTACTCCCACAACCCCATGCATTTACCCTAGCAAGTCCCCTTGACACTAAGGGGCAATTTAGCATGCCAGTAAACCTAACCCACACATCTTTGGACTGTGGGAGGAAACTGGAGCGCCCGTGGAAACCATGAAGACACAATGAGATTGTGCAAACTCCACATAGATAGTGACCCAAGCCGGGAATCAAACCCGCTCCCTGGCTTAGATCGACTTAGTGCGAGGTAGGCCCATTCAGAAGTCTGATGGCAGCAGGGAAAAAACTGTTCTTGACTCAAACTTTTGTATCTTTTTCCTGACGGAAGAAGGTGGAAGAGAGAATGTTCGGATGTGTGCAGTCCTTAATTATGCTGGCTGCTTTTGATTTGGTTTGATTTATTATTGTCACATGTATTAACATGTAGTGAAAAGTATTGTATCTTGCGTGCTGTACAGATAAAACATACCATTCATAAAGAAGGAAATGAGGGAGTGCAGAATGTAGTGTTACAGTCATAGCTAGGGTATAGGGAAAGATCAACTTGATGCAAGATATGTCCATTCCAAAGTCTGACGGCAGCAGGGAAGAAGCTGTTCTTGAGTCAGTTGGTATGTGGCCTGAGACCTTTGTACCTTTTTCCGGATGGAAGAAGGTGGAAGAGAGAATGTCCTGGGTGCATGGGGCCCTTAGTTATGCTGGCTGCTTTGCCGAGGCAGTGGGAAGTGTAGACAGAGTCAATGGATGGGAGCCTGGTTTGCATGGTGGATTGAGCTACATTCATGACCTTTTGTAGTTTCTTGCGGTCTTGGGCAGAGCAGGAGCCATACCAAGCTGTGATACAACCAGAAAGAATGCTTTCTATGGTGCATCTGTAGAAGGTGGTGAGATGCCAAATTTCTTCAGTCTTCTGAAGAAGTAGAGATGTTGGTGGGCTTTCTTAAGTATAGTGTTGGCATGGGGGAACTAGGATAGGTTGCTGGTGATCTGGACACCTAAAAACTTGAAACTCTCAACCCTTTCTACTTCATCCCCATTGATGTAGACAGGGGCATGTTCTTCTTTATGCTTCCTGAAGTCAATGACAATCTCCATCGTTTTGTTGACATTTATTGAGGGACCAGTTCAACAGGTTCTCTATCTCATCCCTGTACTCTGTCTTATCATTGTTTGAGATCTGACCCATTATGGTGGTGCGGTCAGCAAACTTGAAAATTGAAATGGAGGGGAATTTGGCCACACATTCATAGGTATATGAGAAGTATAGTAGGGGGCTGAGAACACAGCCTTGTGGGGCATCGGTGTTGAGGATGATCATGGAGGAGGTGTTATAGCCTATCCTTACTGATAGGCATCAGGCAGCGGGAGGCAGCAGGATGTGTTGACAGTGTAGACTGCAAGGCAGCAGAAAGTGTAGGCAGTGTCAATGGGTGGCAGGCTGATTTGAGTGATGGGCTGGGCTTCATTCCTTTGTAGCTTCTTGCAGTCTTGGATAGAGCAGGAGCCATACCAAGCTGCGATACAACCAGAAAGAATGCTTTCTGTGGTGCAAAAAAAGTTGATGAGGGTCATAGTGGACATACCAAATTTCATTAGTCTTCTGAGAAAGTAGAGAGTTGGTGGGCTCTCTTAATTATAGCATCAGTGTAGAGGGACCATGACAGATTGTTGGTGATCTGACACCTGCAAACTTGAAACTTGACCATTTCTACTTCATCACCATAAGGCTTTGTCCTCAGCTCCTTGCTATACTCCTCATGCACCTATGACTGTATGGCCAAATTCCCTTACAACTCGATTTTCAAGTTTGCTGATGACACCGCCGTAGGGGGTTGGATCTCAGACAATGACGAAACGGTGTACAGGAAGGAGGTAGAGAATCTGGTGAACTGGTGCAACTCTCCTTCAATGTCAACAAAACGAAGGAGATTGTCATCAACTTCAGGAAGTGTTGTGGAGGACATGCCCCTATCTACAGCAATGGGGCAAAGTAGAAATGGTCGAGAGCTTCAAGTTTCTAGGTGTTCAGGTGACCAACAACCTGTTATGTTCCCTCCACGCCAATGCTAGAGTTAAGAAAGCTCACCAATGCCTCTACTTTCTCAGAAGACAAATGAAATTTGGATTGTTCACTACGACCCTCACCAACTTTTTTTGCACCATAGAAAGCATTCTTTCTAGGTATCAGAGCTGTATGGCTCCTGCTCTATCCAAAACTGCAAGAAACTACAAAGGGTTGTGAACGAAGCTCAGTCCATCACTCAAATCAGCCTCCCATCCACTGACACTGTCTACACTTCCCACTGCCTCGCAAAGCAGCCAGCATAATTAAGGACCACACACACCTGGACATACTCTCTTCCACCTTCTTCCATCAGGAAAAAGATGCAAAGTCTGAGGACACATACCAATCGATTCAAGAATAGCTTCTTCCCTGCTGCCATCAGACTTTTGAATGGACCTATTTCGCATCTTGATCCTTTTCTACACCCTAGCTACACTACATTTACTACATTCTGCACTCTGTCCTTTCCTGCTCTATGAAAGATATACTTTGTTTAGTGCATAAGAATACTTTTCATTCTATACTCATACATGTGACAATAATAAATCAAATCAAAACTTACCCAGACCTTTCAGTATTCTGTAAGTTTCGTTGAAATCCCTCTAAGCTCCATTGAGTACAGACGCAGAGTCCTCAAACACTTCTCGTAGGTCAAGTTTTTCCTTCTTAGACCATTCTTGTGAACCTCCTCTGGACCCTCTCCAGGGCCAGCACATCCTTCCTTAGATATGGGGCCCAAAATTGTTCACTCTACTTCAAATATGGTTTGACCAGAGCCTTATAAAGCCTCAAAAGTAGATCCCAGCTTTTGTATATTAGTCCTCTCAAAATGAATGCTAACACTGCATTTGCCTTCCTAACTACCAACTCAACCTGCAAGTTAATCTTAAGAGAATCCTGAACTGGGACTTCTCCCTTTGCGCTTCCAATTTCTGAATTCTCTCCAGAGTTAGAAAATAGTTTATGCTTCTTCTTCCTACCAAAGTGCATAACCTTACACTTTTACACATTGTATTCCATCTGCCACTTCTTTGCCCACTGTCCTAACCTGTCCAAGTCCTTCTGCAGCCTGCCCATGCCCTTAATACTACTTGTACCTCTACATATCTTTATATCATCTGCAAACCTTGCCACTGCCCTCAGTTCCTTCACCTAGATTATTGATGAATAAAGTGAAAAGTTATGGTGCCAACACTGACCCCTGCGGAACTTCATGAATCACTGGCTGCTATCTTCCGGGTAACAAATCTTTTATCCATGCTAGTACCTTGTCTTTAACACCATGGGCTCTTATCTTTCTCAGCAGCCTCCTGTGCATCACCTTGTCAAAGGCCTGAAAATCCAGGTAGATAACATTCACTGTCTCTCTTTTATCTAACCTGCTCGTTACCTCTTAAAAGAATTTTAACAGGTTTGTCAGGCATGACCTCCCCTTGCTGACTTCATCCTATTTTACCATGCAGTTCCAAGTATTTCAAAATCTCATCATTAATAACTCTGAAACATCATTAATAACATCATCTATAACATCATTAATAACTCATGGACTCTAAAATCTTACCAATGAAGGGAGAGGGTGAGCAGCCAGGGGTTATGGTACATATTGGTACCAATGACATAGATAGGAAGAGTGATGAGGTCCTGCAGCAGCAGTTTAGGGAGTTAGATAGAATGTTAAAAAGCAGGACCTCTAGGGTTTGTCTCAGGATTACTCCCTGCACCATGTGCCAGTGAGGCTAATTATAGGAAGTTAGTACAGCTCAATACATGGCTAAACAGCTGGTGTAGGAGGGAGGGTTTCAGATTTCTGGACCATTGGGATCTCTTATGAGGCTGGTGGGATCTGTACAAGAAGGATGGGTTGCATCTGAACTGGAAGGGCATAAATATTCTGGCCAGAAGGTTTGCTAGTGTCACATGGGAGGATTTAAACTAGTTTGACAGGGGTGGGAACTAAAGCAAAGATAAATTAACAGAAGGGGAACTAGAGAGTAGGACCAGTAGGACTCAGAGAAAGAGCAGACAGGGCGTGGTTGCTGATCAAAGAGGGCCTGGTGGATTGAAGTGCATTTGTTTCAATGCAAGAAATGTAACAGGTAAGGCAGATGAACTTGAGCTTGGATTAGTACTTGGAACTATGATGTTGTTGCTGTTACAGAGACTTGGTTAAGGGAAGGACAGGATTGGCAATGTTCTAGGATACAGATGTTTCAGACAGGATAGAGAAGGATGTAAAAGAGGTGGGGGAGTTGCATGACTGGTTAAGGAGAACATCACAGCTGTACTGTGAGAGGACATCTTGGAGAACTCGTACAGTGAGGCAATATGGGTAGAGCTCAGGAATAGAAAGGGTGTAGTCACAATGTTGGGGGTTTACTATAGGCCTCCCAACAACCAGCAGGAAATAGAGGAACAGATATGTAGGCAGATTTTGGCAAGGTGTAAAAATAACAGGGTTGTTATGATGGGAAATTTTAACTTGCCCTATGTTGACTGAGACTAGGGATGTGGATGGGGCAGAGTTTGTAAGGAGCATACAGGAGGGCTTCTTGAAGCTGTATGTAGATAGTCCAACTAGGGAAGGGGCCACACTGGACAGGTATTGGAGAATGAGCCCGGCCAAATGGTCGACGTTTCAGTAGGGGAGCAGTTTGGGAACAGTGACAACAACTCAGTAAGCTTTAAGGTACTGGTGGATAAAGATAAGTGTAGTCCTCAAGTGAAGGTGCTAAATTGGGGCAAGGTTAATTACAACACCATTAGGCAGGAACTGAAGACTGTAGATTGGGGCCAGATGTTTCAGGGCAAATCAACATCTGGCATGTGGGAGGCTTTCAAGTGTAAGCTGATAGGGATTCAGGACCAGCACATTCCCGTAAAGAAGAAAGCAAGTTTTAGGAACCTTGGATAATGAGAGATATTGTGAGCCTAGTCAAAGAGGAAAAGGAAGCATCTGTCAAAGCTGGGAGACTGGGAACACATGAATGAAGTGTGGAATACAAGGAAAGTAGGAAGCAACTTAAGCAAGCAGTAAGGAGGACTAAAAGGAATCATAAAAAGTCATTGACCAGCAGGATTAAGGAAAATCATATATAAAGAGCAAGGGGGTAGCCAGGGAGAGGGTTGGCCCACTTCTCAAGGACAGGGAAGGAATATATGTGTAGAGCCAGAGGAAATGGGCAAGGTATTGAATAAGTACTTCGCATCAGTATCCACCAAAGTGGATGATGAGTCTAGGAAAGGGTGTATAGATAGTTTGAGTCATGTTGAGATCAAAAAGGAGGAGGTATTGGAGTTCTTAAGGAACATTGAAGTAGACAAGTCCCCAGGGCCTGATAGAATATACCCCAGAATACTGAAAGAAGCAAGGGAGGAAATTGCTGGGGCTTTGCGAGAAATCTTTATATCCTCACTGGCTACAGGGGAGGCCTCAGAGGATTGGAGAATAGCCAATGTTATTTCTTTGTTTAAGAAGGGTAGCAAGAATAATCCAGGTAATTACAGGTTGGTATTAGTGAGAGGCAACATAGTTTTGTGATGGGGAGGTTGTGCCTCACTAATTTGATTGAGTTTTTCTTCATGGACTTCAGTAAGGGCTTTGACAGTGTCCGTCATGGTAGACTGGTGCAGAAGGTCAAGTCACTTGGGATCAGAGGTGAGCTGGCAAGGCAGATACAGAACTGGCTCGATCATAGAAGACAGAGGATAGCAGTGGAAGGGTACATTCCTGAATGGATGGTTGTGACAAGTGGCGTTCCTCAGGGATCAGTGCTGGGACCTTTGCTGCTGTAATAAAGGTAAATGATTTGGAGGAAAATGTAACTGGTTTGATTAGTAAGTTTGCGGATGACACAAAGGTTGGTGGATTTTTAGATAGCGATGAGGACCATCAGAGAATACAGCAGGACACAGATCAGTTGGAAACTTGGATAGAGAGATGGCAGATGGAGTTTAATCCGGACAAATGTGAGGTAATGCATTTGGAAGATCTAATACAGATGGGAAATGTACAGTAAATAGCAGAACCCTTAAGGATATTGATAGGCAGAGGGATCTATGTGTACAGCTACACAGGTCACTGAAATTGGCAATGCAGGTGGAGAAGATAGTCACGAAGGCATACGGCACGCTTGCGGCCAGGGCATTGAGTTTAAAAATTAGCAAATCATGTTGTAGCTTTATAAAACCTTAGGCCGCACTTGGAATATAGTGTTCAATTCTGGTCGCCACTGTACCAGAGGATGTGGAGGCTTTGGAGTGGGTACAGAAAAGATTTACCAGGATGTTGCCTGGCATGGAGGCAGTTAGCCATGAGGAGAGGTTGGAGAAACTTTGTTCTCACTGGAATGACGGAGGTTGAGGGGCGAGCTGACAGAAGTCTACAAGATTGTGTGGGGCATGGAGTGAATGGCTAGTCAAAAGAACATAAAAACATAAGAAATAGGAGCTGGAATAGGCCATCTAGCCCCTCAAGTCTGCCCTGCCATTCAATAAGATCATGGCTGATCTGATAGTGGTTCAGTTCCACTTACCCGCCTGCTCCCCATAACCCTTAATTCCTTTATTGGTTAGAGATCTATCTACCTGTGACTTAAACGCATTTAATGAGGTAAACTCCACTGCTTCAATGGGCAAAGAATTCCAAAGATTCACTACCCTCTGGGAGGAGAAGTTCCTCCTCAACTCTGTTCAAAATTGACTACCCCTTATTTTGAGGCTGTGCCTTCTAGTTCTTGTTTCCTTTCTAAGCGGAAATAATCTCTCTGCCTCTACCCTGTCTAGCCCTTTCATTATCTTATATGTCACTATAAGATCTCCCCTCAGCATTTTAAACTCCAACGAGTAGAGGCCCAATCTACTCAATCTCTCCTCATAAGCTAATCCTCTCATCTCCAGGATCAACCTGGTGAACCTTCTGTGTACTCCCTCCAAGGCCAATATATCCTTTCGCAAATAAAGAATTCCAAAGATTCAATACCCTCTGGGAGGAGAAGTTCCTCCTCAACTCTGTTCAAAATTGACTACCCCTTATCTTGAGGCTGTGCCCTCTAGTTCTTGTTTCCTTTCTAAGCGGAAATAATCTCTCTGCCTCTACCCTGTCTAGCCCCTTCATTATCTTATATGTCTCTATAAGATCTCCCTTCAGCATTTTAAACTCCAACGAGTAGAGGCCCAATCTACTCAATCTCTCCTCATAAGCTAATCCTCTCATCTCCGGGATCAACCTGGTGAACCCTCTCTGTACTCCCTCCAAGGCCAATATATCCTTTCGCAAATAAGGGGACCAAAATTGCACACAGTACTCTAGTTGCGGCCTCACCAATACCTTGTACAATTGCAGCAAGACCTCCCTGCTTTTATACTCCATCCCCCTCGCGATAAAGGCCAACATTCCATTTGCCTTCTTGATCACCTGCTGCACCTGCAAACTGAGTTTTTGCGATTCATGCACAAGGACCCCCAGGTCCCTCTGCACAGTAGCATGTTGTAATCTTTCACCATTTAAATAATAGTCCATTTTACTATTATTCCTTCCAAAGTGGATAACCTCACACTTGCCAACGTTATACTCCATCTGCCAGATCCTCACCCACTCACTTAGCCTGTCCAAATCCCTCTGCAGACTTGCCACCTCCTCCACGCAATTCGCTTTCCCACTCATCTTTGTGTCATCCACAAACTTTGTTACCCTACCTTGGTCCCCTCCTCCAAATCGTCAGTGTATATGATAAACAGTTGAGGCCCCAGCACCGATCCTTGTGACATGCCACTAGTCACCAACTGCCAACCGGAAAAGCACCCATTTATTCCAACTCTCTGCTTCCTGTTAGATAGCCAATCCTCAACCCACGCTAACTATTTACCCCCAACTTCGTGTACCTTAATCTTATGCAGCAACCTTTTGTGTGGCACCTTATCGAATGCCTTCTGGAAATCTAAAAACACCACATTCCTCTGTGTCAACCGCACTCGTTACATCTTCATAAAAATCCAGTAAATTCGTGGAACACGTCTTTCCCTTCATGAATCCATGCTGTGTCAGCTTGATTGAACCATTCTTTTCCAGGTGTCCTGCTATTTCTTCTTTCATTCTAGCATTTTCCCAACTACAGACATTAAGCTAACTGGCCTGTAGTTACCTGCCTTTTGTCTACCTCCTTTTTTAAACAGTGGCATCACATTAGCTGTTTTCCAATCAGCTGGCACCTCTCCAGAGTCCAGTGACATTTGATAAATTACAACTAATGCATTTGCTATTACTTCTGCCATTTCTTTTCGTACCCTGGGATGCATTCCATCTGGATCCGGGGACTTGTCTACCTTTAGTCCCACTAGCCTACCAAGCACTACCTGTTTAGTAATAGTAATCGTTTTAAGGTCCTCACTCCCTACAGTCCCACAACCATCAATTTTTGGTAAGCTATTTGTGTCCTCTACCGTGAAGACCGACACAAGAAACTTGTTTAAGGCCTCGGCTATTTTCTCGTTTCCCATTATTAAACGCCCCTTCTCGTCTTCTAAGGGTCCAACATTTACTTTAGCCACTCTTTTCCTTTTTATATGTGTATAAAAACTTTTACTATCAGTTTTTGTTTTTTGTGCTAGTTCAGTTTCATAATCTATCTTTCCTTTCTTTATCACTTTCTTCGTAATTCTTAGTTGTTTTTTAAAGCTTTCCCAATCTTCTAGTTCCCCACTAGTTTTGGCTACTCTGTACACATTGGTTCTTAATTTGATACTCTCCTTTATTTTCTTAGTTATCCACGGCTGGTTATCCCTTTTCTTACATTCCTTCTTTATCACCGGAATATATTTTTGCTGAGTACTGAGAAAAATCTCCTTAAAAATCCTCCACTGTTCCTCAGCTGTCCTACCAACTAGTCTGCACTCCCAGTCTACATTAGCCAATTCCGCCCTCATCTTATCGTACTCCCCTTTGTTCAAGCAGAGGACACTGGTTTGGGACCCTACTTTCTCACCCTCCATCTGTATTAGAAATTCAACCATGTTGTGATCACTCATTCCAAGAGGATCCCTCTCAAGAAGATCTTTAATCTTACCTGTCTCATTACACAGGACCAGATCCAAGATAGCTCACTCCCTTGTAAGTTCTGTAACATACTGTTCAAGGAAACTATCCCGTCAGCATTCTAAGAACTCTTCCTCAAGTCCACCGCGTCTGACTTGAGCCAACCAATCAATATGCAGGTTAAAATTCCCCATGATTATTGCTGTTCCGTTTTTGCACTCATCCATTATTTGCTTACTTATAGCCCGCCCCACCTCGAAGTTATTATTTGGGGGCCAATAGACCACGCTCACCAGTGACTTTCTCCCCTTATTATTCCTTATCTCGAACCACATCGATTCCACATTTTGCTCCTTAGAGCCTATATCGTCTCTCACTACTACCCTGATGTTATTCTTAATTAACAGAGCTACCCCGCCTCCTTTTCCTTCCTGTCTATCCTTCCAAAATGTCTGATACCCCTGGATATTCAGTTCCCAGTCCCGGTCACCCTGCAACCTCGTTTCTGTAGCGGCCACTAGATCATACCCATTTGTACTGATTTGTGCCATCAACTCATTCTCTTTGTTTCGAAGCATGTTAGAAGCATTTTCCAAGGTGTAAGAATCAATTACTAGGGAGCATAGGTTTAAGGTGCGAGGAGCAAAGTTTAACAGAGATGTATGAGGCAAGTTTTTTACACAGAGGGTGGTGGGTGCCTGGAACTTGTTGCCGGGGGAGGTAATGGAAGCAGATACGATAGTGACATTTAAGGGACGTCTTGACAAATACATGAATAGGATGGGAATAGAGGGATACGGGAGGGTAGGGGGTTTTAGTTCAGTCAGGCAGCATGGTCGGTGCAGGCTTGGAGGCCCAAAGGGCATGCTCCAATGCTGTAATTTTCTTTATTCTTAGACCGAGCTCATACTAATTGGCCTGTAATTTCCATTGTTTGCCTCCAATCCTTCTTAAACAGGGTTGTTACATTAGCAATTTTCCAGTTGTCTGGGAGCCTCCCTTACTCTCATGATTCCTGAAAGATCACCACAAATGCCTCCACCATCTCTTCAACTATCTCCTTCAGAACTCTAGGGTGTAGTCTATCCGGTCCATGTGATTTATTCACCTTCAGACATTTCAGCTTCCCTAGCACCTTCTCCTTTGTAATGGCCACCATACTCACCTCTGCCCCCTAACTCTCTTAAATTTTTGGTGTCTTCCACTGTGAAGACTGATGCAAAGTACTTATTCAGTTCTTCCAACATTTCTTTGTTCCTCATTACTACTTTTCCGGTATCACTTTCCAGCAATCCAGTGTCCACTCTTCTCCCTCTCTTGCTCATATATATCGAAAAAAACTCTTGCAATCTTCTTTTGTATTACTGGCTAGCTTACCCTCATATTTCATCTTCTCCCCCTTTATTTCTTTTTTAGTTGTCCTTTATTGGTCTTTAAAGGTTTCCCAATCTCCTGACTTTCCACTAATCCTCGCCGCATTGTAGCCATCCATTATGTGCTGTCCATGTGGCAGGACACTGCTTCCTCCTTCCCTTCATTCTTCCACGTTATTTTGTGGACCCTAGTTTGCGAACAACTGGATTAAATCACCACTCAAGTTTCTAAACGTAAGGGAATACAGACTAAATTTGATACATTTGAGCCCTGATAACCTGGTTAATCTGATCTATGCCCCTTGCATGGCCTTTTTTTTAACTGAGGTTTGATGCTCAAAAATGTAATGCAGCACTGGTGTACAATGCTGTGCAAAATAGAAGCATAATTTCATATCATTTGAAATCTCATTTTGTTAGATAAAAGCCAACATTTCATTTGATTATTTTTTGTACCTTTGCACCAACTCTTGGAGATTTGTTTACATGCACACTTAAATCCCTTTGCTTCTCTGCAACTTTACTTTTATTTCTATTGTGAAAATAGTCTGATCTGAGGTTTTCTGGTCCAAAATGGGAGATCCTAAACTTCCCCCAAATTGAACTACATCTGCCATTGATTATACCGCTCAGTCATCTATGTCCATTGGTACCTTTCTATTCTCAGCCACACAACTTAACTGTGTCTTCTAACTTATTCCCATCTGCAATCTTGGTAATTGGGTCACTCAGTCCCTGACTCCTCAAAGACTCAACTATTTATGTGGCACAGGGCAGGAATATGATGCCTGCATGGGTGTATCTGAAACAGCACTCCTCAAGTTTGAAACCATTTGGGACAAAACATCTACTAGCTGAAATATCTGCTCCCTCTACTATTGTTGTACTGTGGCTGTGGTGTGTACAGTCTACTGGATGCACTGCAGCAAGTTTTCAAGGCTCCCTGCAGCACTTTGTAATCATGTGACACTCAGTGGTTAGGACAAAAACAGCATGAGAATAACATCATGTCCAAGGCCCTTCGGAGTCAAGCATTATCCTGCCTTGAATATCATACAATCATAGAACCCTTACAGTGCAGAAGAAGGCCATTCGGCTCATCGAGTCTGCACTGACAAAAATTCCACCCAGGCCTTTTCCCCATAACCCCAAATATTTACCCTGCTAATCCGTCTAGTCTATGCATCCTGGGTCACTAAGGGGCAATTTAGCATAGCCAATTAACCTAACCTGCGCATCTTTGGACTGTGGGAGGAATCTGGAGCACTCAGAGGAAACCCATGCAGACACAGAGTGTGCAAGTTTCACACAGACCATGACCCAAGCTGGGAATCAAGCCCAGATCCCGAGAGCTGTGTGACAGCAGTGCTAGCCACTGTGCTGCCCCACTGTTTCTCATTATTGCTGGGTCAAAATCTAGAATTCCTTACTCAACGGCAGCAAAAATAATCTACAGTGTTTTTGGATTGAATTTTTTCTTATTCTTTCACAGGATGTGGGTGTTGCTGTCCAGGCCAGCATTTGTTACTCATCGCTAACTGCCCTTGAGAAGGTGATGATGAGTTGCCTTCTTGTATCACCACAATCTATGTAGTGTAGGTGCACCCACAAGTGCTATTCAGCAGGGCGTTTCGGAATTTTGACTCAGTGAAAGAACAGTGATATACTTCTGAGTCAGCATGGTATGTGGAAGGGAACTTGCAGATAATGGTGATGTTCACAAGCATCTGCTGGCCTTGTCCTTCTAAATGTGAGAGTTTGCAGGCCTGGAAGGCGCTGTTGAAGGCACATATCTTTGGTAAAGATATAGAGAACCTTGCATATTTATCTAGCTAATTTAGTCTTCCTCTTGTCATGAAGATGTTGAGCGTTTTTGCTATGTATGGCTCCACAGGTATTAATTATACTCTGGTGGCTGGCTCAACTGTTTGTTACACATGTGAGAGAGTTTTAGCAAGCTTGACATTTGAGGAGAGATGGACAAAAGAATACAACATGCCAAGCCCAATTTTATTCCTATCTGATGGCAACACATCTTATTCCTAACAAAGACTGTTTCAAAATGAACCTAGCAAACTAGAATTTTGAAACAAGTTTTAACAACCTCATGTATAGGTGAGACTGACTAACAACATAATTCTGGGATTAAACCTGTGATTTTATTGTTATGTATCATTCACCTATTCACCAGATAAACACACTGAGCCATCAGGGAATTTTATATATTACATTTAAAGTAAGAATATCACAAAATATGTTTTAAGATAGAAAAGATAATGCATGTACTGAAAACAGTCTCTAATATTTAATCTCCCACTGGCTGAATTTAACAGGTGGTGATTTTGGCTGGTCCCGGTTTGATCCTGAGTAGTGCAATGATTGCTCTTACGGCTGTTAAAGTTTACACATTCAACTGGGATTGGTACGTTGGCATGATGTTTGGGTCAATTCTTGGCTGCACTGATCCCATTACAGCCGTCGCCCTGCTTAGGAATCTAGGTATAGTAAGAGTTCTTCACATCAGTTTTAGATTTGTTTGAAATGAGAACCACATGCAATCATCTTTTAACACTAAATTTTCTATAAAATCACTGGAATATACAGGCTGCTGCCAAACTTTATTATTCCAGAATTCAGGCTCTTAACAAGTGAGATATTGAGCTTGTATGCAAGGGGCTTTTGTAAAGGGAAAAATAACTATAGAGTCATACAGCACAGATGAATGTCATTTGACCCATTATGCATGTGCCAGCTCTTTAGAAAGAGCTGTCTAATTAGTCCCACTCCACTACTGTTTCTCAATAGCCTGGCAAATTTATTATTAAATCACAGCGTTGAGGCTGAAGATTTGACTCTTTAAAGAGCATATATATTTACGACCTCTTTAGTATTGAATCTAATAGAAGCTCAAATTTATAGTGCAACATTATAGATGACTAACCTGGCTCTCTTGAAATAACTGTAAAATTAGTCCCATTCCCCTATTCAGTTCCAGTAGTGCTGCCATTTTTTGGTTTCAGTTTATATATTGAATTCCCTTTTGCCATCTGCCATTGAATTTGTTTCCAGCACTCTTGCAGGCATTGAATTCTAGATCATATTGCAATGCATAAAACAAATTTCAAGTCCTCTCTGGCTTGTTTGCCAGTTATCCTTTGCTGTGTCTTCTGGTTACTGATCCTCCAGTCAGTGAAAATGCTCCTTATCTGCTTTATTGAAACATTTCATAATTTTGAACACGTTCATAAATCTTTCCTTAATTTTCTCTGCTGTAAGAACAAACCTAGCTCCTTTATTGTTCCTCCATAATGTGCCAAAATGCATTATCGACTGACTCTCATAGTTCTCGCAACAGTATGTATATTGTTTGATGTTAGTTCTTTGATAACTGGAGAAAATTTAAAGTGCGTAGATGGCAATGGGGAATCGCACGTGAATTAGTTTGTGGCCCTTCTGTATATAAACAAAAAATGGTTTTGGTTAAACCTGTAAAAGACTTCACTGCCAAGGTGAATGAAACTTTAAAGTTATGATAGAAATTTCAACTAATTTCAACTAAGTAATTAATTAAAAACACTTCACATTGGACATAGTTCAGGAAAAAGCAATTTTCAGTATATGCTGAAGGGATCTGAAATAATTTAGGGTGAGCCTATCCTGAATTCAGTCTATAGTATTCAGCCAGTACAGAAACTGGTTTGGTTTGATTCCATGGTAGTGGTTCATCATGTGAGAAGTGAAGACTTCAAGATGTAATAGTTTAGAAATGCCACAGGCTTTTTTGCAGATCATAGCAGATTATAGCAGATTACAAGAGCAACATCTATCTGTTTGCAGTCCATAATTGTTTTAGGAGGGTTACCAAGACCGTTCACCAGGAAGAATGGCTACATCATTTTCCAATAGATATGCAAAGCAGCATGAGAGCACTAGCTTTGCATGTATGGCAGGCTTCCCCAGGGTTCAAGTTGGTTCAAATTGTGTTGCATATTCTTAGCCATTAGCTAGCTATCTTTACAAATGTAAAATGATTCCAGTCTCTCAAAGTCCAGTTGATTTGAGATCATAGGCAATACATCATGTAAGTCTGTGCTTGCTTTTCTGTCAACAGGCATATTTCATTTTGCCCGTCCCAGTGTAGCATGGGGTATGCAGATGCAGCTTTGCACCACAGTCCTGAACAGATATCCATATTCGTAGTCATCTGCTGTATGCTCCATAACTTTGCTATCATGTGGACCAAACCTTGTCGCCACTTGAGAAACAAGAAGTGTAGCAGGAAGAGGAACAGGTTGTGATATCAGTCACCAGTGCTCATAGCTACCAGACCTCTCAGGGAACAGCTGTGACTAATATTTCCAGTGATTGATTCTTCCCTTCTTTCTCTTCTCTAGTACACCAACAGGTCCACAAATCTTATTGTCACTGTCTTTACTACCACCATCTGATTGCTTTCCTTCTATCCAGCTTTCTGTGTCTTGTTCTCATCCCACTACAAAATGAGCACTAACTTTACATTCAGAACAAAACAAATGAATAATTCAAATTCACCTGTATCTTGTAATTAACAGAATTAGTTGGAAATCATCCTTCTGCTAGCCCTTAGTATTTTCTTGTGTATTTACTTCCCCGTCCTAGTGCTCCTTTATAGTGTGTCCTTAGTGGTTACAGCTTGGAAGGTGGAAGGCTGTTGTACTTACATTGAGGATGTTTCAGATGACCATAGTGGATGATATTTACTGGTTCTAGGCCTTTGATGACCCTACTGCAGACTGCAACATCATAAGCATGGGCTGGAGAAGTCAGGTCAAACTGATTGACACTAACAAGAGTAATAGATTGTGTGACACTAACACAAGCAATGGGTGAATGGTGTTAGGGACAGGCATGATGCCAAACTGATAGGGGATAGCATGTACCTTCCTTACAGAGCCAAAACCACTTTTCTAGGATTGTGTCTCAGGACACAAGCTCAGCATTCCTATGTCCCTCATAGAGAGGAGATGTGTTGCTGTGGAGGACCCTGTCAACACTGGCCCCAAAGCCAAAATGGCAGCTGTCTGAACTTCATTAGCACAGTCCTAAGTTATCAGAGCTGTTGGAAGAGTTCCATCATGGTGGATTTCATTGTTAAGTCCATGGAGTTGGCTGCTCATTCCAGATGAATACAATAGTCTCCAAGCTTGCTTAAAGCCTTGACTGAAGTTGAAGCTGAATTTCCCATTCTCTCTGACTGTCTGCTCAAATTTGCTGACAAGATTGCACAGTGCACCAGCATTTCCTGATGTAGTCTGAGCCTTCTTTGGCAGTAGACCCTTGAAATGAGCATTTGGATCCTCTGCAGTGGAGCTGGTATACAGTGGCACCTTGTGATATCCTGCCCACCTGCTTTTACTCTTGCACACATGCTTGGTGATTCCCCACATTCAAACCTGCCTCTCAGTCTTATATGTAAAATATGTATAGTGATAATTTAGAAACTTGTTCTCAAGAATGTCAAATTGAGTGACAGCGCATCATCAAGTTGATGCCTAGCCTCCTCCTGAAACATCAGTAGTATCTCCTGATTTTTAGCGCTTAAAATAAATGGACAAGGTGGGAAGAGCAAGAATAGTTGAATGGCTGCTGAAAGCAGTTGCAATTTCTCATGCATTATATGTAAGGTGACATAGAACTAAGAGAAGAATGATGAAGTGTGAAGAAACCATGAATAACATTTCCATATTTTCAGTTCTCGTAGCTTTGACCATCATCCTATCTATGATGGACAGCACATTTTCATATATGTGACTGAGCATATGGATGAAGGGTTTGGTGTCCTCCAGTGGTTGTCTCTTGTCTTAAGTTGTGCAAGACCTTGTGCATGAATGAAGGTGTGTATCAGTGATAATGTTGCCGATATTGTACATCATTCACTGAAGGTTGATGACCAAAACCATAGACCTTTACCTAAAGCAAACAGGGTCCTGGATTTTATTCAGGAGTTAATTAATTATAAAAAAAAGTGCATTCACTACCTTATTTAACACTCACTTAGTAGAATACTGGAGTTGAAAGTTCTATCCCAGTTCGAGAATGTGCCGGTCTGGGTGGATTTGTTGTATGCAACATCCAAGATGAAAGGTGTGGGGAAGTGAGGGTTTAATGCTATTGAATATGTGAGTATGAGGAGAAAGAGGTGCAAAGAGTCAAGGGAAATGAGGGAGGGGGAATATTGTGACTTATAGGACAGGAGATGATGGAAGTGTGAACCGGAAGTAAGAGAACATTACTCTAATGCATCATTTTTTTGTTGTATGTGACCAATTTGTCTAAGTGCATGACACTTCAAATCTTTTTCATATGGTTGTGCTTGCCCATTAACTTAGAGGCCAACTTCTGCATGGGAATATTCGAGTTGGCAACATAACTTAGAGGAAACATTGGTGCTCTGGGAATTGTTCCTTTTTCCAGTATTGTTATCATGTCCTCTGAGTTAAGCACTTGGCATTGATCTCTTATCTTATCAGATGTCTGAAGGCCTTTCTACCCCTGGGGGAACTGGGATGGAACTTTCAACACCAGTATTCTAAGTGAGTGTTAAATAAGGTAGTGAATGCACTTTTTTATAATTAATTAACTTTTGAATAAAATCTAGGATGCTGTTTGCTTTAGATAAAGATCTGTGTTTTTGGTCATCAACCTTTAGTGAGTAATGTACAATATCAGCAAACATTTCAACATAGTAATGCTGACTGTTAAAAGGAAAGAAGAGGAGCACTGAATTTAGAATAAATAGTTTGGAAGAATGATTGTCACGGAAATGTGATGCTAAAACCTGCAGCAACAATAAAATAACAATGAAAAAGTATGAAATAGCTAAAATAAGTTCACTGCAAGAATCATGAACTCTTAATCAGAACTACCACAGTGGAATAAAGTTGCTGAAGCCTAAAAACTTTGAAGCTTGCTCTTTTCAGCACTATTTGCAAGTGTTTCATCTTTTTAAGTATATTTCAGTTTTTCCTAACTTTGGACAAGATCTTCTTGCCCAATCACTTAACTGGTCCATATCCCTTTGCAGCCCCTTTCAGCTTACTTTCCTATCTAGATTTGTATTGTCAGGAAACTTGGTAACATTTCACTTCCACTCACATAAGTCATTGATGTAGATGATAAATAGTTGAGGCCCAGCACGAATCCTTGAAGCACTCCACTAGTTATGCCCCGCTATCTTGGAAAATGACCTTTTAGTTCTTACTTTCTGCTTTCTGTCCATCAACCAATCCTCTTTCTAATGGTATATGTTATTCTCAATCCCATGAGCTTTAATCTTCTTAAGCAGTACTTTATCAAATGCCTTCTGAAAATTCAGATATACTACACCCACAGGCCTTTATCTATCCTACCATTTACACCTTCAAAAAATAGATTTGTCAAACACGATTTCCCTAATGCAAAACGGTGTTGACTGTGCCTAATTATATTGTGACTTTCCAAATTACCAATTATCGTGTCATTAATAACTGAAGCATTTCCCTACCATTGATATCGATCTAACTGGCTTATCAGGGGCCATTCCAGAATTCAGGAAATTCTGGAAGATCAAAATCAATGTATCCACGAACACTGCAGCCACCATTTTAAAATCCTGAGGTGTTGGCCATCAGATCCATGATTTGTTAACTTTTAGACCAATTCATTTCTTCAGTACTTAAACTTTACTAACATTAAAGATTTTCACTCACTTTCCTTAGTTCATTGGTTTCCCATAATTTGTAATTTGGAATGGGAAATGAATGCTGATTTTATCAAAGATGCTCACATCTCATGAATAAATTAACAAACATTTGGCGGGGGGGGGCGATATTATGAAAAAAATTCTAATTCCAAACAAGTGTGAAAATGGAAGAGTTTTGGATTTTTTTTTTGGTGACTTTGGTATCTTGTGTACTTAATGCATGAAGAAATGCTCAGATCAGGTTTCCGCCTGTTGGGGAGTGGGCGGAACTTAAATCTTCCAACAGTTGACTGATAGCAGCAGAGGGCACCAATGCGCATTTGGTGATCTCTCTGCTCAGAGCAGCGGAGAGACCTCTCACAGCCTCTGCTACTTTCAACTGGCCTCCGTGGCCTAAATATGGCACTGATGATTCTGAGCTCGCCCCCGCTGCCCAGCTGGACTGATCGACCTTCATACCTCTCCACCTCACTGAATGCTGTGCAGAATGTGCAGCTGTCCCCCCACTGCTCCCTTGGATTGGCCTGACCCTACCCCCAGTACGTCTCACCCCCTCAGGCCCACCTCTTAGCACAGCCCAGTGCTGGGTGGATAGTGCCAGACAGTGCCCCAAAGGGCACCACTCCCCTTGCCCCCGATCTCCCGGGGGGCCTCAATGGCCTCTGGGTCCACCAGTGAGGCCATCATGTCTGGTCCCCGTTACTGGGGACTAGTTGTGATTTTTGCCAGAGAGAACTCCCTCAGCAAAGCCACACAGCCAGGTCAGCCCGGACGATTGAGCTCCGGACACGCTAATTTCACTGAAATAATATGTAAATGACTTTTAAATAATTCATTCAGTCTCACGCCAGATATCTGCTGGTAAGATCATGAGAGGCACAAAATCTGACGCGAACCTGATTTCTCAGCTCTCTTGCGATCTTAGCAGTTTGCCCGCCCATTGGCTGGCAGGGTGTGATTGTAAGGTCACCCTCATAAACTTGGGGAGTAGATGAGGAAGATATTTTCAGCAGTATGGAAGAAGCTAATGTAAATGAGCAGTTACACTTTGGATTGTAAGGAATAATGATCTAAAGAAGAAGAAAGTTTGCATTTATAAATGGCCTTCCTTGAGTTCAGGTTATACCAAATACTCTGTAGCTAATTTTGTACGTTTGAAGAGTAGTCTTCTTGGTAATGTAAGGATTTCTGGTGTGCCATCTCAGATGGAGAAGGTGTTATATGTTTCCGATTAAAATGCACAAGAATTATCATTCTTCTCTGGCACAGTGTAGTGTTGCCTTATTCTAATGTTGACCATAGAATGTTTAAAACTTGTTAAGTGAAAAATATTAAAACCATGTGGTTAATAAAATTTCCTTAAAGTTTCCATCTGATGGTATGAGTACTTAAGCACCACTATTTCCAATCACGTTCTCCTTTCTAGCATATCTGTCTCTTATGTCTGGAAGTTGTACATGTTGACAAGGTGTGAAATTTGACCTAGAGACAGATCTGTTAATTGGATATGGAAATAATAGAACACTGCGATTTTGACTAGTATTAGGATTTGCTTTTCATATTTCTTACATTCATTCACTAATGTATTCACTCTTTAATACAGGGATAGATTGCGTCACAACTAGCCAACCCATTGCCTTCTGTAAAGCTCTATTTCTAGTTGTGAATTATAAGTAACATTATGAAATACCTTCTTCCTCTAGGTGTACAACAAGAAACGTGTTGCAGTCCAAACCCTGCACCTTGCATAACCCAATCTGATTGTGGTTAACACTACTCTTAAGGGAGGGAGGGAAATGGGAGCAGAGAGTGATTAGTTAGTCAGTTTCAAGGGAAGCATTCGGTAAAACACAGCACAAATGAAGAAATGCATGGGCAGATTTCAATGAAGCAGATGATTATTCCATGCCAAGGCAACTTTGAGGCTCCTTTAGCAGCTAACCCAAAGGATTTGGAGGGAACCGATAGGTTCAATAATTCAACATTAACACTCCATGGAATCAATACATATGGTGATTCATCCAAGGATTCTGTACAGTTAAAGTTGAAGGCTCTGTCATTCTATGAAAAGCAGTATGCTGGTCTTGCTGGTGAACTTTGCCTACTCCTCTGATAATGGGTGAATTGTCTTCAAAATCGTCATTTGACCTTTGATGAATGTCCAGCCTTTTATTGCTTTATAAGCAGATTGTAAACAAATACAAACAACGCAATTGGAGTTGCTTGTTTTTCTCCTCTGTTCCTCCTGTAAGCTGTAAACATGAAGAAATTATCAAGGGAATTGCAGTATACTTCTCACAGAGTCAAATGTCTCAAGGCAAAACATGGGACTTCATGAATGGTGTGCAGTTGTAAAAGCTGATTGCAGATGGTTTTCAACACTTACAATGAAATTTCTTACTTCCAAGAAGAAGGTTTGGAATACAACCTTCTCCTATTGCCTCTGGATTCCTGATTTTGCAGTTGTTACTTATACTGGATTGACTTCTAAAGGAACTTACACCTTAGAGGAAGCCCCTGGCAAAGGGGACAATTAATGCAGTGTTACAGTAAGACATATGCCGCAGCACCTGATGGAAAACAATGCAGAAAAGTCCAGAATCTTTTTTTTAGGGTGTCCGTGAAGCATACTAGACATTTTCCCTCCAATAAATTCCACAGTGGGCCTTGCACTGCTGTTCAATATCTATCCTCATCCATTGCTGTGGTGTTGGGAATAGGTTTGCAGAAAGGGGACTACTTTGGTGGTTTTATTGGGCTTGTTTCCATTTACTATTTACATATGGTGGGGGTGGTGATGTGGGCAGAAAAGATAATCTGGGTTAGGTGAGGGTGTGTGATGTTAGATTTTCCTTAATTTTTTGTGACTTTACTGCCTGATAGTGGAGAAGAATCTAGCCAGTTGTGTATAAGCAGCAAAACTAAGAAAAAAATCACCATCAATTATCCTCAGTATTGCAGAAAATTATTGTTGGTGCAGAAAGACTGTAGAAAATGAGTATTCTTTTCAAAAATACTACTTTAAGGAGCTCCTGGATAATATTTCAATTATGTGCATTTGTATAGCTTTTAATATTTGAATTGTGGCCAAGCCCTTCCTGTTTACATTAACATGAATATTCTGCATTGGGTATAGAACATAGAACATTACAGCGCAGAACAGGCCCTTCGGCCCATGATGTTGCGCCGACCAGTTAAAAAACAATGACCCTCTAACCTAAACCAAACCCTTTCCATCCATTTATATAGATGATCTGGAGGAGGGAACCGAGTGCAGGGTGTCGAAATTTGCTGATGACACCAAGATTGGGGGAAAGGCAAATTGTGCGGAGGGTGTGGAGAGTCTGCAGAAGGATCTAGATAGGCTGGGCGAATGGGCCAGGAAATGGCAAATGGAATTTAATGTTGGCAAGTGTGAGGTGGTCCACTTTGGTAGGAAGAATGGTAGGAAGGACTATTACTTACGTGGCGAAAAACTGCAGCAGGCGACGGTGCAGAGGGACCTCGGGGTCCTTGTGCATGAGTCGCAAAAACCCAGCTTGCAGGTGCAGCAGGTGGTCAGGAAGGCGAATGGGATGCTGGCCTTCATAGCGAGGGGGATTGAATATAAAAGTAGGGAGGTCTTGCTGCAGCTGTATAGGGCATTGGTGAGGCCGCAGCTGGAGTACTGTGTGCAGTTTTGGGCGCCGCACCTGCGCAAGGATATTTTGGCCCTGGAGGGAGTGCAGAGGAGGTTTACTAGGCTGATACCGGAGTTGAGGGGATTGAGCTATGAGGAGAGGCTGAATAAACTAGGCTTGTACTCGTTAGAGTTTAGAAGAATGAGGGGAGATCTCATTGAGACGTATAAGATGATGAATGGGATGGATAGGATAGAGGTGGAGAGACTCTTCCCGCTCAAAAAAGACAGTAGGACTAGGGGGCACAGCCTCAAGATAAAGGGGAGGCGGTTTAGAACGGAGTTGAGGAGGAACTTCTTCACTCAAAGGGTGGTGAATCTCTGGAATTCTCTGCCCGTTGAAGTGGTGGAGGCTGCCTCGCTAAATATTTTTAAGAAGCGGGTTGATTGGTTCTTGATAAGAGAGGGGATTAAGGGTTATGGGGAGAGGGCGGGAAAGTGGAACTGAGCCACAACAGATCAGCCATGATCTTATTGAATGGCGGGGCAGGCTCGAAGGGCTAGATGGCCTACTCCTGCTCCTATTTCTTATGTTCTTATGTTCTTATAAACCTATCCATGGATCTCTTAAACGCCCCCGAACTAGGCGCAACCACAACTGCAGCAGGCAGGGCATTCCAATCCCTCACCACCCTCTGGGTAAAGAACCTACTCCTGACATCCGTCCTATAACTACCACCCCTTAATTTAAAGCTATGCCCCCTCGTATTTAAAGCTATGCCCCCTCGTTGGAGGGCATATGGAGTCAGTTTTATTCTCCTTCAGCAGTAAAAAAAGTAAAAGTTTATTTATTAGTCACAGATAGGCTTACATTAACACTGCAATGAAGTTACTCTGAAAATCCCTTTGTAACCACACTCCAGTGCCGGTTCAGGGAGAATTTAGCTTGGCCAATGCACCTACCCAGCCTGTCTTTGAGACAGGATTTATTCCCACTTGGAAATAAGTGAACGTATTAGTGAAAGGCAACATGATTTTGTAAAGGGGAGGTCGTGTCTCACAAACTTGATTGAGCTTTTCGAGGAAATGACAAAGATAACTGATGAGGGTAGGGCAGTGGGTGTTGTCTACATGGACTTCAGTAAGGTCTTTGACAAGGTCCCTAATGGCAGACTGATGCAGAAGGTGAAGTTGAGCTGACAAGGTGAATACAAAACTGGCTTAGTCAAAGAAGACAGAGGATAGCAGTGGACTGGTGCGTTTCTGAATGGCTGTGACAAATGACGTTCCTCAGGGACCAGTGCTGGGACCTTTGCTGTTTGTAATATATATAAATGATGTGGAGGAAACTGTAACTAGTTTGATTAGTAAGTTCGCGGATGACACAAAGATTGGAAGATTTGCGGATAGTGATGACGACCATCAGAGGATACAGCAGAATATAGATTGGTTGGAGACTTAGGCGGAGAGATGGCAGATGGAGTTTAATCCCAACAAATGTGAGGTAATGCATTTTGGAAGGCCTAATACACATAGCAAATGTACAGTCAATGGCAGAACCCTTAAGAGTATTGATAGGCAAAAGGATCTGGGTGTACAGGTACACAGGTCACAAAGTGGCAACGCAGGTGGAAAAGGTAATCAAAAAGGCATATGGCATGCTTGCCTTCATCGGCCGGGGAATTAAGTTTAAAAATTGGGAAGTCATGTTGCAGCTTTATAGAACCTTAGTTAGGCCACACTTGGAATATAGTGTTCAATTCTGGTCGCCACACTGTTAGATGGATGTGGAGGTGTTGGAGAGGGTACAGAAAGAATTTACCAGGATGTTGCCTGTTATGGAGGGCATTAGCTATGAGGAGAGGTTGGAGAAACTTGGTTCTCACTGGAACAAAGGAGGTTGAGGGGTGAGCTGATAGAAGTCTACAAGATTATGAGGGGCATGGACAGAGTGGATAGTCAAAAGCTTTTTCCCAAGTTGGAAGAGTCAATTATTAGGGGGCATAGGTTTAAGTTGTGAGGGGCAAAGTTTAAAGGACAGGTACAAGGCAGATTTTTTACACAGAGAGTAGTGGGTGCCTGGAACTCTTTGTCTGGGGAGGTAGTGGAAGCAGATACAGTAGTGACTTTTAAGGGATGTCTTGACAAATACATGAATAGGATGGGTAAATAGGGATATGGTACCCGGAAGGGTAGGAGATTTTAGTTCAGTTGGGCAGCATGGTTGGTGCAGGCTTGGAGGGCTGAAGGGCCTGTTCCTGTGCTGTAATTTTCATTCTTCTTTGTTCTTTGTCTTTCGGACTGCGGGAGGAAACCAGAGCACTCGGAGAGATGTGCAGACTCCACACAGACTGTGGCTCAGGGGAATCGAACTGGGTCCCCGGCACTATGAGGCAGCAGTGCTAACCACTGTGCCACTGTGCTGTCCCCAAGGCACTGTCTAAGGCTCTGCCCAAGTTGCACAATACTTACAAGAGAAAGCAAAGTCTAGGGGCATACTTTCTGCATTGAGTGACAGCTCCCACCCTAATCCTTGGTTAGGAATGAAGTTTTTTGGCAGGGGTGGTTGTGGGGGGAGGGCAGGGGAAGGTGGTGGTGGATGGTGGTTGGGGGATAACTAGGTAGGAGCATATTGTCACGGCTTCCTGATACTGTTCCTGGCATGGGCTATTTAGGCTGACGTGGGTTTGGGACTGGAGAAGGCTAGCCACCCCTATGAGCCATACAGGAAGGTAATTGGGCTCCTTGAGAGCATTGTTAAAGTTAGGTAAAGGATGCCAACTGTGATATCTTGTAGGGGACACCCCATCCCTCCTGGTGGCCTGGCTGTTTTTACTTTTTAATAAACGTTTTGTAAAGTAGTTGAAAAGGCCCTCTTACTTAGGGGTTAGTTCTGATTGGTTCCCTAACTTTAACATCCCATCTACCAATCTTAATTGGACAAGGAACTTCTGAGTCATAAGAATGAAGCTATTGCAAAAATGGGGCAGTGAAATATTCGTTCCCAGTCAGGCGCAGAAGCCTCCAAAGAAGGTTTTCAGGCTGGTTTGATATCATAAGCAGATATTTGGAATAGTACACTCTGGGTTGCTCCATAATTGACATCACTGAAAGGCAAACCTACTCAGCTTCACAAAGCCAGCAGGAAAGGTATATTTTCAAACAAAAGCTATATAAACATAAGTTAGTTTCATTATTTTCTTCTTCTGTAAAATACCATGCAATTTGAAGAATAAGTAAATGCATTAATTTTTTTCTTGCTCTTTAAATAGCCACTTTGAACTCAGATTTCACTGTATTAATTCATTCACGCAACAGGCACAAACGTAGCTTATATCAGTAAAATAGTGAAATGAAAGTAGAAGTGAAATTTTACCAGTAGATATTTTATATTACATATAGGTGCATCTAAAGCTCTTACTCTAATAATTGAAGGGGAATCGTTGCTGAATGATGGCACTTCTATTGTTGTGTTTGAAGTCTTTCGCGATCTTTCTGTGGATCCACATGACGTTGATGGTAAGAACTTTATAATAGTTTTCAATCTTTGATAAACCACAGTCTATCTTACAACATCATATAGTATAATGAACAGAAATGAGGAATAAAACAAAAGTCTTGATTTGCTTGCACCTTTCATGGTCACTGGATGTCTCAACAGGCACTGAAGTGCTTTTAAAGTGTAGTCTCCATTGTAAAGTAGGATCATGGCAGCCAATTTGAGAATAACAAGTTCCAAAAAACAGCAAGATGATAATGACCAGATAATCTGTTGTTATGATTTTGATTGTGGGATAAATTAGGCCAGTACATTAGGGGTAATACTTCTGCTTTTCTTTGACATAGCGCTATTTGATTGATATATCCACCTGAGAGGGCAGATGGAGCTTTCATTTGGTGTCTCGTCCAAAATCTCAAGATTGCAAATTTCCTCAGTACTGCATTAGAATGTCAGCTTGATTTTTGTGCTTAAGTCCTGGAGTGGGATTTGAAACAATAACTTTCTGATTTGGAAGCAAGGGTGCTACCCACTGAGGCATAGCAAATAGATAGATTGAAAAATGGCTCAAGATGAAGACACCGCAAAAGGCAAGATGAGTGTACTCATACAGTCCTTTGTGAGTGCTTATAGTAATGTACTTCCTGGATGACACTTCAAGCTCCAGTTGGAGGTAGGCATGACTCATGTCCACTTTGCAAAATATGTGACCTTCTAGCCAGTTTTGCATTCAAGTCTTCTATGCATGGCATAGGGTATCTGGCTAAGCGAGAAGCTCTGTTGACCATCAACTTATAATCTCCACAGAGCCAACTGAGATGTTTAGTTTTAAAACTGGAACTACTGGTATAGTCCATCTGGCAAATTGAACTGGGCATATAATGCCAAGTTCCTCTAGATGTTCCAATTCAGCCTCTACTTTGGCAAGCAGAGCAATGGGACTGGTCATTCCTCTAAAAAATTTAGATTGAGCCTCTGGGTCTACGTAGATCTTGGCCCTAGCACTGTTAATCTTCCTGAGGCCTTCTTGGAACATTTCAGGATACTTCCTAATGACTTCATATAGATGGCCAGTACCCATTTTGAAGATCTGTTGTCATTCCAGGCAGATTTTCTATAGTGAGTCCCTTCCCAAAAGGCTGGGCTCTGGTCCTTTGCACCACTATTAGGGGGAGGTGGACGGTCTGTTTCCCATGTGTAACTGGAGCTACAGTGGTCCCAATAATACGAAAGGGCTCCTGGTGTATGTGGCCAATCTAGCCTCGATGTCCCATAGAATCCCTACAGTGCAGAATGAGGTCATTCAGCCCACTGAGTCTACAGTGACCACAATCCCACCCAGGCCCTATTTCCATAACCCCATATATTTACCCTGCTAATCCCCTCACACTAGGGTCAATTTACCATGGCCAATCAACCTAACCTGCACATCTTTGGACTGTGAGAAGAAACTGGAGCACCCAGAAAAAGCCAGATACAGGGAGAACGTGCAAACTCTGCACTGACAGTGACCCAAGGCTGGAATTGAACCCGGGTCCCTGGTGCTGTGAGGCAGCAGCACTAACCACTGTGCCACCATGCCCCCTCACAGGCTGTGCATGTAGTGATGTAAATTAGTTGCATCAATTCCTCATCTTCGAACTGATTTATTTGCAAAGCCCACTCTTGAGGTGGCTTCACCCTTCAGCCTGGGTGATATGTATTTTGTCTGTTTCGGTAACCTTGTCTGGGGCAGACCCTATGATGACAAGTGCAGCATGGATGTGCTTGCTCCTCACTATACTGTGGAGAAACTTCCAGTCCAGTTTTGGAATTCCGTGGCCTCCTCATCCAATCGCCCTCCCTTGGCAAGAAATGGGAGACCTGAGTGTTAACTGCTGGGGGCTTGGTTTTGTGGTATAGAGTATGCAAAAGGCTGAGGACAGTACCATCTAGGGAACTCTGAACTCCTGGGCTCCTTTTCCACGTTTTCATGAGAAAGGGCCAGTTCTGTAACTTTCTTAAGGTCAAGATTTGGCTCAGACAATGGCTGCCTTGGGGTGGCTATGCTATTTATTCCAGCTAAGTGGTCCCTCAACATTTTCCGAAATGCCAGCCTGTATTCCATATTCCACAAATTTCCACCGTCTCTTCAGGAAATGGGAAACTAGTTCCTCATAAAGTCTGTTTGCTGTTTTAAACCTGTAGCACTGCAACAAACAGTTTGGGGTCATTGTGGTTTGCTACAATAACTATCAATTTCCTAGTAGGAATAGTGCTCTTGGAAGACCCTGCAGGATAATGGCTTCCAAGGAAAACCTTCATTCTCCTCTCTTATCAGAGGTTCTGAATCTGGGACTGTGAGGTAGGTTAAACTTTTTGTGATGCTAAAAGTTGGAACTCCACAAGTGGTTAGCAGGATGACTTTTTGCTAGGCATTCCCTTCTATCCCGTTTTTCTGATAGAAGTATCTATTCACTATATGGGGTCAATCTTTCACACTCGCATCATATTCTAATTTCTCGAACAGTGGCATTTTCACTATCTCCCTGTTACTGTCTGACCAGGTTCATTCAAAGTTATCCAAAACTTATCCTGTTCATTGTCGCCAGTGTAATAATACAGGAAGTCTGACTGGAAAAGAATGATATGCATTGTTAAACACCTTCCTAGTATCTGCCTTATAAAGGGCTCAGGTGAGGACTTCCATCTGGGCAGGCCATTGCCTGTTACCAAGGGAACTCATATTCAACAAACCCCACAGGTAGATCAATTACTGATTTTCCCCATAGAAATCATTGGGGCTGTCACATTTGGATAGGAACAACCTGTGCCACAATGATATGGTACTGTTTGGAGATGGCTGTGTTTTCTGTTCGCAAGTAGGCTTTAACTTATTTTTCTCCCATCACATGCAGTGGGTGGGATTTTTTGGCCCTGCATGTCTCAAAACTATAAAATCCTGCCTGAGGTCGACAGACTTTTCCATGGTCCATCCCGTGCCCGCATCGCTTCCCCTGGTGGATGGAACGGTAAAATTCACCCCAGTATGTTTCATCTGTTGTAATGCATGCCAAAGAATTGGTTTCATTATTTATTAGTGTTATTTGCTGCTTAGCATTTTTGAAATCCTTTATTTTAGTTCCTCAAGGGATAGTAAGGAAATGTTGTTTAAGCCTTTTGATTGTTGCTTCAATCTTCGTTTCAGACCCATTCACTCGCACAAAGGCAGATCTAGTGGTAACACTTAGGCCTATCTAAAGATTTGTAATGTAGAGGTGCCATTGGCTGTTGCCATGCAACCTTGATGGCATGAGTTAATAGGAGTGGTGTATGCAAGTGTGTACCACACATGTGTCCAAAGTTGCTAATTGTGGCATTATTGAACATAATGGCCTGATTCAATGAAAGAACACTAAAATTGGCAAATTAATGTGCAGGCAATGCCTTCCTTTTTCACTTCTGAAACAATAAGTGTTTGCGAGCAAAATGGGCCATTAATTAAGTTGCAGTTGAGATGCTTTTGATTTCCTTCTGTTGTGGAAGCATTGTGGTAAGTTGTTAGAGTAACTTGAGGGTTTCTCCTGACCACAGAAAGACAGAAAATAACATTGCCATGCATAGGTATGGGGCAGTCTCTGCAACGGGAACAGGACATATAAAGGGGAAGGTGGCAGAGAAGAGAACCTCTGATAAGGGAGGAGAATGAAGGTTTTCCTTGGAAGCCATTATCCTGCAGGGTCTTCCAAGAGCACTATTCCTACTAGGCAGAGAACAATGTTTAAGGATGTTTCATCTCACTGAGGAGAAAGTGACGGATGAAGAGCTAGAGTCTCAAATTACGGTGAGGAGAGCCCTCCAAGTGACTGTGAAAATCACTTCCATCCTTTGTTTTTACTCTGGGGATCCTTTGAAGTGGCACCTAGTGGCCTCAACAATTTGCAGGCCACAGAAGCATCTTGGAGTTGATAAATGCTCGCTTAAGAGGAGAGGAGACTTCCCTGAGCAGTGAATACTGTGGTGAAACAAAACATGGGTTTGGTGGGTTTGCCAGGATAGCAGGCTACACACACATGGCTCTGTGGACATCCCACCTGGATGGGAAGTGATACTGCTTCTGTCAATGTGCAGTTATTGTTTAACTATGCTATGAAAATGCATCTTTCTCCTGTTATCCTGTTCGCAACCAGGTCAGAAATTCTTTAGTTAAAAACTGTGAAGCCACTCACAGCACTGTGGAACAAACAAAGAGCATCCAAAAGCAGAAATGTTGTTTCATAGAGTACTTGGGGAAGTCGCTACAGAAGGTTTGTCCATGTTTATGGTATGTGTTGTGCCCTTCTGAACCTCGCAATTACCAAGCCCAGTCACCAGCTCTTGGGATCCAGAGGCTACTTCCAGAGGAGGAGGAAGGGAGGAAACTACTTGCATCTGGGAGAACTGGACGGACCATGAGGGGCTGCAGTTGAGACTTGTCATCAGTTCTGAGGAACTTTACCATCTTCAACATGGACCCACCTTTCCCTTAGGGTACACTCATTTCTAACTCTTCATGATAAAGTCCTCATGGCCTAAATTACTCACTAAAGATCACCAGCAAAACCTTCAGACAACAACTGTATCCATGCACATATCAATTAAAAACAGAGCTAATCATCCTTGTGCATTCCCTCATTAAACCTAAATTGAGAATGCCTTTGCCTGTCCTTCTTATTCCTATGCCGTGCTATCCCAGTGGCTGCAGCATGACTGGTGGAAGGCTGTTGACTTTCACTGGTGGAGACTGCGGATGTTCGGAGGACACTCTTGAGTATCTGTGGCCCTTGAAGGCTCAGGTTCAGACTATGCCATCTCAATGTGTGTAGCAACAGTCGTGGCTGGCTGGTTGAGAGGCAACAATAGCATGGGCACAGTTGAAGTGACACCAGTGAAAACACAATTGCTTTGGCTCTATTTGAAGATATTAAGGTTACTGAGTGACACCTCAGTAATCTCTCTGATATAATGGAACGTTTAATGGTGTGCTGTGAATGCCTGCATTCCCAGTTGAGCATTGAGATCCGCAATAATCATACTGTTCTGTGTCTGGATGACAGCAGTCTGAGGCTGCATGCCAACAGCCAGGATTTCCTAGCCTTTACTAACTACTAATAGGCCACTGTCTGTACATCATGATTCATTCTGACATGTGGAAAGATTGGGCTCCAACAGACTTCCCCATGCTCCATCGAGGAATTGGAGGCTTTGGGCAGGCTTGCCGAACTTCTTGGTGTGCATCTCCATCAGCATTTTGCTAACCAAAGAAGTATCATGTGAATCTTCTGTAGCAGAACTGTTGTGTAATTTTGCCCATCGGGGGTTTGCATACGAGCTGGCCTATCCCACCTGTCTTTCCTTAGGTAACCCATGCCTGGTCACTCACTAGTTGCTCCAATCCAGCTTTGTGCAGGTGTCTGAGCTAATGGTTGCAAATGTTTGATCAAGTGACAGTGCTTCTTATTTTCTGCCTGTATTGGATTCTGAACTGACTTGGGAGTGGAGGAATTTTTCTGTATGGAAGTAGAGTGCAAAATAAAAAGCAATGTTAAACATTGATGGAGCTTGAATAGATCAAAATTAGTTCTAGTTTGTTGGTTTATTTGAAATGTGGATCAAATTTAATATATAAACTGTAACATTCTAGTATTGAAAATAAGGTGTGAAAAATTACAAACTACAAATTAAAGTCAAGAACCTATTAAAACTTTGAAAGAGTTCTCCTATGATACCTGTGGATGTATTGAGTAGAAATGTATTAAAACAAAAAAGATAATTTGATTAATGAATGTTATTTTGATGTGAAGGACACTTAGCACTATTATTAATTAAAGGAGAAGTAGAACTAAAGCTGTGGGATAACATATGTAGGAATGTAAAATGGGTGATAGTCTTAGTAATCAAACTTAACCGCCCACAGAATGAGAGCTCAGATCCAAGAATGAAGACAAACATCTGACTACTTAAGACATAGGTTTTCTAAAAACACAGTGCCTATATTTCATATTTTGCACACAACCTTTCTGTTGAGATGAAAGTAATACCCTAATTGGATGTTGACATAAGAGTTTGAATTAGTATCATTGAATTCCTACAGTACCATTTGGCCCATTGAGCCTGCACCAACTCTCTGAAAGAGCACCTTATCAAGGCCCAATCCCACATCTTATCCCTGCAACCCCGCACATTGCTCCTGGCCAATCCATCTAACCTGCATATTTTAAAGTTAAGGTTTATTTATTAGTCACAAGTAGGCTTACATTAACACTGCAATGAAATTATTGTGAAAACCCCTTGTTTGGATACACTGAGGGAGAATTTAGCATGGGCAATGCACTTAAACAGCATGTCTTTTGGACTGTGGGAGGAAACTGGAACACCTGAAGGAAACCCACGCAGACACTGGGCGAATGCACAGACTGCACAAGGTGACCCAAGCTGGGAATCGAACCCAGATCCCTGGTGCTGTGAGGCAGTAGTGTTAACCACAGTGCCGCCGTCTTTGGACTGTGGAAGGGAAACCACGAAGACATGAGGAAAATGTACAAACTCCACACAGACCATCATCCAAGGCTGGATTCAAACCTGGATGCCTGGCACTGTGAGGCAGCAGTGCTAGCCATCGTACTACCCACGATAAAATGATAAATAATATGAGAAAATTTGATTTGTAAATGAGGTTTGAACTTCTGAGGAATGATATAGCAATATCTGTTTGATAATCTTATATTTTTACTTCCCTGTCTTTTGCTAGAGTATTTAGAAATGCACCCTATACATGTGGTTTTGTGGTATTGTTGTATATTGGTCATGTCTAGCAACATAATCATTTAAAGTGTTTTCAAATCATAATTTTTGGATTTTTTGTTGTTTAATTTTGCATGCAACCCAGATTTTAAACCAATGTTTTCTTTTTCTGTATAGCGACTGAACTTGCTGTAAAACTGATACTGAAAGTGATTGGTAGTCCAGTATTTGGATATGCAATGGCCAAAATTACCATGTTTTGCCTGTCTTATATTTTTAATGATGGTTTGACGGAGATAACAATGAGTTTAGCAATCACTTACATCACATTCTATGTCGGTAAGTATAGCAATTTTCTTACCAAGTTTGGTGGGATAGATTTCATATTCTATGATCTATTGTTTCTACATTTTAGGCAGTCAGAGAACTGGGACTAATGTTTATAGATATATTCTTGTCTGATTACCTGGCTATCTGATGCATGCACAGACCCAATACAATGATTAAGGACTCCAAATTGAGAATCCACAGAGGTAGAGTTCTTCTCTGCCCACATGTAGACTCTGTTAATCCGCTAAAGACACACTCCATGTATCTAATTTCAGAGAGTTTAGGTACTGATATAAAAAAAAAGCACTTAGGAGTGTGTTGGAGTATTGTTTCATCATTGGGGCTTGATTGGGTTAAATTGTGCAGTCCACAATGACACAATACTTGATCTTGTCTAGACAGGCCAAATTATTGATTTAGACATTGATTTTCAGTATTATCTGCAGCTGAGTGAGAAGAATCTTAGCTTCTGGTTATATGTCAATGCCTCCAAAACTCATTAATAAACTAGACTGTCTGGTCAGTCATCCTGGATTACTATAATGTGGGTGGCCCATAGATTACTGAGTCTGCTACAGAGAGTTGTCTCAGTTTCAGAACTTTTGTTAAAAACTATATCATCTTGCTTTTGTTGATTGTGCTTAACTTTCATGAAGAGAGTGAGGGGGGTTGCTAATTGCTGATTGGAATATTTACTGGAAAGACAGCAGGTATCAAAGATTGAATTTCCACAGTTTAGTATACAGCATATTTTTTCATAAAATGTGTAACAGCATTGTCACCACTTCCCATTTTTAGAAAGTCATTTGTGGAATATAGGCGTCACAGGCACGGCCAACATTTATTGTCCTTAAGAAGGTGGTAGTGAGCTGCCTTCTTAAAGCGCTGCTATTCCTGTTGTGTAGATAACTCCATCATGCTGTTAGGTATCGGGTTTAAGGATTTTGATCCAGCGACAGTGAAGTAACACTGATACATACCCAAGTCAGGATGCTGTGTGACTTGGAGGAAAGTGTGCAGGTGGCATTGTTTTACACACCTATCATTGCATGGGGAGTCACATTTCCACATTCTTTTTCTTATTCAAGGGGTTGATGAGCAAATTTTAGAAAGATAACTTGATTGATCATTTAAAAAAAAGGTCATAAATAAAGATAACCATTAGTGTGTGAGATGGTAAGTGTGTTTGTCCAGCTCATACCCAATATCTCAGGGTACCCATTCGATCATTCCCCTCCATTTACATACTATCTCCTTCAAGCACGTGTGTGTGCTGTCCCTTGCACACGTGTATGCTCAATCTCTTGCTCCCACTCGCGCATGCTCTCCTCCCTGGGCGTACTTTCCACCCAATCCCTGCACGTGCTCTCCACCCCAAAAATCACCTCTCTTCCCTGCATCCCCTCTCTCTTCCTTGCATCCCCTCTCTCTTGCGTGTATCTCCTCTCTTCCCTGTGCTCCCCTCTCTCCCATGCCTCTTCTCTATCTTGCACCACCCCCCTCTCGTGTGTCCTCTGTCTCTCCCACACCCTCCCTTTCCTGCGTTCCCTCTTTCCCCATACATCCCACATCCCCCCTCCCCACATCCCCCCCTCTCCTCTGAGCACCCTCTTCCTTGCGCCTCACTGTCTCTCCTGTGTCACATGCCCTCCCTGCGCCATCTTTCTCACTGTAACCCTCAGCCCCTTTCTTCCACATGTAATCTCTTTCTCCTCCCCTCACACCACAAGTGGGCCCCCTCTCCCTCACACTGCTTGCAGGTGCCCCCCTGCCCCACTCTGCATTGCATGCAGGTGGATCCCCCTCTTCCCTGTATGGTATACAGGCTTCCTCATCCCTTCATCTCTTCATCTCTCCCCTGCACTGTGTACTGGTGGGCCCCTCACTGCCCCACACCGTGAACAGTGGGTCCTCTGTCCCCCGTGCTGTGCGTGGGCAGCCCCTTCACTCTTCTTTTTTCTGGAAGCCCCAGCCTGTCTCTTGCAGGAGATGGTGCACCTAGAAGGAATTCAAGATGCCTTGTCCCCATGTTACCTTCATCCTAATGGTGTCCACCAGTGTGTGAGGTCATGGAATGCAAGGACAAGCATAAATTGACAAGTCCTGCTGGACTGAGGTCTCCGTGGCGGCCACCAAACTTCCTGTGCTGACCTTGTGGTGTTCGCAAGTTGAAGCCATGATGGCAGAGCATATGGATGGACTCTTTCACCATTTGCTCTAGTTTGCTGAGTGACTGCCGAATCTCTGCCACCTGTCATTTCATCTGCATCATTGAGTTGGTGACTGCTTATATCTGCAGCCAGTTCCACTGAGAGGAAGCACATTTTATTATAATATTTTAACGTTGAACTTCTGTTGATAACAGTAAGTTATTAAAATGTCATAACACATTCAAATTCTGGAGTTATTTTTCCAGCATCTGAGGACTTATTTCAGGAAACTTGATGAAGCTGAAGTAGTTGAACAAATGATTTTTGGCTGGTTTTTATTACTATTTACTCCCCTCACATTTATGCTATGTGAATTTAAAATCAGCATGCAAATTATAGGATATCAAAGACATAAGAGGAACAGATGTGCTTCATGTTTTTCCCAGTTTTAAGTTACATGAATCAAGTATTGAAAAATAATGGCTTAAAGCTAAAAATGAACTTACAACACTTCAATTATTTTATTTTCAGGTGAATGGGTTGGAACATCAGGTGTCATAGCGGTGACCTTTATGGGGCTGTTTATGGATACAGTGAGTTTTAGTCCAGAGATTGAGGTATTTCTATTGCGGTGAGTATGATAGCACTTTAAATATTAACTCTTATTGTTATGTTTATTTGGACAGACTTTTGGACAGCCAGATTTGAGACGAGGTACTGTGTAACAATGTCATAATTTGGGTAGACAGACGTAGATTTTCTGCAGGATCAGTTTCTCTATTACAGTCAAATGCAACTGATTGGGTGAATTACTTGCAACTGATTGGCTAGAATGTCATCCCATTTATGCTATGAAAAGATGCCTGAGTTTCCTTCCGAAGCTGTGAGTATTTAACCATAGAAAATGGGACTAGGTCAGAGATGGAATTCATGGCAGATAGAAATTCAACCCAAGAGCAGTGGAATGGATGAGAAGACATGTGAAGCTCATTTTCCTAAATTAATCAAGAATCTCTAAATTCTGGTGTGATGGAAATAGCTTTAGAAGCTGACCACAACACACTATTAGACAGCCATGGTGCAGAATGGAAATAATTTATGTGGGAAGAAAACCCCAATGAATTAGAGCAACGAAAATGAAGAAAAGAGAATTATTGATAAATAAGGTGTCTGTCTGTTGCAAGCGTGTGCTGGCGAGTGGCATTGAGCATTGTGGGAGTGGGGTGTTGTGCGGCCTGGCCTGGGGAGGGCTGGGGAAGGGGGGAACATCCTGTAGGGGATATCATGACATCTTTGCCTGGAGAATCCAAGGGAATTCCACAGCGCAACTCTGGAATACCCCTACAGTTGAACTGCCCTGGAGCTCATAATGTCCGCCTTAAGTCTCAAACTCTTAATGCACTATCCTGCTGTGATAGTGGAATCGGACACTTTAGGAACTTTCCAGCGGTTATTGGATAGGCACATGGAACACACCAGAATGATAGAGGGTGGGATAGATTGATCTTGGATTCGGACATAGCTCAGCACAACATTGAGGGCCGAAGGTCCTGTACTGTGCTGTACTGTTCTATGTCTATGTTCTAAGTATGCCTAGAAGAAGATACATAACAATAATATTTGCAAATTATTTCAATATTTAACAACTTTATATTTAATGAGGTTTGGTACTGATTTTTATACTGTATGTATAAAATGTACACGTGGATTTAATTTATACTTCCACACAGTTTTTCTGAACATTATAAGTTAAAGTCCTTTGAAGGAGATTGATTGCAAATATAGATTGTATATGCAAAATTGAAATCTACAGCCATAGTTTTGCATTTGCAGTGGTTGACAAATGTTTTCTTTTAAATTACTGGTCATATTTAAGTTAACAGAAAACTGTACAAGGGAGATGTCAAATTTCATGCAGTATGACTAACCTTGTTAGACTTTGAAACTATGGTCTGGATTTTTTCGGAGTCATGCAGCCTCTGATGACCTTCCAAAATGTGGAATTACCGGCATTGGAAGATCTGATGACCTTCCAAAATAGCAGGTGGGGCCCATTTCTGGGAGTCCTTCCCCCATTTTTGACAATGTTTGCAATTCTATTGCAAACAATTCTGGCTGTTTGAGTAGACTTCCAAGTACATTTTCAAATGGGTTGAGAGTTTCTGTCTCCACCATCCTTTCAGGCAGAGTTCCAGGTCCCTTAGGGATGATTACTTTAAATCTCTGTCCCCTGATTTCTGATTCCTTTGCTAAAGAAAATGGGTTATAAATAGGCCTGTCATTACTTCATAAAACTCAATTAAATCATCCCTCAATCTCCTCTATTCTGAAGAAAACAGCCCCAACCTATCCAGCATTTTCTCCTAACTTAAACATTTCCAGTTTTGGTAACATCCTCATAAATCTTCAAGATCCCTCCGCTTCTCCAGACTACTCACACACTCCTATTCATTGCGTATTTCTTTGCCTTGTTGCAGCTCTCAAAATGCATCACGTTACACTTCTCTGGATTGAATTCCATTTTCCACTTTTCTGGCCAATTGGCCAGACTATCTATATCTTCCTGTACTCTAAAAAGATCCTCCTGTCAAGCTTATCATCAATTTTATTATTATCTGCCAATTTCTTTATCATGCCCCTATGTTTGAATCTAATTAGTTAATGTATAATAACTATAAACAAAGCTAGGAACTGAATATTGAGCGCTGCAGCACAGTAACAGGCATCCAATTGCACAAAACATGGTTACCCTTTTCATTTAGGTGATCTTTTGGGTTTTCTTTCCTTTTTCAAAACAACACTACAATGTTGACAGTGCTCCAAACCTCTGGTACAATTCCTGGGGTCATGGTGAGGTGGTTAAATAAAAGATAGAGCCTCTACAATTTCCTCCTTTGCTTCTTTTAAAATCCTGAGGGGGCTGGCGATTCATCTGTTTTCAGGGTTGTCAAACCCTTTAATATTCCCTCTTACAACATCTGGGACTAAAAACTTCCAAACAGTTTACAACATCCAGAATTTAATTGTTTATAATAAGTCTGTTTTTTTGCCATTAAATAGGTTAGTCAGCCTTAATAATTTAGAAAACTTATTCAAATCAATATTTTAAAATTAAGCACAACACAGCTTGAAAAATAAGGCAGCGCCACACCCAAGGACACAGGAACATACACGCAGGTTTACAAAAATCTGTGCATGGTATTTTTCCTTAGGTAGCTTTCAGATTCCGGTAATAACACTGAATATAACCGAAGAAAAAGTTAACTTTTGCAATAGGGCAGCGCAGTGCCAGGGACCCGGGTTCGATTCCAGACTTGGGTCACTGTCTTTGTAGAGTCTACACATTCTCTCCACGTCTGTGTCGGTTTCCTCTGGGTGCTCCGGTTTCTTCTCACATTCTGAAAGTCATGCTGGTTAGATGCATTGACCTGAACACGTGTCGGACTGTAACGACTAGGGTAATTTCACAGTAACTTCATTGCAGTGTTAATATACGTCTTCCTTGTGATTAGTAAATAAACTTCAACTAAAACTTTCAATATTCTTTACAAAAAGTGTTAGAAGGTGGAGTTTATGAACATGCGAGCATATGAACTTGGTGCAGGAGTAGGTTACTCAACCCCTCGAGCATTTTCAACCATTGAATAAGATCATGGTTGTTTTGATTGTAATCTCAATCCCCGATAATCTTTCACATCCTTGTTAGTCAAGAATCTATCTAGCATTGCATTAAATATGAGATGGAGATGCTGGAATTAGACTGGGATGGCACAGTAAGAAGGCTGACAACACCACAGATTAAAGTCCAACATGTTTATTTGGAATTACGAGCTTTTGGAGCACTGTTCCTTCATTAGGTGAGTGGAAGTAGGTTCACAAACACGGCATTTATAGGCAGAGATACAATTGCAAGATAATTACAGATTGGAATGTGAAGAATTGTTGGAATGTGAGTCTTTATAGGTAATCAAGTCTTTACAGGTACAAACAGTGGAGAGAGGGATAATCACAGTGTGAATTGTCTCAAGCCAGGATAGTTAATATGATTTTACAAACCCAGGCAGTATGGTGAGGGTTACAGTAGTTTGACGTGAACCCAAGATCTCAGTTGAGGCTGACCTCATGCATGCGGGTCTTGGCTGTCAGTTTCTGCTTGGTGATTCTGCATTGTCATGCTCTTGAAGGCCCCCTTGGAGAATGCTCGCCCAAAGATCAGAGGCTGAATGCCCTTGACTGCTGAAGTGTTCCCCAATTGGAAGGGAACACTCCTGCCTGGCAATTGTTGTGTGGTGTCCATTCATTCGTTGTCATAGCGTTTGCATGGTCTTGCCGATGTACCATGCCTCAGGATATCTTTTCCTGCAACGTATGAGGTAGACAATGTTGACCAAGTTGCATGAGTATGTACCATGTACCTGGTGGGGAGGTGCCCTTATGTGTGATGGTGTTATCCGTATTGATAATCCGGCACATTCACTACTTGATGAAGGAGCAGCACTCTGAAAATCGTGATTCCAAATAAACCTGTTGGACTTTAACCTGGTGTTGTGAGACTTCTTACTGAGTATTAAATATATTCAAAGATTCTGCTTCCATTGTCTTTTGAGGAAGAGGGTTCCAGAGGCTCATGATCCTAAACTCCTTAGTGACCCCTTATTCTGAACCATGACTCCTAGTTCTAGACCCTCCAAGAAGAGGAAACATCATCTCCGTGTTCACCATGTCAGTTCCCCTCACAATGTTAAAAGCTTCGATCAAGTTGCTTCTTAATCTTCTCATCTCCAGTGGACACAAACCTAACCTGTCCAACTTTTCCTCATAAAACATTTCTGGTATTAGTCTTGTAAACCTCCTCTGAATTGCTTCAAATGCATTTACACCTTGCCTTTAATAAGAAGGCCAATTCTATACACAGTACTTAAGATGTGGTCTCATCAGTGCCTGTACAACTTAAGTATAAGCTCCTACTTTTGTAATCAATTGTCCCCTTGCAATAAAGGATAACATTCTATTAACTTTCCTAATTGCTTGCTGTACCTGGATACTAGCCTTTGTGATACATGCATGAGGACACCCAGATCCCTCTGCACCTCAGAGCTCTGCAATCTCTCACTGTTGAGATAAGCTTTTTTATTCTTTCTGGCAAAGTAGACAGATTAACATTTGTCCACATTATGTTCCATTTGCAAGATTTTTGCCCACTAACTTAAGCTATCTATGCCCCTTTATAGCCTCGTTATGTCATCTTCACAATTTACTTTCCTATCTATTTTTGTGTCATCAGCAAATTTAACAACCACACCTTTAGTCCCTTCATCCAAGTAATTTATATAAATTGTCTTTAATAAGAAGACCAATTCTATACACAGTACTTAAGATGTGGTCTCATCAATGCCCTGTACAACTTAAATATAAGCTCCCCACTTTTGTAATCAATTGTCCCCTTGCAATAAAGGATAACATTCTATTAACTTTCCTAATTACTTGCTGTCCCTGTATACTAGCCTTTGAGGCTTACTAGCATTGAGGCCCCAACACTAATCCCTATGGCACATCACTTGTCACATCCTGCCAACCAGAAAAATACCCATATACGCTAACTCTCTGTTTCCTCCTGTTAGCCTGCCAATCGTCAAACCATGTAGATAAGTTACACCTCCACCATGAGCTTTTATTTTCTCTGGTAATCTTTGGTGTGGTACCTTATCAAATACCTTCTGGAAATCTGAGCATAGTACATCCACCCTTTATCCACAGCACATGTGACTTCTTCAAAGAACTTCAATAACTTGGTTAAACATGATTTCCCTTTCCCAAGACAATGTTGACTCTGCATGATTGTTTTGATTTTTTCCAAATGCCCTGATGTAACAACTTTAATAATGGCATCTAACATGCTCCCACAGTTTATAAGCTTCTACATAGTTTTCCCTGGTATATGGGAGAGGGGTAACAATGTCATAGAGTCATAGAGGTTAATAGCATGGAAACAGGCCCTTTGGCCCAACTTGTCCGTTCTGTCTTTTTTTTAAAACCCCTAAGCTAATCCCAATTGCCCGCATTTGGCCCCTATCCCTCTATACTCATCACACCCATGTAACTGTCTAAATGCTTTTTAAAAGATAAAATTGTACCCTCCTCTACTACTACCTCGGGCAGCTTGTTCCAGACACTCATTACCCTCTGTGTGAAAAAATTGCCCCTCTGGACACTTTATATCTCTTCCCTCTCACCTTAAAACCTTTGCCCTGTAGTTTTATATTCACCTACTTTTGGGAAAAGATATTGACTATCTACCTTGTTTATGTCCCCCATTATTTTATAGACCTCTTTAAGGTCACCCCGCAGCCTTCTACGCTCCAGAGAAAAATGTCCCAGTCTATTCAGCCTGTCCTTAAAACTCAATCCATCAAGTCCCGATAGCATCCTAGCATGTTTTTTGCACTCCTTCTAGTTTAATAATATCCTTTCTATAATAGGGCGACTAAAATTGCACACAGTATTCCAAGTATGGCCTTACCAATGTCGTGTACAACTTTAACAAGACGTCCCAACTCCTGTATTCAATGTTCTGACTGATGAAACCAAGCATGCCGAATGCCTTCTTCACCAATCTGTCCACCTGTGACTCTACTTTCAAGAGTTAAGAACATGTACCCCTAGATCTGTATGTTCTGTAACTCTCCCCAACGCCCTACCGTTAACTGAGTAAGTCCTGCCCTGATTCAATCTACCAAAATGCATCACCTCGCATTTGTCTATATTAAACTCCATCTGCCATTCGTCAGCCCACTGGCCCAATTGATCAAGATCCCATTGCGATTGGAGATAACTTCCTTCACTGTCCACCATGCCACCAATCCTGGTGTCATCTGCAAACTTACTAACCATGCCTCCTATATTCTCATCCAAACCATTAATATACATGACAAATAACAGTGGGCCCAGCACTGATCCCTGAGGCACACAGGCCTCCAGTTTGAAAAACAATTCTCTACAACCACCTTCTGGCTTCTGCCAAAAAGCCAATTTTGTATCCACTTAGATACCCCACCTTGGGTCCCATGAGATTTAACTTTATGCAACAACCTACCATGCGGTACCTTGTCAAAAGTCTTGCTGAAGTCCATGTAGAAACATCAACTGCCTTCATCTACCTTCTTGGTTATGTAGGAGGAAGGAAACACTCAAAATCCAGTCAAGAGTCCATGGGGGTGATCTTACCAAAAAAAGTCTAACTATTGAATGAGAGTGAAAACGGGAGAGAGTCATGCTATATTATCAGCGAGTTTTAAGACACAGAGCTTTAAGGCACTTGGTGCAAAGAAAGAGGCAAAGTGTGATTCATGCCAGTAGAGGGAGTGGATGAAGTGTATGCTTGCTAAAATCTGGCTACTCGTAGCTAGGAATCGCTATCGAGCATGAGCAAATCTCTCTAACACTGAGAGAACTGTCACTCAACCCTCCCCTCTCCCCCGGGATATTGCCCCCTTGATGACTGGCCTCCCCAACCTATTTGCCCCACCCATGGCGGACTCCTGATTGCAGCATGTACAATTTTTAGGAGTAGGAGACAGAGGGTGGTGACAGATGGCTGCTTTTGTGACTGGAGGTCAGTGGTGCACCACAGGGATTCATGTTGGGCCCCCTATTGTTCATCATTAACTGACATAGATGACTATGTGGGGGGTAGGATCAGTAAGTTTGCTGATGGCACAATGATTGGCTGGCTGGTTAACAGTGAAGTTGAGTGTCTTGGGTTACAGGAAGATGTGGACGAGATGGTCAAATGGGCGGGTAAGTAGCAGATGGAATTTAACCCTGAAAAGTGTGAGGTGATGCACTTTGGAAGGAGTAATTTGATAAGGATGTGTACTGTGAAAGGTCTGACCCAGGGAAGTTCCGAAGAACAAAAGGACTTTGGTGTTTTTGTCCATAGCTCTCTGAAGGTGGAAAGACAGGTTAATAGGGTGGTGAAAAAGGCATAGGACACACTCGCCTTGATCAATCAGGGTGCGGATTACAAAAGCAGAGAAGTCATGATGGAATTGTATAGAACTTCAGTGAGGCCACAGCTGGAGTACTGTGTACAGTTCTGGTCACCACATTATAGGAAGGCCGTGAATGCACTGGATGGGGTGCAGAGTAGATTCACAGGATGTTGCTTGGGATGGAACATTTAAGTTATAAAGCAAGGTTGGATAGGCTTGGATTGTTTTCTCTGGAGCAGAGAAGACTGAGGGACAACCTAATTGAGGTGTTCAGGTTTATGAGGGGCGTAGACAGGGTGGATAGGGAGCAGCTATTCCCGTTAATTGAATGGTCAGTTACGAAGGGACAGAAATTAAAAGTGAGAGTGGGAGGTTTAGGGGGGATTTGAGGAAAAACTTACTAACTTGGAGGGTGGTGACAGTCTGGAATGCACTGCCTGGGAGGGTGTTGGAGGCGGGATATCTCACATTGTTTAAAAAGTACCTGAATGAATACTTGGCACACCATAACATTCAAAGCTACGGGCCAAGTGCTGGCAAGTGGAATTAGGTAGGCAGGTCAGGGCCTTTCTTGCATTGGTGCTTGCTCAATGGGCTGAAGGGCTTCCTCTGCACTGTAGGATTCTGTGATTCTATGAACTTCCCTTAGGCGCCTCCCCCATTATGGCCCCTCCCCTTAAGCTCTTCCCCTTGGTACTATCTGGTGCCTGGTGGGCAATGCCAGGGTACCCGGTGGACAGTGCCAAGCTGGCTGTGCCAAGTTGCCAGGCTGGCACTGCCATGGTGCCAGGCTGGCAGTGCCAGTGCTCAAGGAGCCCTGCCACCCTCAGGAACCTCAATAGTCTTCGGTTCCACTGGCGAGCCATCATGTCAGCTCCCCATCGATCAGGACCTCTAACATCAAGGCCACTAAGGCAAGTGAGCCTGGATGATTGCATATGGATAATCACATTGAAATCAAGTTATGAATATTTAAAATCTGCCTCAAGAACGTGAGACTGATCACACCAGCAATCCAGGGCCGGTAAGATCACAAGAGGCAATAAACCAAGCCCGAGCCTGATTTTACGCCTTTCTCACGATCTTACTGGCTTGTCACGCTGATCGATTGGCAGGATAAATTGGTGAGATTCCCAACCCCCACGTCTTTTCCCCAGTTCATCCTTAGGCATTCAAAAAACACTTGTCTAAACAGTTTCAGCATTCCATTCCACATCCCCTTATAATTATCTTTATAACAGCGAATTTTAATTCATAACTTACCCCAACTCTGGATATTATAATCGTAAATTGATATGACTGAACACTCAACAAATAGAAATACTAATCTCGTTAATGGGCTATGAATGCAAAGTACCAAATTTGATGCAATATTTCTAGTTATCGAGCAGAAGGAGTACTCACATATTGAATAGAATTCATAATTAACAAACTTATAGTTGCATAGGCTTGTGACAACAATGAACAACTGCTCCTCATCCACTCTGTCCATCTGTCTCAGAACCTTGTACACTTCAATCAGGTCGCCCCTCAGTCTTCTCTGCTGCAACGAAAACAACTCAAACTTACGCAATCTCTTTTCATAACATAGATGTTCTATTCCAGGCAGCGTCCTGGTGAATCTCCTTTGCAGCCCCTCTTGTGCAATCACATCCTCCCTATAATGTGGTGACCACAACTGCACATAGCTCTTTAGCTGTGGCCGCACCAAAGTTCTATACAACTCCAACATGACTTCTCTGCTCTTGTAATCTATGCCTCAGTTGATAAAGGCAAGCATCCCAAATGCCCTTTTCACTACCTGACTAATATATCCATCTGCTTTCAAAGATCTGTGGACAATCACGCCAAAGTCCCTTTGTTCCACAGAACTTCCTAGTGTTCTACCATTCATTGAGTACTTTTTTGTCAAATTACTTCTTCCAAAGTGTATCACCTCATACTTTTCAGGGTTAAATTCCATCTGTCAACTATCTGCCCGTTTGACCATTCCATCTTCTTGTAACCCAAGCCACTCCACCTCAACGTTGGCCACTCGTCCAATCTTTGTGTCATCCGCAAACTTACTAGTCTTACCCCCACATAGTCATCAATGCCATTTATATAAATGACGAATAATAGGGGGCCCAAAACAGATCCCAGTGGTATGCCACTGGGCACTGGCTTCCAGTCACTAAAGCAGCCTTCTGTCATCACCGTCTGTCTCCTACAATTGAGCCAATTTTGAATCCACTTTGTCAAATTACCATGTATCACATGTGAATTCACCTTCTTTACAAGTCTCCCACGTGGGACCTCGTGAAAGGTTTTGCTGAAATCCATATAAACCATATCGACTGCACTACCCTCGCCTACACACCTGATTGCCTCCTCAAAAATACAATCGAATTTGTATGGCATGACCCCCCTCTGATGAAGCCATGCTGACAATCCCTGATCAAGCTTTATCACTCCAAGTGGAGATAGATGCTCTCCTTGATGCTTTGCTGCTCCCTGTTGTTATGAAACATCTTGTCATGTAAGACAGAGAATGTATGTTCGCAAGTGTGATGTAATTTGTTTGGCTGATGTGCCTGTCATAGATGAATAGCTGGAAGTATTTCCAAGCTGTGTGATGTGAATGTACTTAGAAACATAAATGGATGTTAGCCTTTACTGTAAGAAAGATGGAATATAAAACTATGGTTACAATTGTTAAATTTTCCTATTGCAATTGTACAAGACATTGCTGAGATCACAGTTAGTATACTACATAAATTTTGGTCTCTTATTTAAAGAGTGATATACTTGCAGTGTTATGCTCTGTTTTGTGTTAACTATAAGAAGAAATTGGTGTCACCTATTAGTACTAGCTTGATTAATGTCAAATTGATTAATTGCATCAAGAATGTGGTCCTAATGTGAAATATTTAAATTTCAAATATCTGATTTTAGCTTCTGGGAAATGCTAACGTATCTAGGCAATACTCTTATCTTCATGATCGTTGGAGTTGTGATATCACAGAAGTCATTGGAACATATGTCCATCCATGATGGATTTTTCATCATTGTGCTTTACTTTGGACTAAATACTATTCGGTAAGTTTTCTTTCAGTAACACTATTTGGTGTTTTAAATAGCTAATAATTATGGCTTTATGTGAATTAAAGGGCAAGACTCAATGAATTTCTGAATGCTTAGAAGTGTCTCAGCTGTTCTTAAAAAAGACTTGCCTTTTACAGCAGTTCCATGGAGTGTTGTGTTTTCTGCATTTTCTCATTCGTACACTAAAATTGGTGTGCTGGTTGAATTTAGAGTACATTAATTTGAGCATTTGCTTTCAGTATGACTTATTTTCTTTTAGATATACACAAGCTATTCTTCATTCTCAGACATCTTCCACACACTATTCAATGGATTGGTATGGGCATTGGGGAAAATTGTAAAAGGATTTTTAAGATGTTTTGATGCCAGGGATGTGATCAGTGTGATTTGCTGATTCTTCTACTGTTCAGTAAGAATCTCATATACAAACAAACAATATAGTCAGTACTCTCATTCTACCCTGCAATGATATTTGTCTCAACATCATTAGTGCCCCATGAGAATGAGACCTGGCATTGACTGGCTTTATAGTGCAGCCATACAATGTCCTGAGACATGCAGTCATCTTGATCTAGTGCTATTTGCACCTTGATCTAGTGCTACACTGAGAGCATCAAGTAGTATTCTGTGGAATATTGTAGGTTGATGTTCCTCGACAGAATTTGAACATATAATCTAGTTTGAAGTTTAATGGAACACAGAGTGAAGCAACAGTGAAAATGTCATCCTTCTGCTAAGATGTGAAACCAAGGCCCTTCTCAGCCTGTTCCATTTGTTCTGCTGGATATTGGAAATTCCATCAAGGCACTGGAATAAATGCAGGGAATTCTGGTGCCCATTTAACACCCTTCGCTCAAGTAATATCCTTGAAAATAGAATTGGCTAAAGTAAGTGGGAAGATAGATTAAAAAGTAAAATGGTAGCTTAGTGACAGACATTTGAGGAGATATTTAATTTTACAAGAAGAATGAATCTGTGGTTAACTCAGAAAATGAAGGGTGGTATCAGATTTAAAGAAAGGTGTGCAATGCTTAGTTGTATAAGGTTATAGTCGTAGGCCAGAAAATTGCAAAAAGGCCAGAAGGTCAGCAAAAGATGACTGAAAAAATAGAGGGCAAAAATAAGGGACAACCAGCAAGATCCTTTTGGAAACTGATAACTTTTAAAGAGAAATTTGAAGATCCTGTGAGTGACATAGAACATAGAACATAGAACACTACAGCACAAACAGGCCCTTCGGCCCACGAGTTGCGCCGATCTCATCAACACCTACCAATCTATAGACCTATCTATAACCCCCAATCCCATTAAACCCCATATACTCATCCAGAAGTCTTTTAAAAGACCCCAGCGAGTTCGCCTCCACCACCACTGACGGCAGCCGATTCCATTCACTCACCACCCTCTGAGTGAAAAACTTACCCCTAACATCACTTCTGTACTTTCCTCCCCGCACCTTAAATCTGTGTCCTCTCGTAGTGACCATTTCAACCCGGGGAAATAGCCTCTGAGAGTCCACCCTATGTATTCCTCTCAACATTTTGTAAACTTCTATCAGGTTGCCTCTCAACCTTCGTCTCTCCAGGGAAAAGAGTCCCAGCTCCCTCAACCTAACTTCATAAGGCATGCCTCCCAGTCCAGGCAACATCCTTGTAAATTTCCTCTGTACCCTTTCAATAGCTTCTACGTCCTTCCTGTAGTGAGGCGACCAGAACTGCGCACAGTAGTGAGAAGATCACAGGAAAAAATTACAGGTTTTAAGACTTTTGCCATAACAAATTATAAGTTCGATGATATTTTAAGAAAACCTGCAACTCAGTCCTACAATGGCTTCCTATGCACTCATCTTTCAAAGCTCATCTCCATGGCAGTTAGGATCACATGGGCTTTGTTTCGAGGTATAAATGCTAATTAGCTATCCTGTATTCCCCTAATTTTATTCGAGATTGAAATTAAATAGAGAATTTAAAGTACAACTGTTTACAAAATCTGGAACGTTGAAATCTTACCAAAATATGGCAGCGTTGTTTCTGGGAGAAAACTGGCATGTTTCTCTCCAAAGAAACAGGTCAGTTTCCTCTCCAGATCTTATGACACTGCCAAAACAATCATGTTGAGATACAGGGAGACAGGACCTCATCATGCTGGCAAACCCCAGCTGCATTGAGATTGGAATGTGTTTAAAGGCCGACCCAATCAGAGCAGCAATAAACCGAACAATGATCCCTGGTGAAGTAATTGGAGCATTATTGACAATGAAAAATAAAATTGGGCACTATGTAAATCCAGTATTTTACCATCCCAATAGACAGGTTATGTTAAATTAACTGTCTAATTTTGTTACTAAACCAGGTCTTCCCTGAGTGATGACGATTGAATATCTTTACTATGCTTTTCCATAGGTTGGTGCTTATTGTAGGCTTGTCACCACTACTATCACGATTGGGCTATGGTTTCAATTGGCGCTGGGCCGCTGTTTGCATCTGGAGTGGCACAAAAGGAGCTTTCACCTTGAGTTTGGCTCTTATGGCTTATCAGTTGGAAGGACTTGATGAAATCAATGTCAGAAACAAGGTAAGATGCTGTCATTTGTCCATAGATTACACATTATTTACCTGAAAAAAAAGCTGCCCTAGAATTCAGTATGTTATGAACAGAATCCAGCTGTAGATGGGAGTGCTGATAAACTTAATTGGTGCAGTGTGGTAATATGGAGCAGTAAACACCAGGCACACAGGATGAATAAGTTTTCAAAAACTAGTGATCTAGAGACAGCCAACTTAAGATATATATTTTAGGAAAATGCCCTAAACAGCAGGGGAGTAAGGAGAGACTTAGCTGGAGCACAATCACAAACTTTGGTTTAGAGGAAGTTTATATGGTAATGTGAAGAATCTTGGGGAAGGAGTTGCAGAAGGTGGCATCAAAATGACTAGCCGTTTTTCCATCAATTCAGGAATATGAGGGAATGTAGGATTCATATAAGACCAGAATAGGAGAAAGATTGGGTGTGGGGTGGGACTCGTGTTAGAGAACTAGGGTGGAGTTGAGCCATGGAAGGATTGATAAAACAAAGTTTAGGATTTTGACTTCAGTGTCTTAGAAAATATAATAACTTGCGGACATGAGTTACAACAGCATTGATGTGAGTGAGGCTTAGTTTGGTATAGGATATGGACATGGAATTTTCAACGAATTTTGGAATTTGTCTATGGTGAAGAGGATGTTGACGAGGTAACATACTAGAATATAATATGTAATTATGCAGTGTACGCAATTCAGATTATTATGTAATTCCATTTTGGCACAAAGAACCTTTGGCAAAAAGAACCTGTAAGTCGAGAACAAACTATTTTTGCACCCTTGAAGAGTTAACTGAAGATACTTATGATCTCAATCGAGATGAGTAATTATATTTTTAAAAGGGAAACCAAAATCTCACTTATTTACAGAAAGACGAAAGCCACAAGATTCCATGGTTTGAAACAAAATAATTTTTACTATGCAAGAGTCAAACAAAGCAAACGCTAAATACTATGTTAAGTATTCACCTATACTTTAAAACCCAGAATCAACATAAGTTAAACACGAATCAATAAGCAAATTGCGATTGATTATGCAAACATAGATTAGGAGCAGGAATAGTCCACTTGGCCCCTTGAGCCTGCACCTCTATTCAATATGACCAAGGCTGATCTGATTGAAACTTTAACTCTGCATTCCTGCCTATCCTCGATAACCTTTTACCCTTTTGTTAATCAAGAATGTATCTAGCTCAGCCTTTAAAATACTTAAGGACTTTACTTTCACTGCCTTTTGAAGAGAATTCCAGAGACTCTCAGCCTTCTGAGAGAAAACAATTCTATCATATAACTATAAATTACACATTAAATGGCACAAACAAATAAAACGGTTCTTGGGAATTGGATTGGCAGTCACTCAGCATATATGCCATCAATCTTTGACATAAATTTCTTCAAAATTTTGTCTTCCTCACAAAATATTTCTGCTCCTCTTCTTTGAGGATTTAGCCTGATGCCTAGCTGACCGTAGCGCGCAACCAGTCTGAGATCCATGGGTATGGTCTTTGTTAAAAATAGCACAGGTTTGCAGAATGTCCTCCATTTGTTTACTGCAACCTGGATGGTATTGTTCCAGCAGTGTTATCTTTAAGTAACAGAAAAGGTGCAGCAGCTATATTTTTGCTTTTTCTCATTTGCTGGATCTACCCTCTATCTTCTTTAGTCTTCCGGTACTGCACCACTGGACTCATCATTGTATTGAGCTCTGTTGACTGTATCTCAACTAGATATTTTGATTCCTAATCTCGTTCCTAGTTTCATTAGCAACCAGGAGGATAATTGTTCTTTCTTTTCATAGAACATAGAACACTACAGCACAAACAGGCCTTTTGGCCCACAAGTTGCGCCGATCACTTCTATAAATATATAAATGCGTCTAGTTTGGGGGCGTTTAAGAGATCTCTGGATAGGTTTATGGACGAAAAGGGATTGGTATAGGCTAGTGGGTCATTGTTTTTGTAACTGGTCGGCGCAACATCGTGGGCCGAAGGGCCTGTTCTGCGCTGTAATGTTCTATGTTCTATGTTCTATGTTCTATACCTACTAAGCCACAGACCTATCTATAACCCCCAATTCCATTAGATCCCATATACTCATCCAGAAGTCTTTTAAAAGACCCCAGTGAGTTCGCCTCCACCACCACCGATGGCAGCCGATTCCATTCACTCACCACCCTCTGAGTGAAAAACTTACGTCTAACATCTCCTCTGTACTTGCTTCCCTGCACCTTAAATCTGTCTCCTCTCGTAGCGACCATTTCAGCCCTGGGAAATAGCCTCTGAGAATCCACCCTATCTATTCCTCTCAACATCTTATAAACCTCTATCAGGTTGCCTCTGAACCTTCGTCTCTCCAGGGAGAAGAGTCCCAGCTCCCTCAACCTATCTTCATAAGGCATGCCTCCCAATCCAGGCAACATCCTGGAAAATCTCTTCTGCACCCTTTCAATAGCTTCCACGTCCTTCCTATAGTGAGGCGACCAGAACTGCGCACAGTACTCCAAGTGGGGTCTGACAAGGGTCTTATAAAGTTGCAGCATTACCTCCCGACTCCTAAACTCAATCCCTCGATTAATGAAGGCCAGTACACCATACGCCTTCTTGACCACATCCTCCACCTGCAAGGCCGATTTAAGAGTCCTATGGACCCGGACCCCAAGATCCTTCTGCTCTTCAACACAGCTACGTCTCCTACCCTTGATATTGTATTCCTTCATCCCATTGGTCCTGCCAAAATGGACCACTACACATTTATCTGCATTGAAGTCCATCTGCCTCTTCTCCGCCCAGTCTTGCAACCTATCTATGTCCCGCTGCAACTTCTGACATCCCTCCAGACCATCCACAACACCACCAACCTTCGTATCTTCGGCGAACTTACTAACCCATCCCTCCACTCCCTCATCCAGGTCATTTATGAAAATGACAAACAGCAAGGGTCCTAGAACAGATCCCTGGGACACTCCACTGGTGACCGACTTCCATGCAGAAAAAGACCCATCCACAACCACTCTCTGCCTTCTGCAGGCAAGCCAGTTCTGGATCCACAAGGCCAAAGCCCCCTGGATCCCATGCCCTTTCGCCTTCTCAAGAAGCCTTGCATGGGGGACTTTATCAAATGCTTTTCTGAAGTCCATGTAAACCACATCTACCGCTCTTCCTTCATCAATGTGTTCAGTCACATTCTCAAAGAACTCAACTAGGCTCGTAAGGCACGATCCGCCCTTGACAAAACCATGTTGACTGTTCCTGATCATTCTAAACTTCTCCAAATGCTCATAAATCTTGTCCCTCAGAAGCCTCTCCATCAACTTACCAACCACTGAGGTCAGACTCACCAGTCGGTAATTTCCCGGGCTATCCCTGTTCCCTTTCTTGAAAATAGGAACCACATCCGCAATCCTCCAATCCTCCGGAACCTCTCCGTCTCCATCGACGACTCAAAGATCACTTCCCTCACCTCCCACAGTAACCTGGGGTACATCCCATCCAGTCCCGGCGACTTGTCTATCTTGACAGAGTTTAAAAGTTCTAACACATCCTCTTCCTTAATATCCACATATTTTCAGACTGCCGCAAACCTGTAGTACAACCTCCCAGATCACTTTCCACCGTGAATACCGAGGCAAAGTACTCATTAAGCACCTCTGCCATTTCTTCCGGTTCCACACAGACTTTTCCCCCTTCACCTTTTATAGGTCCTATCCCTTCTCTTCTCATCCTTTTACTTTTCACGTATTTGTAGAAGGCCTTGGGATTCTCCTTAATCTTACCTGCCAAGGCCTTCTCATGACCCCTTCTGGCTCTCCTAATTTCCTTTTTAAGCTCCTTTCTACAAGCCTTATACTCCTCTAGATCCTTAACATCTCCTAGCTCTCTGAACCTTTCATACACTTTTCCTTTCTTCCTGACTAGGTTCACCACAACCTTCATGCACCACGATTCCCGCGCCCTACCAAAACCTCCTTGTCTCATTGGAATGTTATTGTGCAGAGCTCCAGTCAAACATTCCTTGAATATCCGCCACCTTCCTTCTGTACTTTTCCCCAAGAACATCTCCTTCCAGTTTATTCGTCCAATTATCTGCCTGATGTCTTCATATTTCCCCTTACTCCAAATACCTTCCTAGCCTGCCTGATCCTATCTCTTTCAAATGTTATCGTGAAGGAGATAGAATTATGATCTCCATCCCCAATATGCTCTCCTACCGAGAGATCCGACACCTGTCCTGGTTCATTAGCCAGCACCAGGTCAAGTACAGCCTCTCCTCTCGTAGGCTTATCCACGTACTGTGTCAGGAAACCCTCCTGAACACACCTAACAAACTCCTCCCCATCCAAACCCCTTACCCTTGGGATATTCCAGTTGATGTTTGGGAAATTAAAGTCTCCCATCACGACAACTCTGTTATTGCTACATCTCTCTAGGATCTGTTTCCCTATCTGCACCTCAACTTCCTTGTCACTATTGGGTGGCCTATAGAAAACACCCAGCAAAGTTATCAACCCTTTGCTGTTCTTAACTTCCACCCACAGAGACTCTGTAGACAGTCCCTCCAAGGCATCCTCCTTCTCTGCAGCCATGACACTGTCCCTGATCAACAGTGCCACTCCACCACCTCTTTTGCCCCCAACCCTGTCCTTCCTGAAGCATCTGAATCCTGGCACCTGAAGTACCCAGTCCTGTCCCTGACATATCCAAGTCTCTGTAATGGCCACCACATCACATTCCCAAGCAGCAATCCACGCCCTAAGCTCATCTACCTTATTTACTACACTCCTGGCGTTAAAATAGACACACCTCAGCCCCTCAGTCTGGACATTTCTCTTCTCCACCACCTGTCTAACTTCCCTCTCATACTGTCTACAGTCCTTCCCTACCCGGGAGCTAACCTCCTCGGTCTCAGTCTCCTCATCTCTGTTCCCTCCCCTCAACCTTTCTAGTTTAAAGTCCCCCCAGTAGCCCTAGCCAGTCTTCCCGCCAAGTTATTGGTCCCCCTGGGATTCAAGTGCCACCCGTCTTTACTGTACAGGTCACACCTGCCCCTAAAGAGATCCCAATGATCCAGGAACCGGAATCCCTGCCCCCTGCTCAAGTCCCTCAGCCACGCATTCACCCTCCACCTCATTCCATTCCTGCTCTCATTCTCCCGCGGCGCAGGCAGCAATCCTGAGATTACTACCTTCGCATTCCTCTTGCTCAGCTGCCTACCCAGTTCCCTATAATCCCTTGTCATGACTGCTTCCCCCTTCCTGCCTATGTCAGCAGTACTTATATGAACCACAACCTGCGGTTCCTCACCCCTCCCTTTCAGGATGTCTGGGACGCGTCCAGAGACATCCCAGATCCCAGCTCCAGGGAGACAAACCACCATCCGCGACTCCCGTCTGCGTCCGCAAAAACGCCTGTCTGATCCCCTCACTATGGAGTCCCCTATTAGTACTGCCTTGCTGCTCTCTTTCTTAGTTTTTTGAAGTGCTGGCTCAGCTCCAGAGAGCTGGCCACTGCTTCGTCCTCCAGATGAGCTGTCCCCCCTCAGTGGTACTCAGGCAGGAGTACTTATTTTGAAGGGGGATATCCACCAGCGTGCCCTCCATCACCTGAGGTTTCCCCTTCCTAATAGTTACCCACGTGCCTTCTTCCCGTTACCCTGGTGTGACCACTTGCTGATAGCTCCTATCAATTATGTCTTCATTCTCTCTAATGAGATGAATGTCCTCAAGCTGCATTTTCACTTGGTGTTTGTTTCAAAAGACACAAACTTTGCCCACAGATTCCATCACACTTAATATTTTTGAATATAAGCACTATTGATCAAGGAGTCAATTGCTGCAGTGAGCAGGGATGATATATATCTTAGTAGGCTCCTCATTTGAGGCTATATGGGTAGAACAGAAAACATAGATGGGCCAATCACATTGCTGGGAGTGTACAATAAGGCCCCAGACACTTAGGGAAAGACAGAAAAGAAATATGGAAGCAAATTTTTACAAAGTATAAAAATAATAGTGTAATAATAGTAGGGATTGCAATTTCCCCAACATTCATTGGGATAATTAAATGTGAAAGTCGTTGAGGGGGTGGAATTCTTAAAGTGCATCCAGGAGGATTTTTGAGCCAGTACATAGAAAGTTCTACAAAGAAGGGAACAGTATTGGACTTAATTTTAGGGAATGAAGCTGAATGGTAGATGATTCAGTGGGGGGGGCACTTTGTTGATGATGATATAACTCAGTAAGATTGAAGGTAGTTATGGGAAAAGGTCAAATATGGATAGGAAATAAAAGTTCTGAACTGGGGGGAGGCTGATTTTAATATGTTAAGATAGGTACTGGGTGCAGCCACTTTTGGAAAACCCACATCAGAATAGCGGGGGTCATTCAGAAACAAAATAGAGACTGTACAGGGCCAACATGTACCCGCAAAGGTAAAGGATGGGACCCCAACAAGTCCAGAGAACCTTGAGTGTCAATGGATATATAGGATTGATTAGGAAAAAAAGGGAGGCTTAAGGCACAAGTCAGGGGTATAATGGAATGCTCCCCGCTTGCCTTGATGGGTGCAACGCCAGCAACACTCGAGAAGCTTGACAGCATTCAGGACAAAGCAGCCCACATGATTGGCACTACATCTACAAACATTCAATCTCTCCACCACTGACGCTCAGTAGCAGCAGTGTGCACTATCTATGAGATGCACTGCAGCAATTCACTAAAGATCCTTGGACAGCACTTTCCAAACCCACAATCACTTTCATCTAGAAGGACAAGGGCAGCAGATCCATGGGAACTCCACGACCTGCAAGTTCCTCTCCAAGCCACTCACCTTCCTGATTTGGAAATATATTGCTCTTCCTTCACAGTTGCTGAGTCAAAATTTTGGAATTCCCTCAACCCACAGCACGTGGACTGCAGCGATTCAAGAAGACAGCTCACCACCACTTTCTCAAGGGCAACTAGGAATGGGCAATAAATGTTGGCCAGCCAGCAATGCCCATGTGCCACAAATGAATACAGGTGGCACAGTAGCACAGTGGTTAGCACTGCTGCTTCACCGGTCCAAGGTCCTGAGTTCGATTCCCAGCTTGGATCACTGTCTGTGTGGAGTTTGCACATTCTCCTCGTGTCTGCGTGGGTTTCCTCCAGGTACTCCAGTTTCCTCCCACAGTCCAAAGATGTGTGGATTAGGTTGATTGGCCGTGCTAAGAAATTGCCCCTTAATGTCTAGGGATGCATAGGTTAGAGGGATTAGTGGGTATAATATGTAGGGATATGGGGGTAGGGCCTGGGTGGGACTGTGTTCAGTGCAGACTCGATGGGCCGAAGGGCCTCTTTCTGCACTGTAGGGTGCTATGATTCTATGAAAACAGTGAAAACCCTAGAGAAACAAAGAAACTGCAGAGGGGTACTCAAAAGAGAAATTAGGAGAGCGAAGAGATTGCGGGATTAAATTAGGAATGTGATCGAGGTATATAAAATTCTAACAGGGATTGATAGAGTAAATGTAGACAAAATGTTTTCTCTTCTGGGGCAATCTGAAAGAAGGGTCATAGATATAGGTTGAGAGGCAGTAGACTTAACACTGAGATGAGGAGGAACAGCTTCTCGCAGCGGAAGATGAACATGTGGAACTCGCTGCCCCATAGCGCACTGGAGTCTGAATCAGTAAGTTTCAAGAAGGAGAAGACATATTTCTAATAAAAACAGGTTAAAAGGATTTGGGGAGCACATGGATTTGAGACCAGGGAAAGATCAGCTGTGATCTGTTGAATGGCAGAGCAGGCTCGAAGGGCTGAATTTGCTCCTAATTCCTGTGTTCCTATGAAGAGGGGGCACGATAAACACTGGCGGCCAAGATAAAGGAAAACGTCAACATGTTTTCTAAGTATGTTAAGCACAGAAGAGTAACCAGGGAAAGAGTATAGCCCATTATGGACCAAAGTGGCAATATCTGTTTGGAGCCAGAAGACATGGGAGATCATGTCTAACAAATTTGATTCAATTTTTGAAGAGGTGATTCGGTATGTAGATGAGGGCTGTGCAGTTGATGTAGGTCGGAATTTTCTGACCGTTCATGCCCTGCTGCCACTGCAAGTGAGGACAGAGAATTTGGTGCTCAGGAAAATCTCCATTCACTCCAGTGCGACCAGAGAATTCTGACGGTGTGAACAGCTGGAAAATAATGCAGGGATAGTTCCTTTCTGCACTCCCTCTATAGCAAGAATCTTTCCTCATGTAAGAACACTGGAACTACACACAATACTCCAGGGCCACGATTCTTCCAAATTGGCCATGCCAGTGGGAAACTCTCTAGGTATCCTGCAGATGTTAGTAATATCTAGTAGCTGGGAATCCCTCAACCAGTTGACGCTAATCTATTTATAACGTGAAACCCGCCAGTCAATCCCGTTGTTCTGACACCAGGCCGCCATTTTTAAATGGCAACCTATCTCCGCGCTCAGAAAGTCTTCCCCCACAAAAACGTAAATGATGCCCCCCACACTGAGCAAGGGAGCACCACCAACTCTTCATCAACGAGGGCATGCACCCGAATCCACATCCATAACCCCACCCCACACCATGCGAGCATGAGGGTGACCCCCCCCTTCAACCTTTGGTCACCCCATTCATCTTCCCTCAGACCTCTCACTCAGGCCACCCCCACTCTGATTCCCCACTCATGCCTCCTCCTGCCTCCAAGATCCCTCTGTTCAGACCTCCCCTCTCAGACCACCTGCTTAGGTCCCTCTCCGCCCATTCAACCTCCCTTCAGGCATGCATATTGGCAGTGCTAACAGTGCACTGCCCCTGCACCCTGGCACTGACACCATGGCCTGGTGCCTTGGGTCCACTGACCCAGCTGACAGGAGGAATGCAGAGATTGATGACAGGGCTGCCTGAAATCACCAGGGATCATCTTCAGGATAATAGTCTGCCAGGGCTAAAGGGCCAGTCCAGCCACCCCCATCCCGGCAGAGAGTGGCAAGGACAACCTATTGCCCCCTTCTCCAAGCCTACCAAACCCTAGTATCCTTGAGAGACCCATCCTCTGCAGCCTGGCTGCAGCATAAGGGCAAATGATCATTAGACCCCTAAGGGGCCCGGAGTGCTGTGCCAAGATGTCATTGCCAGGATGTCATGGGGCAATGCACTGTTGGCACTGCCAAGCTGTGTCACTTGGTTGCAGGGTGACAGGGACAGGGAGCTGAATGTCCAGGGGTATCAAGTGTTTAGGAAGGATAGAAGGGAGGAAAAAGGTTGGGGGGGGTAGCTCTGCTGATTAAGGATAATATCAAGGCGGTAGTAAGGGAAGATATAGGCTCCAAAGAGCAGAACATGGAATCGTTGTGGGTGGAGATAAGGAACAGTAAGGGGAGGAAGACGCTGGTAGGTGTGGTCTATAGGCCCCCAAATAATAACTTGGAGGTGGGGCGGGCTATAAACAAGCAAATAAATGATGCGTGCAGAAATGGAACGGCGATAATTATGGGGGATTTCAATCTGCATATTGATTGGTTGACCCAAGTCGGACACAGTGGGCTTGAGGAAGAGTTCTTGGAATGCTGTAGGGGTAGTTTCCTTGTGTGACGGAACCGATGAGGGAGCGAGCTGTCTTAGATCTGTTGTTGTGTAACGAGGCAGGAAGAATTAGGGATCTTGTTGTGAGGGATCCTCTTGGGGCGAGCGATCATTGTATGGTTGAGTTTTTGATGCAGATGGAGGATGAGAAAGTAGGGTCCCGAACCTGTGTCCTCTGTTTGAACAGAGGGGAGTACGATAGGATGAGAGAGGAATTGGCTAATGTAGATTGGGGGCGCAGATTGATCGGTAGGACGACTGAGGAACAGTGGAGGACCTTTAAGGAGATCTTCTTCGGTGCTCAGTAGAAATATATTCCAATGGCAAAGAAGGAATGTAGGAGAAGGGATAATCAGCCGTGGTTATCGAAGGAAATAAAGGAGAATATTAAATTAAAAGCTGATGCGTTTAGAGTGGCTAAAAGTAGTGGGCGAGCAGAAGATTGGGAGAGGTTCAAAAATCAACAAAGAATGACTAAGAAGTTGATAAAGAAATGAAGGATAGGCTATGAAGCTATACTAGCACTAAATGTAAAAAAGGACAGTAAGAGTTTTTACAAATATATAAAGAGGAGGAGGCTGGCTAGAATGAATGTTGGACCCTTAGAGGATGAGATTTAGTGGTAGGAGGTGAGGAAATGGCTGAGGCCTTAAATAAGTTTTTTGCCTCAGTCTTCATGGAGGAGGACGTGAATAGTTTGCCGGATATTAAAGATAGATGGATGGTAGGAGTTGAGGGCCTGAATGCGATTACTGTCACTAGAGAGGTAGTGCTTGATAGACTAACGGGACTGATGGTGGACAAGTCCCCAGGACCGGATGGAATGCATCCCAGGGTTCTGAAGGAAATGGCAGAGGTGATAGTAGATGCCTTAGTGATTATTTACCAAACTTCGCTGGATTCCGGGGAAGTGCCGGAAGATTGGAAAACGGCTAATGTTACACCGCTGTTTAAAAAAGGTAGCAGTCAAAAGGCAGGGAATTATAGGCCGGTTAGTTTAATGTCTGTTGTTGGAAAAATGCTTGAATCCGTCATCAAAGAAGAAATAGCGAGGCACCTGGAAAGGAATGGTTTGATAGAACAGATGCAGCACGGATTCGTTAAGGGGCAGTCGTGTTTGACGAATTTATTGGATTTCTATGAGGATGTGACTAATGCGGTAGACAGAGGGGAACCGGTGGATGTAGTGTTTCTCGATTTTCAAAAGGCGTTTGATAAGGTGCCGCACAAAAGTTTGCTTCAGAAGGTTAGGGGGCATGGAGTTGGGGGTAAGGTGTTAGCGTGGATAGAGGATTGGTTGTCTAATAGGAGGCAGAGAATTGGTATCAATGGATGCTATTCTGATTGGTGGTTGGTGACTCGTGGAGTGCCGCAAGGATCAGTGCTGGGGCCTCAGCTATTTACCATTTATATAGATGATCTGGAGGAGGGGGCTGAGTGTAGGGTGACGAAATTTGCTGATGACACAAGAATGTGTGGAAAAGCAAATTGTGCAGAGGGTGTGGAAAGTCTGCAGAGGGATCTGGATAGGCTGAGTGAGTGGGCAAGGACCTGGCAGATGGAATACAATGTTAGCAAGTGTGAGGTTATCCACTTTGGCAGGAATAATAGTAGGAGGGATTACTATTTAAAGGGCGAAAAGCTGCAGCATTGTACGGTGCAGAGGGACCTGGGGGTCCTTGTGCATGAGTCGCAAAAACCCAGTCTGCAGGTGCAGCAGGTGATCAAGAAGGCGAATGGGATGCTGGCCTTTATAGCGAGGAGGATAGAATATAAAAGCAGGGACGTCTTGCTGCAACTGTACAGGGCACTGGTGAGGCCGCAGCTGGAGTACTGCATGCAGGTTTGGTCACCGCACTTGCGCAAGGATATTTTGGCCTTGGAGGGACTGCAGAGGAGGTTCACTAGGCTGATATGGGAGATGAGGGGGTTAGACTATGAAGAGAGACTAAATAGACTGGGTCTATACTCGTTGGAGTTTAGAAGGATGAGGGGGGATCTTATAGAGACGTACAAGATAATGAAAGGGATGGATAGGGTAGAGGTAGAGAGATTCTTCCTGCTCAGAAAGGACAGCAGGACTAGAGGGCACAGCCTCGGAGGGGGGGGGGGGGGCAGTTTAGAACGGAGTTGAGGAATCTCTGGAATTCTCTGCCTGTTGAAGTGGTGGAGGCTATCTTGCTAAATATATTTAAGACACAGGTAGATAGGTTTTTGACAGACAAAGGAATTAAGGGTTATGGGGAAAAAGCGGGAAAGTGGAACTGAGCTACTTCAGATCAGCCATGATCTTATTGAATGGCGGGGCAGGCTCGAAGGGCTAGATGGCCTACTCCTGCTCCTATTTCTTATGTTCTTATGTTGAAGGGCGTGAGTGGAGGGTCTGAGGTGGAAAAGGGCCTGGGGGGGGCGGTGTGCAGTGGGGGTTCAACTCGGATTAACCTCATGCTGCATTGTGTAGGGGGGGAAGGATACCTCTCAGTGATTAGCGATGCATCCTCAACCTTCGGGATACAACGCAGCCATTTCTCTTTTGTCCGCCTGATACAGGAGGTGGGTGAATAATGAGGACCACTTGACTTGTGCTGCAAGTCCGCTAAGTACTTTGATTTGATATTGTCACATGTATCTCACATACAGTGATATTGGTTGCAATTCTCATCCTGACTCGCAACTTCCTCAAGAATTCTGAAATGAAGATTATCAGGCCAAGGAGATTTGTCCACCTTCAATCCCATTAATTTCCTCAAAACCATTTCTCTACTGATACAGATTTCCTTCAACTCCTCACTAAAAGTTGTGCTTCTCAGAACTCTTGGTACATTATTTATGTCTTCCTTTCTGAAGACAAAAGCAAAGTACAACTTTAGTTTCTCAGCCATTTCTTTGTTCTGACTGTTAGGGGCCTACATTAGTTTTTGCCAAACGTTTTCTCTTTACGTACCTATAAAACTTTTACAGTTGGTTTTTATGTTCCCTGCTAATTTACTTTCATACTCTATTTTCCCCTTTTTAATTAGTCCCTTGGTCCATCATTGCTGAACTTTAAGCTATTCCTAATCCTCAGGTCTATTGTTTTTTCATGCCAATTTGCACACCTCTTCTTTGAATCTAATACTGTCTCTATTTCCCTTTCATGTTATGGGTGGGCCACAGTTCCCTTTCCACTCTTGCGCCAAATAGGACTAAATAACTTTTGAAGTTCACCTATTTGTTCCTTGAATGCCTGCCGTTGTCTGTCCACTGTCCTTCCTTTCAGCAATGTTTCCCAGTTTGTCATAGTCAACTCATGCCTCATACCATCATAGTTACCTTTATTTAGATTCAGGATCCTGGTCTAGAATCAATTAGTTACTGTCCACATTGATAAGTCCAAGATGGCTTTTTCCCTTGTTGATTCATCAACATATTAGCTTTAAATTAAGGGGTGGTAGTTATAGGACGGATGTCAGGGGTAGGTTCTTTACCCAGAGGGTGGTGAGGGATTGGAATGCCCTGCCTGCTGCAGTTGTAAATGCGCCTAGTTTGGGGGCGTTTAAGAGATCCGTGGATAGGTTTATGGATGGTAAGGGTTTGGTTTAGGTTAGAGGGTCATTGTTTTTTAACTGGTCGGCGCAACGTCGTGGGCCGAAGGGCCTGTTCTGCGCTGTAATGTTCTATGTTCTATATTAGTCCAGAAAACTATCCATTATACGCACCAGAATTCCTCCTTTATTATATTGCGACTAATTTGATACATCCAATCTATACACAGATAAAAATCACTTATAATCAGAGACGTTCCTTTATCACATGCATGTCTGATTTACTGTCTAATGCTATTCTCAACATTAATACAACAGTTTAGTGGTCTGCAAACCACCCGCACAAATGTTTTTTGCTCTTAGGTATTTCTTAATGTGACCCATACAGATTCAGCATTGTTTGTGCTAATATCTTTCCTCAACATTGTATCAATATCTTCTTTAATCAACAATGCAACTCCACCACCTTTTTCTTTCTGTCTGTCCTTCCTAAACACTGAATAGTTCCCATCCTTGGTCACCATGGAGCCATGTCTCCGCAATCCTAACTTTATCATACTCCTTTACATCTATCTGCGTAACAAATTCATCTATTTTGTTTCAAATACTCTGAATGTTTAGATAGAAAACCTTAAGGCTAGTCCTTTTAGTGTTCCTTGTCCCATTCGTACAATTTTTTACTGTGTCCTTATTGGATTTTGGCCCTTGATTTCTCTGCTTATCACTGTTCTTATTCTCCTTGCTGTCTTTTCCTCTTGCTCTTGACTCCTCCTCTTCTGAATCATTACATAGGTTCTCATTCCCCTGCCATATTAATTTAAACCCTCCCCAACCACTCTAGCAAGTATCCCCATAAGGATGTCAGTCCTTGTCCTGCCAGGTGTAACCCATCCAGTTGGTACTGGTCCCTTCTCCCCAGAACTGATCCCAGTGCCCAGGAATCCGAAACCTTCCCTTCAGTCCATTTATTCTTTCCGCCACGTACTCATCCTATATATCTTACTCTTTCTACTCTGACTAGCACGTGGCACTGGTAATAATCCTGAAATAGCTACTTCTGAGGCCCTACTTTTCAACTTGCTTCCTAGCTCCCTATATTTTGCTTTTAGGACCTCATCTCTTTTTTGAACATGTGTCATTTGCGCCAATGTGTACCACAATAACTTGCTGTTTGCCTTCCCCTTTCAGAATGTCCTGCAACTGCACTGAGATATCCTTGACGTTAGCATGAAGGAGGCAACATACTGTCCTGGAGTCTCTTTTGCAGCCACAGAAAGTCTGTCTATTGCCCTCACAATTGAACCCCCTATGACTATTCAGTTTTTACTTTTGCTCGTCTCCTGTGCAGCAGAATAACCATGGTGCTATGAATTTGCCTGCTGCTATTATCCCCTGAGAGTCATTCTCTTCAACGGTATTCAAAGTGGTGTATCTGTTTTGCAGGGGAATAGCCACAGGAGATCCCTGCACTGCCTGTCTAGTCCTATTGCTCTGCCTGGTGGTCACCCATTCCCTTTCTGCCTATGGAATCTGAGTCTGCGGTGTGAGCACCTCTTTTATGTGTTATCCACTATACTCTCTGCCTCACGGATGTTGCACAGTGCCCCCAGAGGCCACCCCAGCTCTTGGAAACTCAGGTTCCCAGGAGCTGCAGCTGAAGAGTTTGGAGATGAGTTTTGTAGGAATAATGATGTTGAAGGCTGAGCTGTAGTATATAAATAGGAGTCTGACAGGTATATTTGTTGTCTACGTGTTCCAGGGTTGAGTTTAGAGCCAGTGAGATGGCATCTGCTGTGGACCTGTTGTGGCGGCTGCAACTTGACCAGCAGGCTACATTGCTGCAGTCCACACCAGATCTTAGCTTCTACAGCCAGATCCTCAAGCTAGTATTGTTTGAGGTTACCCACCATGAACGTGAGATATGTCTTGTACGGAAACTCAAGAGCCTCCTAAGATTTAGCAAAAGTGGAAACACTTGATTGGAGTTCTCAGAAAGTGGAATGAATACAAGGTGATTTCTTTGAATTTCTGCTAACTGCTGGATAGGTAATGAAATTTTATTTTTATTCATGGGCATAGGCATCGCTGGCTGGCCAGCATTTATTGCCCATCCCTAGTTGCCCTTGAGAAGGTGGTGCTGAGCCGCCTTCTTGAATTGCTGCAGTCCATTTGCTGTGGATTAACCCACAATGCTGTTAGGGAGGAAATTCCAGGATTTTGACTCAACAACCACGCAGGATTGGCGATATATTTCCAAGTCAGGATGATGAGTGGTTTGGAGGGGAACTTGCAGGTAGTGGTGTCCCCCTGGAACTGCTGCGCTTGTCCTTCTAGGTGAAAGTCGTCATGGGTTTGGATGGTACTGTCTAAGGACCTTTGGTGAATTGCTGCTATTGAGCATTGGTGGTGGAGGGTGTGGATCTTTGTAGATGTGGTGCCAATCAAGCGGGCTTCTTTGTCTTGGATGACATCAAGCTTCTTGAGTGTTGTTGGAGCTGCACCAATCCAGGCAAGCGGGGAGTATTCCATTACACTCCTGACTTGAGTTTCTGATCAATGGAAACCCCAAGAATGTTGACAGTGGGGGATTCAGTGATGGTAACACCATTGAATGTCAAGGAGTGGTGGGGTAGAGTGTCTCTTATTGGTAATGGTCATTGCCTGGCATTTGTGTGGTGCAAATGTTACTTGCTACTTATCAGCCCAAGTCTAGATATTACCCAGATCTTGTTGCATTTGAACATGGACTGTTTCAGCACCTGAGGAGTTGTGAATGGTGCTGAACGTCGTGCAACCATTGGCAAACATAGCCACTTCTAACCTTATGATGGAGGGAAGGCCATAACAGGCTACAAGATGAAGGCATGTAAAATCACCGGCCCCAACGCACCCCTTCCTGATGAGCTCAATGCATTCTCTGACCACTTTGCGCAAGAGGTCAGTGTGGGCATGCCCTCCATCCTGGAAGCCCTGGATGACTCTGTATCTGGGGTCACCATTGCAGACGTCAGAGCCACTTTCTTGAAGACCAACCCACAGAAAGCAACTGGCCTGGATGGAGTACCCAGACGTGCCCTCAGACCCTGCGCAGATCAGCTGGCAGAGGTATTCACAGACATCTTCAACCTCTCTTTACAACGATCTGAAGTCCCTATCTGTTTCAAGAAGACGACCATCATCTCAATACCTAAGAAAAACCAAGCACAATGCCTTAATGACTATTGGCCGTTGGCTCTGACATCCATCACTATGGAGTGCTTCAAAAAGTTAGTCATGGCATGAATCAATTCCAGCCTCCCGGATTACCTGGATCCACTACAGTTTGCCTACTGCTGCAACAGGTCCGCAGCAGATGCCATCTCCCTGGCCCTGCACTCAACCCTGGAACACCTAGATAACAAGGACAGTTATGTCAGACTCCTGTTTACTAACTACAGCTCAGCCTTTGACACTATTATTCCCACGAAACTCATCTCCAAACTCCATGGCCTGGGCTTCAGCACCTCTGTGTGTGACTGGATCCTGAACTTCCTAACTCACAGACCACAATGAGTAAGGATAGGCAGCAACACTTCCTCCACGATCATCCTCAACACTAGTGCCCCACAAGGCTGTGTTCTCAGCCCCCTACTATACTCCTTATACACCTATGACTGTGTAGCCAAATTCCCCACCAATTCGATTTTCAAGTTTGCTGACGACGCTACCCGTAGTGGGTCGGATCTCAAACAATGACAAAACAGAGTACAGGTATGAGATAGAGAATCTGGTGAACTGGTATGGCAACAATAATCCCTCCCTCAATGTCAACAAAATGATGGAGATTGTCATTGACTTTGGGAAGTGTAAAGGAGAGCATGCCCGTGTCTACGTTGATGGGGACAAAGTAGAAAGGGTTGAGAGGTTTTTAGCTGTCCAGATCACCAACAACCTGTCCTGGTCCCCCATGCTGACACTATAGTTAAGAAAGCCCACCAACGCCTCTATTTTCTCAGAAGACTAAGGAAATTTGCCATATCAGCTACAACTCTCACCAACTTTTACAACTTTTATATGCACCATATAGAAAGCATTCCTTCTGGTTGTATCGCAGCTTGGTATGGCTTTGCTCTGCGCAAGATCACAAGGAATGACAAAAGGTCGTGAATGTAGCCCAATCCATCATGCAAACTAGCCTCCCATCCATTGACTCTGTCTAAGCTTCCCGTTGCCTCAGCAAAGCAGCCAGCATAATTAAGGACCCTACGCACCACGGACATTCTCTCTTTCACTTCTTCCGTCGGAGAAATGATACAAAGCCTGAGGCCACGTACCTACTGACTCAAGAACAGCTTCTTTCCTGCAGCTGTCAGACTTTTGAATGGACTTCCCTTGCATTAAGTTGGTATTTCTCTACACCCTAGCTATGACTGTAACATTACATTCTGCATGCTCTTGATCCTTCTCTATGAGTGGTATGTTTTGTCTATATAGTGTGTAAGAAACAATACTTTTCACTGTATGTTAATACATGTGACAATAATAAATCAAATCAAATCAAATTAAATTGTTCACCACCATTTACTACCGGGTGTGGCAGGATTCAGAACTTGGTTGTGGGATCATTCGGCTCTGTCTGCCACTTGCTATTTATGCCGTTTGGCATGCAAGTAGTGCTGTTTGGTAGCTTCACCAGGTTGACACCTCATTTTTAGGTATGCCTGGTATTACTCCTGCCATGCCATCCTACAGTCTCCATTGAACCAAGTTGATCCTCTTGTTAGTTCCTTCATCACCTGCTGCAGTTCCAGTTTAGCAGTTATATCCTTTAGGATTTGACCAGCTCGATTAGTAATGTTGCTGCTGAGCCACTCTTGATGGTGGACATTGAAATCCCCCACTCAGAGTACATTTTGCGCCCTTATCACCCTCAGTGCTTCCTCCAAGCGTTGTGTAACATGGAGGAGTACTGATTCATCAGCCGAAGGAGAATTGTACCCAATAACCCTGTAAGAGGTTTCCTTGCCCATGTTTAACTTGGAGCCAAGTGACTTCATGGGGTCTGGAGCCGATGTTAAGGACTCCCAGGGGAACTTCCTCCCGACTGTATGCCACTGAGCCGCCACCTCTGCTGGGTCTGTCCTGCTGGTGGCACAGGACATATCCAGGGATGGTGATGATGCCGTCTGTAAGATATGACATTATCTGTAGGGAATGATTCCGTAAAAATGACAATGCCCGGTTGTTGCTTGACTGGACAGCTCTCCCAATTTTGATACTAGCCCCCAGATGTTAGTAAGGAGGACTTTGCAGTGTCGACAGGACTGTTTGTTTTGCCACTGTCTTCTCCAGTGCCTAGGTTGATGCCAGGTAGTCTATCTGGTTTTATTTCTTTGTTGAGACTTTTTAGCAATTGATACAACTGAGTGGCTTATTAGGCCATTTCAGAGGGCAGTTGAGAGTCAACCACATTGCTGTGGCCCTGAGTCACATGGAGGCCTGGTAGGTTTGTCAGATTTCATTCCCTAAAGGACATGAGTGAACTAGATGGATTTTTCCATCAATCGACAATGATCATCAGTAGTCTCTTAATTCCAGATTTTTAAAAATTGAATTCAAGTTCCACTGTCTGCCATGGCGGGAGTTGAACCCGGGTTCCCAGAACATTAGCTGAGTTTCTGGATTAATAGTCCAGTGATAGTACCACTAGGGAGGCAATGGCCTAGTGATATTATCCACATGCCACAGTTTTACCCACTTACAATGCTTGTACTGGTCTTTGTTCTGTGTTTAATGCGCACACAATTTCAAAACTTTTGATTAGTTTTTACACACTTTTTATTGCTACTTTAATTTTTTTCTTTTAAATAATACTGTTTGCATTGTATTAATGACAATTTGAGGAAGCTTAATGGAAGAATTGCTGAATTGAGTTGTTTTACAAATTTGGTTATTGTTTTGGATGTGATGTTTGGATTTCATGGAATGATGCATATGGCTGGGCTGAAGGAAGGTAAATTGGACTGTAGTACTAAGCATGATAATAAGGGATATGTGACTGTTGGTGTATTGAGTAGTCTTGTAGTGAGCAGCTGCCTGAAAGCTCTGCTGGGTAATCCTTCTTCAGCTTGACCTCCTGTGTGCTCTTCCTTTCTGTAGTACTTTTTTCTGTCAAGTCTTGTGCTGATCCTTACGATGGCAAATTTATATATTGAATATTGCACTTTATATTATCTTTTCATTTATTTATCGTATCATTTCTGTTTTCAGATACTGCTGCATGTATCAGGGACAGTGGTATTGTCACTACTAATCAATGGTACAACTATGGGATGGATTGTCAATACCCTGGGTAAGCACCAATTGATACTGTATACTAAATTATGATTTACTAATCTGTGTTTCATGGATAGCAAGACACTTTTGCAGTGAGAACCAAAAATGCTTGTGCTAGTCTTTGTTTTGTTCTTAATATTCGCACAATTTCAAAACTTTTGATTAGTTTTTAAACTAGTTTTTGTTATTATTATTATTTATATGTTAGTTTTTATCTTTATAGCTGGCTATTTCAATTTTTTTCTTTTAAGAAGTTTTGTTTGCGTTGTATTGATGACATTTTGAGGAAGCTTAATGGAAGAATTGCTGAACTTGGAAATCTGCAAACTGAAGCAGTAAAATTCTATCTCATTTTTTCATTCAGCCTCCTTGTACATGTATTTCTGTTATTCTGCAGAGGAATATATTTTTTTCCTTTAATAATTCCAAGAATGTCAACTTTGGCTCAGTGATCGTGTTCTGGCTGCTGACTCAAAAGGCAGTGGGTTCAAGTTCCACTCTGGGAACATGAGCACATTACTCAGGCTGACATGTTATTGCATTGTGAATTCGAGCAAGAGTTGAGAGATTATGAGTGGGTACGACTGGCATATGGATTTTCGTTGTTGGGAAGTCTGACTTCATACACACAGCACCTAAAAGAGATCGAACAGCGTATGTTTTAAATGGAGTGGTAAAGGAAAAGAGAGATTTAGAGGTCCATCTACAAACTGAGTAAAAACTAGTAGCTAGATACCAAAAGGGTAGTGCAACGGTTACCACTGTTGCCTCACAGCGGCAGACACCCAGGTTCAATTCTGGTCTCGGTTGACTGTCAGTGCGGAGCTTGCACATTCTCTCCGTGTTTGTGGTGGTTTCCTCCACGTGCTCTGGTTTCATCTCACATGCCAAAAATGTGCGGGCTAGATGGATTGGCCATGGTAAATTAACCTTAAGTGTAAAGGGCTTATTAGCAGGGTACATCTGTGGGATTATGGGGATAAGGCTTGGTTGGGATTGTTGTCAGTGTGGGTCTGATGGTTGAATGGACTACTTCTGCACTGTAGCGATTCTGTGATTCTATGAAAAGAATGAAAATGCATAAAGAGATCACGATTTTGGGTGATTCTCCCCAAAGAATTCGCTGAATTGGCGGGAAAAATTGCGTAATTCATGATTGTTTTTTCAGTGCAACTTCAGACCCGAATCTCTGCACTCTGTGCAATGCAGAGGTCACAATCGTGAATACCATTAAAAGCTCACCCAAAGAGCTGAAATCGGCAGGATGAGCGGGAACCCATGCACGCGCACATCGCTGGGAGATCACTGAAAAGACCTCCCAGCATCGGGATCACTGCCCTCCAGCCCCACAGACATCACTGGTTTCATTGCTAGCCCCCAAACAAACATCACTGGCCTCATCACTGTCCCCCACAACCTGCACACAGACATTGCTGCCCCCCCACATACAGACACGGCTGCTCACTCACCCCATGCCCCCACAGATCCAGATAATGCTGATACCAATCCTTCCATCCCTTCAACATACTGACCTCACTGCTGCCTTGCAGAGAACATGCGCTATGCTGCTGTGCACAACCCCAGCTTGCAAGCATTCCCTCTATTGAATGGAAGTCCTGAGTATTGCACTGCCTGGACACAGCAGCTTATTGATTAGGAGCCCTGAATATTCCCCTGTCATGGACACTCCCTGGATGGCATGCATGATCTACGTGAGATGGTCACATACAATTCAGGGAGTGGAACCCTTACCTGTTGACAAATGACTGCAATGCTGCATGTAGGACCCACAAGGCGATGTGTCCCATCCACTGCTCCCTGTACATTTGGCATCCTAGCATACAGCCCAGGCCTCTTGCTGTATACAACCCACATTAAAGTTTATGTACTGTCCTGCCCGTCCATACAGGGCATCTGTGACGTGCCACTGTGAGGCAACAGTAGTAACCATTGAGCTACCTGGGAGGCCTGGGAGATCACACTGAGGTTGCCACTGGGTGCCTGAAGTGACCCAGATGCACTACTCACTCACCTCCTGGACCTCAGCGGCAGCCCCCTGCCCTCCTTCCTGAGGGACTGGTAATGGCTCCTGCAGTGGTCTCTCCATGACCCCCACCTCCTGAGCCGCCCCCTCCTCCTCTGCCACCACAATGGCCAACTCCAAATCTATCAGTCCAAGATTCATTTGTACAGCGGAGTTTGGAAAAAGCAAAGAATGACAGATTAATGTCAATAGCTGCATAGATCCAGCACCACCCCAATTCCTCACTTGGGACAGTACACCCATCTGTGTGTGCTGGCAACACCACAAAATCCATGGTGCCATGCGTGACCTGATTAGGTTGTGTGAAATTCCCCATCATGACAAATGCTGGCATGGATTATGCAGGTCGGTGTGCAGCTGTGGACGCTGCACACCCTTGAGCTATTGCCATGTGTGCAACTACAACATCTGTTACAGGTATGTGTTACTGGTCTGTGTCACAGGGCAGGGACAGACTGCAAATCATCACTAGATTGGTGCCCAGTGATAGCAGATTCCATGCATGCTGAAAGACACCCTCGTAAAAACAGGATATGTTGTATAGCTCATTGATCGACAGTTCCAGTGTGTTACTGCGAAAGACCACAATGCCCTCCTCAGGAGACAAACATGGGATACAACCGACAGAGTACCCTTCATCATCCACTGCTTCCCCAGAGTGGAGATACTACGTTAGGTTTTTTGCAGTCTTCAGCATGTCATCAATGATGATGAACATCTTGCCAAGGCCATCTCTGTGCCTCCACTACTCACTTTCAAACAGCTGCCTAATGTCAAACAGATCATCTTTCGTAGGAACATGGACCATGACATCACACAAACCTGTCACAGTAACTTGTAAGAAGTCTCACAACACCGGTTTAAGTCCAACCAGTTTATTTGATAGTAATCCCCCAGCTTTCGGAAATGGTTTTCGTTCGTCAGGTGTGTGGAAGGTTCTGATCAGAGAAAGGCACATAAAGACACACGCAGTTTATAGAATACTGATTAGAATGCAAGTCGTTGCAGCTAACCTGCTATTCAAGTCTTAAAGATCAAGACAATGTGAGTGGAGATAGCATTAGCATAGGTTAAAGAGATGTGTATTATCTCCAGACAGGACAGTAAGTGAGATTTTACAAGCCCAGGCAAACACAATAACTTGTGCCAGGACATGCCAAATCATCAGCATAGATACTACCATCACACGGGGGAACACCACCCGCCAGGAACACAGTATGTACTCGTGCGACCCAGCCAATGTGAGCCTATCTCATATGTTGGAAAGGGTGCCCCAGGGCATGATACATCGGCGAGACCATGCAGACATGACAACGATGGATGAACGGATATTGCACAACAATCGCCAGGCAGGAATATTCCCTCCCAGTTGGAGAACACTTCAGTGGCCAAGGGCATTTGGCCTCTGATCTTCGGGTAAGCTTTCTCTAAGGCAGACTTTGAGATGCGCGACAACGCAGAATCACTGAGCAGAAATTGATAGCCAAGTTCTGCATTCATGAGGACAGCCTTAACTGGGATCTTGAGTTCAAGCTGCGCTACATATGACCCCACCATGCTGTTCTGTGGGGGGAAAATCTTCCTAACTGTCCTGTTTGATTGACATCATGCACATCTTGATTACATGTAATGATCTCTCTGCCTGAATTAGTTTGCTTGTGTTTAGCACCATATTACTCTTTGATTATTTGTAATTATCTTTCTGCCTTAAATTATCAGTTCCTGAAGCCATCCCTTTACTTGTTATATAGCCTGTCGACACTTTACACATACTGATTATACTTAATTAATAGCACTCATGATTACCTGTAAAGACTTGTTATTCAACTTGTCTATACTACGTTACATTGTCTATATTTATCCATTGACACTCTTGATTATCTGTGGGTGTTGGGCTATCGTCACTCTGTCTATGTAGTTTATGTAAGTGCCTCTCTCCATTTCACCTTTGAAGGAGCAGCAGTCTGAAAGCTTGTGATTTCAAATAAATCTGTTGAACTATAACTTGGTGTCGTTTGACCTCTCATCTTGTCCACCCCAGTCCAACACTGGCATCTCCACATCATGGCTGCAGTCTAATGTCAGGAATGGGAAAGTTGTCAGAGGCAAAATAAACTCTCTTAAAGAAGCATGGATTAATGGGAATGGATTTGTTGAAGGTAAATCATTTCTGATTAAGGTTTTTGTTGAAATAACAGAGAGGTTGATGGAGACAATATATTGGATATTGTATAAATTGACTTTCAAAAGATATTTGATGAAGTATCTCATAATGCTTAATTGGAAGAGAGAAAAAGCATATGATGTTAAAGGGATGAAAAAAATTTGGGATATGGGACTAAATTAAACAACTCTTTCAAAGAACCGGGACAGGTATGGGGAGTCGATTTGTGCTGTTAGATTCTATAATTCCATATAATATTTATGGTTTTTTTTTTCAAGGTCTTAGTGATATTCCAGCTCCCAAAAGGATGGCTATGTATAGTGCGCTTCAGCGTATCAGAGAGAGTGAGGCCAACACTTTCTCATTGCTGAAAATGGATCGATTTCTTGCAGATGCAAACTGGGTAATGGCAGAAAAATTAGTACAACTTGATGACCCATACAAGAGTCAGAAAAGAGATGTGAGCAGTACCTTAATTATACATTTTTAGTAAATTGAAAAACTTAGATTATTGATACAGCTGTAGTCATGAATAATTGTGCATTTTCATTGATTACTTGTCAGCGTTACCGAATCTTGGCTGCAGTTTTTCTCCATGTTGATCCCAATTATATATCCCAATTTACTTTGCATATGTTACGTTATTTTACTTTTGGTATTTTAACCAAAAGACTTTATTTCACTCATTTTACCCTCACTGACTATTCTGAACTTGAATTTCTGTATTAGTGGAATTAGGACACATCTTCAGTCTGATATTTTACCCACCACATCATTGTATCCATCATCCATTTCAGTTTTTGACACAGGCATGAGAAAGGAGCAGGAATAGACCAGATAGCTTTGATTCCTGCTTTGCATTCCAAAATTATAATGGCTGATCTTAGGCTTCAATTCCACTTTTCCCTGCCCACTACCCAAACCCCATGGTCCCCATGAAACTATAAACTTAGCTGTCCAACCTTAAATACATTCGAAGATGGAGCATTTCCAATCCTCAAGGGTAGATAATTCAAAAGATTCATAACCTCTTGAAGGCAAGAATTTCTCCTCATCACAGTCATAAATGATCACCCCTTATTTTAGATGCCCCAATCTGCGGAAAAAGCCTCTGTGTCTACTTTATCAAACCCGTTCAGAATCTTAAGATGAAGGCAAAATACTGCAGATGCTGAATCTGAAACAAAAACAGAAAATGCTAATAAATCTCAGCAGATCTGACAGCATCTATGGAGAAGGAATAAAACCAATGTTTTAAGTCAGGATAACCCTTTGTTAAGAGCTGAAGACAAGGAAAAGGGAGTAAGATTTATACTGTAAGATGAGGAGAGGGGATGAAGGGGCTGTAATTGAAAGGTATGTCATAGACAGAGAGACAAAAGGGAATGTAAATGGTGATGATAAGAGCTAGGGAAGTGCCAAGAGTGTCCATGAAGAGATAGGAATGTGTAAATGGCAGAACGAAGGTGCAGAGTGTCGAAATGTGGCTGACGATCCGGGAGGAGAGGAGTGCGGGTGCGTGAAACAAGATGGAAAGTGACATTATAGAAGTGGAAAAACAAAAATGAGAATATAAAGTAATAAAAATGGATTCATAAATGAAAAAAAGCAAAATAAATGGATTGGAGGTGGAAGAGAGAGTTCATGCTATGAAGCTGTTGAACTCAATGTTCAGTCTGGAAAGCTGTAAAGTGCCTATTCAAATGAGGTGCTGTTCTTTCAGTTTATATTGGACTTCATTGGAATGTTGCAAAAGGCCAGGGATGGACATGTGGACAGGAGAGCAGGGTGGTGTGTTGAAATGGCAAGCATCAGGAAGATCTGGGTCCTGTTTGTGGATGGACCGAAGGTGTTCTACAAAGTAGTCACCCAGTCTGTGTTTGGTCTCACTGATGTAGAATAGATTGTATTGGGAGCAGCGAATACAATACTATACAAAGGAGGTGCATGTGAAATACTGCTTCACTTGGAAAGAGTGCTTGGGCCTGAGATAGTGAGCAGGGGGTAGGTGAATGGGAAGATGTTGCACCTTCTATGATTGCATGGGAAGGTAGCGTTGGCTATGATGGATACTTATGGACTCATGTCCATCCTTGGACTTCTGCAGTATTCTAGTGAAACCGAACGTAAACCTCTGAGTAGGCATTATACAGCCTTCCAGACTGAACATCACAGCAGCTTCAGAGCTTGAACTCTCCCCTCCACCTCCACGCCATTTCCATTTACTTTATTTTATTTCTTTTCATCTTATTAATCCATTTTTATTAATTTATTTATTTTTTCTCCATTTCTATAATCTCGCTTTCCATCTTCTTTCACTGCATACGGCATTCCATCTCACCAAAGGCCTCTATAATTGTAGCTAGACTTGTACTCCAGTTCCTTTGCAGTAAAGACCAACATGCCATTTTATTTTGTAACTGCTTGCTGTACCTTCATGCTAACTTTGTGCCCTGGTACAGGCACACCCAAATCTTTCTGAACGTCAGCATTTACAAGTTTCACCTCTTCTTAAAAAAAACTCTTCTGTTCTTCTGATCACAGTGAATTACCCTCCACTTCCCAAATTATATTTCATCTGCCCACTCACTTAATCTGTCTGTATTTCTTTGCAGTTTCTATGTCTTCCTCACAGCTTACACTACTTCTATCTGCTTCTCAAAATCCACAAACAGGACTGTCCATGTGCAGCCATATCATTAGCATGTGCCTGTCCCACTGAACTAATTTCTTCCTATCTTGACTTCATTCTCACTGTCCTTGTCCAGTCCCTTCCCATCTACACGCATGATTCCTCCATCACAAAAACAATTGCCAGTTTTCTGGCCCTCACTGCCTCATCTTCACAATGAACAGCCAATCTCTTGACATATCCATATCCACGAGGGTCTCAAGACTCTCCGTTTCTTCCCGGAGCAGAGGCCCGAACAATCTTCAACCATGACCGCCCTCCTCCACCTCACTGAAAATAATTTCTCCTATAACTTGTCTCACTTCCTGCAAATAAAAGGTGTGGCTATGAGTACCTGCCCTAGTTATGCCTGTCTTTTGTGGGGTTGTTGAACATTCCTTGTTCCAGTTTTGCTAAGGCCCCCTCTCACAGCTCTCTCTGAATTATGTTGATGACTATATCAGTGCCATTTATTGCTGTTGCCTGGACCTGGAAAAAGTAATTGAATTTTGTTTCCAATTTCCATCCCTCTTTCACCTTTGCATGATCAATCTCTGACACTTCCCTTCCTTGACCTCTGTTTCAGGTGATAGACTGACCACCAAAACTCTGTTTTTCTCTCCACAATGCAGCCAGTCATGCTGAACTTATCCAGCATTTTCTGTTTTTATTACATTTACACCTAACTTTGTATTGTCAGCAAACCTAGATACATTAGTCTCTGATGCTTCATCTAAGACATTAATATAGATTGTAAATAGTTGAGGCCCCAGCACTGATCCGTACAGTACTCTGCTAGTTACAACTTGCCAGTTTGAAAATGTCCCTTTTATGTCCACTGTTTGTTTCCTGTTTATTAACCTATCATCTATCTATGATATATTATCCCCCAACTTTGAGTCTTCACCTAGCCTATTAATCATCTGTGTGGCATCTAATTGAATGCCTTTTGGGTATTCAGATATACTACATTCTCCTCTATCTACACTACTAGTTATATCCTCAAAAAGCTGTACTAAATTTGTCAAACATGATTTTCACATTGACTTTATTTGACCATACCGTAATTTTCTAAATCAATTGTTAAGACTGCCTCAATAATAGATTCCAGCACTTTCCTGATGATTGATGTCAGGCTAACCAGCCTGTAGTTCTCTGTTTTCTCTTGTCTTTCTTTCTTGAGCAGTGATGTTACATTTGTTATGTTTAATTTGTTAGGACCTTTGTAGACTGTAGGAAATCTTGGAAATTCACAGCCAAATCCACTATCTCTGCAGCCATCTCTTTTAGAGATGAAATGTGTGCTATCAGGTCTTAGGGTTTTGTTGGAGTTTAGTCACTTAGGTTTCTCTGGTACCTTTTCTCTGCTGATATTAATTAGCTTACTGTTGTCACTCTTTTTAACACCTAAGTTATCTTCTATTTGTGGTATCGGCACTTTGTGCCTTCTGAAGTTAAGACAGCCACAAAGGCCTTGATTTCCACTCTTGAAGCAGGTGCACTGAGTCAGGACATTTCCTGGCTCACTGCACATGTCTTGGGGGAGAAAGGTGCCCAACTGATGGAATCTTGGTGAGGTGAGGGTGGGATGAAGTCAGATTTGCTATTCTTGTTAGTTGCAGCTTGGACTTAGTGGGTGCAGTTTACAGCTCACTGTGATAGCCAAATTAAATGGCAGTTAGGCCTAACCTGTAAGCATACTGGAGATGGCCACAGGGGCTAATGAGTGCTGAGGTGGGCTGATTTAAAGGCCTGCCTTGGTTCTCTAAGGTTATAGGCCTCCTATTGCCCTTATTCCTACTTAGTGCCAACTCAACCCACCCACTCATTTCCATGTCTCCTTATAGCCCCTATGTCAACCTGGTACAAATTTGTGTCAACTTATGACCTGCATGGACTCCCAAGGCTCCTTATAGTCCAAATGCCAGTTCAGAGTAAACTCACAAGTCCCCATACACTTTTGGCTTATTTAGCCTTATGCCAAGTTGTGCCAACCCATGGCCCCTATCAACCACTCTTTTACGTTGCCTTTTCTGTGTAAGTAACATGGTCAGTCTTTAGGAGCCATGCAGAAATAATGTTCTAAATATCTATTGCAGACTTTACTATAAATCATTCAGCCCCATTCATGAAAGCCAATTCAATACATTTAAATAAAAATACTTAATCCTTTATAAAATGAACTTTTTTGTTAATGACCCTACATCAAAGGCTGCTGATCTTTTCAGAATCTTTTTGAGCTGTCAATCAGTTTCTCCAGTCTCCGCTTCTCGGAAACCAACATTACTTTAGCTATTCTTTTCCTTTTATATATTTATAAATGTTTTCACAATCTGTTTTTATATTTTGGCTAGATTGCTCTGGTATACTGTTGCCTTTTATCAACTTTTTGGTGATCCCATCGCTGGTTTCTAAATCATTCCAAATTGTGAGACTTGTAACTAATTTTGAAATATATTACAATCTAGTTAGGGGCTGTTAACTTAATTCTGAACACCATGATTAAGTCAATAGATTTTGCTTTTATGAACACAAATAAAGATTATATACAGAGGCAAAACACTTCTAACTAAACAGTATGGTTTGTAGCTATGTGTGAAATGCACTCCATTTTACTTTCCCCAAGGATTTCCTTTAACTTATTGATATCTGAGAGTTATTTGCTTCTGTAGGATCACCCAAAAATATGCTAGGGTCCTCTGGAAATTTATTTTAATTCTCTCCAGTGTGCCGGCTATTCTCAGAGGCAAGACTTTCATTTGCTACCTCTTGGGTGTGGATATCTCAGTCACTTATTTTGATTGCTTTCTTAATTCTGCTGATTTATTTCTTTTGCCTCAAGACTCTGGAAAGAGCACTAAAGATTCTTCTACTAGCTTCAAACTAGGCATTTTTCAAACTTTTGTTCCCTCACAGAATTCAAGTTGAGATTAAGCCTCAACTGTATTCCATGTGGTTGAATGATAAAGTTAACCTTTTCTCTACTTACAGTTTAGGCCTAACTGTAATTTACTTCGTAATTTACTCAGCAAGCTTTAAACTGCAGACAGCATGTCCAAGCTGCAAACAGCTGGATAAATTGAAACCAGAGAATCCATCTCATTGATGATATGTCATACTTTGGGATGTCCTCACACACACCTTTAGGTTAAATGAAGCTCTTTTAAAATTCTTTCTTTGATCTGATAAAGTAAATTGATTTTACAACCCCTCAGGGTTTATTGAATGCTTTTAAATTGACTTAGCTCTAAATCCCAAAGCAAGAACATCTCTCTGGACTGCCCTTATTTCAAGGATTGCAGCATTATGCCTCAAATTCTTCAGTTAAGTAAACCCATCTGCTGTTTTACTTAGATCTTACTTTTCTAGCCAACAACCTTTTAAATCAATCTGTAGACTCCAAGTTTGTTTAAACTGCCTGTTATAGCCTTGTGCCAACCCATGGCCCCTATCAACCACCCTTTTACGTTGCTTTCTCTGTGCCAGGAGGGTAATTACGACTAGCTAAGCACCATGATGATGATGTCCTGGTGCAAACTAGTCTGACTCCTGCCTGAATTCCCCATGCACGCTGGCACCTGAGCGCACATCTGTGTAGTGGGCAAGGGATCTGAAACCCTCATACAGGTCCCCAGGGCAGGTGGGTTGGGGAGGGAATTGCTTGTGCATTCTGGGGAACCAATGCCTTCATTTCCTTAGTGACGCAGATTGATTCGTCCCCTCAACCAGCATCAACATGAAGCATCCCTCAATGGAAGAGGATTCCTGTTCGGGACAAATTAGTCACAGGTCGGTGGTGAAGAAACATTTAATTATGACAACAAAGGTGTTTAAATAATAAGCTCTATCATAGAAATGTGTGAACAGAAAACATTAAGGTGCTTAAAGATCTGTCTAACTAGTGCAGTCCTTCACCCGTGCCATCTCAGTGCAACTATAAATTCCTAACCTTATCGGAATTATAAGCTGCCTACTTCACTCTTGCTTGTGATGCACTTGGTGGGTGTCCTATGAAGGCAGGGGACCTTGAGAGCCCAGGCCAGCTTCCAGGCGTCAGGGATGTTTCCATGACATCCTCTTCAACCCGCTGCCCCTGAGATGCCCCAGTGTCAGGAAAGGGGGAGTCAGAAGGTATAGCCACAGCCTCCTGGCTGGAAGACCCTGGCATGGGTTCCCTTGGGGTTCCTGTGGCCCTTGGGTCACTCCATGAGATAGCGGTGCTTCTGCAGTCAGTTCCGGTGTTATCTGATCCTGCCAATCCTGGAGGACCAACTGCATCCTACCCATGGTGGTTGAGCCCTCAACAATGTCCACGTGAGTTGGGGGCCATCTGTCAATGGGCGCAGCAAGTTGCCTCTGAGACTGGGGCACGCTCTAAAGCCCCTCAGCTTTGACTGTCTGTGACTGGGCCACATTCTTAACGGCTGCTGCCGTAGCCTGCTGTATTTCAGCGCTGTTCCATTGAGTTTCCCGCAAGCTCTCAAGCCTCTCAGCAATGGACCACAGAACCTCAAGAATTGTGTTGAATCCCTCAGCTGTGGCCTTCTGTGACTTGGCCATCGTCGCTTGGAGCCTGCCACTCAGTGCCTCAGGCTTTCCACCCAGATGCCAAGCTTGCAACATTGGTCTGGGAACCACACAAAATAGGCAGTGGCTGGTCCACTTGAAAGCTTTGAGACTCCTCCCAATACCCTCGCAGTCAGTCTAGTGTGGCTGTCAGCCCCACCTGCATTTCCTGGCTCTATTGCTGCATTTCCAGCAGCTAAAGGAGAAGCAATCTCAGAGGCCCAGCACATAGCCTGGAGCCAGCTGAGTCCTCACCTCCGGCAGGCCCCCGCATGCCAGCGGCCTCAGACGTTCCCTCCTCCACCCGATGTACATTATCGGATGTGTCATGCTCACCAGAGTGTGACCCAGAAGCCTCACCAGTAACTGGATCCACTGATGCGAGTGTAACTGGATGGTGAATTGTGAGGTGCAAGCTGACATCAGAACAGTGCCATCCTCGGAGGTCCCTTCAGCCATATCCTCCAAGGATTCGTCCGAGCTGCCTGGAGCAGGAATCGCAGTGGGGGCCATAAATGGCCCCGGGGCATCTGGATCTGTTCTTGCAACACAGGACACAAGGTTAAGTGCAAAGGAGGGACAGGAATCCAGATGGAAAAATCTTGATTCACATTTCTCCATTGAACATAGAACAAAGCACAAAGAAGATTACATCACAGGAACACAGGAACCCTCCAAGACTGCAGTGATGAGGCTGCCCGTCTGAATTCTAGGGACCATATGCCTCTAGTCATATGCCTGTAAAGACACCCCTTAAAGGTCACTCTCGTATCTACCTCCACGACCTCCCTGGCAGTGAATTTCAAGCATCCATCACTCTCTGTGCAAATAAACATGCCTTGTTCATCTCCATTAAACCCTGCCCCTCTGACCCAAAACTCATGCTCCCAAAAAGTTGTCTCAATTGAGTGGAGGATTGACAGGTGAACACTTCCTGGTTCCAGCCTGACCGTGCGGTCGCCAACAGCCGGCATCACCCTTTCCTGGACAGCTCTGATACTAGCTCTTCAAAGGGGGTGAGGACTGGGAGGTTTGGCTGACCACCCCGTCTTTGCCCTCTCTCAGGTGTTTGAGTCAGTCTTCTCTTGTGAGGATAGAAGGAGCCATGAAAGAAATTGTGGCATGTGACTCCTGCAGATTATGAGGTGGTAGCCCTTAAAGGGCAAGTGCAGTGCTACTCTTGCGGGGTGGGGGTCAGGGGTTGGAAGCATGCAGGGTGCTGCCCTACTGCCCAGGTGAAGTCATTGATCTTCTTGCAGTACTGATTCCCCATTCTTCGGTCATGGCACTGATGGAAGCAGCAATTGCCTCCCGAGCCGCATTGCCAGCAGCTCCCCTGGGTCTGCATCCTTCTGGGGCAAAGATGGTGTCCCACCTCATCTCTGACACATCTAGCAGCCTCCTAAGGTCATCTTCAGTGAATCTGGGGGTTGTCATGCGCTCATTTTTTTTCCTGTACTGCCTGCCTGCATAACCATTCTTAGAGGTTTTTGTGGAGCTGCCCCTCATTAGGGCAAATCAGCTGCAGACAATTTGGCAAAGCATTCCAACAAGTTACATGCAGTTTGCCTGTTAGTATTGAGGGGGAGGCAAGTGAGCACTTGCAGGTGCTGATGGGGAGGAGGGAATGTGGTGGATCAGTGCCTGTGTTATTGAGGACAGGGAAGAGAAAGGGAGGTGTCATACAGCCATCGGAGTCAGGAGGAGATGGGGGCCTTGTGCTGGAGAGTTTAGTGTGGCAGGGTTGGGGGGGGGGGGGAATCACTTTGCCTGAGATTGTTTGGGGGGAGGGGGAAGGGGAGGGTTGCTGCCACTCTGCCTGAGACAGATGGGAAGGGGGAAGTGGGGGCTGCAATTGGTCGGGGTGCCGGGGTTGGGGGGATAAGGGGATCAGTAATGTTGGGGGGCGTGGGGCAGTGTCCATGGGAGACAGGAGCAGTTATTATCCTGCCCAGGAGGGATGTGGAAGGGGAGCAGCATTCTATCTTTTCTATTTGCACATGCACAGTTGAAGGGTCCGATTGGCGCTGCAGGGTTTCGGGTGCATTAAGCCCCGCCCACAGGCTTCTACAGCATGATTCGCAATCGCAGATATTTTTTGCAGGCAGAATGTGTATGGGAGCACCTTAGAACGGGTCTAAAAGTCAGATCTGAAACACTCCCAGTTTCAAGACCGCCCACCACTTCCAATGAAAATGGTAAAATAGGGCCTTTAAATCCTTCTCAGAAGTTGCTTTCCTATCTATAATTTGTAATTAGTTGAGGCTTCAAAACAGATCTCTGTAGCACTCCACTAGTCACATTTTGCCAACCTGAAAATAACCCTTTTATCCTGACTCTTTGCTTACTATTAGTTCGTCAATCCTCTATTCATGCTAGTATCATAGAACATAGAACACTACAGCACAAACAGGCCCTTCGGCCCACAAGTTGCGCCGATCACTTCTATACCTACTAAGCCATAGACCTATCTATAACCCCCAATCCCATTAGATCTCATATACTCATCCAGAAGTCTTTTAAAAGACCCCAGTGAGTTCACCTCCACCACCGCCGACAGCAGCCGATTCCATCCACTCACCACCCTCTGAGTGAAAAACTTACCCCTAACATCTCCTCTGTACTTGCTTCCCTGCACCTTAAATCTGTGTCCTCTTGTAGCGACCATTTCAGCCCTGGGAAATAGCCTCTGAGAATCCACCCTATCTATTCCTGTCAACAACTTATAAACCTCTATCAGGTCGCCTCTCGACCTTCGTCTCTCCAGGGAGAAGAGTCCCAGCTCCCTCAATCTGTCTTCATAAGGCATGCCTTCCAATCCAGGCAACATCCTTGTAAATCTCCTCTACACCCTTTCAATAGCTTCCACGTCCTTCCTATAGTGAGGCGACCAGAACTGCGCACAGTACTCCAAGTGGGGTCTGACAAGGGTCCTATAAACCTTGTGAAATAATCTCTTACGTGACATCTTAACAAATCTAGTTTGGAAATCCACTGAAACTATTTATCCACCCTGCTTGTCACATCCTCAGAAAACTCTAACAAATCTGTCAAACACGATTTCCCTTTCCAAAAATGTAATTGACTCTGCCCGATAGTTTTGTGATTTTCTAAATGCCCAGCTGTTACACTCCTAATAATGGGTTTTAGCATTTTCCTAATGGCATACTTTAATTGGGCTGTCATTTCCTGTTTCTGTCTCACTCCTTTGTTGAATGGAATTATATTTTCAGTTTTGTAATCTGTTGTGATCTTTCTAGAGTATAAAGAATTTTGGAAGATTACAAACAATGTATCCACCAAACACATGAGATTCTTTAAATTCCATGTCAGAATGTTTATCTGATTTGCCAGCATAGTTAATTCAGACATGCTAAGGTCTCTATAAAACTACCATCTGTGCTCTGTTAATTTGCTGTGGATGTTCCTCATGCACTGCATTATACTTTACAGAACTATTCTGATACTCGTGATGTATTTCACAAATTGATGATATTCAAAATATAACATTTATTTTTATGCAGGCTTCAAACGGCACATATTCTTGCATTTTGCATCAATACAAATTTGAGCTAAATGTTTGCACTTTCCTGGTACTTTGTTGCTACCTCTTGAATTGCAAGAAGGCCTGGCTGATCCTGCAGTCTCTGTGTTGTGTTGCTGGCATCGGTGTTCTGCCCAGCTGTGCATGAATGAACTGACCATATCCTGTAACGCAAGACCGTATTTACATGGTCTACTTGCAATCCCAGTATTTAGAGCATGAAGCATTAGGGTTGTGCTAAACATGCAGGGTGGAATTATTAGTATGTGCAGCTGACTGCTTTTAAGGGACAACATGACCAACAAGACAGAGCCTAACCAACTACCTGGACATTCATTGGCATTACATTGTTGAGTCCCATACTGTCAAGTCCTTGAGGACCTCGCTGATAAATTCAAATAAAACATCCACACAAATGCTATGACTTTCAAAGCTACTCAACATCTAAAGGCACAAGTCAGCATGAGTTGGAGATTACAGCACCACTGAAGAAGCTTAACACACCCAGGACAATGTAGAATTGTCCCAGGACAGGAGAATGCTGTACCAGTGGAAGCATCCGCTCCACGTCTACTTTATCCATACCTTTTATTACCTTGAATACCTCAATTTGATCTCCCCTCCTTCTTCAAAATTCCAGAGAGAATAGACCAAAACTGTTCAATCTCTTCATACAACAAATGCCTCATCTCTGGAATCAATCTAGTGAACCTGCTCTGAACTGCCTCCAATGCTACTACATTTTTCCTCAAATACGGGGACCAAAACTGTGCACAGTGCTCCAGCTGCAGCCTCATCAATGCCTTGTACAGTTGCAATAATACTTTATCAGCATTTGTGGGAGAACCTTCACAACCTTTATAATATAATGGCACATATAAGATTAATGTGGGACTGAGTACCAGATCACCCACACAGTGATGTAAGAGCATGAACTACACCCAGGGCCAGTCTAGTGTTGGATAGAGTCTTGTGTACCAGCTAGCATAGAGACAGCTTCTAGCTTGTAAACATGTAGATAGTTGTAAAAGTCAACAAAGACATGCAGTTAACTTATTTATGACTACAAAGACTTCTTTAACCTACTGAACCATAATCAACAATATACAACATGATAACAGTTTGGAGAGAAAACCAAGACCTTGCAGCAAATGCACAGAGAGACTAAAATGCAGGAAGATCGAGAATAAATTTTGTCTGACCTAACAGAAAACTCCAAAAGTAGAGACGCAGAGGAACAATCACCAGGAAAAAGTTTCAAAGAAAAGCATGGAAGCTGACGGTGTAAATTTAAAATTCCTTACTTTATCAGAAAAATTAATTGAATCTCTCGTGAACATCTAACTTCCAATCCGAATGCAGAATTAGCCGTTTGATAACCGTCAGCCTCTGGCTCTGATGATGGTACAGCAGATCAACACTGTAACCACTCAACATATATGCTACAACTCCCAGCCAGCATGCCTTAGCTGGAAAGGTGCTGGAACCTGGCTGCAGCCATCCATTGCTGACAGCAAAAAATAGAGGTAAGATACCACTGTATCTCATTCTATTCACAGAATGCTCATTCTCTGCCACAAAGGACGTTGCCGTGACCCAAGCAACAATGTAAGAAGCGAAAGAAACAAGAGATGAATACAATGTTCATGAATTAGGGTAGCAAACACCATTACAACAATTGAACTGGTCAAGTGAGGTTCAGCATGAAAGATTAGATAAAATGGATGAGAACATATCTGGCTGCCAGTGCAACCTCCAAAACTACAGAAAGAAACAGCAGTGTAGAGTTTACTCCTCCAACAGTAATGTGAACAAGATATGAAAGAGTTAAGGCCGCTAATCTGTCTGAACCTTTGAACCTCAGAGACTTGAAATGGGGAGATAGGATAGTGCTAATATAGTAATGATAACGTAAATATATGACAGCAGTAACAATGTAAGTCATCAAGCAAACTTTAATTGCTTAAACTACATTGGATAAAGACTTGAGTGTAAGTGTAATAAAATGGTCTGGCACAAATAGGGTCAATGTGATACTGAGTTCAGTGCGACTTACACAGTGAAGTAAGAGAGCACAGGACCAACAACCACGGGTCTTGCACCAGCAAGCATGGAGACAGTTCCTGTTACCTTTACTGTATATTTGTAAATAGTTGTAAGGATCAATAAAGACTTACAGTTAACTTATATATGACTATGAAAACTTTTTCAAATCTATTGAACTGTAACCAACGCCCTGCATCATGCTATATTGATTCAAGAAGGCAATTACTGCATTCTTGAGGGCAGTAAAAAGTAGGCAATAAATGAAGTGCTTGAATTCTGCCTGAAGAATAACTTTTAAAAATTTGTGGGTCATGGTAATGTCCATTATGGCAGAGTCATAGAGGTTTACAGCATGGAAACAGGCCCTTTGGCCCAACTTGTCCATGCTGCCCTGTTTTTTTAACCAAGCTAGTTCCTAATGCCTGTGTTTAGTCCATATCCCTTTATACCCATCCTACCCATGTAATTGTCTAAATGCTTTTAAAAAGATAAAATTGTACCCCCTCTGCGACTACCTCTGGCAGCTTGTTCCAGACACACACCACCTTCTGTGAAAAAATTGCTCCTTTGGAACCTTTTGTATCTCTTCTCTCTCACCTTAAACCTATGCTGTCTAGTTTTAGACTCCCCTACCTTTGGGAAAAGATGTTGATAAGAGAGGGGATTAAGGGTTATGGGGAGAGGGCGGGAAAGTGGAACTGAGCCACGACAGATCAGCCATGATCTTATTGAATGGCGGGGCAGGCTCGAAGGGCTAGATGGCCTACTCCTGCTCCTATTTCTTATGTTCTTATGTTCTTATATACCTGACCTACGCCCCTCATTATTTTATAGACCTCTATAAGACCATTCCTAAGCCTTCTGTGCTTCAGGAAAAATGTCCCAGTCTATCCAGCTTGTCCTTATAACCCAAACCATCGAGTCCCTGTAGCATCCTAGTACATCTGTTCTGCATTATTTCTAGTTTAATAATATCCTTTTATAATAGGATGACCAGAACTGTACACAGTATTCCAAGTATGGCCTTACCAATGTCTTGTACAACTTAAACAAGACATCCCAACTCCTGTATTCAGTGTTCTGTCTAATGGAACCAAGCATGCCGAATGCCTTCTTCATCACTCTATTCACCTGTGACTACACTTCCAAGGAGTTATGAACCTGTACCCCTAGATTACTTTGTTCTATAACTCTTCTCAGTGTCTTACCATTAACTGAGTAAGTCTGCCCTGGTTCGATCTACCAAAATGTATCACATTGTATTTATCTAAATTAAACTCCATCTGCCATTCGTCAGCCTACTGGCCCAATTGATCAAGATCCTGTTGCAATCCGAGGTAACCTTCTCCACTGTCTACCATGTCACCAATCTTGGTGTCATCTACAAACTTACTAACCATGCCTCCTAAATTCTCATTGAAGTCACTAATATAAATGACAAATAACAGTGGACCCAGCACCGATCCCTGAGGCACACCACTGGTCACAGGTCTCCAGTTTGAAAAACAACCCTCTAGAATCACTCTCTGCCTTCTGTCATCAAGCCAATTTTGTATCCATTTGGCTACCTCACCCTGGATCCGGTCAGATTTAAAATTATGCAACAACCTACCATGCAGTACCTTGTCAAAGGCCTTGCTAAAGTCCATGTAGACAATGTCATCTGCACTGCCCTCATCTACCTTCTTGATTATCCCTTCAAAAAACTCAATCAGATTTGTGATTCATGATTTTCCACTCACAAAGCCATGATGACTGTCCCTAATCAGTCCTTGCCTCTCCAAATACCTGTAGTCTCTCAGAATACCTTCCAACAACTTACCCACTACAGATGTGAAGCTCACTGGCCGATAGTTCCAGGCTTTCCTCTGCAGCCCTTCTTAAACAAAGGCACAACATTTGCCACTCCCCAATCTTCAGGCACCTCACCTGTGGCTGTCAATGATTCAAATATCTCTGCTAGGGGACCTGCAATTTCCTCCCTGGCCTCCCACAATATCCTGGGATATACTTCATCAGGTCCTGGGAATTTATCTACCTTGATGCGCTTTAAGACTTCCAGCAGCACCTGGATAAGCATTCTGTGAATAGATTGAGATTTGGTGGTATCCTTACCTCTATTTTTTGCTGTCAGCAATGGATGACTGCTACCAGGTTCCAGCACCTTTTGCAGCTAAGGCGTGCTGGCTGGGAGTTGCAGCATATGTTCAGTGATTGTAGTGTTGATCTGCCATACTGTCACGGAACCCAAAAGACATCAAGTGGAAGCGAAGGAATTCCATGTAAGTAAGTTAAATAATGTCTGGTCTTTACCATAATATTCTGTAAGTAAATAACATATCTTAATATGTGCTAAACATAAATTCTCCTTTTACTTCTCAGGTTCATGTTGATGATCTTTTGCCAAATACAAGAACAGCTCGTTGCCCTGACTGCGAGAAGAGTATTCCCTGGGAACCTTCTCTCCGTGAGATAGATGACATGATGGAAGAAGCCAGGATACGTGTTTTAAAAGCACAAAAGGTTACATTGCATGATGTCATTTGTTTTGTTGCTAGATTCTTCCTGTGTCAGCTTGCATCTCTCCATACAATTAGAGAACATTGCATTATCAATTGATTAAGTTATATTTGCAATCAGAACTATTAGCCTGCAGATATTTTTAACAGGTTTTCTGTTCTTAATTGTTAATGCATTTAGACCAGCTACTGGCGGCAGTATAGTGTTGGAATGCTTAACCGTCAGGCAGCACGAACATTGATTAGCATCACTGAAAACATTATTGATTCTGGAAGGTAAGAGCATGGTGCTAGAAATTCTTGGTACTGGTGAAATATTTAGTTTTGCATTATTCTTTGTTTCAGAGACAAATTTGAACAAAAATATCCATAGCATCTCTACTGTGCAGAAGGAGGCCATTTGGCCTATCGAGTTTGTACAAAGCCACCGAAAGAACATTCTACCTATGCCCACTCCTCAACCTCATTCTCATAATCCCGCGCATTGATCATGGCTAATCCACCTAACCTGCACATCTTTGGATATTGAAGGGCAATTTATTGTGGCCAATCCACCTAACCTGCAATTCTTTGGACTGTGGGAGGAAAGTGGAGCACCTGGAGGAAACCCACATAGAATGATCAATTAATCAGCTATTATGTTACTTTTCTATTATACTCCACAAATGAAATTGATATTGCTAGCTTGTAATGGATTCACTTTAAGGGTTTTTTTCCCTCCTGCCGCCTTTATGTCATCTGTAATGGAGCTGTCATTCTTCAGAGAGGAAACTAATTTTTTTTAAATTAAAGGCAAAATACTATGGATGCTGGAATCTGAATCATAAACATGAAGTATTGGAAAATCTCAGCAAGTCTGACAGCATCTGTGGAGAGAATAGAATTAATGTTTCAAGTCAGAAGGTTGCCTGACTCAAAATGTTGGCTATGTTCTCTCTTCAGTGATGCTGTCAGATCCGAGATTTTCTAGCATTTTCTGTTTATATTGTGAACCAAAATCATTCATTATGAATCTGTTTTTAATTTAGGTCATCTAAAAGCAGTGAATTGTCAGAAGCCAGTGTTGTCTCAAAAACTAATACACTTTTCATGGCTTATTTGACTTGTTCTTCAAAATGTTGAGAAACTTTGCTTTTCAGGATAATGGTAGACTGGCCATTTTTCAGATCTGAAGGCAACAATCTTTTGCCCATTTGGAAGTTGGCACTACAGGCAGCAAAAACAATGATCTAATCAGGATAGTCATTATCCCACATGATAGCTTTGATGCTATTTCTGCATGAGTAAGCAAATGGCAAGGTAAGCATATGGCAAGCAAGCTATTTTGCGCTACAATGCAGTGACTACTGCAATGACTATATGAGTGGTATTTTCCACTAACAGAATGCTGCTTCAGTCCAAAAAAAAAGTTCTGCCAATCAAACCATCATATAGCAGTAATTTCATTGGACTGGTAATCCAGCGTGCCAGGCTAATTCTCTAGAGACATGGATTCAAATACCATCATGGCAACTGATGAAATTTATATTGAACTAGTAGATCTGAGATTAAAAGTTAGTCTAATGCTGGCTACAGAACCATTTTTGATTTTGTAGGAACACATCTGATTTGCTATTGTTCTTTCGGAAGGAAATCCTTATAAGACCATAAGACATATTGCAAAATTAGGCCACTCGGCCCATTGAGTCTGCTCTGCCATTCAATCATGGCTGATATTTTTCTCATCCCCATTCTCCTGCCTTTTCCCCATAACCCCTAATCCCCTTATTAATTAAGAATCGAGCTATCTATTTTTGTCTTAAAGACACTCAATGACCTGGCCTCTGCAGCCTTCTGCAGCAAAGAGTTCCACAGATTCACCACTCTCTGGCTGAAGAAATTCCTCTTCATCTCTGCTTTAAAGGATTTTCCCTTTAGCCTGAGGTTGTGCCCTCTGGTTCTAGTTTTTCCTACTAGCGGAAACGTCCTCTCCACGTCCACTCTATCCAGGCCTCGCAGTCTCTTGCAAGTTTCAATAAGATCCCCCCTCATCCTTCTAAACTCCAATGAGTACAGACCCAGAGTCCTCAACCATTCCTCATATCTCAAGCTCTTCATTCCATGGCCAAGCAAGTCACTCAGTTGTATCAAACCACTATGAAGTCTAAAACTAATGAAACTGGACTGACTACTTGGCATTTACTTAGGCACAGGAATGACAGTGACATCCCCAGCCCTGTTTTCCCTGCAAAGTCCTTCTTACTAACATCTGGGGGTTTATGCCAAAATTGTGAGAGCTAGTTGATTAACAGCTTGACATAATCATACTCAAGGAATCATGCCATACAGCCGTTGCCCCCGACTCTGCCATCACCATCCCTGCATTTGACCTGTTCCACTACCAGAGATGGTGGTCCAATGGTATACAGTCACAAGGGAGTTGCCCTGGGAGTCCTGAACTTTGACTCTGGAACCATAAAGTCTCATGGCATCAGGTCAAACTTGGACAAGGAAGCATCGGCTGGTTACCACATGTCATTCCCCCCACCTCAATAGATGAATCCATGTTGAATGTTGAGTATTAAGCAAGCTAGGCACAGTGAATACTCTTACCTTCTAAGCTTTTACTACTTGCTAGCAAGGAGAACAGACACAGTGAATTTCACTATGCTGTTCTAACAGAGTTCTACAGAACAGTGTCAGATATTGCACTTTTTAGCTAATGACAGGGAACATGCCAGTTAAAGCACCAATTACCTTACAGTTTGATGTGTATTGTCAACCAGTAGAATTTAGCATCATTTCAATTCTTCATTTGCATTCTTATCACCTATACACATAGTTGTGCAGAATCCTTGATATTTTTAGAGGACAATGTGCAATAAACATCTTGATTCCCTTCAACCATAATCAGCACTTGGAACATTCTGCGTTTTCTCAAGGACACACTCACACTGCAAAACAGACTCAGACCCTTCACCTAACCCATGCTGCAAAACAGAAGCAGACCCTTCACCTGCTAACAACTGGTTCCAACTTTCACATGAACACCACATGGAGGAAGCACTGAGTGTAACAAGGGCACAGAATGTACATTGGTGGCCATCACCAAGTTTGATTCAATAGTACCATTATTGACTGAGTTGGCTAAGTCCTAAAGGACCTAGACTGGATCTGCGGAAGGTGGTTTGGGAACTGATGAAGGACACAACTTACTTGTCCTCACCAATCTGCTTGTTTCAGCAACATCTGTCTTCACATTAAGGCGTTACCTCTGTGCTAATCTCATCCATCTATGGGATAGATTTCAAACAGGTCTAGCAATGCCAAGCTTGGCATCCATATGCTCGTTGCAGCAACAGAATTGTATACAATCACAAACTGTAACCTCATGAGCCAGGATAACCCCCCATTCCTTTATTAGCATTAAATCAGGAGTTCAACCTTGGCTCAATGAAGAGGGCATGCCAGGAGCAGGACTATGCCTAAAAATGAGATGACAGCCTGGTGAAGCTACAACACAGGACCACCTGCATGCCAAACAACAGATGCAGCTTGTGATAGATGGAGTTAAGTGATCCCACGACCATCAGATCAGATCCAAGCTCTACAGTCTTGCCACACCCAGTCATGAATACCAGTGGACAATTTAACAACTAACTGAAGGAGTTGGTTCCACGAATATCCCCATCCTCATTGATGGGAGAGCCCAACACCTCAAAATGAAAACAAGATTGATGCCTTTGCAGCCACCTTCAGCTAGAAATGCAAAGTAGATCATCCATCTCAGTGGCCTCCAGAGGATCACCAATCTACTTGTTGCAGATACATCTGTTTTCACATTGAGGATTCTCTCCATTGTTTTGAACAGCATCTCAAATGTCAACCTTCAGTTAATTCGGTTCAGTCCATATGACATCATGAAACTGCTGAAGGCACGGAATACTGAAAAGTCTATGTGCCCTGGCAACATTCCGGCCTTCTGAAGATGTGCTCCAAAACTAGCCATGCCTCTAGCCAAATTGTTTCAGTACATCTACAACACTAGCATCTACTCAGCAATTATTCATGTATGTATTGCATTTACAAAGCAGGACAAATCCAATCTGACCAATACCATCCCATCAGTCTACTAAATAAAGTGATGGAAAGTGTTGTCAATGGTTCCAACAAGTGACACACTCAGCAATAATTTGCTTACTGCCTCTCAGCACTTGATCTCGTTACAGCTTTGGTCCAAACATAGACAAAAGAGCAAAAGGAACTTGCTGATATCAAGGCAGCATTTGACCAGATATGGCATCAAGGAGTTGTAGTAAAACTGGAGTCACTGAAGAATTGGGAGAGAACTCTCCACTGGTTGGAGTCATGCCTGGAATAAAGGAAGAGAGTTGTGGTTATTGGCGGTCAATTGTCGCAATCCCAGGACATCGCTGCAGGAGTTCTTCAGGGTACTACCCTAAGCCCAGTCATCTTCAGCTGTTTTATCACTGACCTCTGCTCCATCTTAAAGTCAGAAGTGGGGATGTTCGAGAATGATTACACAATGTCCAGCATCATTTGTGACTCATCAGCTTCTGAAAGAGATTGTATGCAGCAAGACCTGAACAAATATTCAGGCCTGGGCAGTTAAATGGCAAGTCATATTCATGCCACACAAGTACCAGGCAAGTACCATTTGCAACAAGAGAGAATCAGACCATCTCCCCATGACATTCAATGGCATTACCATCACTGAAACCACCACTATCAGCGTCCTCAGGGTTGCCATGGGCCAAAAGCTGAACTGGACCAGCCATACAAATACAGTGGCTTCAAAAGCAGGTTAGAGGCTGGGAATTCTGTGGAGAGTAACTCACCTTCTGATTCCCCAAAGCCTGTCCGCATCTACAAGGCACATAACAGGAGTATGATGGAATATTTGCGACTTGTCTCAGAATCATCAACACCATCCAGGATCAAGCAGCCCACTTAATTGGCAATTCATCCATCACAATAAACATTCACTCTCTCTACCACTGATGCATTGCAACAACTCACCAAGGCTTCTTCGACAGCAGCTTCCAAACCTGCGACTGTTGCCGCCAAGCAGGACAAGTGCAGCGTATACATGGGAATGCCCACCTGCAAGTTTCCCTCCAAGTTGCACTGCTTCTGGGGACTTGGAATTATGTTGCTGGTCAGAGTTCTGGAAGTCCTTTCAAATAGCATGCTAGGTGTTCTGACAATGCATGGACTGCACTGGTTCAATAAGCCTGCTCACCACCACTTTTTTAAGGGCAATTATGTGTGGGCCTAGCTTGTGATGCTCACATCCTGTAAATTAATGTGAAACAAGTAAGGATTTTAGTATCAGTGTGATGCCAGGTACATAGTAGGTCAGATGTTACAACAATTGACTGTGAACCAAACATAATGTTCCTTTGATTGTCCATAATAAGCAGAGAACAGATTGTACTTCACCAGCCCATTCTTTTGCAACACCCAAAACGAAAATCTTCTGTTAGGTGGAATTTTGTAATTTGCAACAATTGCTGAGCAATTCTGGCTGCACCAGTAGCTACAATTAAGATGATCAATTGAATTCATAACAAGGAACTGACATGCATTCACATGCAGGGACATGTTCTTTACAAACAAAAAGAATATGTTCAAGAAATTGCCAAGGAACTTGAGCTTGTAGTTCCCCAATGCTTTTTCTACGGCAGTGCCTCAGCATTGTATAAATTATTGTGCTGATTGAAATTCGGTGTATTTATGTTTCTCCTGAGTGCAAGATGAAAAGCTTCAGCAACATGGTTTTTCTTTTCAGCAACACTGTAAAAATACATTTTACCAAAATTCTATGTTAACTAGAACCTAAAGATAACTTTACTTACCTTTGCAGTGAAATGTCTCTGATCTACCGCAATGCCTCTTCTAGAAAGGCATTCTTTCCCACTGAAGGTTAGTGAGGAGGGCCGAGATTCTCCCATTGTGACCTACAACTTTTCTGTCAGGTCAGGCCGGGAGATGTGCACGTCTGCCACTTTGTGGGTTCCCTGACAACTTCTACGACCCAGACACATCTCCTAGCCGGAGAAAAATGGCGCCATCTGGAATCCGCAGAAAACAGGCAGGCTGCTGATTGCACACCTTTGCATGCCATTATTGGAATCCACACAGCAATCTCCACCCATGTCTGTGTCTCCCACCTCTTTGGCATGATGTAATTTTGGTGTGAATCAGAACAGGTATTTAAATGCATGGCAGCCTTGAACTGGCATGAGGTGGTAAGTGCTGCTACCAGAGCGCAGGGGATGTTGCAGGTAGGCCCTGGAGATGCCTGATGACCTTCCTCCTGCTGCCTCAGATGTTGGCCCTTGGATCAGAACCAGTAATATGTGTGTGTGTGTGTGTGTGTGTGTGTGTGTGTGTGTGTGTGTGTGTGTGGTGGTGGGGGGTCTTCTATTTCCTCACAGCTCCCTTGGTGAGGTTCCATCTGGGAGTCCTGCTCCCCCCCCATTCCTCTCCCCACCCTGAGCAGCGCTGAAGCGCACTATGAGAGGCAGCGTTGAGTGCTTCTACTTCCCCCACCCACCCTGCCCTCCTGGGCAGCACTGAAGCGCACTGCAAGAGGCAGCATCGAGTCCTCCCGCTAACCCCCTTCCCCCACCACCACCACCAAGCAGCATTGAAGCATGCTGTAGGAAACAGCTTCATAGACTCCCGCTTCCTCTCCCCCCTCCACAGCACTTTGCAGTGGCATTTCTTGCTGCAGGGTGTGGGCAGGGACTCGACTGAGTGCTGGTGTTCCGGGGTGGGAGAGGAGTGTACCATGTGCTGACTGAGACCTAATCAGATGAAGCAGCTGCTGCTCCAGGCCGGGGAGCCAAGATTCAGATATAAACTGCTTGGAATCTGCTGTCACTGGACGCACATCTGGTGCTGATTTGCAGTCTGTCCCTGCTCTGTGACACGGACGAGTAACACATGCCTGTAACAGATGCTGCAGTTGCACATATAGCAATGGCTCAATGGCTCACTTGCACCAAGGACCTGGTGGATGTTGGGGAAGGTAGGGCAGGCACTCTGAAACATGGGCTGAGTCTGCAAGGCTCAGCAGTCAGCACCTCTATGTTTGGGAGTCGGGAACACCAAGGTGGGGTGGGTGGGGGGAAGAATCAGAGACACATTAGTTACACCTTGCTGTGCAATTAACAGTTTATTGTGCTCTTAAGGTAAATGATTACCAAACCCTGACTAAGGCTGACCTTCACCCGTGCCCTCTACTAAACTGCAAATTTCTAACTTTGTGCTGTCTGCTGCTTCTTATAGGTGCCATCCCAGGATGCACATCAGAGGTGGAGGTGTCCAGCTGTGATGCATGCCCTATTGCCTGTGATACACTTGGCGGTTGTCCCCTGGATGGCTGGGACCTGGAGGACACCGGCTGACTTGCAGATGGCACTGTTTTGGTGCCACAGTGTTCATCTTGCTGGCCCTGACATGCCTGGTCTGAGGAAGGATGGAGTCGGAACATCTCTGGGCATTTGGGAAGACACTGGCATGGCCTCAAGCTCTTCCTCCTCCCTTGGGGTGCCCAGAGGCCCTGGGAGCATTCCATGGGATGCCAGTATAGCTGGACTGAGCTCTTGAACCTTTGCTGTCATCTGGCTAGTCCTGGAGGCCTAGATGTGTCTGCCCCATGATGTGTGATCACTTAGCCCTGGCCCTCTGAGACTCAGACCAGCTCTGGAGCCCCTCCACAACAGCATTCGGTGAGTAAGCCAGGCTCTGGAGTCCCCCAGCAGTAGCCCTCTGAGCATGGGCTAAGTTGTAAAACTCACAGCCATGGCCTGCTGCGTCCCCAGAATGCCAGCAAGAGTCCCAGCCTTAGCCAGCAGTGTCTCCCACATGCTTCTGATACCCATTGAATGCTTTGCCTCCTGGATGCTGGAAACACACTCACCCGTGGCCTGTAATGTCTCCAGGATAGCCTGGATGGACCCTGTCACCCATGAGGATCGATTCCTGAACAAGACTTCCCACTGCAGTTGCCAGCCTTGCAGTGACGGCCTGGGTCTCACACTGTGTCGGTACCCCTAAACAGCCTTGCAGTCGCAGCACGGTTGCTGACAGCCCTTCCACAACTCCCCGGGTTTCCTGATACATTTCCACCAGCCTTGGAAGGAACAAATTCAGACGCCCAGCAGCTGGCTTGGGGACAGCTGAATCCTGGCCCCCGGCAGACCTCTGTGTGCTTGGGCCCTTGGATATGCCAGCCTCCACCCGATATGCATCAGCGGCTGTGATGTGCTCACCAGATCGTGACCCAGAAGCCTCAACACTAAAGGTACCCACCATGGTGATTGTTTCTGTGTTGGTAGGTTGTGTGGTACATGCTGGCAACGCTTCAGTGCTGCTGCCCTCAGAGGATTCATCAGTGTCTCCCTCAGAGGTGTCATCCAGGGGGTCATGCGCGGTTTACTCCAGTGCAGCAGGGATAACAGCAACACCCGAAGAGTTGGGCTTCTCTGGGTCCAGAGCTGAAAAAATAACTCACATTAGGGGGAAGAAGGCAAAACATTCCATGCAGCATTGCATTTATTTAGAGGAGGAACAAGGTTGAGGATGCGCTTCTGTTCACTTGTATGTTGTATGCTGACGTGGCTTTCGGTGACCATTCGGTATGGCCCATCACTCCCTGCCAGCTCCATGGCACGCTCCTCTATGCTACTCAATTGCTACAGGTCACCACAAGTCTGTATCATCTCCTGTGCTTTGCGGCTTTTCTTATCCTGTGAAACATAAGGTGGGTGGCAAGCATTAACATTGCAGTGCATGGGATGCAGTTGGTGCCTGTGTCTCGGGCGTTGTGCTGACAGTTTCAGCGAAAGTGGTCACTACTGAAGGTTGCTCGTTGAGAGGTGAGGGGAAGGGGTTAGATTCTGTTCCTGGGGGAAGGATAACTTGGTGCATGCCCTTCAGGTATCTAAGCAGAGTTGGAGATCCATGCCAAACATGTGTGCAGTTCCAGGAGGGATGCTGACTCACCCTTGCTGCTCACAGAAGGTCGTACTTTTTTTGTGGCGCTGCCTGCCAGAGCGCAGTGTCAGGCTCCTGGCATTCACTTCTGCCACCTCCTCCCACAATGCAGTGGCAAATGCACCTCTTGGATTAGGGCCCTGGCCAGGGACAGATGATCACGTCTCTCCTCCACGGCATCTAGCAGGTGCTCCTGGTCTGCCTTTGAAAATCTGGGAGCCGGTTTCCAAGCAGCCATCTTTGCGGCGTGACTGGCTGTGTGTCCATTCCTGCAGTTTATATACAGCTCTAGCTTATTAGGGGAGTGCAGATACATTGAATGTGGACAGTCAAGGGCCCATTGGCATCAAATATTTGTGAGAAATTTTGAAGGCTGCATTCAGTTGAGTGTCATTCATCTTTCAGGTGCTAATTGGATGCCATTCAATTGCTGCTGTGTCTGGGGGGGGGTGCAATACTTAGGGCTCCTAATCGATTAGCTGCTGTATTCAGGGAGGATGCAATACTCAAGACTTCCAATCAAGAGAGGGAATGATCAGAAGCTGGGGTTGTGCCAGTTCTCTGCAGGGCAACGGTGAGGACAGTATGTTCAAGGGATGGAGGGATTGGGTACCCACATTATGCGGATCCATGGGGGCATGATGTGAGTGGGTAGCCATGTCTTTGTGTGGAGGGAGATGGGGGGGGACAGTAATGAGGCCAGCGATGTTTCTGAGGTGGGGGGGGTTTCTGTGAGCCAGCAATGAAGCCAGCGACGTCTTTGTGGAGGGATTGTGGGGTCCAGCGTCGAGGCCAGCGTTGTCTCTGTGGAGGGTTGTGAGAGCCAGCGATGAGGCCAGTGATGTCTCTGTTGGGGGGGGGGGGGTGTTGTGGGGGCAGCGATGTCTCTGGGGGTTGTGGTTGAAGGGGGCCAGCGATGTGTGTGGGGGGCTTGTGAGGGCCACCGATGAGGCCAGCAATGTTTGTGAGAGAGTTGTGGGGCCAGCAATATCTCTGTGGGGAGGATTGTGGGCCCAGTGATGAGACCAGTGATGTGTGTGGCGTTTGGATGGCAGTGATCTGAATGCTGGGAGGTCTTTTCCGTGATCTCCTAATGATGTGCGCATGCGCAGGTTCCCACTCGTCCTACCAATTTCAGGCTCTTTGGTGCAAATAGGCCCCATCCCCAAGTTTTTAATGATATTCACGACTGGGCCCTCTGCAGCGCACGGAGTGTGGAAATTTGGGTGAGCAGCTGAATTGACTGAACAATCGTGAGTTAGAACAGTTCTCCCACCAATTCAGCACCTTTGAGAGAATCGCAGCCGAGATTTCTGACCTGCAGCAAATCCCATATGTTGGGACAAGGATGCAGCAGCTAAAATCCTTCTGAAGTGGAGGAAAGGGATAATCACAGTGGAAGTGATTTGGGGCATTTCTTTGGAGGAAAGCCTTGACATTCTATTTTCCTCCTGGTCCATTGTCCTGATAGACATATTTCCAGAGAAACATGTCATCTTGTGTGAGGAATATAGTGCCTTGATCTAAACACACCTAGGATGAATTACAGATCTAAACACACCTAGGATGAATTACATAAATGTCAACCAAAATACCACTTAAAGTACAAGTATTTTTCCTTATCCTGTTCATGTGATGCAAAATACATCTTTGTGTCATAATCTGTTGTTTTGTTTCGTTCTACAAATAGATGTCAGGGAGGAAGCAAATGTCTTGTTTACTGAGATTCATTTTGTAAAATGTAATCGAGAAATGCTTTTAACGGTTACAATCTCTACTCTATTTAGATTTATGACTGTAATAGACGTCAAGAAAGAATGGGAAATTAGAGGCATTCTTGTTATCATAAGAACGAAGCTTGAAGACTGGATGTACAATGTCAAAGTGGACAAATATAAACCATCCAAGCAAGTATAATATTTTTTCTTCCTTTGATGTTCATTCTGTAGCTCTGCCTAATGCTTAAGTCTAATTTTAGAAGTCATGGACACTGGGCAGAAGTTTCCTGTCCCACCCGCCACGGGAATCACGGGGTGAGGGGGTGGACCATGCAAAGGTCTGTTGACCTCGAGCGAGATATGGGGCAAGCACGGCCAGAAAATCCCACCCTTTGTCTTATTTTTGAACATACATAAATAATAAATCATCTGGGATTATGCTTTTATAGTCAGTAAGTGAAGAAATACCTTTTAGGTGCAGTTAAACTTTTACGAATATCAAACGATTTTAGGACATTACAAACTGAGGCATAGGGCAATTCACTGGCCCTGTTAGCTCCAGGTGCAAATCCCATGAGCCGGTGTATTTGGATTGAGGCCTGAAATGGGATTTGCACCAGACATTAAACAGTTTCTGATGTCCCCAGCCTGTTTCACTTGGTGTGACCAGGGTCATGTCCAACTTGATCCAAACTCATTTGCATTCATTTTAATCTCATTAGCAAGATTAAAGTTGAATACCATGGCCTCCCAGTGTGCTCCCCTGCATTCGCCAAGTGGGAAGCCAACCTGGCGTCAATCACTACAGGTCCCTAAAGCGGGAACCAGATACCACGGAGTCCAAGAGGGAGCAAAGAGGTGAGTATCACTCAGCACTCATCTACAGGGTACTCATGGGCAAAGCATCTGCTGCTGGGGCGCAGAGAGGGGTCTTTCAAGGAAGCTGAGCATAGGGAGGTTTGGACTGGGCTGGAGGGGTTCAGATCAGGGTCTGCCCAGGATGGAACTGTCTGGTTCGTCTTCTCTCTATAGCTTTTAAAAGCTTTGAACTACCTCTCAGCAATGTCAGTTTCAAGGAGCTGTCAGGTTGTAGGTGTTAGTCTCCTCTCCGTAGCTTTCAAAAACTTTGATTTGTTTACATTCCGTATCAAGCCCCATTAACTTTTAAAACCCCCTGCAAGGGACAGATTATGATTGCTTATTTATAAAGCACATAATGGGTCACTAACTCTGAAGTGCTTCTTCAAAACACAGCTGCTCAGTTTGAGCTCATTGTTTTTAAAGGGAAGTTTTTCTACTCTAAAGTGCTTCCTAGAGAGCACAGGTGTATGCTACGAGTTCATTTTTTTGAAAAGGAACTTTTTCTGCCTCTTATGCCTGAACAGCGTGCCTTTACTGGAGAACTGTTTTAATCAATACAAGCAGTTGGCATCACTCATGCATTGAAGTGCAAGGTTTCCTCAATAAGGATCTTGCAGTCACTGTTAAATTCTCTGGGTAGATGTGATGACCACACCAGGGGGCCAGGAGGCTACTATAGCCCCATGTGGTCAGGGACTAGGTTGGATTGTGCCCTGGTACTGCCCATTGGCTGACTGAAGTTTGGCAGTGCCAGATTAGAACTGTGAGGCTGCCAGGGAGTTGTGCCAGGATTGTCACTGTCAAAGGGTAGGGCCTGAAAAAGTGGGGCCTTTAGTGTTCCCATAGCGGGATATTGCTCTCCAGGTTGGAGTTTAGTGAGGGTGGCTGATGCCAGTGATTTGAGAAGAGGGTCTTTACTGGTGAGAAGGGGTGCAATCTATAGCGTTATTCTGAGATCCGTAAGGAGCAATCCTTGCTATTGTTTTTAGTCCTATATATCTCATTCATGACACAACTCACTCCAAGTAGAATCGCGCTGACCCATCCAGAATTTCCCACCAGACCACAATTGGAAATTATTTGGGAGAATTGGGCCCCATATCTATATAATCAATATGTCCTGCTTATAAAAGATGCCATGCCAGAATATTTAATGTTTAAGGGGGTGAGGATTAGCAGACAGCTGAAATGAGGGCTGAAGTGTTATAATCACGAATTGATTTGTCCAGTTGACTAAATGTGAATAAAATTCTAGTGGTAACTACCAATGAAGAATAATTTATAGTAGGAAGGGAAGTAAGGCATCAATTTGCTGACTTTTTAAACCAACCCCATAGAAAACAATTTGGGTGGCATGGTGGCATAGTGGTTTGCACTGCTGCCTCACAGCCTCAAGGACCTGGGTTCGCTTCCAGTCTTGGGTAACTGTGTGGGTTTGCACATTCTTCCTGTGTTGCATGAGTTTTCTCTAGTTCAGTTGGTTTCCTTCCACAGTCCAAAGACGTGTAGGTTAGATAGATTAGTGATGCTAAATTGTCACTTAGAGTCCAAAGATGTGTAGATTAGTGGAGCAAATATGTGGGGTTATGGGACAAAGGTCTGAGTAGGATGCTCTGAGACAGTCAGTGCAGATGCAGTGAGCCAAATGGCCTCCTTCTGCACAGTCGGGATTCTGTGAATCTATTACTCTGGTCCAAAATGTTTGGGAACTTGACTTCAAATGCTATCATAGATGTTTCCCCAGTTGAAAAGTTTTAATACATGATATGGATAAAAATTCCAGAATTCTTTTTATTAAAGCTTCTGTATGAAATGTTTGTTGTTACTCATTGTTGCCTATATGGTGTAAATCCCTGGAGAACATTTTCTTGGACTGGCATGCTTCTGCATTGGGAGACCTCATCCCAAGCTGGAACCCCATTGGCTGGATCCTCAATTATGGGCTGGGCTTTGTCGTCCACTTCTTCTGTAAATATGTTCATTTCTCCCACTTTAAGTTTGGTCCAGCTCTTTTAGTCCATCATCTCTTCAGTGATCCAATCTGTCCAAGGAATCTTGACAACTCAACTAGAATTGTTCTCAACCTATTCCCAGCTAATTCTTGCAAGAGTTTTCTTCAATAAGTACTTGCTCACCAGTCGCTGCACAGTTTGCGTATTTACTTAGTGACTGGCTGCGCTAGGGAGGGAAGGAGTTTGGTTGGACTATGTATGACTTCAAGTAGTTTGAGGTAGGTGGAGTGAAAAAATGTTTCAGGATTGTCATTTAACATAATTATTTATGCTGATTGATTTCCTGTCCAAGCAGTTAATAGCACTTTCTGCTTACTTAATTGTTCTTTGGATGAGGAAGGCTTGCCAGAGTTCAGTTTAATTTGCTTACCTGAGTGTGTCTATTCCCATCGAGCTTGATGGTTGTTTACCTATCACTCACCTCGCTCACTTGAGTACTTTTTGCCCATTAACTTTGAAAGATCCTCTAATGTCTGAACTACGTTAGAGGTTTTAACAAAAAGAAAAGATGTGGTTTTCAAACTAACAACAATTTATTCTTGGACCTCTTGCCTGTACAAATTACAAACTGAACATGGAACAGCAGCCTCTACAACACCCTAATGAAATCACCATCAAATCAATGATCAGCTTCCAAAGCGATCATGCAACTTCTTACATGCATAACATCCCTCCCCCTTTACTTCTGTGGTCATAACAAATCACTATGATGTTATACACAGGATCAGTTATACTCCAGACACAATAAGGGGAATTTTCCCATCCCACCTGCCACAGGAATCATAGCAGGGTGGGGGTTGGCGGGGGTGGGGGGGCAGACCACAAAGGTGCGCTGAGCTCGGGTGGGATTTTCTGGTTTTTGGGGTGAGGGTAGCCAGAAAATCCCACCCAGTATTGTTAACCATTATACACAGTCAACATGAAAATCGATCAGAAGGACATCAATTGCTCTTTGGTTGTATACATTCTGGAATTTGGCTGTCCTTAACTCTAGAAGTATGATTTGGAACTTCAGTCGTTACTTCTTCTCTTGAAAGTAATTTTGCATTATTCTCCAGTGATATAATAGCTAAGGAACAATCATCAGGCAACTCAGAATCAACCAAGTCTTATGTAATAGTAGTCACAATGTGAGGCACTAAAGAAGTTGTTACTTCCGGAGATGATTCTGAGATATTATTTTGAGATGATAACAATTGACCAGCCTGGCTTTGCCAAACTAATTCATCTTCAGTTTGAACTGTGTAAGAAATTGGATTTGTTTTTGCTAAAACTATGGTTAGTACCCATTTTTGAGTGTTGTTTTGCTCTCACTTTTCATCCAGCAACTTGAGATTGTTTTTGATGCTCTACTTTCTCTGTTTTTGGAGCTAATAACAAATCAAACATAGTTCTCAACTTCCTTTTTAGAAGAAATAATGCAGGTGAACTTTGGGTAGTTGCATGAGTTGTGTTTCTTTAAGATGCCAAAAAGCTACTCACACAATGTGATAATGAACCTTTCCATCTTGAACTTCTAAAGAATGCTACAAGGACTGTCCAAATATTTCAGCGAATCCATTGGTTAAGGATGATAAGCTCTGATTTTTATTTCTGGGAACCATCTACTTTAAGATAATCCTCAAGCTCTTATGAAATAAACTGTAAAGCATTATTGCTAACAATCTCTTCTGGCTTAAGATATTCTGCACTTTCCTAAATTCTGCAAACATTTTGTCAAAGACGTGGATATAGCCATGCCACCCTGTTCTGCCTGTTGCCCAGGAGATGCACCAGTGTCAGGAAGGGGAGATTCGGAAGGGCTGTTGAAGGCCGGGATTTCCTGGGTGGAAGGCCCCAGCACGGGCTCCAGCCCCTCCTCCTTCCTCAGGGTGTGAGTGGGCCACTGGGACACTCTAGGGGACAGCCGGACAGCCGGAGTGAGCTTCAGAAGCCTCTGTGTCACGTGGCTCTGCCAGTTTTAGAGGTCCAACTTTGTCCGCCCTGTGGTGTCCGAGTCCTCAGTGATGTCCTTCTGAGATTGGATCAAGCTCTGGATCCCGTCAGTGATGGCCTTCTGTGACTGAGCCATACTCTCGAATCCTGTATCCATGACGCTTTGTGTCTCGAGCATGCTCCCGGGGCTCTTAGTCATTGGTTCCATGACTTGGCCATACCTTGCATCCTGCCAGCCGTGGCTTCAGCGACTTGACCATGTCTTGGACCCTGCCACCCATGGCTACCATTTCCTTCCCCAGGCTTTCCACTGCGGATGCCACCCTTGCAGTGTTGGCCCAGGTGCCATGCAGTGACGGCACTACACCCTGCACCTGAAGCTGTGGGACACTTCCAGGCACCCTCGCTTTTGCTGGATTGTTGCTGACAACCCTTCCTGCAATCCCGCGACTGCTCCTACATTTCAAGCAGTTTCAGAAGAACTGATCCCAGTGGCCCACACCTGACTAGGGGCCAACTTCTCCTTGGCTCTGGGAGACCTTTGGCTGCTCAAACCTTCATACATACCTGCCACCACCTGATGTATATCACACATATCATGTGTTCTACATGACCCAGAAGCTTCACCACTAACATGTTCCACTGTGGTGACTGTACCTGTGCTGATGGATGGTGCCTGTGATGCCTGTGTCAGTTGGTTGGTTCTTTCCTTGGAGGATTCCTTGGAGCTTTCGTCCAAGGAATGGTCCAGTGAGGGCCATGGCGAGGTGGGGGAGGGGTCCAGAAATGACTCCTGATGGCCTGGCCTCATCTGAATCGTTTCCTGCAACAAAGGAAGTGGTTCAGTGCAATGGTCATGAAGGAAGGTTTTGTGGTTCCTCAGTTCTGTAGCCCACCTCTGCTTGTTTGTCAGTCACAGCTCTGTCCCTAGCCTTTCCTGAAATCTCTAGTGCTTGCTCCTCAAATGGAGAGAGGAGATGCAGCTTCGATCTCTTGCACCGGTAATTATGGGCCAACTTCTGTGTGAACAACGGGGGGATTGAATGTATGATGGATGGAAAGGGCATGGTGTTAGGGGTGGGGGCAATTGGGTGGCATGTGATGCGACGTGTCTTGTGATGGAGGATCCCAGTTGGAGAAAATTGATAGGGTGTCATGTGCTGGAAGACAGTGGAGTGTCAGGGAATGGATCGATGAGGACACTCTAGACGTGACAGACTGGACTGATGCCAGGATGGGATGGTCACTCACCCTTGCTGCCCAGTGGAGGTAGTTCATTTTCTCCTGGCACTGGCCGCTAGTCCTCCATGCCAGTGCACAGCAACTGCCACTACTTCCAGGCTGCATTGTCAGCCCCACCCCAAGTCATTGACTATCTCGGGGGAAGAAGATGGCCTTCCTCTCCTCCGCAACATCTAGCAGCCACCCCAACTCTTCCTCCATGAACCATGGAGCTGCTCTATGTGGCGTCATTTTGCTGTTGATACTGGCTGTGCATTCATTGTTAGCATTTAAATGCAGCTCCCTCTTACTACTCGTGCACAGCTGTGGCTGCTTTGGGTAAGTCAGTTGTCTGGAGCCTCCATGCCAGCATGAATCTCATGGAGGACCTTCCATTGCATCAAGTGTCGTAAGATTGTGGTGCAGGATGCGCTGAAAAGACCAATGCGGAAGACTCCCGTTTCCACAGTGGAATTTTACTGGGAAAATTCTGCCCCATTTCAACATCTACTTCATTATCTCAATCAGTCATCTCTGTTGATCAGAGATTTAATCATGTTAATCAAACATGATTTGCCTTTAATGAATTCATGCCGGCTATCCCCAATTAATCCTTTCCAAATAAAAATTTATTTGTCCCTCGTAGGGTTTCCTATAAGCTTCCCCGTTTAGGATGATAGACGTTGTAGTTTCTTTCTTGTTTTACCCCTCTCCCCTTTCTTGAATAGTGGTATATCATTGGATGGTGCACCCTAATGAAGCACAATTCTGTATGAGGTAACCCAAAGTGCAAAATCTGGCATTTTTTTTCTACAGGAACCGGATTTCGAAGCTGTGCTACCGCTTGGTATTCAACAATGCATTTGAATTTGTTGTGTACATGATAATACTACTTAACGTCTTTCCACTCTTGATGGAACTCATTCCCGTCCTGAATGTAGAACATGCGACAGAGCTGCGGATAACTAATTATATTTTCTTTCTAATGTATGTTGCTCAGGCATCTATCAAGGTATGTGAAACTATGTTCCATTGTACATTACCTACATCTTAGCAGAGAACAATTTTTGAAATCTGATTTATTTTAAATTCTTGTATTCACTGTAATTTTCCAAGAGACAAAAGATCACTGTTAATGTGCATTGCCTCTTTGTTCATTTTTTTTTTATTTTTGTGTTGCCAATATAAGAAAATGTTACATTCATATAGTACTTTGATGCATCTTAAAAACTTTTCAAATTGCTTTATGTACCAAGTTCACTGTAGGCAACTGTGATGGTCATGTTATGCAGAATGAGGTGCAGCAGAAGATAATAAGATTGTATTTGGTGGTGGCGGTTGAGGAAGTAACGTTGGATAGGGACTGGGAAACTAGGAGAATGAAGTACACTTAAATAGCAAAATCAGAAATGGAGTAAAAAAAATCATTAAAGGTTATTAGCATAAATAGGGGTGATTTCCTTTTGAATTTACAAAATGAAGGTATCAATTGTGGGATGAAAATTTGGAACATAAAAATAAGAACGTTAGGAGTAGGTGCAGGCCTGCTCTGCTACTCAATAAGATCATGGCTTAACTTCACTTTCCTGTCTGCCCCATAACCCTTAAATTCCTTGTGGACCAAAATTCTGTCTAACTCAACCTTGAATGTATCTAATGACTCAGTAGCCACTGCTCTATGGGATAGAGACTTTCTAAGATTAATTATCCTCTGAGGGATGAAATTCCTCTTCATCTCTGTCTTAAATGGGAAACACCTGATTTTTAATCTCTGCCCCCTAGTTCTGGATTCCCCATTGAGAGAAAACATGTTCTCAGCATGTTTATCCTGTTAAGCCCCCCCAGATTCTTACAGGCTGGATTTAGAACATAGAACATGGAAAAACTACAGCACAAACAGGCCCTTCGGCCCACGAGTTGTGCCAAACATATCTCTACCTACTAGGCTTACCTATAACCCTCAATCTTACTAAGTCCCATGTACTCATCCAGAAGTCTCTTAAAAGACCCTATCGAATCTGCCTCCACCACCTCAGCCAGCAGCCGATTCCATGCACCCACGCCCCCCCCGAGTGAAAAGCTTACCCTTGACATCTCTTCTTTATTTACTGCCCAGCACCCTAAACCTGTGTCCTCTTGTGGCAGCCATTTCAGCACTGGGAAAAAGCCTCTGAGAATCCACCCGATCAATACCGTTCAACATCTTATACACCTCTATCAGGTCACCTCTCATCCTTTGTCCCTCCAAGGAGAAAAGACCGAGCTCTCTCAACCTATGCTCATAAGGCATGCTACCCAATCCAGGCAACATCCTCGTAAATCTCCTCTGCACCCTTTCAATGGCTTTCACGTCCTTCCTGTAATGAGGTGACCAGAACTGAGCACAGTACTCCAAGTGGGGTCTGACCAGGGTCTTATACAGCTGCAGCATTATCTCCTGACTCCTAAACTCAATTCCTTGATTGATGAAGGCCAGTACACCATACGCCTTCTTAACCACATCCTCTACCTGCGAAGGCAATTTGAGAGTTCTATGAACCCAGACCCCAAGATCCTTCTGATCTTCCACATTGCTAAGAGTCTTACCCTTAATATTATATTCCTTCATCCCATTTGACCTGCCAAAATGAACTGCCACACACTTATCTGGGTTGAAGTTCATCTGCCGCTTCTCTGCCCAGTTTTGCACCCTATCTATGTCTTGCTGCAACTTCTGACATCCCTCCAAACTATCCACAACACCTCCGACCTTTATGTCATCGGCAAACTTACCAACCCATCCCTCCACTTCCTCATCCAGGTCATTTATAAAAATCACAAACAACAAGGGTCCCAGAACAGATCCCTGGGGCACGCCACTGGTGACCGACCTCCATGCAGAAAAAGACCCATCTACAACCATTCTTTGCCAGTTCTGGATCCACAATGCAATGTCCCCTTGGATCCCATGCCCCCTCACTTTCTCAATAAGCCTCGCATGGGGGACCTTATTGAACGCCTTGCTGAAGTCCATGTAAACCACATCTATCACTCTTCCTTCGTCAATGTGTTTAGTCACATGTCAAAAAAACTCAACCAGGCTCGTAAGGCACGATCTGCCTTTGACAAAGCCGTGCTATTTTTGATCATACTATACTTCTCCAAATGTTCATAAATCCTGTCTCTCAGGATCTTCTCCATCAACTTACCAACCACTGAGGTTAGACTCACCAGTCGATAATTTCCTGGGCTATCTCTACTCCCTTTCTTGAATAGAGGAACCCCGTCTGCAATCGTCCAATCCTCCAGAACCTCTCCTGTCTCCGTCGATGACGCAAAGATCATCGCCAGAGGCTCTGCAATCTCTTCCCTCGCCTCCCACAGTAACCTGGGGTACCTCCCATCCGGTCCTGGCGATTTATCTAAATTGATACTTTTCAAAAGCTCCAACATATCCTCTTTCTTAATGTCAACATACTCAAACTTTTCAGCCCGCCGCAAGCCTGCACTACAACCACCAAGATCCTTTTCCACCGTGAATACTGAAGTAAAGTATTCATTGAGCACCTGTGCTATTTCTACCGGTTCTATACAAACTTTCCCACCGTCACATTTGATAGGTCCTTTTCCTTCATACCTCATCCTTTTGATCTTCACATACTTGTAGAACGCCTTGGGGTTTTCCTTAATCTTACCTGCCAACGCCTTCTCATGACCCTTTCTGGCTCTCCTAATTTCCTTCTTAAGCTCCTTCCTACAAGTTGTAGACTCCCCTAGATCCCTAACATTACCGAGCTCCCTGAACCTTTTGTATGCTTTTCTTTTCTTTTTGACTAGATTCATTACAACTTTCATGCACCACGGTTCCCGTAACCTACCAAAACTTCCCTGTCTCATTGGAACGTTGTCGTGCAGAACTCCAGACAAACGTTCCTTGAAAATCTGCCACATTACTTCTGTACATTTCCCTGAGAAAACCTCCTTCCAATTTATGTCTCTAATTTCCTGCCTGATGGCTTCATAATTTCCCTTACTCCAGATAAACACTTTCCTAGCTTGCCTGATCCTATCTCTCTCCAATGCTAGGAGATAGAGTTATGATCACAACCCCAAAATGTTCTCCCACTGAGAGATCTGACACCCGTCCAGGTTCATTACCCAATGCCAAATCAAGTACAGCCTCTCCTCTTGTAGGCTTATCCACATACTGTGTCAGGAAACCCTCCTGAACACACCTAACGAACTCTTCCCCATCTAAACCCCTTACCCTAGGGAGATTCCAATCGATATTTGGGAAATTAAAGTCTCCAATCACGACAACTCTTATTATTACATCTCTCCAGGATCTGTTTCACTATCTGCCCCTCAACATCCCTGTTACTATTGGGCGGCCTATAGAAAACACCCAGTAAAGTTATTGACCCCTTCCTGTTCTGAACTTCCACGCACAGTCCCTCCACGGCGTCCGCTTTCTCTACAGCCATGACACTATCTCTGATCAACAGTCCCACTCCCCCACCTCTTTTGCCTCCCTCCCTGTCCCTCCTGAAACATCTGAAACCCGGCACTTGATGTATCCAGTCCTGTCCCTGAGTCATCCAAGTCTCTGTAATGGCCACCACATCACATTTCCAAGCAGCGATCCATGCTCTAAGCTCATCCACTTTGTTCACAAAACTCCTAACGTTAAAATAGACACATCTCAAACCTTGGACCTGAGCACTCCCCTTCTCCATCACCTGCTTATTTTCCCGCTTACACTGTTGACAATCTCTCTCTATTTGCGAGCTAACCTGCACTCTCCCAGTCACTTCATTTTGATTCCCTCCCCCCAACCATTCTAGCTTAAAGTCTCCCCAGTAGCCTTAGCAAATCTTCCCGCCAGGATATTGGTTTAATGTTGGTAAAGGGGGTGTCATCCACTGGTTGTGGGGAAAGCCCAACCAAATTAACTGCCTGTCAAGTACTTAACTTGCCAACATTGGATCTTCCCTGGGACTTAGGAACCCTGGCTGTGGAGTCTGCTGGTTGATTGGAGAAAAGATTAATAGATTAATTAATTACCACTGCAATAATTACTTATTGCACAAAAGCCACCCACTATGATTTTGAATTTGTTCTGTCCAGCACCACAATAAAAATTGTTCAGAGCCATACTCGTGTAAAATGTGGTCCTTTTAAATATTTAGAACGGGAATGCAATTTTGAGCTTTCTTGGGTGGTCTATGCATTATCCAAGCCGTATTCAGTGGAACTGAATGTAGAACGGCCAAATCAGTGATCCTAACAGGTCTACTGGTCCATAAAGGAACTGCTCAGAAAGCATGACTGCTGCTCCTGATCCTATAAAATTAATCCTGCCCACTTCCTGCTCAGCTATGAATTCATCCACTGCCTCCTCATCTATTAATTCCTCCAATAATTCCTGTCTGAAGATTGTCTTGCTGACTCAGTTCTGCAGAGGGACCATCAGAGTTTCTTCTCTTCCCCTCCAGCTTCCTTCACTCCCCCTGCCAAAGCCCCAAGAATCCCTGAGCAGTGATCTGCCTAATCAGTTTTTGGTCAATGCTGGCAGCTTGTCTGTTTTGTTTCAGCTAGCTATGATGCTCCAAATAAAAGTATCCTTAGTGTATGCTCGTATATATAGAAGCATGATTAGGAAGACCATTTGATTGGGTTTATTATTGTCACATGTATTAGCATTCAGTGAAAAGCATTATTTCTTGCACGTTATACAGACAAGGCATACCTTCATAGAGAAGGAAACAAGACAGTGCAGAATGTAGTGTTACAGTCACAGCTAGGGTGTAGAGAAAGATCAACTTAATGTGGGCTAGGCCCATTCAAGAGTGTGATGGCAACAGGGAAGAAGCTGTTCTTAAGTTGGTTGGTACGTGACCTCAGACTTTTGTATCTTTTTCCCGATGGAAGAAGGTGGAAGAGAATATGTCTGGGGTGTGTGGGGTCCTTAATTATGTTGGCTGCTTTGTCGAGGCAGCAGGAAGTGTAGGCTAAGAGTCAATGGATGGGAGGCTGGTTTGCGTGATGGATTGGGCTACATTCACAATGTTTTGTAGTTTCTTGGAGACTCGGGCAGTGCAGAAGCCATACCAAGCTGTGATACAACCAGAAAGAATGCTTTCTATAGTGCATCTGTAAAAGTTGGTGGAAGTCATAGCTGATATGCCAAATTTCCTTAAGTCTTCTGAGAAAGTGGAGCCATTCGTGGGCTTTCTTAACTATAGGGCCTGATTTTACCATTTTCATTCTAAGTGCTGAATCTGGGCTTAATTCAGATCCGACTTAAAAATCTGCTTTCAGGTGCTCCCAAACGCACTCAGTCTGAAAAAATATCTCGTGTCCCATTCGCACTGTGGGTGAAGCTTAGCATGACTGAAACAATCGGAGCTCTGAACTGCGCATGCGCAGTTAGGAAAGATATGAAAAAGTGCGCCTGTGTCACATCACCCCCAGGCTGCAGAAAGCGGCCTGGGAGCGAAAAGCAGGAGTGATGGTGCACACACACATCACTGCCCCCCTTATTTCTCCCCGCCCGACTACAGACTGATTGTGACCCCTGCCCCCCCTTCCCCCCACTGATTGCCCACAAAGTGGCAGCAGATTCCCCCCTGCCCCTCCTACCAGAGATCCATCTGCCCTTCCTCCACCAGTGAGTGATCGGGCCTCCCCTCCCTCCCACCAGAGATACATCTTATCCCCCCCACCCCAGACAATAGTCAGGACTCAGTCATGGCGCCCCCAGAGAATGGTGTGGCCTCACCAATACCCCCCCCAACAGAAGAACATTTGACCCACCTCCTACCCCCTGAACCCTCCACCCCCAACCAGAGAATGATCAGACCTGCCTCCCTCCTGCCCCCAATCACTGATTTGAGTCAGAGAGCCATTGAAAGCAATGAACACGCCTCTTCAGCAGCTGGAGCTTCAGACTTTTGTTCAGCAGGTTCATTTTGGTATGATCCTGGATTGGCAAACACGGCAGTAAAGGAGGAAATGCTGATAAAGTTGGGTGAGCAATTCATTAATTCAATTGAAATGCATGCAGATGCATTTAAATTGTTATTGTGCCCATTTCGGATGTGAATCGGATCGCTGCCATTCCCTGGTTTCGGTAAAGTGGCCATCTGCGTGGATGCGGATTGCGTTAATGGCGTCACACCCAACTTTACCACATTTCCGTCGGGCACGACACGATGGTAAAATAGGGCCCATAGTGTCAGCATGGAGGGACCAGGACAGGTTATTGATGATCTGAACACCTAAAAACTTGAAGCTTTCAATTATTTCTACTTCGTCCCCATTGATGTAGACAGGGGCATGTCTCCACTACTCTTCCTGAAGTCACTGACAATCTCCTTTATTTTGTTGACATTGAGGGAGAGATTTTTGTCGTTGCAGCAGTTCATCAGACTCTCTATCTCATTCCTGTACCCTGTCTCATCATTGTTTGAGATCTGACCCACTACAGTGGTGTCATCAGTAAACTTGAAAATTGGAGGGGAATTTGGCCATGCAGTTATGGACGTATAAGGAGTATAGTAGGGGACTGAGAACATAGCCTGTGAGGCACCGGTGATGAGGACGATCGTAGAGGAGGTGTTATTGCCTATTTTACTGATTGTGATCTGTGAATTAGGAATCCAGTTGCAGAGGGAGGAGCCAAGGCCCAGGCCACAAAGTTAGTACATAAAATGTATGCGTTACTTTTTTAAAGCATAGAGAAGGAAGAGAAGCAGAGGATTATCTTGCTAACCACTTGCAGTGCTCTGATGGATTTCATGGCAAGATCACAGAAGCTGGCAGAATGTTGTGAGTTTGGAATGTTATGGGAAATTTACCACTTCAGAGTCAGACTTGGAGGTTTCAACAATAGAGTTTTATTTTGGACACGAAGCTTCAGGAGAAAGCACTGGTACTCCGCAGAACTTGACAGCTACTTTCTCAACTACATATTGGTAGTTGATCATTTTTATACCTTTTAGACAATAGGCTGTACAGACATTAGTAGTTAACATGTCATTACAAGTTGAGTAGGCAGACACGGACATCGATAGTTAACACATTGTTACAAGCAGACAGGTACGGACATAGACAGTTAACATATCGTCGTTCATAGAATGGATACATTTATGCAGTTATGTCGTCTATCAATGACTGGTTTCGATCTGATCAGTGGCTGATCTTGTTACGTTTATGTATTTATATCCCCATCTGTGGCTGACCTCAGACTCATGTCCTGGGTCTGCCCTTATCCAAAGTGCCTCAAGCTCTGACCAGCTTCCTGCAGCATTTCGCATCCTGCATGTTTTAACTTCTAAGTAACTGTCTGTGCTAAAAGCCAGTGCCTGTTAATGTCCCTTCTCAGGTAACCATTTTGTGTGCCAGGCAACCATTTTGTGTCCATCACTTTAATTCCCCCACAACAAGAACATACCTGATATATTAAGGAAGAGGCTGGTGTGGGGGATAAGTAACACATCCATCCAAAATAAGTTGCTACTGGAGTCAACAGAAAAAAAGCTCAAGAATTTCAAAACACTCGTGAAGGCGAAATCCACTAGCTGGGGAAAGGGGCTGCAAGCAGCTGCAGCGGTAGCGCCAAAGTTGCGAATGTCTGTTCAAGCAAAGGAAGGGAGACTGTAAAGAATTGGTGTAAAACCCGCTGCTGCAATCAAGTAAGAAATCTTGACAACAAAACGAAGGGGAGTGCTCCAGTTTCCTCCCACAGGTCAAAGATGTGCAGATTAGGTGGATTGGCAATGCAACATTGCCCCTTAGTGACAGGAGGACTCACTAGGGTAAATGCATGGGGTTGTGGGAATAGGGCCTGGGTGGGATTGTGGTCCCTGCAGACTTAATGGGCCAAATGGCCTCCTGCAATGTAGGATTCTATGATTCTAAGATAAAACATGATTTCCTAGTGGGGAAGGTTGGACGGTCATATGGTCTTCTACTCCTCCCTTACGTTTTTACATGAGCATCAGCATCCCTCTTGGGCATGTTTGGAGCTCTTCTCTTTCACTGTTCAAAGCCTGTCACTTTTCCTGAAGAAGCATTCTCCATTGTAAACTCACCCAGATGACTCTGGCAAATTGTTGGTAAAAACAATAGTTAATGGGGTATTTGCATATGGCAATTAGATAGCTGTCAACTGCACAGGGCTCCCTGCTTAACTGTGTTAAGAAATCCATACTTACTTTGGACTTTGGAAACTCCCAGGTCCTGACAAAGGGAGTTAGCTATGCATGCGCAGTTTGGATATTTTATGTTCTTCATGGCCAGGAGAGCCCTTGCATGCTTTCAAGTTGGGGAAAAAAGAATGACGGGTAAAGGGGTCACTAGCACAAGCATTGTAGGCAATTAAGCATCCCAAAGGTAAGTAACCATGGAGAAGGGCAGGAAGAAGGTGCCAGGAAGTATTTTAGGGCAGGAACTAGAGATGGGACAGGAATAGGACGTAATTGAGTTAAGGAGAAACAGTCTCAGAGTTTATTTTTGTTTGTTCCAAAACTTTGTGGCTTTGTTTACTTCATAAGTGTCTTGAATCTCAAGTTTGTCCACTTTAAGCAAAATGTTATTGGTCCCTAACCAGATCTCATCCATCACTTGGGGATCTGGCAAAAGATGATAACACCTGGAAAACTAGCAGTTGACAAGAGGTTGTCTGAATCATGACCTGACCTTACCTTTTGAGGATTAAATGCTCCAATTCTGTTGTCTTTGCCTGTAAAAGTTCCCGCCAATGTTTAAAGGTAATGACATTTAATTAGAACTGCAAGATGTAATAGATACAGTGTTTAGCCAAATATTGGTTAAATTTTCTCCAGGTTTCCAGCTTCAAAGTGAAGTATTTTAGAATTAGCAAAGACACTTCTTTTAACTTGTTAATTATCCTTGTTACATTGGGGACACTAATCTCAGGATTTGGGCAGTTCTATGTCTTTTTCATAATTTCCAGTTCTTATACTGAGTTCGTAGAGCATTAGCTTACGGATCCAAACTTGACTAGAAATGGCAACACAGGCATTTTGAGATGGATTTTGGTGTAAACGGTGTGATCAGTATTAAGAAATTAGCCAAAACTATTAATGCACCTTAATCACTGAATAATTCACTGAGGAAGTAGCGCTGAGACAGTTCGGGCATTTGGGTTTATCTGTCAACTGCCATAGAACCATAGAACATTACAGCACAGAAACAGGCCTTTTTGGCCTTTCTTGGCTGTGCCGAACCATTTTTCTGCCTAGTCCCACTGACCTGCACCTGGATCATATCCCTCCACACCCCTCTCATCCATGTACCTGTCCAAGTTTCTCTTAAATGAGCCTGCATTTACCACTTCATCTGGCAGCTCATTCCACACTCCCACCACTCTCTGTGTGAAGAAGCACACCCCCCACCGCTAATATTCCCTTTAAACTTTTCCCCCTTCACTCTTAATCCATATCCTTGTTTTTTTCTCCCCTGGCCTCAGTGAAAAAAGTCTACTTGCATTCACTCTTTCTATACCCATCATAATTTTATACACCTCTATCAAATCTCCCCTCCTTCTTCTATGCTTCAGGGAATAAAGTCCTAATGTATTCAACCTTCCTCTGAAACTCAGTTTCTCAAAACCGGCAACATCCTTGTAAACCTTCTCTGCACTCTTTCAACCTTATTAATATCCTTCATGTAATTAGGTGACCAAAACTGCGCACAATACTCTAAATTCAGCCTCACCAATGTCTTATACAACCTCACCATAACATTCCAACTCTTATATTGAATACTTTGATTTATAAAGGCGAGTGTACAGAAAGCACTTTTTATGACTCTATCTACCTGTGACGCCACTTTTAGGGAATTATGTATCTGTATTCCCAGATCCCTCTGTTCTACTGCACTCTTCAGTGTCGTAACATTTACCTTGTATGTTCTACCTAGGTTTGTCCTTCCAAAGTGCAATACTTCACACCTGTCTGCATTAAACTCCATCTGCCATTCTTCAGCCCATTTCTCTAGCTGGTCCAAATCCCTCTGCAAGCTTTGAAAACCTTCCTCACTGTCCACTGCACTTCCAGTCTTTGTACCATCAGCAAATTTGCTAATCCAATTTACCACATTATCATCCAGATCATTGATATAGATGACAAACAATTGTAGACCCAGCACTGATCCCTGTGGCACAGGGACAAATATCTATATATTCTTTGAAGGAGAGTCAGCAGAGCCACAAATGCTTTCTGAGCAACCAATGGATGAATGAAGTGAAGAGGGGTTGAAGCATATGATCTAACTGCTCCAATACAGATGGTTACCAACACAATTGAATATCTTACGTAATGTATCGTGAGTACAGTTTGACCTTTCATAAAAATGAGGATGAGACTGAACTTGTCTTTCCTAATGAACTTCCAATGAAATCAGATCCAATATGTTTCTCATGGACAGGTTTATTTTGGAGGATGACTGAAGAATGAGAAGTATTTTTATTGATTTCAGGCCCTTGCTGTGCGGAAAGCCTATATTTTTGACCATTGGAATCAGTTTGACATATTCATCATCATATTAGCAGCAGCTGACATTGTCATAGACCAGTTATTTGAACACAGCGTGCACAAAGTACGTATTGTCCGAATATTCAGATTGATACGTCTTGCTAGGGTACTGCGACTTTTAAAGGTAAGAAATGTTATATTGCAGAGATAACTTGTAGGTTATTGTAAGTAGGGAAATATCAGTTGTGGAGATCAAAAGGTGTAGATTTTACATTTCAGTTTTGGTATCGGATGTGATTGATATTTTGGAGCAATCACAATCTGATTTGCTGAAGTGGTTAATACATTCACGGTTTCCTTCCTTTTGGTAATACAGAACTTGAATATTGCTGAAAAGAAAAGCATGTTGCTGAAAGCTTTTCATCTTGCACTCTTCAGATCAAACGCAAAAATGCCAAATTGCAAATGATCACAACAATTTATACTGCTGGGGAAAAGGATGCTGACTGGTTTGTAAGTTAAATGTGATTGACTGAGACAATGCCATAAACAAAGTAGAAGAGACTAGAGGCTTTGCAAGCTCCTGGATAATTCAAAAAAGGTGCAAATATTCCTTTTATATGCAGAGAATGGGTCTGTGTGTGTAAATGCATGTCACTTGTGGCAACCGTGAATAAACCACATTATTAGCTTGACTGATTAACTTAAATTGGTTATTAATGTAACTATTAGCACACTCAAGATTGTTCAGTGAGTGCTGCCAATTACAGAATCACATCTAACATAAACATTTTGTTTTGGGCTTTGCAAGTGCAGGCTGGTTGTGCCTATTACGAATAACTGAGGGAACATGCTGTTTGGACCGATCAAGTAATAGCTGGGACGCACAGGTTGCTCACCTGGCATTACACCAGCATTGAAATTCATATGATTTCATGGCAGGCAGAATGTGTTTTTAGATTGACAACAGCATCCTGTTGGTGGAAAATACCGCTTGGGTAGCCACTCATTGTAGCAGTTTAAAATGGCTTTCTTAATCTCTTGTTCAAATTTTTGAGATATTTTGCCTTTCCAGATTAATTTGGTGTAGATTGGACACTTTCCAGATCTGAAAGTGGTGGCCTTTGTGCTGTTTGTGAGTTTGTTTGATACAGAGTCCAGAATTCTCAGCTGTACCCCACAGCTGCTGCCAACAAGGTCAGAGAATTTGGCGTTCAGCCAAATTTCCTTCCATTGCAATGAGAGCAAAGAATCCTCCTGGCGTGAATGGCTAGAGAATCCCACCAAATGTAAACAGTGATCTGATTGGGATAACTATTTTCGAAAGATAACATCAAGCTTGCAAGGTGAACAGTTGTCTATGGCCAGAAACTTGCCATCACTGCTTCCTCAGCTGTCTACAGCTTACCAGTGTTTTATTCTGTTGCAGAGCAAAACCGTAAATGAAGCAATATCTAATTTTCTGATGGTAAGCCACTTCAGATTCAATCAGTTGGAAGAACAATGAGGCATCAAAGACAATTCCTTTTCAACATCCAGGGAAATAGTTTCTCAGGATTATGCAAGGATACTTGACAGTGCCCCAGGGGTCGGTGCTGGGGCCTCAGCTATTTACCATTTATATAGATGATCTGGAGGAGGGAACCGAGTGTAGGGTGTCGAAATTTGCTGATGACACCAAGATTGGTGGAACGGCAAATTGTGCGGAGGGTGTGGAGAGTCTGCAGAAGGATCTAGATAGGCTGGGTGAATGGGCCAGGAAATGGCAAATGGAATTTAATGTTGGCAAGTGTGAGGTGGTCCACTTTGGTAGGAATAATGGTAGGAAGGGTTATTATTTAGGTGGCGAAAAACTGCAGCAGGCGACGGTGCAGAGGGACCTCGGGGTCCTTGTGCATGAGTCACAAAAACCCAGCTTGCAGGTGCAGCAGGTGATCAGGAAGGCGAATGGGATGCTGGCCTTCATAGCGAGGGGGATTGAATATAAAAGTAGGGACGTCTTGCTGCAGCTGTATAGGGCATTGGTGAGGCCGCAGCTGGAGTACTGTGTGCAGTTTTGGGCACCGTACTTACGCAAGGATATTTTGGTCTTGGAGGGAGTGCAGAGGAGGTTTACTAGGCTGATGCCGGGGTTGAGCTATGAGGAGAGGCTGAATAAATTAGGCTTGTACTCGTTAGAGTTTAGAAGAATGAGGGGAGATCTCATTGAGACGTATAAAATGATGAATGGGATGGATAGGATAGAGGTGGAGAGACTCTTCCCGCTCAGAAAGGACAGTAGGACTAGGGGGCACAGCCTCAAGATAAAGGGGGTGCGGTTTAGAACGGAGTTGAGGAGGAACTTCTTCACTCAAAGGGTGGTGAATCTCTGGAATTCTCTGCCCGTTGAAGTGGTGGAGGCTACCTTGCTAAATATTTTTAAGACGCGGGTTGATGGGTTTTTGATCGGCAAGGGGATTAAGGGTTATGGGGAGAGGGCGGGAATGTGGAACTGAGCCACGACAGATCAGCCATGATCTTACTGAATGGCGGGGCAGGCTCGAAGGGCTAGATGGCCTACTCCTGCTCCTATTTCTTATGTTCTTATGTTATGTTCTTAGAAGATCAATTGTTCAGTGAAGTGCACAGATTGTTTATAATTTTGCTGTTAAGAAAGTTGCATCAGACCAGGGAATGCAAATCTTTATTTCCATTATCTTGGTGGAGGGGGGTGGAGGGGTCGTTGTAGGGCCACACAGCCAGTGATGAGGGATCATGGGGCTGGCCAGCGATTGACCTGGCCAGCAATTGGGAGGCTGGCAGTGCAAGGCCACTGCGAATGCGCCAGACTTGGTGCATGCGCAGGGGCCTGTTCAGCAGTATGCTTCCAACCTCTCCAATGGGAATAGGCCCCATTCCCTGAATTTCAGTGTGATTCACGCTGAGGCAGTCTGCAGTACAGAGTATGGGAGATTCATTTTGAAAATCCTGTTGATAAAACCAACAGGATTTACTCCAGTTTTTGAATTCAACACGAAAGAGAATTTTTTTGGGAGAATTTCCCCCTATGTTTTATGTATTCTTTCTGCAAAATGGATAATTTCACATGTTCCCACATGATACTCCATTTTCCAGATCATTGCCTACTCAACCTATCTATATATTTTTTCTGACCTCCTTGTGTCATCTTGACAACTTACTTTCTTTCCCATCTATCTTTGTGTCATCAGCAAATTTAGCAACCATCCCTTTAATCCCTTTGTCTAAGTCATTTATGTCAGTTATAAATAGTTGAGTTCACTACTTGTTACATCTTGCCAACCTGTAAAAGATCCATTTATATAAACTACGAATAAGAGAAGGTCGTTCAGCCCTTCTAGCTTGCTGCATCATTCAGTATGATCATGGCTGCTCTTGTGTCTCAATGCCATATTCCCACTTTCTTCCCAGACCCCCTGATGTCATTAAAATCTAAAACGTTATCTCTTTTTTGAATACATTCAATGGTTTGGCCTCAACCGCCAACTGTGGTAGAGAGTTCCCTCATTTGAGTCCTAAATGGTCTATCCTGTATTATGAGACTGTGTCCCCTGGTTATAGATTCCCCAACCTACTCTATGCTTCCTATTAGCCAACCAATCTTCAATCCATGACAATATGTTATCCCCACAGTGGTACCTTATCAAATGTATTTCGGAAAGTGAAGTACAGTGCATCCACTGGTTCCCCTTTATCCACAGCACATGTTACTTCCTCAAAGAATTCCATTAAGTTTCCTATGACAGAAATTAAGCCAACTTTCACAATAACTTCATTGCAGTGTTAATGTAAGCCTACTTGTGACTAATAAATAAACTGGCCTGTAGTTTCCCACTTTCTGTCTCCCATGTTTGAATAATGGAGTTACATTGACTACCTTTGGATCTAATGGAACCTTCCCTGAATGTAGGGAGTTTGGAAAATTAAAACAAATGCATTAACTATCTCACTAGCCATTTCTTTTAAGACCCTATGATGAAGTTGATTAGGACTTGGGCTCTTGTCAGCCCACGGCTCCCACAATTTGCTTAGTACCACTTCTCTGGTAACTAATTTCCGCCTGAACCCCTGCACCCATTCAGGCCCCCCACCCTGCAACATGGCAGCTTATAGCTGCTTTTGGGATGTTACTTGTATCCTCTATAGTGAAGACTGATGCAAAATACCTATTCAATTCAGCTGCCATCTCCTTGTTTTCTATTATCAATTCTCCAAACTCACTTTCTTTAAGACCAACACTCACTTTGTTAACTCATTTCATTTTTAAATATTTATAAAAACTCTTACTCTCTGTTTTTATATTTCTGGCTGGCTTTCTTTAGTACTCTCATTTTTCCTTCCTTATTGATCTTATAGTCGTCCTCTGCTGATCCTTGTATTCTGTACAATCTTCTGCCCTGCCATCTGTCTTTGTACAATTGTATGCTTTTTCTTTAAATTTGATGCTTTCTTTAACTTTCTTAGTTAACCATGGATGATGAGTCTGCCTCTTGGTTTCTTGTTAGAATGTAACCTGTGAATTCAGATATATCCCCTTAAATTTTGCCACTGCATCTCTATTGACCTATCCCTTAATCTAATTTGCCAGTTTACTTTAACCAGTTTTCATGCCCTTATTATTTTCCTTAAATAAGTTTAAACACATCGGGCACTACCTTATCACTCCTTCTTGCCTGTCAGTTAGTGTGGCGAGGCTGGAAAATAGTGCCTGATGCTAAAAGTTGGATTTGCTCCCAATATCAAGTAGTTTGCTGCCTTCCCAGTCACATTCTCTTGGCGTGAACCGCTTCGTGTCAAAAATGGGCATGAAGCTTATTAGTGTCCATTTGATTGGATTTCAGTATCATTAGTGAGCTCAGCATGGTTGCTACCCGCCCCCCCAGTCCTTGAATGGTTCCACCACATTGGTAAGACGTCATGCCAGCACGAATCACTTTCTGCTGTATAAAAGTCTGCTTTTATAGACTTTGAACCACTTCTGGTTTGGATGGGGGAGGGCTCAACTATTGCAGGGTGGGGAGCCTAAATGGATGCAGCAGTTTGGGGGGAGGAGAGGGAGTTCATGCCAGTCTTGGGGTCCTCAGGTCAGGGCTCAGCACTTTTGTGTGCAATCCCCCAGGTCACTGAACAACCTCCGGGGAGTTTCACATGGGGTCGAGTCCCAATCCAACAAATGTCACACTGGCATCTGTCCATTGGCCATGCTCTGTGGTTTATTGTGAACATTCCTTCCCAGGCCCCACTAACAGTAACAAGCAGCAGGTCTAGCAGCTGTTGCCCCAATTAAGGGACCACTGCAGGTGTCAACACAACTCCTCACGCTGCATGGACTCTGCAGTGCTGCCATCGATAGTCACGAGGATGCTTCTCCACTGTCCAGCTGAACAGCAGGCTATTCCTGGAAGCCAGTGCACCAGATGTCCAAGTGCTGCACTTATTTCTGTGGTTCAGAGGTTCTCAATGGGGACTCCTTCATAGCTGCCCGTGTGCTTCCCATGCCCGCTGTGGTGATGTGCCAACTGTCAGCAACCCATTGAGGTGGCACATGGCTCTGGGGATGGTGTCAGGTTTCCAATACCCAGATTCATGTAGACATAAGTTGCTGAGAGGGAGTAAGAGGTCCAGGATGAATAACCTTGCAGACTGCCTCCATCTGTCCTCTTCCCTCCGCCTCCACTGCTTCCTCCTCAACTGCCGGAGCAAATATGGATTTTGCATTGGAACCGATTCCCGTGACTGCTGAAGAGGAAGGAGACATCTGCCGCTGCAAAGCCAGCCCAGGCCAGAGGCTGCGGTAGAATAGGGGTGTGGCGGCGGTGGCACACTGAAGAGACAGAAACCTTGTGTGTACGGGATCTGCATGTCCTTCGATAGGCTGCCAAGTGCTGTGTGCCGCTGCAGGCTCTGGCTCAACAATGAATCAGTGTGGCACCTGAGTCAGGTCTTCGTAGACCTTGAGACCTCATGGGACAGCAGGACACCCACTTCCAGTGAATTGAAGGTCACAAGGCATTCACCTTGCATGTCATTGGGTGCTTCCAGGCTGTCAATGGAGACCTCAGCGGCATCTCAGTCCTCCATGCATAAGTGCACCCATGAGGTGACAGAAGTCCTGTATGCCTGGGCTGGCCACTGCATCAACTTCAGCATAGGCCAAGCCCAATAGGAAGCCCAGGCTGTAGGCTTTGCCACCATCACCTGGATGCCCCATGTGCAGGGGTGTAGATGGCACGCACATCGCCCTGCAGTCTCTGCATGATCAGAGTCTGCGATTCATCAACAGTAATAGTACAGCACTAAAAGTGCCAGGACGCGATTCTCACAAATGGGGTGGGGGGGACCTAATCTCGCTGGTGAAGCCACCTGCTGAGCTTCCGGTGTACTGAGAGATCTGTCATCCATCCCACTCCCAGTAGACATCGGGACCCACTGCTATTCTCAATCTGTGCCAGTCTTCCCTACCCTTCGTTGGTGTCTGGGACTCAAGGGATTCAGTGTCAAGAATATTAAACTGGCAGGACAAGCCGGTAAGATCATGGCCATAGAATTTGTTTGAGAAAATTGCATCCATAGTCTCAGACCCAATCCTCTCTCCCTTAAACAGAATGTAAAATTCAACCATATTATGATTGCTTTGGGGCACCTTCACGATGAGATCATTAATTACTTCCCTCTTGTTGTTCAGTGCCAGTTGTAATATAGCCTGCGCTCTGATTGTTCCAGAGCATGCTATTCTAAGAAACTATCCCAAAATTCAATTAATTCCTCATCTAGACTACCTTTGTGCATCTGACATATTTAAATTAAAATCTCCCATGATTATCGTTGTGTCTTTCTGACAAGCTCCATTATTTCTTCCTTTATGCTCAAACTACCAAACACCTACTGTTAAGGGACCTGTACAAAACTTCCACAATTGACTTCTTGTCTTTGCCATTTCTCATTTCTTCCCAAATCATTTCCACACCCTAGTTTCCTGAATTTACATCATCCCCTGTATTGTGGTCGCACCATTGTTAACGTCTCCACCTTTTCCTTATTTCCTGTCCTTCCTGAATATCCTGTACCCTTCAAATTCAGGTCCCAATCCATTTCATTCTGCAGCCATGTCTCCTCAGTGGCTATCAAAGCATACTTATTTATTTCTATGTGCTCTCTCTGTTCATCTGTATTGTTTTGAATGCTACATGTGTCTATTTCATTTGCTGTAACAACACCTTTCTCTTTTGCCAACTTGCCAAGTTTGATCCCTTGCCCACACTATTTAGTTTTAAACACTCTGTGTTTCTTAGTTATGTGGCTCACAAGAGCAACAGTTCCAGTATGTTTTGAATGTAGACTGTCCCAGTGTACAGATGCCACTTTCCCTAGTATGGTTCTAGTGTCCTCCAAACTGCAATCCACAGTGTTTTGCTTTTGTAGTAGGTTGTACCGATTGACCTGTGATATTACTAACCATTATAAATGAGTCAACAGAAAAAGGGATCCAGAAGTTACATAAATGCTTAAAAAGTAAGACATCCATTTCTGAAGTAAATAACATGAAGGTGCAGATAATTGGATGCATGTGACGCTGACATAATTTTGTGTATCTGCAGCAAATGTTAATATGAAGTCAAGTCATTTCAATATTTAGGCTAGCTAAAAGATAGAAAAATAGTACATAAAGGCTGGAGAGCGTTGAGAACTGAGGGCAAATGGATGAAGAACTTTTGACTGCCTATGAGGCATTTTCTTCTAAGCGCTGTGGCAATACATTTTCCTTGATGAATTAACTATTGAAGGCTTCTTAAAATGTGGATATTTAAGGGTGGCCAAGTGTTGAGGAGGGGGCCGTTGCAGAGTAGAATGAGAAGTTTATTAAGTGGAAACATGTATTCAGTAATGGCACAGTTCCTGGGGCTCTGCAGTGCCATTATTGTAAGCACCTTGAATTGCATATTTAGCATCTGAATGAACCTTGAGCAGAATTGATATTTTACATGCAATAGTAAGGCAATATAGAGAAGGCCCAAGCCTTTACATCTGAAAATATGGGCCAGAATTCTCTGGCTGTTCACACTGACAAGGTTCTCCAGTCCTGCCAGCAGTGCAACCCTGCCCGTGAGTTTCCTGCCGATGTGGGGTGATGTCAATGGGAATATCCATTGATAGCAAGGAGAACACAGAATCCCACCACTAGCAAACTGCACGCCACCTCCCACCGACGGGAAACATGAGGCTTGGAGGCCAGAGAATCTTGTCTAAGATGATTAATTGTGATGTTTCAGGCACCATAGACAGCATTACTGACTCCATAAAATATCTACCATGCACAATTTGTGTTTTTCAGATGATGATACCAACCTTCATACTTCTTCTCAACAAGCAGATTAACAAACAACTAAGCTTTGGCTATGATATTGGAAAAGGATATGTGGTGGGAGAAGAGGATGTCAGAAATCTTATTGATCACATTTCTGACCAAAAAGTGATCTCTGAGGTAATGACATAGGAAATAATTCCAAGGATTTGAGATCACTTTGAAATGTTGGATCAATTAATAACAAAAGTTAAGTAGATTCAGATTTCTACGTTTATGATTTATTTTTCTGCACAGATAAAAATTACTGACAAAGAATTCAGTAAGACTGAGTGTAAAAATGGATTGACATATATTGGGTCAGATTTTACTGCCCCCACCACCCCCCCGCCCGAGATACACCCGACCCATCTCCTCCTCCCTCGTCCATCCAAAGAACTATCGGGCCTCCCTCCTCCCCCACCCCCTCATCAGAGAATGATCTGACCCACCTCCCTCCTCTTCCTGATCTGAATCAGAGAGCCATTGGAAGCTGGAGCACCCCGAAACAGACTTTTATTCAGCATGTCCATTTTGGCCTGATTCCGGATTGGCGAACATGGTTCTAAAGGGGAAGTGCTGATAAAGTTAGGCAGGCAGTTCATTCATTCAATTTAAATGCATGCAAATTGGCCTTGGTAAAGTGGGCATCTGCATGGACATGGCCACAGATTGTGTTAATGGCCTCAAGCCAGACCTTATCATGTTTTCATGCCTGAAAACAGGGGCGATGCAATGGTAAAATTGGGCCTATTGAGAACATCAGTTTTGTATTCATAAATCAAGATGAAAAGACAAGGCCTAGAGTTCATGATGTGAATATGTTATAAAGAATAAAAGAAGGGTACGTTTGAAAGTAGCAAATTGGTGATTCCAAGAGTAGGATTTTGATTCAAGGAGGAAAGAATTACTGAGGAAGATAAAAGTAAAGGACTCTGATTTCCTTCAGTCCTGTTTGGCCATCAGAAATGTGGGAACATAGGAACTGCAGTAGGCTATTCAATCCTTCAAGTCTGTTCTGGAAATCTGTAAGATTATGGTTAATCTGTATTCTAACTCCATTCATCTGTCTTGGTGCCAGACCCCTTCATACCTTTTATATTTCTATCTGCTGACTTCAGATACTAAATTATTAATTGAATTACTGGCAACTGCATTTTGACTGTGCTTTTACCATTCTTTACATGAGTGCGTGTTGCCCGGCTTCTCTCCTGAATGACATTACTCTAATTTTAAGCATATCCCCTGGTTTTACATTCCCCCACTAGCAGAAAAGATTGGTGGAGAAACTGTCCCCATTGGTGGAAGGATTTAGAACCAGAGGGCACAGATTTTACTAACTGGTGACACGAGGTAATTTTTTTAATGCAGCATATACTTAGGATCTGGAATGCACTGTTTGAGAGTGTGGTGAAACCATGTTCACCTGAGGCATCCAGAGGGAGATTGGATTTTTACCTGAAAAGGGAAAATATGCAGGGCTGCTGGGAGCTGGGGCTAAATGTAGGTGAATAAGCGCTTCAGTTTGGTAAGGTACAGTTCATGAAAATGTGCTGGTGACACTGATGCAACATCAGTGATCAATGTCAAGTAACAGCGGTATTTGGTCAAAATACTGGGATTCCCTCTGTAACAGCATTATGGGTGTACCTACTACACCTCAGGGACTGCAGTGGTTAAAGAAAGTAGCTCACTAACACATTCTCAAGGGCAAGTAAGGGTGGGTAATAAATGCTAGCCAGTGATGTCCACAAGTCTTAAATTAATAAATTAAAGTCTAAATTTACTATCAGCCTATCTTTTCTGTGTCTTTAAACCATTTTTTCTCCTCTTTCCTGCCTAATGCTGCTTCAACCCACTAAGTGCTTCCATTATGTTACAACCAGGGTCCCTTTAAATGGGAATCCTTCATTGTTGTATCTGATGAAGGAGCAATGCTCTGAAAGCTTGTGATTCCAAATAAACCTGTGGAATTTAATCTGGTGTTGTGAGACTTCTAACATTGCTGCATTAGAGGTGTCATCCTGCTTGTTCTCCCTAATTGGTCTAATCAGTTTCACACTTTGCCATATCTAGCCTACACATCTTGGGACACTTCTTTAGTGTGACCAGTCCATCTAACCAGCACATGTTTGGGCTGTGGGAGGAAATTGGAGCACAAGCAGGAAACCTACGTGGGAATGGGGAGAACGTGCAAACTCCACACTGACATCCAAGGCTAGAATTGAATCTCGGTCCCTGGTACTGTGAGGTATTGGTGTTAACCATTGTGCCGTCATACTGCCTTCTGGATTCAGCATGGTTGAATTTCAGCAATTTCAGACCATGACCTCTGCTCCATTTTGTTCTGTTCTCTTTGTTTCAGTTTTTTTTCAGTCACCAGTAGCATAGCACACCTGCTGTATAAACACATCTTTTCATAGAGTCATAGAACCGCACAGCGCAGAAGAGGCTCTTCGGCCTCTTGGAGACTGGAGTCTGACACTCTTGAACTCCCACCTAATCCCATCAGCCAGGACTTGGTCCAGAGCCCTGAATGTTATGATATGCCATGTGTTCATCCAGATACTTTTTAAAGGATGTGAGGCAACCCGCCCCTACCACTCTCTCAGGCAGCGCATTCTAGACTATCACCATCCTCTGGGTAAAAAAGTTTATCCTCACGTCCCTCCTAAATCTTCTGCCCCTCACCTTGAACCTATGCCCCTTGTGACTGAAGTTCAACTAAGGGGAACAACTGCTCCTTTTCCACTCTGTCTATGTCTCATAAGCTGTACGCCTCAATCAGCTCATCCCTCAATCTTCTCTGCTCCAACGAGAACAACCCAAGCTTACACAACCTCACTTTATAATATCAGGCAGCATACTGGTGAATCTCCTCTGCTCCCCTCCAGTGCAATCACATCCGTTCTGTAATGTGGCGACTAGAACTGCACACAGTACTCCAGCTGTGGCCTCACCAAAGTTCTTTCCAGCTCTAACATGACTTCCCTAGTTTTGTAATCTATGCCTTGATTGATAAAGGCAAGGGTCCCATATGCCTATTTCAACACCCTCCTAACATGCCTTTCTGCCTTTAGAGATCTGTGAACAATCACGCCAACATCCCTTTGCTCCAGAGAACTTGTTAGTGTCCTACCATTCATTGAGTCGATCTTGTAAAATTACTCCTTCCAAAGTGCACCACCTCACATACATTTTAAACTCCATCTGCCACTTATCTGCCCATTTGACAATTCTGTCTATATCGTCTTGTAGCCAAGACACTCCGCTTCACTATTGACCGTCCAACCAATTTTTGTGTCATCCACAAATTTACTAATCCTACCTCCCACACAGTTATCAATGCCATTTATATAAATTATGAATAATAGGTGGTCCAACACAGATCCCTGCAGTGTGCCACTAGCTTCCAGTCACTAAAGCAGCCTTCTGTCATCACCCTTTGTCCCCCACACCTGAGCCAATTTTGATTCCACTTTATCAAATTACCCTGTATCCCATGTGAACTTATCTTCTTTATAAGCCTTCCATGTGGGACCTTGTCAAAGGTTTTTCTGAAACCCATACAAACTATCTTTGTCTATACACCTGGTCACCTCCTCAAAAAATTCAATCAAATTTGCTAGGCCTGACCTCCCTCTGATGAAACCGTGCTGACTATCCCTAATCAAGCTTTGCCTCTCCAAGTGGAGATAGATACTGTCCTTTGGAAGTTTCTCTAATAGTTACCCTACCACTGACGTGAGACTCACTGGTCTGTAGCTCCCTGGTTTATCTCCACAACTCTTCTTAAATAGTGGAACCAAACTAGCTGTTCTCCAGTTGTCTGGCACCTTTCCCACGGCCAGAGAGGAATTGAAAATTTGGGTCAGTCCTCCTGCAATCTCCTCCTTTGCCTCCCACAGCATCCGAGGGCACAGTTCATTTGGACCTGGAGATTTATGGACTTCTAAGGCCGCCCACGCCTCCAGTACCTTGTTCTTATGTCAATTTGCTCAAGAACTTCATTGTCTCTCTCCCTGAATTCCGTACCATCATCTTCATTCTCTTGCGTGAAGACGGATGTGAAGTATTCATTCAACACTCTACCAATATTCTTTGGTTCCACCCAAAGATTGCCACTTTGGTCTCTAATGGGCCAACTCTTTCTATGATTATCCCCTGATGTTTCTTTGTTTCTTTTCTTGCACATCACCATTCCCTATGGTCCTGGTAAATTAACTCTTCTATCATTCAATCTCTTCTGACTTTCACCCTATCACAGATCTTCCTTTCATTCTGTCCCACTCATTCCTTGCTCAAAACCTATTATATCACTTAACTTTTCTCAGTTCTGACTAAAGGTCACAGACGTGAAATATTGGCCGCGATTCTTCCAAAAGCACTGAATTGGCGGGAAAACGGTTCTAGGTCCTTAATGTTTTCAGCTTCTCACCCAAATCTCCCCACTCTGTGCATTGCAGCGGTCGTAGTTGTGAATATTATTAAAAACCCAGGGGGAGCAGGGCCTAGTCACACCAGAGTCTGACAGTTCTGGAACTCTGTGCATGCACAGTGGTCCTGATCTGTCAGTCTTCCCATTTGCTGGCAGCTCGATGGCTGGCCAGCCCAGGACCCCAGCAGTCCTGCCTTACCTCCCCGCCCCCCCATGGCCTGATTGCAGCCCCCACAACAAATTTTCGGGCCAGCCCTGACTCCCCTGACCCAGTGCCCAATGTACAGCCCCCCTCCCTCCCCCAAACAATGGCAATTCCCCCTCACCCCAGCAGTCTTCTCCCTTCCCCCACTTTGGGAGGCAGGCCCCCCTTCCCCCGGCATACCACCACCCCCTTGCCCCCCACCCTGCCCCACCCCAATCGCTACACTCACTCCATCCCAGACTGATCCTGTCTGCAGAGTGGCAGCGGGACCCTCCATGTCCATCGATCACCCCTAGGCCCACAATAGACTTGCCCCCTTGGCATTGCCCGATTCCCAATGGGCATTGTCAAGGTGCCCCCAGGGCATGGACACTTTGCCCCTTGGACAGTGTTTTAGGGGGCAAAGGCTGGCATTGCCAGGGTGCCCATGAAGCTCGGCTGGATTGAAGTACTCATGGCAGGCTGCGAGATTCAATCGGGACTGTTAAGTTCCTGATAATTAAAATTTAAAATACATTTAAAACATACTAAAAACTGATTCAAATTACTTACCTGCTTTCCTGCCGGCTTCCAGCATGATTTGATCGGTGACTGTTAGCTGGCTCTGTGAGATGCACATGCATGTTTTTGATAAGCGAGGGGATTAAGGGTTATGGGGAGAGGGCGGGAATGTGGAACTGAGCCACGACAGATCAGCCATGATCTTACTGAATGGCGGGGCAGGCTTGAAGGGCTAGATGGCCTACTCCTGCTCCTATTTCTTATGTTCTTATTCCCCGCGCATGCACAAATCCCAAAACAAGGGCAGCAACGTGCCTTTCCCACCGTGACCCGCCAGAAAAGTTGCAGATCGCGATGGGAGAATCACAGTCATTAATTCTGTTTCTCTCCACAGATATTGCTATGGCCTGCTGAATATTTCCAGCATCTTCTGTTTTTATTTCAGATTTCCAGCATTTGATTGAAATTTTATTGTAGTGTTCAAATTCCTTCCTGTTCTTACTGCTCCTTACCTCTGTTATCTCCTTTAGCTTTATCCTATGAGAACTTTGTATTCCTCCAACTCTTTTGTGTATCCTCCACATCTTCAGCACTTCCATTTAGCCTCTCATCCTCTGGGCCACAGGCGCTGGTATTCTTCCCTAAATCCCTCCATCTCTCCTCTTTTCAATCCCTGCTTTAAATAGAGTTGTTTTGATCAAGGAACACTATCCCCATCCACTAGGCTTTCTTTTGACTTGTAATCAATCTTTAGTGGTACTTTTTTGAGGTGGGTGCAATAATAGTGGGATTTGAGGATGCATAGACACGTAACTTTAAAGGGACAAGGCAAGTTGATAAAGTAATGAAGAAAATGTTTTGGATACTTTCTTTGTAATTCAGTGTATTAAATACAAAAACTAGAGAATCACTAATCTTTACAAATTAGTGGTTAGGCCTCAGCTGTGTGCATTACAATTTTACGAGGTTTTGGAGAGAGTACAGAAGAAATATACCAGGATGATAATAATAATGAAGTACTTCAGTTATGTGAAGAAATTAGAAATGTTGGGATTGTGCTTCTTGGGGAAGAGGGGTTTAAGGGAAGACATAATGCTGGTATCCAAATAACGAGGAGTTTTGATGGAGCAAATTAGGTAAAACAGTTTCTTTTGGCAAATGGATTGCTGACCTTTGACCTCAGTCTTACCTGCTTGGGCAACATGATGGCACAGTGGTTAGCATGGCTGCCTCACAGTGCCAGGGACTTGGGTTTAATTCCCTGCTTGGGTCACTGTCTGTGTGGAGTTTGCACATTTTTCCTGTGTCTGGGTTTCCTCCTGGTGCACCGGTTTCCTCCCACAGTATGAAAGACATGCTAATTAGGTGCATTGACCCGAACAGGAGTGTGGCAATTAGGGAAAATTCACAGTAACGTCATTGCAGTGTTCATGTAAGCCTTACTTGTGACACTAATAAATAAACTTTGCGCTTACTTGTCCTGCCGGTTGATCAGTGTGGTAAGGCAGTAACATAGGGTGAGAGGTGAAAAATCAGAACTGCGCCCAGCTTTGTGCTTCTCACAATCTTGCTGGCGCTGATTGCTGACGAAATGGCTTCACGCCGATATTCATGAGAAAAGAGCAAAAAGAACAAAGAAAATTATAGCACAGGAACAGGCCCTTCGGCCCTCCAAGCCTGAACCGACCATGCTGCCCAACTGAACAAATGTCATTAGTGAATTCCGGATGCTATCTTCTGGGCTCAATTGTACATAACCCCTCACTGGTCGAGTTCCTCACTGGCAAGAATCCCTTATGCTCCCCACCAGTGGGGACCAGACATGATACCAGGGACCAGTGATCATAATTCCATTAGTTTTAAGGTAATTTTGGAGAATGATAGATCTGGCTAAAAGTTAAAATTCTGAATTGGGATCAGGCAAATTTTGATGGTATCAGGCAGGAACTTTCAAAAGTTAGTTTGGGGAGTCTGTGGGAAGGCAAAGGGATGTCTGGTAAGTGGGTGGTTTTAAAATGTGTGTTAACCTTGGTTCAGCGTAAGCACGTTCTCCTTTAAGTGAAGGGTAAGGCTGGAAGAAGTAGGGAACCATGGATGATTCAGGATATTGAGGCCCTTGCCAAGAGGAATAAGGAGGCACATGACATGCATAGGTAGCTGGGATCTTGTAGATCCCTTGAAGAGTATAGAGAGTGCAGGAGTAAAGAGAGAAAACAGGAGGGCAATTAGGGGACCAAGATTGTTTGACAGATAAAGCAAAGGAGAATCCAAAAAGTTTCTACAAATACAAAAAGGGCAAAAGAGTAACCAGGAAGAAAGTAGGACCTCTTAAGGATCAACAAGGTCATCTGTGTGTGGATCCACAAGAAATGAGTGAGATCCTAAATGAACATTTCTCATCAGTATTCACTGTTGAGAAAAACATGGATGTTAGGGAACTTAGGGAAATAAATAGCGATGTCTTGAGGAATGTACATATAACAGAGAAGGAGGTGCTTGAAGCCTTAAAGTGCATCAAGGTAGATAAATCCCTGGGACCTGATGAAGTGTATCCCAGGACGTTGTGGGAGGCGAGAGAGGAAATTGCGGGTCCCCTAGCAGAGATATTTGAATCATCGATAGTCATAAGAAATAGGAAATAGGAGCAGGAGTAGGCCATCTAGCCCTTTGAGCCTGCCCCGCCATTCAGTAAGATCATGGCTGATCTGTCGTGGCTCAGTTCCACATTCCCGCCCTCTCCCCATAACCCTTAATCCCCTCGCTTATCAAAAACCCATCAACCCATGTCTTTAAAATATTTAGCGAGGCAGCCTCCACCACTTCAACAGGCAGAGAATTCCAGAGATTCACCACCCTTTGAGTGAAGAAGTTCCTCCTCAACTCCGTTCTAAACTGCCCCCCCTTTATCTTGAGGCTGGGCCCCCTAGTCCTACTGTCCTTTCTGACCGGGAAGAGTCTCTCCACCTCTATCTTATCCATCCCATTCATCATCTTATATGTCTCAATGAGATCTCCCCTCATTCTTCTAAACTCTAACGAGTACAAGCCTAGTTTATTCAGCCTCTCATAGCTCAACCCCCTCAACTCCGGTATCAGCCTAGTGAACCTCCTCTGCACTCCCTCCAAGGCCAAAATATCCTTGTGTAAGTGCGGCACCCAAAACTGCACACAGTACTCCAGCTGTGGCCTCACCAATGCCCTATACAGCTGCAGCAAGACCTCCCTACTTTTATATTCAGTCCCCCTTGCTATGAAGGCCAGCATCCCATTAGCCTTCCTGACCACCTGCTGCACCTGCAGTCACTGGTAAGGTGCCTGAAGATTGGAGGGTGGCAAATGTTATGCCTTTGTTTAAGAAAGGCTGCAGGTAAAAGCCTGGGAACTACAGGCTGGTGAATCTCACATCTATAGTGTGTAAGTTGTTAGAAGGTATTTTGAGAAACAGGCATTTAGAGAAGCAAGTACTGATTAGGGGCAGTCAGCATGGCTTTGTGAGTGGACAATCATGTCTCACGAACTTGATTGAGTTTTTTGAATGGGTTTCAAAAAGGTAGATGAGGGCAGTGCAGTTGATGTTGTCTACATGGACTTTAGTAAGGCCTTTGACAAGGTACCACATGGTAGATTGTTGCATATGGTTAAATCTCACAGCGTCTAGGGTGAGGTAGCTACTGCTGGGAGGACTGCACTGCAGCTGGGAGGACCAGGCTCAGCGGCGCCGCTACTGCTGGGAGGACTGCACGGCAGCTGGGAGGACCTGGCTCATGATGTGGAGATGCCAGCATCGTCCAGTACTTACCCGGAGCGGAGAAGCTACGACATCTTCTCTGGAGTCTTCAACCTGTCATTGATGAAGATGAACATCTCACCAAGGCCATCCCCACACCTCCACTTCTTTCCTTCAAACAACCGCACAACTTCAAACAGACCATTGTCCTCAGCAAACTACCCAGCCTTTAGGAGAACAGTGACCACAACACCACACAATCCTGCCACAGCAACCTTTGCAAGACATGCCGGATCATAGACATGGATGCCATCATCTCACATGAGAACACCATCCACCAGGTACACGGTACATACTCTTGCAACTTGGCCAACGTTGTCTACCTGATAAACTGCAGGAAAGGATATCCTGAGGCATGATACACTAGGGAGACCATGCAGACATTACGACAGCAGATGAATGAACACCGCTCGACAATCACCAGGCAAGACTGTTCTCTTCCTGTTGGGGAACACTTCAGCGGTCACGGACATTCAGCCTCTGATCTTCGGGTAAGCATTCTCCAAGGCAGCCTTCATGACACACGACAACGCAGAGTCGCTGAGCAGAGCCTGATAGCCAAGTTCCGCACAGATGAGGATGGCCTCGACCGGGATCTTGGGTTCATGTCACACTATCTGTAACACGACTTGCCTGGGGCTTGCAAAATCTCACTAACTATCTTGGCTGGAGACAATACACATCTCTTTAAAATGTGCTTAACCCTATCTCCACTCACATTGTCTGTACCTTTAAGACTTGATTACCTGTAAAGACTCGCATTTCATCCATTAGTTGATGACAGAAGACAGAAGGTGGATGTAGAGGTTGTTTTTCAGGAGGCCTGTGACCAGCAGTGTGCCTCAGGGATCAGTGCTAGATCCACTGTTATTTGTCATTTGTATTAATGACTTGAGTGAGAATTTAGTAGGCATATTTAGTAAGTTTGCAGATGACATCAAGATTGGTGGCATGGTGGACAGTGAAGAAGGTTATCTAGGATTGTAACAGAATCTTGATCAATTGGGCCAGTGGGCTGACGAAGGGCAGGCAGCATTTAATTTAGATAAATACGAGCTGATGCATTTTGGTAGATCAAACCAGGGTAGGATTTATTCAGTTAATGGTAGGGAACTGGGGAGATGTATGGAACAAAGAGATCTAGGGGTATAGGTTCATAGCTCTTTGAAAGTGGAGTCACAGGTAAACAGAGTGGCGAAGAAGGCATTCGGCATACTTGGTTGCTTTGGTTAGAACATTGAGTTCAGGAGTTGAAACGTCTTGTTGAAGTTGTATAAGACATTGGTAAGACCACACTTGGAATACTGTGAACAGTTCTGGTCACCCTATTATAGAAAAGATACTATGAAACTATAAAGAGTGCAGAGAAGATTTACTAGGATGCTATCGGGACTTGATAGGTTGAGTTATAAGGATAGACTGGGATTTTTTTCTCTGGAGCATAGGAGGCTTAGGGGTGATCTTATAGAGGTCTATAAAATACTAAGGCGCATAGATCAGGTAGATAGTCAATATCTTTTCCCAAAGGTAGAGGAGTCTAAAACTAAAGGGCATAGGTTTAAGGGGAGAGATACAGAAAGGTCCAGAAGGGCAATGTATTTCATATCGAGGATGGTGAGTGTCTGAAACAAGCTGCCAGAGGTAGTAGTAGAGGCGGGTACAATTTTGCCTTTTAAAAAGTGTTTAGATAGTTATATAGGTAAGATGAGCACAGAGGGATATGGACCAAATGCGGGCAGTTGGGACTAGCTTAGAGATTAAAAACGGGTGGCACGGGCAAGTTGGGCCAAAGGGCCTGTTTCCATGCTGTAAACCTCTATGACTCTATGACCCTATACCCTCACCGGTGGGACCGGACGTCATTAAAGCCCCATGGGCGCTCAAGGGCAAGGCCAGTCAGTGCCCTTTGGGCAGTGTCAGTCTGGCAGAGCATGCCTGGCAACCTGGTACTGCCCCCCCTCTTTGGTTGGGAGATCAGGGCGCCAGCACAATGGCACCCCGAGGTCTCAGCAGCAGGCTTTACTGGCGAGATTAGACTTTGCATCTCCCCCTACTGGTGAGAACCATATATGAGCTTTTTTTTCTAATTGCCATACAATTGTGACTGGTAGCTCGTCCAAAAAATTGTTGTGATTCTCTCCCTCTCGCCTTTTCATGCTCGTTTGGCATTTAGAATTTTTTTCATAAAATCCTGCCCATAAATTTAAAATAATTGACAAAAGATACAGAGAAGAAATGATTTTTTTTCTGCACGGAACTTTGTTATGCATTGGAGTTCTTTATCTGAAAGATGGAGTCAGATTCCATAAGAACTTTCAAAGGGTGTGTATTTGTGGATTAATTTGCAGAGCTACAGGAATAAAGGTGGGACTATGTTGGACACCTCTTTCAAAGAGCTGGCATTGGCAAAATGTATTAAATTGCTTCCTGTATTCTATGATTCTGTGATATTACAAAAAGTTAAAAAGGAGCTTGTTTTGTTTACATTAACTGGTCTTAGCCAGGGCATTAATAGGAGCAGTACAGTTTGTCTTTGGCACTTGGGCTAGGTCAAGAGAAAATCGGGTGGTTTCACTCTGATGGCCTTAACTGCCAAATGGACAGTGAGGATAGGATCAGCCTTCCTATTCATGATAGAATATCAAGGATAAAGAATTATCATTCTGGTGAGGTACTGAAGGGCTGTCAGTGCCTGGAGAGTTTCACCTCAGCAAGAATCTGTACCTTCAGGAGAGGAGATTTGAGAACATTGAAGAAAATTATCATAAGATCACTAACTTTGACATACTGAATCCAAATTGTTTTTTTTAAGCAACTGAGGAGTATTGTGGAGCGGAATCATCAAGAAGCAATAAAAGAACTGGGTGAGTAAACAAGTCATAAGATTCTGACATTAATGGATAGGAGGTATGATGATAGATTAACAGATTAGTTAATGTTAAACAAAATATATGAATCAGGTAAAAGGAGAAACTGAAAGGAAATGAAACAGCAATTTACTAAGTTAGGAAATAGATTAATTTAAATCAACTTAAACATAATTTGTTTTGGTCCTTTCAAACAGTATTTGATGTGAAAATATATTACTGGCAAAATTAGATCTTTTACCTCAATGTATCTTTAAGCAAAATTTAAAACTGGATTAACTGCTTATGGCTTAATTATTTTTCTGATCTGTCTTCTAATATTAAGAGCCCACATTTATTACATAGTTTCCTGTATTTTTTTTGTTGCTATTGGAGAATAGTATGTTGATATTTATTTATTAGTGTCACAAGTAGACTTACATTAACACTGCTATGAAGTTACTGTGAAAATCCCCTAATTGCCACACTCCTGCATCTGTTTGGGTACACTGAGGGAGAATTTAGCATGGCCAATGTATCTAAACCAGCACGTCCTTCGGACGAGGGGAGGAAACTGGAGCACGACACAGACATGGGGAGAATGTACAGATTCTGCACAGACAGTGACCCAAGCTGGGAATCAAACCCAGGCCCCTAGCACTGTGAAGCAGCAGTATTAACTACTGTGCTACCGTGCCACCCATGTATTTTGTATTGGGTAAATTGACAATACTGAATGCTAAACTGGAAATTCATTATATATTGTAGGGTTGAACCCAAGAATACTTTAAATGGGAAGGAAAATCTACAGGAGCAAGTTTCTTTAAATGTTTCTTTTTTTTAATATATTGAAGTGGGACAGATGTCCCTTTGTGTTTTGCCATGTTTTTATGGTTATATATGTATATTCCAGGTATCGCAAAGCACGAAATAATCATTAAAAAGCTCGATGCTTCTCAGCTATAAGCTCGAACTGACGGAAGCATTTCAATTCTCAAATTGTTATGATCTTAGCGAGGGGATGTGGAGGTGGGGATTTTCCTGTCCTGCCGGCCACGGGAATCATAACGGGTGCAGGGTGGAATATGGAAAGGTCCATTGACCTCAGGTGAGATCTTCTGGTTTCAGGTCGATCATGGCCAGAAAATCCCACCCAGGGCATCCCAAACTGTGGTTCGTGGTTCATTTACCTGAGGTTCCAAGCATCACAGATAACAGTTTTTAGCCAGTTTGATTCAATCCATGCAATATCAAGGAATGGCTGAAGGAACTGGATACAGCAAAAGACTTTGGATTTGTCTGTTCGCCTCTGCTTTCACCGAAGAGTTGAGAATGACAGTCAAATCAAGCAAGGATGGATTGTGGCTCCTCAACTCATCAATCTCTTTTTTGCGACAATGCTGAAGGAAGTCACCAGACCATGCCTTCAGGTATCACCATTTGGTACAGGAAAGCACTTCAGTCCCAATTGCATGCCTCCACCTCAATCACAAAGGGAGTGATAAGACAGCTTCTGTATGCAGATAACTGCCCTGGCTGCCTGCAGCAATGAGGGCATCTAGGCGAACAAATTTGTGGTTTGCCTAAAACTTGAGTTTCCAAATCAGTGTCTCTAAGACCAAGATTACGTGTCAGCTGGTACCAGGCATATACTAAGAGGCATAGACACACACATTGATGTCACCAGCATCAAGGTTGGAGAAAAATTCTCATACTTTGATTTCTCATACAACTAATGAAAATATCTGTGTACCTACCCAGAAAGCAAGTTTTACCATAGCCATCTCCTTGATCATGTCTGGAAGTGGCATGGCATTAACTTGATGATTCACATTAAACTCTACCAAGCCGTTGTCCTTATCAGCCTGCTGCATGACTTAGAATCCTGGGTCTGTTATAGGCAGCACAGCAAAGCTCTGGAACATTTCCACCACCGAAACTTTAAGTCCAGCCTAAGAATTCTATAGTAGAACAAAACCATTATGTCCTTTATTGTGTTGCCAAAACAACATGGAGAACAACCTCTTGAAAATTCAGCTTAGATAGGAAGGGCATGTCTCCTGCATGGATAACTATAGAATACCCAACAGATCTTCATTGGGGATCTATCTCTGAGCAAATGATATCAGAGTCATTGTGATAAAAGATAGTCTAAAAATTAGCCTTATAACTTTCTGCATTCAGACCATCTATCTTGAGAAAACAGTGCAGCTGACCAGTCTACATGGAGGCAAGTACTGAAATTTTGTTCAGTATGCTTTGAGGACCATTTACACCAAACCCACGACACTGAGCGTGTCGAGGGGGACGCCAGAGTGGCAAAGCTGTGGAGGTTCCTTCAAGTACCAACAGTGACAAATGAGCTGCCAGTTCTGTGAAAGTCCATGAAGTCACTTACAGCTTGGATATACTCAAATAATGAAGAAACTACAACTACCCAGGGTCCTGATAATCATCTAAATGAAGTACTGAAGACTTGTTGTCCAGAACAAGCCGTGCTTGTAGCCAATTCCACTTGCCCAATTCTCAAAACCCTGCTTGCAATTGCTACAGTAAATCTGAATAATTTAAGTCTTTGTCTCTTGATGCAGCTATACTTTATATTACTTTTTAAAAATGTTTCTTATCATCCATTTGTTTGTATGGTATGTTTTAAAAAAGTAAGATAAGGGAAATCATTTGAAAACCTTTGAAATCATACACTAGCAGTGCATTAAAGAATTAGGTTAAAAAACCTCATTTTCATTTTGAAATTCAGAGAAATTCACATCAAATGAACATCACACGTGTTTGAAATTTCATAAAAGAGTCCAATTCAACTGCAACCAACATGGAGGCTTAATTATTTTGTTGGTGTTAGAGGCTTTTGGCTTTTGGAGCCTTGTTGCTTTGATTTCTCTAATAAGATAAAAGTACACGTAGGATTCAATTTTCAGGCCACAATTTAACTGTCAGCCTGTTAGATTATTGCACAATTTGGAACATATTTTTATTCACTTGGTTCATCTATTACTTTGGTAGCTAGTTCAGCAATGTTAAAAAAGCACATTTTACTGCTTTTAAAATAATAATCTCTAACCATCTATCATAGAAAGTAGGGAACTGATTGCTAAAAGCTAACAATTAGATATGAGAGAACTGAGATAAAAGTCAGATAATAACGCTAAATGGAACTGTGCTATTGTACTATCACTGTGAAGAACAGATGTGGTACATGCCACAGCAATACCACCTCATTGTGTAATTGAGAGCTATTTTTGTCCATTAAAGCTGGACAAATAGTTGGTTACACCGATAAAATGGGACTCTGAGCGCATTTTCCTCAAGCACGTCAGAAACCATTTGAGCTCAGTACATATATGAAACACCAAATGTAATCAGATCTGCTGAAGTGTTGCAAACATTATAACTAGTAGCAACTAGACAACATGCCTCCTCACAGTGGGTTGTACAACTTGGCTAAAGATTAATTCTGAACACCAACTATGTCTGTCATAATCAGGATGTTACAAATAAATCTATTGCTCCAAAAGGAATAAGTCCAATATGTCAGCTTTTCAAATTTCACCTTTTTTTTATTTTTAATTGTAGGGAATGTTATCTCTTTGTCTCAAAACCAAGGGGTGGCTAATCTAGTGAGAGCCAAAATTTCTGAAACCTTCAGTGTAAAATCACATTGCAATTTTCTTAATGGTTGGTTGGTCTTCCCACTGGCTGATGGCATGAATGCCATTTGCATTTATTTGCATTTTTGCATCTCATGAATGCTTATTAAAACAGCTGTCCACCTTTTGGCCCCTCAGGCCTTCCAATCTTGTGTCATGCCAGTGTGAAATTACATTGATCTAAAACTCAGTTGATAAAGAGTGGCGTGTATGAAGACAAGGGGCAGGGAGGTGTGCAATGTGGAAGGAGGGCTTTGCAATTAGGGGGAAGGATGAGGGTTCACAATGGCAGGCAAAGGGGAAAGGAGATGGATCAATAAGACAAACAATGCAAGGCAGAGGGAAAACCAAAGAGAGGGAAGCTGGACCCCAAGAAAACTACATGAATAGGACACAAACAAGTGATCAAAGAGATAGCACACTACTGGAAGGGGATCATAAAAGACACCAGATGTAGTAGATAGGGTTGAACTGGGACATGGATGTCTCGCAGCTGATGGACCTAAGGGTGGATGGTTGAAAATCTTTTTTATTCATTCATGTGGTAGGCAGCGTTTATTGCCTATCCCTAGTTGCCCTTGCGAAGGTGGTGGCAAGTTGCTTTCTTGAACCGCTGCAGTCCACGTACTGCGGGTTGATCCATAATGCCACTAGGGAGGGAATTCCAGGATTTTGACCCACTGACCGCAAAGGAATGGCAATGTATTTCCAAATCAGACCGGTGAGTGGCTTGGAGGGGAACTTGCCTGTGGTGGTGTTTCTATGGATCTGCTGGCCTTGTCGTTATAGATGGAAGTTGTTGTGAGTTTGGAAGGTGCTGTCGAAGGATCTTTGGTGAATTGCTGCAGTGCATCTTGTAGATAGTATACACTACTGCCATTGAGTGTCAGTGGTGGAGGGAGTGGATATTTGTAGATGTGAAACCAATCGAGCAGGCTGCTTTGCCCTGGATAGTGTCAAGCTTCTTGAGTATTGTTGGAACTGCACCCATCCAGGCAAGTGGGAAGTATTCCATCACACTCCTGATTTGTGTCTTAGAATCATAGAACCCTACAGTGCAGACAGAGACCCTTTGGCCCATCGCATCTGCACCGACCACAATCCCACCCAGGCCCTAACCCCATATGCCTACACATTTTACCCGCTAATCCCTCTAACTTAAGCATCCTAGGACACTAAGGGGCAATTTTAGCATGGCCAATCAACCTAACCCGCACATCTTTGGACTGTGGGAGGAAACCGGAGCACCAGGAGAAAACTCACGCAGACACGAGGAGAATGTGCAAACTCCACACAGACAGTGACCCGAGCCGGGAATCGAACCCAGGTCCCTGGAGCTGTGAAGCAGCAGTGCTAACCACTGTGCTACCGTGCCGTGTCTTGTAGATAGATGGTTGATAGGCTTTGGAAAGTCAGGAGATGAGTTACTTGCTGCAGTATTCCTAGCCTCAGACCTGCTGTTGTAGCCACTGGGCCCAATTTTACCATTGAGTTGCGCCTGTTTTCAGGCGCGAAAACTTGGTAAAATGGGACGTGAGGTGAGTTGCGCAATCCACTGCTGGTTCCCCCTTCAACAAAACCCGAAAATGGCTGAAATTGTGGCTGCACCCAAAATGATAACGATGGCCATTTAAATGAATTTGCTTGCATTTCAATTGACTTAATGGGCTGTACGCCCAAATTTACCAGCGCTTCCCCCTTTACCACTGCATTTGCCAATCTGGAATCGGCACAAAACAGACATGCTCCATATAAATCCGATTCGGGCAATTCATCAGTGACGATTAGTGCCCAGCGTCTGATGGCTCTCTACCTCTCCACTGCTTATGGAGGTCCTTTTGTTGCAGCCATTTTGTCTCTCAGGTCGGTGGGGGCTCTGCGAGTGTATGGAGGGGAATGGGGGGGTGGTGGGGGGCTGTTGCTCTGCAGTCTGTCCAATGTCCAGTTTGCAGCATGGACCTGAGTCTCAGCACTGACCTCAGTTCTTGTGGATGCTGCTGGGCCCTAGTGCATTCAGCACTCTGCCAACTGAAGGATGTGCACAAAGCCCTTACAAATTGCACTGTTGCAGCCTCTGAACTTTTCAAGGAGCTACGATTCTGGGGAGCATGTGAGTGGGGGAATGGGGGGCATCTGTGATTCTGGGAAACGTGGGTGGGCAGGATGGCGGTCTTTGATTCTGGGGAACATGTGGGTGGGGAATGGGCAGTATGGGCAGTGACTGTTGCTGGGCTAGGGGCAAACAGGTTCTTTAACCTCTACATGTGGCAACTGATTGATCTTGCTATTCTTTTGCTGTTGGAGCTAAGGAGGAGGAAGAGCAGAAGGAAGAATTGCAGGCAAAGGAGGCCCAGCCTTACCACTTGCAGGGGTATAGGGAGACGACCACCAGAGGCAAGAGGTAGCTGCCATTCATCTGGGGTGGGTGGGGGTTCGGGTTGCAGGGGAAGGAGGGAGCAGAGACCCTGGCAGTTCCGTGCACGGGTGTCATTTGAAGAAATGACGGACACCCTGTGCTGCCAACAGCTCCTCCTCCGAAAGAAGTGCAACATCTGTGCCACCTGTTGCAGCACCTGGCACCTCAGGGTAGGGAGTCAGTGACAGTCCAGTTGACGGCCACTCTGGCAACTGGCTCCTTCCAGACCCCTAGCGGAGATGTATGTGGTATTTCCCAGTCAGCTGTGCACACCTGTGTCAAGCAGGTCATGGAAGCCCTGTATATGCCCAGCCTGGGCAGTACATCAAATTTAACTTGGACCAAGCCCATCAAGAAGCCTGGGCTGCAGAGTTTGCAGTCATTGCAGAGATGCCTAACCTACAACTATGTCGACTGCACCCACGTGTCCCTCAAGGTTCTGCTGTGGAATCCAAGAAGGTTAGGCAACAAAAAGGTGTTCCACTCCTTGAATGTACAACTAGTGTGTGACCACAATATGAACATTATGCACTTCTGCGCGAGACACCCTAACAGCATGCATGACAGCTTCATTCTCAGGAGCTCTGACATACCAGAGGAATTTGAGGAGGAGCCCAGGCTGTGGAATGGCTCATGGATGATATGGGTTACCCGCTTTGGACATGGCTGATGACGCCTGTGTGGAGTCCTGTGACTGAGGCAGAGACCTGTTATAATGAGGCCCATGTAGCTACCCGCGCGATAGTGGAAAGTTGCATAGGGCTCCCCAAAATTCAGATGCCTAGACCAATCTGGCAGGGCCCTACAATACAGCCCTTTGATCTCTTCTTGTATTTTGGTGGTGTATTATGCGCTGCACAAACTGGTACAGCACAGAGGTGACCTATTAGAGGAGGCAGAGGCAGACGTGGAGGCTGACTAGCCAGGTGTCACTGGGGAGGAGGAAGAGGAGGAGAAAGAAGAGGAAGAGCACGTTGAGCAACACCATCCAGGAGCTGGAGGGCTGGCAGCTTGAATGAGGCATTCGAGGGTGGCTAGGGAGGCCTTGATCACCTGTTCAGCTGGGCTTATGTCTGTGGGTTCCATTTCCCCTGCCCCTCAAGGTCCTTCTATCTCCAGCAACATCGTCACATCAGAATGGTGGGCCTGGGTACGCTGCATTAACGAGTTTCTTTGGCAGGCAGAAGGGTGATGACCTGTTCCATCCTTCATCTATAGCCCGCTGTGACTTAGTTGTGGCCCTCTGGGACTCCGCTGTGGCCTGCCTAGACTCAGCCAGGACTACCAATCATAGTGAGGATTCCCTACCCCAGGCCAAGCACCATTATGATGACTAGTCTGACTCCTACCTGAACTCCCCGTGCACTCTGGCACCTGGGCCCACATCTGTGTAGTGGGTAAGGGTTCTGAAACCCCCATACAGGGCCCTGAGGCAAGTGGGTTGGGGGAGGTAAGGGAATTGCTCATGGGTTCTAGAGAACCAATGGTTTCATTTTTTCAATGGCACCACATTGAGTGGCCCCCCCAATTGACATCAACATGAAGCATTCCTTTGGCGATCGTCAGTGGAAAAGGATTCCTGTTCGAGGCAAATCTGAGACAAATTAGTCACAGGTGGGTGGTGAAAAACATTTAATGATAACAATAAAGGTGTTTAAATAATAAGTTCCAGCATAAAATTGTGTGAACAGAAAATGTTAAGGTGCTTAAAGATCTACGTAACTAGTGCAGCCCTTCTTAGTACAAATGCAACTTCCTAATCTTACGTGGCCTACCACTAAGTCTCAATCTCTCCCCAGAATGTGCATCGAAGGTGGAGGGGGCCAGCTGCCTACCTTACCCTTGGCAGGCACCCTCTGGAGGCCCTGGACCTTGAGGGTCCGGGCCAGCTTAAGGGTGACTGAGACGTTTCCATGACATCCTCTTCAACCCGCTGCCCCTGAGATGCCCTGGTGTCAGGAAGGGGGGAGTCAGAAGATGTAGCCACAGCCACAGACTCCTGGCTGGCAGGCCCAGGCACGGGCTCGAGCCCTTCCTCTTCCCTAGGGGTTCCTGTGGGCCCTGGATCTCTCCATGGGATGGCAGTGCTTCTGCAGTGAACTCCACAAGCTCCGGCGCCACATAGCCCTGCCAATCCTGGAGGACCACTTGCGTCCTACCCATGGTGAACAAGCCCTCTGCAATGGTGACCTGAGTCAGGGCCTGCCTATCGATGGCCGCAGTTAGTGTCCTTTGAGAGTGGGCCATACTCAGCAGCCCCTCAGCCATGAACCTCTGGGCTACATTCTCAAGGGCTGCTGCCATAGCCCGCTGAGTCACAGCGCTGTCCCACTGAATCTCCTGCAAGCTCTTGAATCCCTCAGTAATGGGCCACAGAGCCTCGAGAATCCTGTTCAGTCCCTCATCTGTAGCCCGCTGTGACTTAGTTGTGGCCCTCTGGGACTCCGCTGTGGCCTATGACTCGGCCATCACTTGGACTACTGATCATAGTGAGGATTCCCTACCCCAGGCTTTCTACCGCAGACACCACTCGCAACGTTTGCCTGGGAACCATGCAAGACAGACAATAGCTGGTCCATCTGCAAGGTTTGGGATTCCTCCCAACAGCCTCGCAGTCATTCCAGTGTTACGGTCAGCCCATCCTGCATTCTCTGGCTCTAAATCTCCAGGAGCTGAGGGAGAATTGATTTCCAGAGGTCCAGCACGTAGCCTGAGGCCAGCTGAGTACTCCCTCCGGCAGGACCCTGCACGTCAGAGGCCTCGGAAGTTCCCTCTTCCACCCAGTGTACGTTATCAGATGTGTCGTGCTCACCAGAGAGTGACCCAGAGGTCTCACCACTAACTGGACCCACCAATGTGTCAGTTTCTGGGATGGTGAGTTGTCAGGTAGAAGCTAATGCCAAAAAGGCGCCACCCTCGAAGGTCCCTTCACCTGCTTCCTCCGAGAATTCGTCCAAGCTGTCTGGAGCAGGGTGAGCGGTTGCCACAGTGGGGGCCAGGATGCCAGATGGCCCTGGAGCATCCGGATCTGTGCAACCTAGGGCACAAGGTTAAGTGCAAGAGAGGGAGAGGAATCTGGCATGCAAAAAACATGATTCATATTTTTCCATTGACCATGGGACAAAGCACAAGGAAGATCACAGGAACAGACCCTTTGGCCCTCCAAGTCTGCAGCGACCAGGCTGCCATCTGAATTGTAACTCCCTGCTGTTCCAGGGACTATATGCCGCTATTCCCATCCCATTCACATAGCTGTAAAGACACCCCTTAAAGGTTACTCTCATATTTGCCTCTGCAACACCCCCAGCAGAGAGTTCCAGGCACCTACCACCCTCTCTGTGCAAATAAACACGCCTTGTACATCTTTGAACCTTGCTCCTCGCACCCAGAATGCATACCCCCGAGACGTTACCTCAAATTGAGTGGAGGATTGACAGGTATTCACTTCTTGACTCCAACCTGACCATGCTGTCACTGACAACCCAGTCCCCTCTTTCCTGGACAGCTCCAGTGCCCACTTTTGAAAGAGGGTGAGGACCCAGACGTCTGGCTCACCACCTCCTGTCTTCTCCCTCTCTGGTGTTATGGTCGGTCTTCTCCTGTGGAGACAGAAGGAGCCATGAAAGAAATGATGGTATGACTCCTGCAGACTACCAGGTGGTGACCCTTAGAGGGCAAGCACAGTGCTAGCCCCAGGGGGTGGAATAGGAAGGAGTTGCTTGGGGATCAGGGGCTGGTAGATTCAGGGTGTTGAGAGTGGGAGGATCTGGGGGAGATTTGGGGGAAGATGCTAGATTGGGTTAAGCACTCACCCTAGGTGCCCAGATGAGGTTTATTGACGTTCTTGTCGCGCTGCTTCCGTGTTCTGGAGTCAGTGCCATGGTACTAACCGAGCACTGACTTCCTCCCAGTCTGCATTGCCGTCAGCACCCCAAGCCTGCATGCTCTTGAGTGGGGAGGATGTCCCGCCTCACCTTTGGCACAACCAGTAGCTTCCTGAGGTCACCCTCAGTAACAGAGGGGGGCTGATCATGTGGTCATTTTTTCCTGCACTGCCTGCTTGCCTGTCCATCCTTAGGGTTTTTATGAAGCTGCCTCTCATTAGGGCAGATCAGCTATTGGCATTTTGGCAGAGCATTTTAGCAAGTTGCATGCAATTTGTTTGGTAGCATTGAGGGGAAGGCAAGTGAGCACTTGCAGGTGTGGTGATGGCAGTTGGAGGGGAGGTGGTGGATCAGTGCCTCTATGAATGGGGACGGGGAGAAAGAAGGAGGTGTCATACAGCCATTGGAGTCAAGAAGAGATGGCAGCTTTGTGCAGGATGGTCTGGGGTATGGGAGAGGGGAGGGGAAGAGGTGGTTCATTCTGCTTGAGATCAGTGGGGGGAGGGGCAGTCTCTCTGTCTGCGATCTGTGGGAGGGGAAGGAAGTCTGCTGCCACCTTGCCTGCAATCAGTGCGGGGCAAGGCGAGTCCACCACCGCTCTGCCTGAGATCAGTGGAGGGGAATGGGGATCCGCTGCTTCTCTGCCTGAGATCAATGGGGGGAATAGGAGTCCACTGCTGCTCTGCCTGAGATCAGTGGAGGGGAAGGGGGGTCCACTGCCACTCTTGCTGAGATCGATTGAGGGAAGGGGGGTTGCCACTATCAGTCTGGGTGGTGGGGCTGTAGGGCAATAAGGGGGTTAGTAATGATGTGAGGGTGAGGCAATATCTGTGGGGGCCAGAAGGAGGTATTATCTGGCCAGGAGTGATATGACAGGGGAACAGCATTCTACCTTTTTTTTGCATATACAAAGTTGAAGGCTCTAATTCGAGCTGCGGGGCTTTGGGTGTGTTAAGCTCCACCCACAGGCTTGTGCAGCGCGATTCGGAATTGCTGATATTTTTGCACGCAGAGTGCATATGGGTGAGTCTCAGAATGGGCCTGAAGGTCAGATCTGAAACACTTCCAATTTCAAGTCCGTCCAGCACTTAGAATCAAAACGGTAAAATAGAGCCCAGTATGTTTATATGGTGAGTCCAGTTGAATGTCTGGTCAGTAGTGACCCCAAGAATGTTGACAGTGGGGGATCCAGTGATGGTAACATCATTGAATGTCAAAGGGCAGTGGTTAGAGTGCCTCTTGTGTTCATTGCCTGGTATTTGTGTGGTGTGAATGTTACTTGCCACTTGTCAGCCCAAGCCTGGATATTGTCCAGATCTTGTTGCAATTGCTCATGGACTGCTTCAGTATCTGAGGAGTCATGAATAGTGCTGAACATCGTGCAATCATCGGCGAATATCACCACTTCTGACCTTATGATGGGGAAGATCATTGATGAAGCAGCTGAAGATTGTTGGGCTGAGGATACTACCCTGAGAGACTCCTGCAGAGATGTCCTGGAGCTGAGGTGACTGAACTTCCACAATCACAACTATTGTCCTTTGTACCAGGTATGAATCCAGCTAGCAAGGAGTTTGCCCCTTTATACCCATTGATTCCAGTTTTGCTAGGACTCCTTGATACCTTCATTAAGGAACAGACTTCTTGAAGCTGCTAGCCTTTTCCTTTGGGTTGCTGACATTCTATATGGCCTGGTGACTACAGAACGGCCGGAGAGAGTGATTTGAGTACACTGGACTGGTGTTTAAATACGGCACTGTGCAGCCTGCCAGGGGTTAAGAGGGGAACTCATCTGTGCATAATTCCAAGTATAGGATCTGACACGGGACACTGCCATTCTGGCCTGTAGAAAGGCACTGCTGGAACCACCTGCTAACACACTTAGGGGGCGATTTTATGAGAAAAACTTGAAATACCAGCTAGCCTGAAAATGGGAGAGTCTTGGATCCCTTTTTTGGGTGAGTCCAAATTGAATTTCTTATACATTCAGAGTAGGAAATAATGGACTAAATTATTTCTAGCCACTAGAGGGAGGAGGAGGAGCTTAACTCTCTAGGAAGGCTGCAGCAGCAGCAGACGGAACAGAGCCATTGCACATGTGCAGGCCTCTGATGCTGCACATGCGCAATGGGAACTGGCAGAGAGCTGACAAGCCTGCGAGAGAGATCTGCCTGCTCCCTTTTGCTGCTGCCGGCTTCAACACAATATTCCACCCCCCTCCCCTGCACCCCCCCAGCAGTCTGGGGGCCTATGGGCAATCGCACATGTCCACCCCCCCCCCTCAGATATTTCACCCCCAAACACTGGCCAGACCAGTTACCCCCTTCCCCCCCACCACCGATCGCTTGCAAGGTTCCAGGGTTCTTCCCCCCCCGCAACTGATTATGTGCAGAGTGGCAACAAGCCCTCCTCCTTACCTGATCAACTCATCCCCCTGTAGGCCCTGTCCCATCAGGCTCTACCCCCTGACACTGCCTCGTAGGCCATCCTGGGATACAAACTGGTACTGCCCAAGGGCCATCCCCCCTTGCCTTTAACCTGCTGGGTGGGCCTCCATGGCCTCCACACTGCTGACGCCATCACAACCATTCATGGAGACAGGGTGTTTTCCTTGCTAGAATTAACCCCTCCCAGCAAGGCCACAAAGGCAAGTGAGCCCCAACTTTTGCGTCCCGCGCTCGCTAATTTCATTTAAATTCAGTACACCGTATATTTAAATAATTTTTTCAGCCTGTCTCCGGAAATGGCCCCCTTGATCTCAGAAATGCAGATTTCCATCCAAGAATCCTATTGTTATTTGATATCTAGTGGTGCTGTAATTTTCATGTAAAAATTAAAGCAGCCACAAATTCATGTTTTCTCAAACTGTTTTCAATAAATGTCAAAGATAATTGAATTCTGTCATTTTGATATTCATTGATTGAAATATTTTGGTGGAATACACTGAGTGATGACAAAATGACTGAAAAATAAACAGAGCTGGCTGGGTTATAATTCTTGATTGAATGCATGGTTTGCTACATACTAACATTAAAAGATGAATATACCTATGCCTGTTTACAATTCATGTCATATTGAACCAATGCCAAGATTGAGAGTGCCAGTTAACTACCTGCCAAATAGATGCAGTGCGCCTCAGAGAGGATATTAAAGTTATTATCAGTTTGCTGAATAGATATCCAAGAGAGAGAGAGACGGTAAAGAGTTTTATTATGTCATACAAATAACATAATCCCTCTTTGGAAGAAATTGGTAATGGCATTTGCTGTTCGCAACAGTTGACTGGATACAGTTCCACTCTCCTGAGCTCTTTTGTCATCGGAGGTGGCGGTGGGGGGAGGTGGGAGAGGGTGTTGTGGTGGTGGTGGCGGTTACTGTTACCTTCAGAACCTTTTTATTTTCTGATCTTAGAAAGCCAAATTATCTCTAATGGCCAAATTATAGAAGATGTAACAAACCATAAGAGTTCTGGAAACTCTTAAACTGCACTGCAGAAGTTGGCCTGAATTGTCTGCACACCAGAAATGGAACTTACGAATTCGAATAGTCTGTTCAGCAATGATCCTGATACTTCCTATGGCCTTACTATGCCTGTTTCTTTCTGTCCTCAGTGCTTGAATTCCATAAAAAGGATTCCCAATCCTTTCACACTCAGTGGTAATCTGTATGAATTTTATCTCTGAGCATTTATAAAACTACTTTGCAAAACATGCTTCAGATTTATAGCAAGCACATGGAATTCCATTGTTTCTGTCCTTTGACGAGGAGGATGGTAAGGACTTATAAGAAATAAAGGTTGAAGCCAAAAGAATGCACAACAAGTAGGTAAAATCTAACTCATTATTCTCAAGACAAGGGGCTGAATTTTTGGCTCCTGTCAGAGTGAGAAAGGAGGCGATTAGGGGCAAAAAAATACTGATGCCAAGTGATATGCCAGCTTTCCAATGCTGTTCCTAATACTGAGCATATTCATCAGAGTAGGGATGTATCTCTGGTGCCACACAAATGGTTATAAAAATCTCATTTGAAAGTCTCATCAAGTTAATCTAAAACAGAGGATTCAACTCCCTGAACATGGTAGTAGTGATGTTAGCCATCTTACTGTGTGTGTCCATGCATGCCACTATCAGGTTAGCCGTAATGTGTTTATTCTCTGAGGATATAGGATACCTTAAATGTTCAGCCATGATACTACATCAAGGCAAGTGAGATGAATTGAGTCCCCTTGTCAAACTTCAAACACCTTTTTGTGGAATTCAATTTGGAAATTTCTTCAACCAAAAATGTGTTACAGAATTGTACTGTGATGGAAACTTTCATCTACTGATCTCTCCTTAGCTGTGCAGTGTCATATAGGCTTTACAGTCGCAATGATTTTCATAGGAAATACATGAATGGAAATGCAGGGAAATTCATTCATTACTGAGCCATATGTCCTGCTTCATATGGTGACGATGGTAAAGGGAAGAAAATTGTGGTAGTTTCAGTGACATTTTGTTACCAGACTGTCAAGAAGTATTCAAAAGTTTGATGCATATTCCCAATCCTTTCACACTCAGTGGTAATCTGTATGAATTTTATCTTGGTGCTGCCAAAGCTATTAAAAAGACCTTAATTTTAACTAGTATCAATTTACAAAAACTGGTATTAATTAGTATTATCAAGTCGGTGACACATCATCACCAGTTAGTATCACTGTCATCATCACGACTTTTGATTGTAAAAAATTTCAATGCTAGGTGATGTCAAACCAAATGATTTTCATCTAATTAGAACGCACCCCCTTTTTTCAAAATGCCAGCTTCCCAATGGTATTATAGTTGACGTTTTAGTCAGTATCAAATGTTGTCTTCTCTTTGAAGACAAACCAAGGATAACCCAGAGAAGTGGAACATTTTCCCGTATGCAATATAGTCTTCCTAGTTTGGAGCATGCACAAAACAACTTTGCCCCTTGGTCCTCATGTTAGCTGACCTTGTTAATGATTCTGGGCAGAATTTTGTCTTTTTTTGGGTAAGTGTCAACTTGGGTGGGAATAGTAGGTGTACCCCTCTGGCTCCACTGCCGGCTTTTCCTGCCATGTTTTTTGACATCTCATCAGACAGCCTGATCAACACAGAAACAAAATGCCTCTCCCTACCTAAACATTAAGATCCCCCCATATAAGCATCAGGAGTTTTTCACCTCCATCACAGCATAAGTGACAGATGGAGCAACCCCCCCCCCCCCCCCCCCCCCGCAACCCCCCCGCCCCACCGCCACCCTTAATGCTGACATTGGGACACACTCTCTTTGCAAACACCCCTCCCCTCCATCTTGTAGGCATTGGGGAAACTCCTCTCTGACCATCGCAGTCTCATGGGCACTCTTTCCCCTCTCACAAGTACGAGCCCTCCCCAACACGTACAGGAGCCCCTCACATGAGGCTGCCCGGGGGCCCACTCCTGGCACTGCCCCGGCACAGGCTGGTACTGCCAACCTGACTGTGCCAACTTATGCCAAAGGACAGTGCCAGGGCACTGCCTCATCATGTCCCTTTTCCCTGGGGGCTATACTTAATGCCCCAGGAGATCCCCTCAACTGAATCGTGTTTTTAAAAAGCTGTTGTAAGCATGTTGGTGAGGTTTGAATATTCACTGATGGCATAGGGGATCATGTGGTGGGGACTGGCTAATTCAATTAAAATGAGGTTCTTACCCTTTATGGATGTAAACCTCATCACTTCACCAGTGATGGACGTAGAAAATCAAGAAAAGCAATCTTGGATTTGAGAATAGCCTTCTTTTCCAACTGCATCAACATTCCCAGGGACTGCTAATGCAGGCTCAAAATCACCATCTCCAACTTTCCTTTCTTCCCCAAAGTTCTTGAACACGTTGTCGCCTTTCCAAACCATACCCACTGTTCCCATAATTCTCTTTCCAATTTCGTCTAATCAAATTTCCACCCATGGCAAAGAGTGTCTGAATAAGAGGGCTTCCTCTCATGCCTGCTGGAAGATCACCAGACTTTACTTGGTAATTTCCCCATGTGGCTGGTAACATTACTGTACTAGCGGGAAAAGGTCCTTAATTGGCCAGTCCAAGACTGTGTGCATGGATGTGGCAGAGGAAGTGAACAGCTGGAGTGTGGTCCCTGGAACCTGCAGAAAATGCAGCAAGCTATTCAGGAGGGCAGGAAAAAGAGAGGATGATGGGGGGGGTGCAGGGGGTCGGGGGTGGTGAGTGGTGGGTGTTACTGGTGGGATCCTCCAGTGACTGTCAAGTGGACAGCATGCTCTCCTGATCCTCTGGTCCTGAAAATCCAAGTCTCCTGAGACACATATTCTGTGGTCTTTACATTGGAGATCTCACCTTCAAGCTACTTCACGTGCCTATCCCCAATGTGCTATGAAGTGGAAAGTGACTGAGAAAGCGGCTGGAGTTGTCCTGTTCCTCATCAAACATGTGAGGTAGAGCTCTATGTGCTTGTCCTATGCTGTAATGAGGACTGACAGCAGGAAAGTTCAGATCAATGTGAGTGAAGTGTAAGACAGGTGTACTGAGTTCCAACAAGTGGAAAATCACCAGTTAGCAGTATAGGCTTAAAAGAAGCCCTGAAAGCAGCAGCCTGTGACCCAGCCATGGCTACAATTCTTTAACTCCACTGTTTAAAGACTTCCTAGCCTGTCAATTTCACTGAACGCCATTGTGTACAGAGCTCCAGAAACTCTTCCACTAGCAGAAGCCAGAATGTAGGGTTAAATTCACAGTTACATACCTGTTTACATTTTTTAATAATGTTCTTGATAGCTGCAACCCTGTCTGGGTCATACTCAAGGTGTCAAATTATGTCTGGTTCCTGACCCAACACCCCTTTTCAGGGATTTATCCCTGCACCCATACCAAAGGCTCCCTCCCACTGGCAGTTATATTACTGCCTTTTTTTCCTGGTCTAAGATATTCATTTAATTTGATCAAGTATGTTATGCAGACAGTTTCACTGGTGAAACATACTGTGAATACAATTTTTGAATTGAGAAGATTAATTGACTACCCAGGATAATCTGATTCCTTTCCACACTGAGCCTTTTATTTTCTTGATGCATGCCATACTTTTTCTGGTGCAGTTGTTAAAACTATGAGGTTTACAAGGTTATTCTATCTTTTAAATTTAGGACTATGATTTTAAATGAAAGGATACATGTGACCTGTGCTGAAATTGCCTGACAGTGAGTCTGGGTAGTTTGATTGTTGAGATTAAAGGAAAGTTTTGATTGTTTTATTGAGAAAAAAATGCAAGGTGTGTATGCTTGGATTAGTAGCAGCAGTCTCTGAGGTCACCATGAGTAGACCCTGAAGACAGAATGTAAGATAATGTCTTAGCCTCCAGCTGGAAAGCCAAGAGACCCTAGCTTCGCCCTTTTTTTGAGAAGGCCCCCCTCATTTTAATGGTTTGAATACATTTTAGTATAATTAACCAGCCTCCCCCGCAACCACTGCTTCCCATTGCCCCAAGCACATGATTCCTTGTTATCTTGTGTCACTCAGGCAGTTAACACTCCAATGGACCCCAAAGGAAAGACACATGCACCTAGAATTGCTGGCACTACACTGATAAGAACATAAGAAATAGGAAGAGGAGTAGGCCCCCTAGCCCTCGAGCCTGCCCTGCTATTCACTAAGATCATGGCTGATCTTGTAGTGGTTCAGTTCCACTTACCTGCCTGCTCCCCATAACCCTTAATTCCCTTATTGATCAGAAATCTATCTACCTGTGACTTAAACATATTCAACGAGGTAGCCTCCACCGCTTCAATGGGCAGAGAATTCCAGAGATTCACTACCCTCTGAGAGAAGAAGTTCCTCCTCAACTCTGTTCTAAACTGACTCCCCCTTATTTTGAGGCTGTGTCCTCTAGTTCTTGTTTCCTTTCTAAGTGGAAGAATCTCTCTGCCTCCACCCTATCTAGCCTCTTCCTTATCTTTTGTGTCTGTATAAGATCACCCCTCAGCCTTCTAAACTCCGAGTACAGGCCCAATCTACTCAATCTCTCCTCATAAGCTAACCCCCTCATCACCGGTATCAACCTGGTGAACCTTCTCTGCATCCCCTCCAAGGTCAATGTATCCTTTTGCAAATAAGGGGACCAAAATTGCACACAGTATTCCAGTTGTGGCCTCACCAGTACCCTGTACAATTGCAGCAAGACCTCCCTGCTTTTATATTCCATCCCCCTCGCAATAAGGCCAAAGGTCCAGGATCTGAGGCCTAAAGTCCAGGAAGGACCCAAGCACAGGCGAGTGATGGCAAAATGTGGCACTCTCTTCCTGAGACTGAGTGCTTCAGTCTAGCATTAAATAACTTTGAATAAAGTACCCTTTCCCCCATCCCCAACCCACATGCAGTCATTCTAGGGTTTGCTTGTATCTCTTGCATGGTCCCACCTGACTCTGTTAATACCAGTGGTGGGATGAGCCCCTGAACTGGGCATTAATTGCTATTGGAGCAAAAAGGGCCTTTCCACTAATGACATATCAGGGTAGGGGCAGGAACGTAGTAAGGTCTCCTTTTGCCATTTTCCTGCTGATTAAATGACACTGCCACCAAAGCCTGAGTCTCCCAAATTTCCTGATAGGTACTGCATATATCGATATGTAAACAGCTGTGTTGTAAATTATCTATTTACCTCTAAGATGAAACAGAGTTGTGATCAAGTTTAGCGATCAGCATTTCTACCTAAATGCAAGGTTAATCATTTAACTTTTGCTTTAGGGAAGAGGACAGAGGAAGGCATTTTGAGATCAGATTACAGACTTTCCTACAAATGACTAAATTTCACAAACAAAGCAGAAGTTCTGTATGGTCAATGGAAAGAAAGGTTGCTTGGCACTGCAAGCTACTAGTTGCACAGGGAGATGGTCTCTACTTGAATTGACACATTCTGCAACCTTCTGTAGGTTTTAGGAGATTTGTTCTGGCATGGCCATGCTGTCATGGATCACAGAGTGCCCTAATATGGTGGTGCCCAGGGGCACCTTGGAATTGCTCACTGGGCATTGGGCAGTGCCAAAGGAGCAGGGAATATGTGGAAATATGGGGGCGGGGCCTATTCCTGCCCAAGAGGTTCATAGCGTAGAGCTGAGTGAGCATGCACTGATCTGCGCATGCGCAGTGTCGTTCCACAAGCAGCCCCCCCCCCCCCCGCCGCCACAACCGATCTCTGGCCAGTGCATTCACTGGCCAGCCCCACAACCTCTCCCCTTGCTGGCGTTTTGACACTCCCAACCCCTGATGGCTAGCCTCCTCAAACCTCCGCATGCTAGCCCCTATGTCCCCCACCCCTGGCCAGCCTGACCCCTGTTCCAAAGCTACAATTGCAGAATGGTAACAGGTTCCACCTCAGTAGGCCCCACCCCTTTGGCCCTGCTCCTTTGGCACTGCCCAATGCCCAGTGAGCAATTCCAAAGTGCCCCTTGGGCACTGCCAGGGTGCCAGACTGGTGCTGCCATGGGCACCTCCCATACTGCCAACCTCTAGGAGAGACTCAATGACTTCTCTTCCCTCCAGTGCGGTTGGGCCACTTGTTCCCCATGAGTGGGGAGCAGGAGTAAATCCTGCTGGAGTGAACCACTCCTGGAATTGGGGAGGAACGCAAGCGGGCCTGGAGAATTCAGTCCTGGGCCCACTAATCATATGGAAATCATGATTTCTATATTGTATTCAGCTCCAGCCTGATTACCGGCATAGAGCTGATCAAGCAAAAAAGTTTGGTCCTGGAGACATATGGGGGGCATAATGCCCAGTGGGAAGCCCACAAAAAGGCCCCACCTGATGTCTCCTGGCCCACTGTGCTACTCGAATAGTGCAGTGGGCTGGGAGAATTGGCTCCACAAAGTCTTGTCAGGTCATTCTTTGAGCTGATAAGGAGAAGTTTGAAGCTCTTCCTCAAATGCTCTTCCACGGTAGCCTGGTAAAATGTTATATTAAAAATAAACTTAATTTTGAGTGCTTTAATAAGGATATAATAAATGTATGCATTTGATGCATGTAATTGCTCCATGTATTTTTCATGTTACACGAAATATAGATTACTTTGATGCAAACACTTACCCTACATTGTCTTCTAACAACAAATCTATTTGCTAACTGCCAACCGGTATTCACTCAAATGCTACGAGCGGGATTTTCCAGTCATACTTGTCCCAAGACTGGAAAATCTCTCCTGAAGTCAATGGACCTTTAAATTGTCCATCAAATTTTCTGTACTGTCAGCAACAATTTTCATGGTAGGCAAGACCAGACAATTTACCTCTTCTATTCTATTTGGAGCAGATCAGATTCACAATTTTAAAATAAGCATAATATTTTGCACTGACTTTTGTGAAATTTAACCAGTGTTTCTTAATTTCCTGCATGTTAACTGTCATGTGTAGTGATCCAGATATGTAGAATTAAATGTGTTGTTCTCAGCTGTGGCTCAGTTGGTAGCATTCTTCTCTCTGAACTTGAAGGTTCTGGATTTGAGTCTTATTACAGAGATAGGTGCTATCACACTTCATTACAGAGATTTGAACACACAAACCTGGGCTTGCACTTTATTTACAGTGACTATTGATAAAGTGCTCTATTATCAGGATTGCTGAGCGCGATTCTCAAGGCCTGTTTGTTGCAGGCGTAAATCCCTTTATGGCTTATAAAACTCGCCAAAGGCACCAAACCCCGCACCCCCCTCCCCCGCTCGTGACACGATCAGTTTCTTGGTGTGAACCTGATTTCCATGAATTTAAATATATTTTAGTATTATATAGCCTAGCGCCATTGCTTCTGGCCATGATAGATGTCCTCCTGTTGCCCTCAAACTCAGGTCAACTGATGCTGTGGCCAACTACTCCGTACACACAAGTATTTAAAAGGTATTAAAACTTCACAAGATGTCCAAACACATGACTTGGATTTAGATATAGTATCCCAGCAAAGCAAACTGATCAGATTCCCTCTCAATCAACTTTGTTCTGATGTCTCTGAGTCCAGGTCTTGCTTCAATCTCTGTCTTTTTGATAATGAATACTGAGAGCCATGCTTCTGTCAGAGGGTCGTAATGCTCCCAGGAATACAAAACACAGGGATCAGCATTCAATCACTGACTGTTCAAGGCATAGCAACAGCCACTATCCAATCAATTTCTGTGTTTGTTCCATTTCTGTGCATCCTGTCCTTTGCTGTTCCTACCATCCTTAGTCTGATACAGAGTTAGCTGTTTTAACCATCAGACTTTTGGTGTCTTTAATTTGCTGGTGTCTTTATGAATACCCATCATGTTATCCTAACGATGTTGAGGGCTGTGGGTTTTAACAAAAAAATGTTTACACATGTAAATTCAAACCAACAACAACAGATTTACTGAAAGTTCTGCACTACACAGAGAACAAGTTTAAGGGATAACAGCTGCCTCTGCAAACACCCTAATGACATCATCATCAAATCATTTGATCAACTCTTAAAGCAACCATGCAACCCTTTTACAATATTACGCATAGGATCAATAGTATTCTAGACACAGTACTATGCTTCATGAGTCATTATAAGCAGTTGGTATGAAAGTCGATCAGGAGACATCTATTTCTCTTTGTATGTGATGTTCTGGAATTTGGCTGTACTTAGAACTTCAGTAGTCACTTGTTCTATTGGAACTAAGTCTTTATCATTCCTACTTAGTAAAGCAGCAGAGACGCAAGCTTCAGGCAACTCAGATACAACTAAATCTTTCACAATTATATTTACAACAGTGTGGATTAAAGAAATTGGTACTTCTGCAGATGATTCAGTGAAATCATTTTGAGATGACAACAATTGGTTAGCATATTGTCACCAAACTAGTTCATCTTCAGTTCGAATTCTGTAAGAAATTGGATTTGTTTTTGCTAAAACTATGGCTGGTACGCATTTCTGTTTCGCGGCATAATTACTTACTAACACTCGGTCTCCTTGTTGAAATGAGCGTTGCTTTGCCCTCATTTCTTGCTTAGCAACTTGAGGTTGTAGTTGAAGCTGTACTATCTCTGAAGTTTCTGGACGTAATAACAGATCAAACATTCTCAACTTTCTCTTTAACAGTAATATGCAGGTGGACTTTGGGTAGTCTCAACCTTGCTGCATTGAAGCTTTTAATGACTGGTTCAAGGATTGTATGAAATTTTCAGCTAATCCATTGGTTGATGGATTATAAGGTATAATATGTTGAATATCTTTTAGCTTGAGGTAGTCCTCAAATTTGTTTGAAGTAAACTGAACCACAATCGTTAAAAATCTGTTCCAGTTTACCAAATCTTGCAATACTTTTGTCAAGTTTTTCAGTGGTTTGTTCAGATGTAGTAAATCCCAATAATAACCTCTGGCTACTTTGAGTGGGTTCAATTAGAACAAAGAACATTTAACCTTCAAATGGACCAGCAAAATCTACATGCAATCATTTCCATGGAATTTTAGACCTCTACCAAGGATGTAAAGGAGACAATGGTGGTGTACTTCTTTCTCGTGCACAAGATTGACATTGTCCCAATTTTTCTTCAATTTGAGTTTTCAGACCCAGCCACCAAAAATAATTATATGCTATTTTCTTTATCTGTATTATACCAGGATCTCCTTCATGTAGTTGTTCAAGAACTCTTCCATGCAGATTAGGAGGAATGATCACTTAGATTCCCCACAATAGACACCCACCTTGGATGGTCAACTCAGGCTTTCTTGACAAGTATGGTGTGAAATTAGAACATACATGATGTGTTCTAGTTTTCATTTCTTTCCATACTATATCCATCACCTCCACCATTATGGGATCATTTTTGGCATGTCTCTGAAATTGAGAAGTTGCCACACGCAAGTGAGAAGTTGCCACACGCAAATGATCTACCAGTGCAAAACTAGTTGGTGGTATCTGCCCAAAAGGTAAAAGTAAGCACGATAATGCATCAGAATGGTACCCTGATCGATGATCATTTATATTATAAGAGTGTGTTGATAAGATGAGTAACCATCTTTGCAATTGACTAGCAGCTAACAATGCCTTTATACCAAAAGTAGTAGTTTAGGGTTGATGACCAATCAATAATATGAAATGACAATTATATAAATAATGATGAAACCTTCATACACCAAAAATTATTTACAATATTCTTTTTTTCGCTGAACATAATTAGATTCAGCACCAGGGTATGCAAAGCAAAACCTACTGGTCATTCTTCTCCCATAGGCATAATATGTGTTATACTGTCCCTTCTCCACAAAGTGAAGCATCACAAGGAAGCAATAATAGCAGCTTCAGATTAAAATGAACCAAAACTTAAGATTTCTGCAAAGCACCTTTGACATCCTTGTGTGCATTCTCATAGTTTGTTATCCAGCCCCATAACTGTTTAACACAAAGTAAGTTATGCAATGGCTTCAATAATGTAGTTGAATTTGGAACAAGTTTATAATTATAATTTACTAATCCTAGAAAGGACACACGGATCTTGCATTTCTCGTGCAGGCACTAGCGACTTGAGACCACAGTATATAATTTATTACTGTCATCCCAGTACTCTCTTTTTACCCTGGAGACCGTTGTCTTTTTTACAAAGGACTCCAGCTGTTCAGCCAGATACTACCTTATTCTCAGAAAAAAATGTATTTTAAGATCACAGTTTTTTTTCTTACTTGGTCTTCCTAGTACTAGTATCTTAACCTTTAATCATGTTATTGACTTTTCCTCAGCCTTCTAATGTTCAAAGTGTGAGGACCAACAATTACTTTCTGCAACTTAGGATCTTTTCACGATTTCGTCGATGAAACAAAATCCCAACTCATCTCCAATTTTCTTTTTGTAACTATGTTCGGGGTTGCAGATTTTACACAAAAAGTAAAAGCTATGGTTTGCACACATAGATTCAAATAACAAAATCAGATTTCTTGCACAGAGTACAAGCTGAAAGTGAAACAATAGCATCTACAAACATCTGTTGGGGACCAGATCAGAAACTCCAAGGTATATTGTGAAGTTAACCCAGACCCCAACTTTTTTTGATTTTAGCATTAGTGCAAGCATAAGGTGTTTCACTCCAGGTGGGATTCTATTAACCCACTACAAAGCTTTTATTGAAACAAACTTTATTTAACAACACAGTTAAAATATGACAAAAGAATTAGCATAACTTTTACCGATTGAAATACTTGAACATGACAATAAATAATTCCTAACAGCTAGCAATCTGTCTAGTTCCAATTTAAGCAATATCTCCCCTGACATACATCCTTCTTCAGAAACAGTTAGTACAAAAACATAAAGACTCACGTGAATGAGAGGTTTTCACCTTTTTAACCCCTCTGGACAGAGATATAGAAAGATACCTATGTCTTAAATCCCATGCAACAGCCTCAAGAGAAAGATCTATTTTCAAACAACAGAACTCAGAGAAAGAGACTTGTTTTTTTGGCAGGTCCAAGTATCCAATCTCCAGAGGAAGCAAGAAACTGGCAGAGGGCTGTTTTTCTCTAAAGATCCCAAGATGTCACTTCATGAGCATAGCCCCACATAGTCACATAAGTTTCCTGTCAATCAACATAATCAAACCTCACTCTCAAAAGCCCCAGGAGAAAATACAAAAATAACAACACTGCATTAGCCCAGATAGAGACAAACATCCAGCAGTTAGGATCAATTATGCTGCTGCAACATCGACATGTAAGCTGCTAGTTGTAGGCAAAGTGGCAATGGTAAATAAAATTGGTGCCTAAAAAAGAATCCTGCACAAGAAACATGACACAAATACATTTTTCAAAGGTACAGTATCATCACACACCCTAATGACATCATCAGATCATGTGATCTCTTAAAGCAATCAAACAACCCTTTTAAGTATATCTTTCAGTAGGTGGGGCGGGGGTGAACTGCTCCTCTACATATGAAAATTGGGATATTCCCTATTTTGTGTCCATGGGATAGGGAGATCCCAATGTTGGTGGTGGGCCCTTTGACTTTGAGATTGGAGGCGACCGATCTCTGAACCCCAGCTTTGCCGGTGAGTTGAGATCCTGCTCCCCCGGCTGACTGTGTTATCCTTGCCTGCACTTCGAAATGGCACAAACTGCTGTTTGCGCAAGCATGATAAGGAATCTTTGAAACCAGTGAGTTCATAGAAATCATAGAAACCCTACAGTACAGGAAAAAGCCATTCAGCCCATCGAGTCTGCACTGAACACAATCCTACCCAGGCTCTACTCCCAAATCCCTACGTATTTTACCCACTAATCCCTCTAACCTACACATCTCAGGACACTAAGACGCAATTTTAGCATGGCTAATCAACCTAACCCGCACATCTTTGGACTGTGGGAGGAAACCAGAGCACCCAGAGGAAACCCATGCAGACACGAGGAGAATGTGCAAACTCCACACAGACAGTGACCCGAGCTCAGAATCGAACCCTGGTCCCTGGGGCTGTGAAGCAGCACGGCTTTTCTCGCCTGATCCAGCATTCCGCAATTTTGGGACAATCCTGTCCATTTTTTGAATGAGTCATTAAACTGAGGTTCCCATATGTTCTCTCAGGTGGATGCAGAAGATCCTATGACATAATTTCAAAAAGATATAGGGCACTTATCCCTGGCATTCTGACCAATATTTAATTCTCAATCGAGATTACTAAAGAACAGATCATTTCATTATCATTTTGATCTCTGGGGGAACAATTTGACTGCTAAGTTTCCTATATTATGAAAGTGACTATACTTAAAAAAAAATTAGTTGATTGTAAAGTACTTTACAAGAACATACAAGGTGCTATATAAATGTCAGTCTTCCTATTTGTTACATGTTTTGTAAAACTATATGCAGATAATAGTTTTGTTATTTGTTTAGGTCTTCTACAACGTGACCACCCAGAGATAGCAATATCAGTAAAGACTAGACAGGCAGTTCGAACTGTTCTGAACAGTGCCAGGGACACAATTCACGCTTTGATGGCTGGAGGCCTTCTTGATAATGCAGAAGCATCAAAACTAGAAATGGTACTTGTTGCTTATTAACTCAAAATTATAGATCTTTAGATAATTTTAATAATAAATCATACAAATTGTACACCTAATACAGAAGTATAATACTGCAAGTTCTGGAAATCTGAAATTAAAGCAGAAAATGCTGGAAATACTTAGTAAGTCTGGCAACATCTATGAAGAGAGAAAGTTAATATTTCAGGACGATAATATTTCATCTGAACTGGAGAAAGTTGGAAATGTAATAGGTCTTAAAGGGGGCAATGCAGGAGGAAAAATAAAATAATGGTCTGTGATAGGGTGGGTAGCATGAGGAGATTAAATGACAAAAGGATTGATTTCATAGTGCAGAGCTAAATGGAATGGAACTAAGAAAGACAATTACTTAAAAGATGTGTCTAGTGGAGTTATGAATGGCAGAATCATGAGCATATTTCATGGAAAGGTCCTTGACAGTATCCATTTCACTTCACTCTCACCTCTTTCTCTCTCTCCCAGGACAATGCTAGAGTTTCAATTTGACCTCACCTTCCAGCACGAGGAGCACACAAAACTGGACCTTCAACTCATTAGAAGCTTCCACACATTGCAGTTTGGGTCCTGGGAGAAGGATATCAAAACCCCTGGGTTTGCACAATCTTCAATTTGCACAATCTCCAATCACCATCAAACATATCTTCCACTGCCCTTTTCACATTCTGAAGGAACATTTCACTCTGTGACACATTATTTTACTGCTTAGCCAACCCAAACACCACATGGCACCTTTTCATTCAATTGCAGAAGTTGCACTCTCTACCTTGTATCTTCCCATCACCTAACGATCCAAACACACCTTCAAAGTGAAATAGCAACTTTGCTGTACTACTTTCAACTTAGTATACTGTATTCTCTGCTTACAATGCAGTCTCCTCCACATTTGAGAGATAAAACACAGGTTGGGTGACCACCTTGAGAAATACCTCGTTTTAGTCTGCATGTGTGACCCTAGCTTCCGGTGGCCTAATTCGCCACTTGTTGTCAGTGATGTCTGTCCTCAGCCTCCTGCAATGTTCCAGTGAGGCACAATATAAGCCTAAGGAGTCAAATCTGATCCTCAGAATTTTCACTTTTCAGTCTCCATACTCCATATCGAGTTCAACAATTTTAGCTCAAATCCTCTGTCCCCATTTGCTTCCTTCATTTTTGCCGGTTTGGATTTTCTCCTTTTCCTTTTGGTTGACAAGTAGATCAAGAACTTTATAAAATAAAGGAACCCCCACTTTGCCAACAAAAGGAAAGCTGATGTATAAGGTGTCAATTGAAATCAACACAATTTAAACATTTGTTAACAGGCTAATGCTGTTTTAAATGAAAAGGTAAATTTGACTTTAAATATTCAATACAACAAAGATATATTTCATGTAGTTACAAGCACTTGCATCATTTCCTGCACAATGTGACGTAATTTGCAATCTGCAGTGGCAGAACTGAACCCCCTCCAAGATTTCTGTCTCTGTGTTCTTCAACAATAGGTTTTGAGAAAAGTTGTAATTTGATCTCTGAATTAGCTATCTAGTTAGCTTTTGTATTTTAACTATTATTCCCAAAGCAACCTCAGGTCACGTGCATATCTCTAAACTAAAATGCTTCTGAAGATATCCAGTTACACCCTTTTCAAAATACTTACATGTTACACTTTTGAATTGGTGGAACATTATCAATAAAAAAATCAAGCTTTTCCCCAAAGCACAACTTCTATCACTCCTCCTTCAAAAGAACTTACTGAAAGAAGGATCTTTTTATATCCTTGTTGTAATACAACATATTTTAATAATGTAAGTATTTTAACAACTCATTTATCACACACTTATAAGTTATGTTTTCCCTTTGTCACATTTTATACTTAAATACATTGTTTTGCCAACACTGTCAGAAATTCCCGCCCGAGGTCAACGAACAAAGCCAACCAAATATGAGAACTAGGTTTTAAAGTTCAATTTCTGTGAATTAAGAGTTTCGAAGAGAACCATGTTTGATGCCACCTCATTTCATGCAAGCAATTCACGTTTCTGCTGAATAAAGTCTTCTTAGCCCCTTTAAGAACTTCATTGAATTTATGCTTTTTCAAACAAGAGCTTGTTTTATGATTGGACGATTCACTTTTTTTCAACCTTCATAGGAGATCTCCTTTTTCACTCTGCATAGTCTATGGTTTTTCCATGTCCTTGGTTAAAATGTTGATTGAACTTTGTGTCCTACAGGTCGCTTTTGAAAAAAATCTGTGTAGAATTTTGCACCATCTGGACTATGGGATGATGTTTGAGATGATTCCAAAGGATTTTGCTTTTTTTTTGGTTTGATTAACTTTTATCATGACACTGCTGATTGTTGGCAGTCCATATGGTCTTGGGACTGGCTGTTATGAACTGGGACTTAGGAAAACATTTCCTCTGGATTCTCTTGCTTCTCTTTAAAATCAATCACCATACTATCCCTAGGGCTTTCTTTGGTTATTTTGGACTAGTTTCAGAACTTTCACCTGTTAAAACAGGCTGTGAACATTTACACTCAAGTCTTAACTCATTGGGTGGGATTTAATGGTCTTGCTCGAGCAAGATCAGAAATTCCCACCCAATATCAACGAACATTTCCATTGTCCACCCTTCATCTATTCCAATTCCATGGCATGCGAGGCGGTTGATTTCCGGCGCTAATCTCTATTTACTATGCTGATGGCAAGTTTATTAATGGCCAAGTTTTAACCAACCAAGAGCAGAAAAGGAGGAAGAAACAGAAATTGATGAACTTGAATTAGAAGTGGAAGATTAGGAGAAAGGAATAGAAATGCAAAAACCTAAATTAGAATTCCAGAGAGACAACGAAACAAGGAAATTTGAACTGGACAGAGGAAAGCTTAGAAAACCAAATTGTTGTGAGGGAGAATTGAATTTACTTCATCCTGTATAAATTGAGGATTACTTTTGGCGACAAGTTTTTATTCTTTTCAAAGAGAACCATGTTTGATGCCACCTCATTTCATGCAAGCAATTCACGTTTCTGCTGAATAAAGTCTTCTTAGCCCCTTTAAGAACTTCATTGAGTTTATGCTGATGCTCAGTTAAGGAAGTTCAATAATCCTTAATATTCCTTTTACAGCTACGTATAATATCCCCCATTCTGCCTATCCCACCAAATTTAAGCTTTGTCCAGTTACATTTTGATAAAAGTTGCAATTTCATCTTTTTGAAGTTCTAATTTACACTCAAGAACACATATTCATTTCTGTAATATTGGCTGCAATTCTCCCATTGCAACCCACAACTTTATGGCGGGTCGGGCCAGGAGGTGCGTGTGTCGGCCATTTTGTGGGTTCCCCGCCAGCTTTTACGACCTGTGCACATCTCCCAACCACAGTAAAATAGCACCCCTAGAAACAAGCAGAAAAGTGGCCAGCCACTGATTTGCATGAGTTTACACACCTTTACATGCCATAATCGGGATCCACATGGCAATCTCCGCTCTGCGTCTTCCACTTCTTTGGCATAATGTAACTTTGGCTTGAATCAGAGTAGGTATTTAAAAGTCTCAACCAGGCGTGGCCGTCTTGAACTGGCATGAGGAGATAAGTGCTGCTGGTGGAGCGTGGGGGATGTTGCAGACAAGCCTTGGAGATGCCTGGTGGCGTTCCTCTTGCTGCCTTCAGGTGTTGGCTCATGGACCAGTGATATCTAGTGTGCAGAGGTGGGGGTCGGGGAGTTTCTATTTCCCCACAGCTCTATTGGTGAGGTTCCGTCAGGGAGTCCCACTCACCTACCCTCCCTCCCCCAGGCAGCGTTGTAGTACAGTGTGGGAAGCAGCCTCGAGGGCTCCTGCTTCCCCCCCCCAACCCCCTCCTGGACAGCATTGTAGTGCAGAGTGGGAGGCAGCTTTGAGGGCTCCCACTCACCCTCCCTCTCCACAGCACTTTGCAGTGGCATTGTCTTGCCACTGGATGTGGTCAGGGACTCGACTGAGTGCTGGTGTTCTGGGGTCGGGGAGGAGTGTACCATATGCTGACTGAGGTCTAACCAGATAAAGCAGCTAGCAGCTGCTGCTCCAGGCCAGTGTGCAGAGAGGTTCAGACATGGACTGCATGGAATCTGTTGTCTCTGGGCACACATCTGATGCTGATTTGCAATCTGACTCCGCCATGTGGCACGGACCAACAACACATGCCTGTAATGGATCCTGCAGCTGCACACATAGCAATGGCGCAAGGATATGCATTGTCCATGGCTGCACACTGACCTGCATAATCTGTGCCAGCATTTGTCATGATAGGAATCTCATATAACCCTAATTGGACTACAGCTCCCACAAGTGGGAGTTCTGGCCCAAATGAGGGATTGGGGTGGTGCTGGGTCTATGCAGCCAATGACAATAACTCGTCATTCTATGCTCTTTCCAAACCCCATTGTGCAGATGGATGTCTGTTTGCTCAATCTGGAACTGGCCATGTTGGTGGCAGCAGGGGCGGAGGAGGAGGAGGCGGAGACTGAGGAGATGGTGGGAGTGAAAAGACCACTGCAGGATCAGCCACCACCAGACCTTCAGGAAGGAGGGCAGGGGCTGCCGCTGAGGACCAGGAGGTGGGTGAGCAGCCTCCCGAGAGGGTTCACAGAAGGCAGAGGGCAAGAAGGTACATTCCTTCGAGGCCCTCTCAGAGGAGATGTGCCATTGCCGACTGCACCTGTCCAAAACCCCGGTGTGACACATTTGTGCTCTCACTTCTGGCACTTCAGGGGAGGGGCGGCCACCTACTCCCTCAGGATGTGAAGATGACGGCTGCCCTCAATTTCTATGTCTCCAGATCATTCCAGGTACACAGTGGTAACCCAGCTGGGCTCTCCCAAGCCTCCACGCACAGATGTCTGCAACAAGTCACAGATGCCCTGTATGCCCAGGCAGGACAGTTCATTAATTTCAATGTGGGCTGTGCACAACAGGAGGCCCAGGCTCTCAGCTATACAGACAAAGCATACTGTTCATAGAGTACATGGGGAGAAGGATTTGATTTATTATTGTCACATGTATTGGGATACAGTGAAAAGTATTGTTTCTTGCATGCAGTCGCAGCATGGTTGCTGACAACCCATGGACTTTAGTAAGGCGTTTGATAAGGTTCACCATGGAAGGCTTCTGCAGAAAATGCAGATGTATGGGATTGAGGGTGATTTAGTTAATTGGATCAGGAATAGGCTAGCTGATAGAAGACAGAGGGTGGTGGTTGATGGAAAGTATTCGTCATGGAGTTCGGTTACAAGTGGTGTGCCTCAGGGATCTGTTTTGGGGCCACTGCTGATTGTAATTTTTATAAATGATCTGGATGAGGGTATAGAAGGATGGATTAGTAAATTTGCTGATGACACCAAAGTCGGAGGTGTGGTTGATAGTGAAGTGGGGTATCATAGTTTACAGAGAGACTTGGACAAGTTGCAGAGCTGGGTCGAGAGGTGACAGATGGAGTTTAATGCAGAAAAGTGTGAGGTAATTCACTTTGGCAGGAACAACAGATGTGTAGAGTATAGAGCTAACGGTAGGACTCTGAATAGTGTTGACGAACAGAGGGATCTAGGTGTATATGTGCATCTTATTGGGGATCTTATTGAAACATATTGAAACATATAAGATGATTAGAGGTTTAGATAGGGTGGATAGTGATAGCCTTTTTCCTCGGATGGAGAAAGCTAGCACGAGGGGGCATGGCTTTAAATTAAGGGGGGGTAGCTACAGGACGGATGTCAGGGGTAGGTTCTTTACCCAGCGGGTGGTGAGGGATTGGAATGCCCTGCCTGCTGCAGTTGTAAATGCGTCTAGTTTGGGGGCGTTTAAGAGATCTCTGGATAGGTTTATGGACGAAAAAGGATTGGTATAGGCTAGTGGGTCATTGTTTTTGTAACTGGTCGGCGCAACATCGTGGGCCGAAGGGCCTGTTCTGCGCTGTAATGTTCTATGTTCTATGTTCTAGATCCCTGAAAGTTGGAAATCAAGTCGATTAGGTTGTTAGGAAGGCATACGGTGTCTTGGCGTTTATTGGTAGGGGGATTGAATTTAGGAGCCGCAACGTCATGTTGCAACTGCACAAAACTCTGGTGCGGCCGCACTTGGAGTATTGTGTACAGTTCTGGTCCCCACATTATAGGAAGGATGTGGAGGCATTGGAGAGGGTGCAGAGGAGGTTTACCAGGATGTTGCCTGGTATGGAGGGAAGGTCCTATGAGGAGAGACTGAGGGATTTGGGGTTGTTTTCGCTGGAAAGAAGGTGGCTAAGAGGGGACCTTATTGAAACGTACAAGATGATTAGAGGTTTAGATAGGGTGGACAGTGATAGCCTTTTTCCTCGGATGGAGAAAGCTAGCACGAGGGGACATAGCTTTAAATTAAGGGGTGGTAGTTATAGGACGGATGTCAGAGGTAGATTCTTTACCCAGAGGGTGGTGGGGGAATGGAATGCCCTGCCTGCTGCAGTTGTAGATGCGCCTAGTTTGGGGGTGTTTAAGAGGTCCGTGGATAGGTCTATGGATGGAAAGGGATTGATTTAGGTTAGAGGGTAATTGCTTTTTTCTTAATTGGTCGGCGCAACATCGTGGGCCGAAGGGCCTGTTCTGCGCTGTAATGTTCTATGTAACCCTTCCATAACTCCCCGGTTTCCTGATGCATCTCCACTAGCCTTGGGAGGAACAAACCCAGAGGCCCAGCAGCTGGCTTGGGGGACAGCTGAATCCTGACCTCCGGCAGATGTCCTTGTGCCCGAGCCCTTGCATGTGCCCGCCTCCACCTGATGTGCATCAGCGGCTGTGATGTGCTCACCAGTTCATGACCCAGAAGCTTCAACACTAAAGGTACCTATTGTGCAATCGTCTCTGTTTTGGTGCATTGTGACGGTGAAGAGGTGCTGTCCTCTGAGGATTTCTCAGTGCCTGCCTCTGAGGTATCATCCTGGCGGTCATGGGGCTCCAGAGCAGCAAGGGCGGCAGCAACACCCAAAGGATCAGCTTCCTCTGGATCCAGAGCTATAAAAACACACATTAGGAGGACGGAGGCAAAGCAAACCATGCAGCATTGCACTTACTTGGAAGAGGATCTAGGTTGAGGGTGTGCTTCTGCTCATTTGCATGCTGGACGCCAGTGTGACTGTTGGCGACTAATCACCCCCTGCCAGCTCCACGGCAAGCTCCTCCATGCTGGTCAGTTGCCACGGGTCAGGCACATCACTACCAGTCTGTGTCATTTCCTGTGCATTGTGGATGTTCTTTTCCTGTGGGAACATAACGTGGATAGCAAACATTAACATCTTGCAGTACATGATGCACAATGCATGCCTTTGTCTTGGGTGTTGTGCTGACAACTTTGGGAAAGGGGTCACCACTGAAAGGGGCTCATTGAGGGGTGAGGGGAAGCGGTTAGATTCTGTTCCTGGGGGAAGGGTCACTTGTTGCATGCATGCCCTTCAGGTGTCTAAGCAGGGTTGCCAAGCATGTGTGGGGTTCCAAGTGGGATGCTCACTCACCTTTGCTGCTCGCAGAAGATCGTACTTTTTTTGTGGCGCTGCCTGCCAGACCGCAGTGTCAGACTCCTGGCATTCACCACACCTCCCACAATGCCTTAGCAGCTGCACCTCTTGAGTGAGGGCTCTGGCCGTGGAAGATCCCCTCACGCCTCTCCTCCATGGCATTTAGCAGATGCTCCTGGTTGGCGCCTGTAAATCTCGGAGCAGGTTTCCGCACAGACATCTTTGTGGCATGGCTGGCTGTGGGTCCATTTCTGCAGCTTATATACAGCTTTGGCTTATTAGGGGAGTGCCAATGGGCCCAGTTAAGGGCCCATTGGCAACAAATACTTGTGAGAGATTTTGAAGGCTGCATTCAGTTGAGTGTCATGCATCCCTCGGGGTGCTGATTGGCTACTATTCAAAAGGCTGCTGTGTCCAGCAGGGGTGCCATACTCAAGGCTCCCATTCAAGAGGGAAAATGATCACAAGTGCATGTGAGCACAATACCAGTTCTCTGCAGGGCAGCAGTGAGGACAGAATGTTCAAGGGCTGGAGGGACTGGATACCCGCATTATCTGGATCCATGGGGGCATGAGGTAAGTGGGCAATCATGTTTGTGTGGAGGGGGAGACAGTGGGAGGCCAGCAATGAGGTCAGCGATGTCTGTGGTGGTGGTGGGTGGGGGGGGTGCGGGGTGGGGGGTGGGGGGGGGGGGGGGTTGTGCAGGCCAGGAATGAAGCTAGCAATGTCTGTGGGGGGAGATGGTTGGGGGGGTGGGGGGGGGGGGGGGGGTCGTGGAGGGGGGGGGCGCCTCTCCATTGCACAGAGTGGGAGACTTGAGTGAGAAACTGAACTGAGAAATAATCAGGATTTAGAACAGTTTTCCCACCAATTCAGCGCTTTTGGGAGAATCATCCACATTATTTCTATAAATGTAAACATTGGACTCAACAAGGGCAATCTTACAAAGAAAGTTTGCAATGCCAAATTAGCATGAAAACAGGATTTAATTTGATTTATTATTGTCATTGCATATTATTAGCGTCGTTTCCTTAGCGACGTTTTCTTGTTCATAGAGAAGGAAATGAAAGAGTGCAGAATGTAGTATTACAGTCTTGGCTAGGATGTGGAGAAAGATCAACCTAATGCGAAGTAGGTCCATTCAGATGGCAGCAGGGAAAAAGCTGTTCTTTAGTCAGTTGGTACATGACCACAGACTTTTGTATCTTTTTCCCAACGGAAGAAGGTGGAAGAGAGTATGTCTGCGACGCATGGGGTCCTTAATTATGCTAGCTGCTTTGCTGAGGCGGGGGAAGTATAAACAGAGTCAATGGATGGGAGGCTGGTTTGTGTGATGGATTGGGCTACATTCACGACCTTTTGTAGTTTCTTGCATTCTTGGGCAGAGCATGAGCCATACCAAGCTGCAATACAACCAGAAATAATGTTTCCTATGGTGCATCTGTAAAAGTTGGTGAGAGTCGGAGGGAGAGAATCACGCTTTTATTTTGGGTGAGATAAAAATGAAATTTTACCTAATTCTGTCAAAAAAATGAAGTCAAACCTGGCTCTTGCCAGCAGGGAGAGGGAGAGGGGCCTAAGCTTCTGAAAGCTGACAGATAGCAGTTAAATGCGCCACTGAGCACGTGCAGATCTTTCTGTTCTGGAAACACAGAGATCTAATAGTCATTGTCTCCCCCAGTTACTGCTGGCCCCTGTGGCCGATCGTTCCCACCCCCCTCATGCTATTGTTGCCCCCCCCATCCCCATGGCTGATTTCCTCCCACCCACCTGGACTGATAGCCACCCCCCCGACTCTTGCGTGGCCTACATCTCCTGCTATTGTGGGGCTCTGCAGCCGAAATAGCCCCCCTCCTGCTGGGGCTACACATGAACCGGCTGATTGCCTGTTGCAGAGCATACAGTGCCCCCCTCCCCAATCGCTGCGGCAGAGTGGAGATGGTCCCTTCAATCACTATTGCAAGGTAGCTGCCCACCTGAAGATTTGTTGTTGAGTGGCAGCATACATGTCCCCAATCACTGTTGCAGATTGCACAGCGTTTCCTACCATCCCTCCCCTTCCCCCGATTGCTATTGCGGTGTGGCAGTCCCCCCCATCCGATCTGGTCCTGCCAGATATTCAGTGCCAGTAAGATCATGAGCAGAAAGAAATCAGGCACAAATCTGATTTCTCAGCTCTCTCACGATCTTACTGACCCACCCCACCCATCGGTCAACGTGATGAAAAGGTAAGATCACAGCCAGTTTTTTCATTTTCCATCAAACATGCCTTTTGCTTTTGAGTAGTTACCACCTGCTTTGCCACATTGATATTTTCTTTGCATTTTTATTCCAGACAACTTTAAAACTTCTCCAACTGCTATTAACTTCCATAGCCCACTGCTCCAATTACCTTTTTAATTTAGCAGGCTGAGTTTTTGACTGTTTTCATAATTCTTCCCCCAAAACATCAATTTTGACATGAGGTTCGCAAACTGTAATTGGTTTTCCAAGTTATTCAACTTTTCCTGTTAAAGTGCAGGTTCATCAGCCTTGACGACCTTTCCTGGAACCATTGAAGAAAGCCAAAACATACCCTAGCCATGTAATTTCTCAATGAAAAATCCACCTCTTCAATTGCAAATTAGGAAAAATACCAACAGCACAAAGTCCAATGACTAAACCACATCTTAAATTCATCATATACCGAGGAATACAAAGCAGGACACAAATAACGTATCAGAAATGTTAGGGAACACAGGGTATAGTGAGATGGAGGAAATCAGAATTAGCAGAGAAATGGTGTTGGGAGAATTGATGGTAATGAACACCGATAAATCCCAAGGCCTGATAATCTACACCCAGACTATTCAAGGAAGTGATCTTAGAAACAGTGGATGCATTGGTGGTCACCTTCCAAGATCATATAGACTTTGGGACAATTCCTATCGATTGGAGGGTAGCTAATGTAACCCCACAATTCGAAAAGGGAGGAAAAGAGAAAACAGGGCATTGTAGACCAGTAAACCTGACATCAGTAGTGGGGGAAATTCTAGAGTCCATTTTCAAAGATCCTAAACAGATGGTAAACAGTGTTAGAATCAGACAGAGTTAGCATGGATTTATGAAAGGGAAATCATGCATGACAAATCTGGAATTCTTCAAGGATGTAACTTGTAGAGTTGATGAGGGGAAGCCAGTGAATGTTGTTTATTTGGACTTTCAGAAGGTCAGAAGGTTTTCAACTAAGTCCCAGCTAAGAGATTAGCATGCAACTTGGAAGTGCATGAGATTGAGGATAGTGTGTTGAGACAGATAGAAAACTAGCTTGCAGACAGAAAACAAAGAGTAGGAATAAATGGGTCTTTTTCTGAATGCAGTGACTAATGGGGTCCTTCAGAGATCAGTGCGAGGACCCAAGTTCTTTATAATGTATGTTAATGATTTAGATGAAGGAACTAAGTGTAGTATCTTCAAATTTGCAGATGACACAAAGTTGGATTGGAGGATGAACTGTAAGGAGGATTCAAAGATGCTTCAGTGTGATTTGGATAAGCTGAGTGAGTGGGCAAATGTGTGGCAGATGCAGTATTTGGTAACAAAAACAGGAAGGTAGATTATTATCTGGATGGTTATAAATAAAGAGAGGGGAATGTGCAATGAGGCTTGGGTTTCCTTGTACGCCAGTTGCTGAAGATAAGCATGCAGGTGCTTATTAGGTGGTAAAGGAGACAAATGATACATTGGCTTTCATCACGAGGAGCTGGAATGTCTTGCTGCAATTATATAGGGCCTTGGTGAGGCCACACCTGTAATATTGTGTGTAATTTTAGCCTCCTTATCTGAGTAACGATGTTTTTGACATAGGAGGAGTGTAGAGAAGATTTACCAGACTGATTCTTGGGATACGCGACTGACTTATGAGGAAAGATTGAGTCGGTTAGGATTATACTCACTGGGGTTTGGAAGAATGAGGGGGGATCTCATAGAAACCTATAAAATTCTAGCAGGACTACAGAGGGTAAATGCAGGAAGAATGTTCCTGGTGGTGGGGATATCCACAACCAGGGGTGATAGCCTCAGGATATGGGGTAAATCTTTTAGGACTAAGATGAGAAATTTCGTTAACCAGAGAGTGGTAAGCCTGTGGAATTCATGAGCACAGAAAGCTGTTGAGGCCAGAACATTGTATGTTTTCAAGAAGGGGTTAGATATAGCTCTTGGGGCGAAGGGGATCAAAGGATATGATGCACAGGGTGGGATCAGGCTATTGAGTTGAATGATCACCCATGATCATGATGAATGATAGAGCAAGCTCTAAGGGCCAAATAGTATATTCTTGCTCCTATTTTCTATGTTTCTATGTAAATAATTTCCATCAAATCTCCACATCAACACTTCATTATTCAACAAATGTTTTGGAAAGCTTCATATTACATGCCACCTTGGTAACTGTGTTGCTGCTGTATCTCTAAGGATAACAATTGATTTGCCCACGTCACCAGACAGTATATAATTCTATAATATACAATATCTATAATTTCTTGCATCAACTCCATTGGTAAACGCAAGAGTACCTATCTGTTACCAGCATGTTAATTATCTTATCAGGATACACAGATCAAGGCATTTGTTTAGATGAGTACTTTGACCACATAAGAATAGGAGATTTACTGATGGAAGCACATCATCCCCAGTAATGACACTTTGATTTAGTTAGTGAAATTTCTTTTGATGCTTTGTCTCCCTTATCAGTCTTGTTTAGTTTATTGATTTTTTTGCTGCAATCAAAAGAGTGATTGGAACACTGGGGTTGTAATTTTCCAGACACATTGTGCCTGGCGTAAAATCGCGCTGATCTGGGTAAAATTCCATGTGGGCCCAAAGTGCAAACCAGATCTCACCCAGAGAGGGCTTGAGATTGATTGGTATGAGTTTGACTTGATTTCAGTCTCATTACCATATTTGGCATGTGATAATTCCCCCCGTCCTGGAATGTTCATAATCCCCTCCAGCAAGAAGTCACATGGGTGCAAATCACTACTGGTCCCTTGACCAGGCACCATGGATTGCCAGTGAGCACTTACCCCCAGGATGCAAAAGGGCAAGTCAGTCACTACCATGGTGCAGGATGGAGCGGGGGCTTCAGGGATGCAGGGGTTTGGTGGGAAGTTTAGTGGAACTGGAGGTGCACAGGACAGGGCCCAGCGCTGGGTTGGGGTCATGTGACAAGTATTCTTACTGGCTGCTGAGAGGTCCTTGAGGGACTGTCTATGATGCCAATTGCAGAGCCTGTTAATGTGTCCTCCACAACCAGTGGGGAGACTTTCTGGAGGAGGAGAACCATGCTTACACCTCTGAGGAGGAGCTGGACCAGGAGGGAGTGGAGGGAGAGCCTGAGGAGGACCCGTAGAATGAAAAACAGGTGGCGTCAAAGGTCTAGCAACACAGGAGGACCATAGAGGCCCTGATTTCCACCAGATACTCTGATTTAGGAGGCTTGGTGTCCAGCAGCTTCAGCAGCAGCATTCCCCCCCCTTCCAAGAACCCTTGCCTACCCTTCCAGAACCCTTGTCCACACACTCTTAGGGTCTTAGGGAGGGTGATGATGACTCATGTGAGGCAAACTTTGATGATGCCTAAGTTTGACTCCTGACTGTATTCTGACTGCACACAGATCTGCGGGCTCATGTCTGAGTGAGGGTCAGTGGTATCATCATTTGGCCCAATGCTGTATAAGTGGCAGGGGTGGGGGGTGGCTGGGGGTTGGGGGTTAGGTTGGCAGGACTTAGGATTCAGTGAGTGACGAGGTTGTTATTCCAGGATGCCTGTCACTATGAGTCTCATGGCTCTCACTGTTGGGGGTGCTTGGGAGGGCAGGTAGGAGATTCTGAGTACAGTTGGGGAAGTAAACTCTGTGGGAAATGGGACAAAGACAGTGGAGTTGCAATTTTGAGATGCAGAATTCTTTAATGCTAATTATTTATAGTGCCAATTACCCTATCCCTAACTATGGTGCCTGCCTCCACGCGTGCGCTCTTGTAGTTGTTTAATCTTGCTAATCTTGGATGGCCTAGTACCAGTCTTCTACTCTCTTTTATTATGGGCTAACTTCTCCGGCGGGACAATTGAAAGCCTGATGACTGGCATGCTGGGGGAGGGTGGGGCGGGGAAGCAGATGGCATTTGTTGGCACCATGCCTTGACAGGAAGGTGTTGTGATGAGGAGTGCCAGACAGATTTGAGAAAGATGCTGGGGGGGGGTTGGATGCTGGAAGGCCGCAGAATGTCAGGTAGTGGATTGATGTGGACATTCCAGGTGTGACAGATGGGACTGATGCCAGGATGTGACAGATGGACACTCACCCTTGCAGCTCAAATGAGGTTGTTCATTTTCTTTTGGCATTGGACAGCCATCCTCAGTGTCAGGATTTGGCACTGACTGCCACAGTCACTGCATCCCTAGCTGCATTTGCTTCCCTGATTTTGGATCATCTTCTCACTTGGAGGTGCAGGGCTGGCCCACCTCTCCTGTACTGCAAGATGTACTTCCATGAAATGTGAAACTGTCTCTGCACTGCCATCCTTCTGGCATGACTGGCTGTGATTGGAGACGGAGTGTTTAAATGCAGCTCCCCCTTGTTAACATTGCACAACTGAGCCAGTTTGGGCAAACCGCATGCCTAGGGACTGCAAACCAGCAGCATGTTTCACATGAGCGTTCTTTCAATGCACTAAGTGTGGGATGATTATGTTGATTCTGGCGCAAAAAATGGAGTATTTCCCACCAACGGCATTGGCATGTTTTCAGGCCGAATATTATGCCTCATTAGCAATAAATTTAATGTCCACAAGTTTCACGTTTCCTTGATTCACCCACTCCACAACAACTTAATGCTACAGGCACTGGGGAGCTCCATATAAGTGGCTCCACAGCACTTGTTCTACAACGACTGCAGGAGATGGTAAGTAAGAAGGTCGCACTGCATTTTCTGGAGGGGGCCCTCACAAGGATGCTGGATGGAGTGGAGCAGAGACAGGACACACTCTAACCCTGCTCCAGGAGACGGCCTTCCAGCAGAGTCACCACCGTCACCTGGGATGCAGTGACAGCCTTGCTCAATTCAGGTGCATTCCAGAAGAGAACGGGGCAGCAGTGCCACAATATGATGAATGACCTTGATTGCTTAGTCAAAGTAAGTGAACCACCCCCGGTCTTCCTCTGGACCCCCTCATACTCCCCTCACACTCCCAACCCTTTCACTCACTCAGCCACCTTGGCATTTGCCAACACCAGGTTCCCGCTTCCTCCCACAATCACCATGTTCCCCCAGTAGCTGCTGTGCTCCTCACACTTCAGCTCCCACCCAAGCCCTTGACCTGCCACACTTTAAATATCAACACTCCCACCTACATTCAGTCTGTGCCATTGCAGGACGAACTCAACCACAACAGGCACAGCGGGTGCAGTCAGCTAGAGTCATGCTAGAGAACCCTGAACCTGGCTGGGAAGGAGGAATTGCATGCCTGTGCTGCTGGTGAAGTGGAGGCAGCAGAGAAATATGAGAATCTTCAATACTTACATTGTGATTCCTCAAGTCTCAAGTGAATAATCAATGAGCCCAGGAATCTGCTGAGTCCCTTGCCGATGATACGCTCCTGGGCCTGGTCATCCCTTAGCTACTGGAGCTGCAAAGGCAGAGTCACGAGTATCAGTAAGAGATGACAGCAGTTCCCCTCAGAGTTCAAGGCTGACAGGAGGAGTCCCATCACATTCTATCCAAGAAGATGATGCCATCAGTGCCGCACACCTAGGCCAACACTGCAAGGTTAGTAAGGTTAGTGTCTGCAGCAGAGACCTTGGTGCAGGACATACATTCCATGGCAGGAGATGTCCACACCAAGGCTCAGCGATTGAGCTCCATGTTGTAGAGCTTCAGTTGCATGGTGCAGGCAGTGGTGGAAATCGACGAGTGTCAGTGTCAGGGTTTTTTTGGATCTCACTCCAGCTGCCCTTCCATCCCATGCAGGAGCCAGGGGCTCCCGGGAACCCGAAGGGAATAAGATCAGCAGGTGTACAGCCCAGGGCCCTCCAGCGAGGTGACCCTGGGCATCTCCAGCCCATCTGATATCCCCTCTCTGAGCAACACAGCTCCAACCCCTGACACCAAGGAGGAAAGCAGTCAAACATCCATGCTGCCTGAAAGCAAGCCTGGACCCTCTCTTCCCCCTAGGCTTGCTTTCAGGTCCCAGGGGACGCCTGGCAAAGTATTCTCAGGCAGAAGGGCTTAGAAATCAGCAGGCCACCTCAACCTCAGCTGGGGATACACCTTGATGTACTGGGATGGCCAGGAAGATTAAGAAACTGTAGGCACTTAGAGGGCACAAGTGAATATAGGCACTAGTGTAGCCAGGTCACTGCTTTGAATGTTCAGCATTAGGTTTCACTTAATTCACTCACAGAGCCTCCATCTTGTCTGTTCATGTCCCCAAGCTTGAGAGAACCAGCACACTCACTGAGTGCCTCATCTTTGTGGAGTATGAGAATGGCAGTGCTATGTCCCTCCCACCATCTTTGCAGCTCCCTCAGCTGTGATATGGACAGGAACCCTGGAAACGCTGCTTGCGTACCAGCCTTCACAGCTCCTTTAAAGCAAGGTGTGCCCCAACATGAAAGGAAGGTGAAGTCTGCCAGTAACCCCTCCTGACCCCTCTCCCCAAAACGGCAATTTTGGGAACCCACCCCTTCCCTGAATTGATCTTATTTTTGTCCTCTCTGGTAGCCTCTAAGTAGTGCATACCACGGAGGGTGCTGGCTGCTTGAGCACTCATCTCTGAAATCCCTTTCGGAGATGAAGAACACCAGCTCCATGCTTATGTAGACCTGTTGTATGTCTCGCTGGCGCCTGCTGAATTCCGGTGAGAAGTCCCGAAGAGAGTGCTTGCTAATGATATGCCAATGTATTAAAATGAGCTTTCAGGCCACTGCACTGGCGAGGGGCTGGTAAGTTAAGATCATACTCGGAAACTTGCCAGCGTGAATTTTGCTCTCCAGATTTTGAACATGTGCTGCCATTCTTGCAGACGTAGAGTGCCAGCTCAAATTTGCCTCTTTCGTCATTTTTTTGGGAAAACCACCCTGGGTGCATGAGAATAGAGCCATCAGACTGAACAAAATCAATTAAAGTCAGAAAAGTTCTGTGAGTTGGTTTCAACTTCATCAACCAGCTTGGATAGTTTGTCATAGGTTTCACCACTAGGACAGTATTTCTAAGGGGACACTGCAGCTGTATGAATATTCAAGATTTGCTTTTCCCACTTCCAACATTCAGCCTTTTAACAGGTTTTTCCAACAAAAGTACTTTGCAAGGATATAGTGCAATCTCCTTTAATCCACTTCAATTTTGTGGCAAATTTCTCAAATAATGCACAGTACATTTCTACACCTTGATAAATTTAGGCACTAAGTGAATAGTTGCCAATTGAGATGTGTGAGGAGTTGGCTCATGAGTCTTTTCAAGTTTAATTGCCACCCTCAATTTGCTAGATCTAAGCTTTCCTCCATCTTGGTTTCTTTTCTCTCTGTAATTTGAATTCAAGCTTTTCATTTCGCTTTCTTGTTTGTTTAATTTAATTTCCTTTCTTTACCGTCTTTCCAATTTTATCCTTTTTTCTCTAATTTGGTTTTTCCTATTTGCATCAAAACACCTACAAGAAAGCCCCTTTCTCCTTTCTCGTTAAAGTACTAAGCCAATTCAGAAATGATCTCTGCCTTCCACCTGACTTTAACATCCAACTCTCTTGCTACAGCCTGCAAATTATCCTTTGTTACCTGTTCTAAAGCTCGAAGATATAAATCTGTTCTCTCCAGAAAGGTCTGAACATTGAAGGTAGCCTTGTTTTTTTTACTGAATACTGCAAACATAAATGTGAAATCTTGTCCGTTTATATTATGGAAAATACTATTTTACTTATTTTTACAGTCTTTGGATTTGGATACTGGACAAAGTATTAAACTCCATAGAGATCAATAACTTTTTAAAAGAAAAAATTACCACGACACCACCAGAAAGAAAACTAATGGGCGATTTCACTTTTTAAAAATGTTACTGTAACAAGTCAACTAAAATCAACACAATTCAGCATTTATTTATAGGCTAATGCTGTTATAAATTAAAAGAAAATTAGTTGATGCAAGATACATGTGCTCACAAAGTCACAAGCATCTACATCACTTCCAGCACTAATGTGGCGCCATGTGCAGTCTTTTCAACTCAGTTTCCAGAGCATAGGCTCTCGTATTTCCCACTCACTGGATTTGGCCCTTGGGTCACTTTCACTGAACGCTGTATTCTACTCAAAGACCTAGATAATGTTGACATCCAAGCAGCACACATCTAAAGTTAGCTAGGTTCACAACAGTTTTAGTGATACAGATTCTCCAGTCATGTTTATCTTAACCCTGTTTGGCTCTGGAAAAACTAAAACAACTTTTCCAATTCATAATCTTTGCTCTCCATGTCTCCAGCTTTCTGTCCTTTTTTAACTATTACACTCTATATAAATGTGCCTTCTCTGGACCACCAGCTACAGAACAGAACTGACATTCTGGGGGCGATTCTCCCAGCCTGCTGCACTGCTTGAGTAGCACAGTGGCAGAGAGACATCAGCGCGGAGTCTGTAGCGGGATTTGTGACAGTGTCCAACTGATCACTAGTCTCCCAGGCCCTTTTTTATGTAATCAGCCTCATGCTAGAAAATAAGCACGAGACTGGTTATCATATGAAAGTTCACCTTTCCATATGATTAGCAAGGCCGCAATGATATTCTCCAGGCTCCCTAATATCTTCCCTCACCCCCCTGCCCTGCCCCAACTGGAAGATGCACCCAGCATAGGGGATTAAAGCTGGTCTCCATCAAAAGATCACCCCGCTGGTGGGGACAGAGACAAGTAGGTGCCCCTTTGGCATTGCCAACTTGGCATTGCCATCCTGGTACCTTGACAGTGCCAGCCTGGCACTGCCCATTGGGCAATGCCCAGGAGGTGCACCAGAGGGCAGGGCCTACTGGGCAGGCAGGGCTGATTGGTGATGGGGGCTCACTGCGCACTCTGCATTGAGGATCATTAGGACAGGGAGGGAGAAGAGCAGTCGGGGCTGCACATGGGAGGGGGCAATCGGGGCTGTGTGGGGGTATTGAGGCTGGCCGTGGGGGGCTGGTGATTAGGGCTGGCCTGGGGGAGGGCTAGTAGGGTTCGGGGAGGCCAGCGATGGTTGGCAGTGGGGTTGGAAAGCCAGCGATCAGGAGAAGGGGGTCTGGGAAGAAATCGGGAGGCTGGTGATGGGCGGGGGGGGGGGGGGGGGCGCGGGTGCGCCAGTGCACACGCACCGATCTCCACACTGACAGATTGCGCCTGCATAATGGCCCACTGAGTGTGCTGATTCTGGCCTCCCCAAGCAGGATAAGGCCACACCTCCCCCATACTGTGTGAATCTCCCAGAGGCACCCTTTGGAACACAGAGATTCATTCAACTAAGTACACCAAAAAAGAGTAAAACAGAAGTTTTTCCCAGCCATCCAACACTAATGTTTATATCTTCGAGCTTTAGAACAGGTAACAAAGGATAATTTGCAGGCTCTAGCAAGAGAGTTGGATGTGAACTTTCATATGAATTGCTCCCTCTATCTCTGTGTGTTCTGCAACAGTAGATTTTGAGAGCAGTTGTAATTTGATCTCCTGAACGGCTGTATGTTTACCCTTTGCTTTTTAATTTCTATACCCATAACAACCTCATATCATGTGGGCATTTCTCTGAACTAAAATGCTTGCTAGGAGGTTCACCACCACCTTTTCAAGAGCAATTAGAAATGGGCAACAAATGTTGGCCTTGCCTCTAGTGCACTCGTACCATTAAAGAATTTCAAAATGTCCAATTACACCTTTTTCAGAATTCTCACCAATGTCACTTTGGAATTAAAGAGACATTCCCAAAAAGAAATATAGTCTTTTCCCCAAGCACAAGGCAATCACAACAGTTATTACTTCCACTGTCTTTGAATATAAAACATTTTGTCATTTAATCTCTCCAACCTTCCAGGCTTTCACAGATTTGTTCTTATTCCCACCCTCCCTGCTTTCATTTGCTTAAAATCTATTACATCTCTGACTTACTCAATTTTGATGAAATTGGCATCATTTCTGCTGTCTTGTTTTTTGCTCTTGGAATTAAAATTTAAAGTGCTGGCTATGATCACTGGAGACAGGTGAAATTATATAGTTGGGGAAAGCTTTTGTTGGTGAAACCCACTTTCAGCTGACAATGCAGCAGATACATGTAGGCTTTAAAAGACCCTCCTGGACAAACAAAGAGGCTCTTCATCACAGCCACAAATTTCCTGCCTATCTCCATTGCTTTTAAAATAGATATTTTGTGAGCATAAAGATGGCATTGATGCTTTACAGATTTAGATTTCACTTGTAAATATTACATTGAGCAGAATTTTATCTGCTGAGCCAATAAAAGCAGGATCGCAGCTGAATTCTCGGCTCTCATGGTCTTACCAGAACCGGATTTCCGGCAAGGTCAATCTCTCGCCCATTTTCAGTGAGAGCTTGAATAATTAAATTTATATAAATGTTCACTTGCATGTCTTTAGTAAGCTCAGTGCTCAATCATCCGGGCTCACTTGCCTTTAGCAAAGATCAGTGAGAACAAAGAAAAGTACAGCACAGCAACAGGCCCTTCGCCCTCGAAGCCTGTGCCGATCATGATTCTTTCATAGAATCCTACAGTGCAGAAGGAGGCCATTCAGCCTATTGAGTCTGCACTGACCAAAATTCCACCCAGGCCCTAACCCTATAACACCATGCACTTACCCTAGCTAGCCCCCCGACACCAGGGCAATTTAACATGGCAATCCACCCAAATCACACATCTGGAGGAAAGCAGAGCACCTGGAGGAAACCCACACAGACACGAGGAGAATTTGCAAACTCTACACAGACAGTGACCCAAACTGGGATTTGAAACCGGGACCCTGACATTGAGAGTCAGCAGTGCTAACCACAGTGTCAACATGCCGCCCTCTGTGATGACATAGGTGACGATGTGGATGTGCCGGCGTTGGACTGGGGTAAACACAGTGAAAAGTCTGACAACACCAGGTTTTAGTCCAACCGATTTATTTGATAGTAAACGCACAAGCTTTCGGGTTAGTCCCTTCATCAGGTGAATGGAGAGTTCTGGCCTCAGACAGAGCATATAAAGCACAGTTTACAGATTACTGATTAGAATGTGAATCTTTACACCTAACCTGCTGTTCAAGTCTTGAAGTGGCCGACAATGTGAGTGGAAGGAGCACTGATCACAGGTTAAAGGATGTGTATTGTCTCCAGACAGCACAGTGAGTGAGGTTTTGCAAACCCAGGCAAGTGTTGGGGGTTACAGATAGTGCGACATGAACCCAAGATCCTTGTTGAGACCGTCCTCATGTGTGTGAAACTTGGCTATCAGTCTCTGCTCAGCGACTCTGCGCTGTCGTGTGTCGTGAAGGCTGCCTTGGAGAACGCTTACCCGAAGGTCCTGTTGGCGAACACTTCAGTGGTCACGGGCATTCAGCCTCTGACCTTCGGGTAAGCATTCTCCAAGGTGGCCTTCACGACACACGACAGCGCAGAGTCGCTGAGCAGAGACTGATAGCCAAGTTTCACACACATGAGGACGGTCTCAACAAGGATCTTGGGTTCATGTCGCACTATCTGTAACCCCCAACACTTGCCTGGGTTTGCAAAACCTCACTCACTGTGCTGTCTGGAGACAATACACATCCTTTAACCTGTGATCAGTGCTCCTTCCACTCACATTGTCGGCCACTTCAAGACTTGAACAGCAGGTTAGGTGTAAAGATTCACATTCTAATCAGTAATCAGTAAACTGTCTGTGCTTTATATGCTCTGTCCGGGGCCAGAACTCTCCATTCGCCTGACGAAGGGACTAACCCGAAAGCTTGTGCATTTACTATCAAATAAATCAGTTGGACTAAAACCTGGTGTTGTCAGACTTTTTACAATGACATAGGTGAGCCATGAATATGATAATTTGGAAGCTAAAGATGGGAGTGAAAGAGTGCAAATAAAATCTGGAGTGCTGAGTAGTTCAAAATACATCCAATGCTGGGCACCATTGTAAATAAGCATCCAGTGAAAAGCGTCAGAAATGTTTAAAGCATGACCAAATCCACAATGATGACTATATTGGATATAGATCTCCTTGACAAGTGAATTGTCCAAGACTTTTATCAAGTTTAAATTCTGCAGTAAAAGTTGAAAATTAAATACCCTATGAACAGAGATCTGGTTTATAAGTAGGTTAAACAAGTTATTTCTAAATGTTCTTTATTCATTTGAACATTTTTTTTTGATAAATAATTCTTGAGATACAAGCTTAGCCAATGCTCCTATAGCTATAATCTGAATACAGAACCTTAAGTGGAATAGGAGCAAGCTGATTTTTTTATGCCTTTATCAATTCTAGGTGCTTAACTCTTGCATGATTCCATCTGACACACGGCCAGTAAGAAACAGGCAGAGCAAGCTGTGAGGATATTAATTTTCAAACTTTAGTGCAATTTCCAAGTGTCATTAATCAGTTCCAAAGTAGGGATCAAATGGATTAATGGACTTGCCTCTGAACATGGCTAGAATGTGTGAATGGACCCTCAACGAGACCTTGGAGAGCTCATGCATTAGATGCTGAAAGTAACACGCAAGCATAGCAGGTAGTAAAAAGGCAAATAGTATGCTGGCCTTCATAGCGAGAGGATTTAAATATAGGGATAGTGATGTTTTGCTGTATTTGTATAGGCCATTGGTGAGCCCACATCTGGAATAGAGGGCATAGGTTTAAGGTGGAAGGGGAGAGATACAAAAGGGTCCAGAGGATGGTGAATGTCTGGAACAAGCTGCCAGAAGTAGTAGTAGAGGCAGATACAATTTTGTCTTTTAAAAAACGTTTAGACAGTTACATGGGTAAGATGGGTATAGAAGGATATGGGCCAAATATGGGCAATTAGGACTAGGTTAGGGGTTTTTAAAAAAAGGGCGGCATGGGCAAGTTGGGCTGAAGGGCCTGTTTCCATGCTGTAAACTTTTATGACTCTAATGTGCGGAGCTTTGGTGTCTTTATCTGAGGAAGGATATCCTTGCTATTGAGGGAGTGCAGCGAAAGTTTATCAGGCTGATTCCTGGGATGGCAGGTTTGTCAGATGAGGAGAGACAAGTCAGGTAGGATTATATTTACTGGAATTTTGATGAGTGAGAGGAGATCTCATAGAAACTTATAAAATTCTAACATGGTTCGACAGGGTAGATTCAGAAAGAATGTTCCCAATGGTGGAAAAGTCCAGAACTAGGAACCATAGTTTGAAGATCGTTTTAGAACTGTGAGGAGAAATTTCTTTACCCAGAGGGTGGCGAATATACCACAGAATGTAGTTGAGGCCAAAATGTCCGATTTGAAGAAGAAATTAGCTCCTGAGGCTAAAGGGATATTTTGGGGGGGTGGGGGGGGGGGGGGGGGGGGGCGGTGGCGGTGGGGAAGGAGAATGGAATCAGGATATTGAATTCAATGATCAGCCATGATCAAAATGAATAGCAGAGCAGGCTCAAAGTGCTGAATGGCCCACTCCTGCTCCTAGTTACTATGACCCATTCTGTGTAAGAGATTGAATTTATTTATGCACTCTCACACCCAGCCCAGCAAGAATCAGCACAATGCATTTGGATCATTTTTTTTAAATTACAGTCTCAAAGCTGTAATTTACCAATTTTAGACTCAATTTGAGAATCTGTCTTTTCTGAAATAAATTAATGACAAATTAATAGCTGGACTTATGGTCACAATGTGAGCCTGCCACTTCTGCACATGACCCTCCAATTTAATAGGATTCATGAAACTTGTCTTTTTTTAAATAGGCTGAAGAAATAAACATGTAGCAAATCTGGCAAAATACATAATTGTATTTCCTTAGCAGCACCTTTCAAGCATGACCACTTAAAAGAAAAACAGCAGCAGCTGCATAGGAACACCACCGCCTGCAAGTTCCCCTCCAAATCACTCACCATCCTTACTTGGAAATATATCCCTATTCCTTCACTGTCACTGGGTCAAAATTCTGGAATTTCCTCCCAAACATCACAGTGGGTGTACCTACACTAAGTGGAGTGCAGTTGTTCAAATCACCACCACCTTCTGAAGGACAGTTGGGAATGGGCCATAAATGCTGATTTAGCCAATGACACCCTCATACTGTGAAATAATTAAAAAGTAGACACCTTGGACAAGAGACTTGCACAAGGCCTTTCCTAACTATGCAGGCTGCCTGCATGCAGCTACGTAAGAAGATACCCATCTGACCTTTGGGAAATTCAGACCATAGGGACAGTAACCCATTTAACATCTAGAATTCTAGACATGAAAAAGCTTTAGGATTATTTTAAATGGGTTGATAGTTCGTTTTGACAATTTGACCACTTTAGGTAAATGCCTGCATAAACTCTATGCACTTATGGAGTCCATATCCTTCCAATCCCAATATGGCCTCACTGGGAGAGCTTCTCTCCAACGAGGAAAACGTCTGCTTCACATGAACGGCGAACAGTTGTGTTGGCCTTACTGGTAGAACCAGACACCATTGCGAACCCTTAGGAAGGCCAAGGGGCAAGGGGGTGCCCCTTGGGCAGTTCCAGCCCATCTTGCCACTGCCAACTGATGTATTTTTACATTCAACCTTAATAAAAGATACATGTTAAGATCCAATGTTGTACTTGCCACTCTAGGACACAACTGGACTTGCAGACTCAGATGGGCCTCTGTTCGATAAATTGTAAAGGAGATGTCCATGATCACTCTCAGCAGGAAAAATTGAAATGTTGTAGGTGAACTCAAAGCACGGCAAGCCAACGTCCTGAGATGGACCCACATCTCACAATGTCAGGGGTCAGGGCCTACAGGGGTGGGCCTGGAGGAGGTATAGGAGAGGGGCTGGAAGAGGGTGTGGCCTGTAGGGGTAGGCATATGGGAGCAGGGCCAGGCCTGGATGGCCCAATTGGGGCCCACTGCGAACTCTGTTTCAGATCGGCTTGGGAAGTGTGGGGTTGGGGAGTTGCTGCTGCTATGCCTATGACGGAGGTGGAGGGGCATGATCACTCTTGACTCGCAGGCTTACATTTTCAGGGTGTGGGGCTCATGATCGGCTGTGAACCACTGCCATTGCAGGAGAAGGTGATTGGTTCCCTCTCTGTCAGCTGTTGAAATTGCACATTAGCAGACACAGAGATCTGCACATGTGCAATAGCTCCCTCTGTTGCTGGCTGAGAAATTAAGCCCAACCCACTGCCTGTAGTAGCTAGAAACAGTCTAGCTCATTTTTTTCATGTACTATGTACACAAGTTTGGGCATAAATACTCATCCAAAAGTGGACCTGCAACTCTACCATTTTCATGCTAGTTGGACACTCAGAATTTTTCTTGTAAAATTCTGCCTATTGGTTTCATTAATGTGTGCATCATTGTTCTCTGTTGAGGTTAGTTTAGTCAGAGAGTTAAATGTACTGGCATGATTTATGATTGGTATTAATTGATGGTTGCAGGGGAGTTAGGGCATATCCTTATTGTGGAAGAAAAAGTGTATTTCTTCATTCAATCTCAATAAAAGATAAATATTAGTATCCAATGCTGTACTTACCACTCTAGGACACAGCTGGACTTGCAGATTCAGATGGGCCTCTCTTTTATACATTGTAAAGCAGATGTCCATGTTCACTCTCATCAGGGAAAATTGAAATGTTGTAGGTGAACTCAAAGCACAGCCAGCCAGTACCCTGAGACGGAGTCACATCTGGACAGTACTGACACTTCTGTAACAAGCTCTCATTATCTTACCTTGACTGACTGTTCCCACTACCTGCCACCATACCCAGGACCCCAGATTCTTCTTAGTCCATTCCTCCACGCCTCCAAACTCACACAATACCCCTACTGAACTGCTGATTCATCCCTGCCAGTAATGAGCCTCCTTGCAAGCTATCATTCTCCTGCTCTCTTGTGCTGCAGAATTCAACAAGAAAAACCACTAACCTCAGACAGAAATGCATAAAGCCAACTGTTGCAGGCCACCTTTATATCAACGTGAACCAGGTGCCATGAGATCCTCGGGGGTCGCTGACTTTATCATGAAGGTAGGGCATAATTACAAACTAATTACATAATTACAAATTTAATATAATGAATATTTATGAAATGCAAATGAATTACAAACAGGAAACTGCTGCAGGATGGTGTGAGGCCTGACCTGCCACAACATGTGATCACGCTAGTGACATAATATCTAAATTCCAATTTCTGCCTAATTAAGTCACATTCCCTGCCAAGCCTCTGGCTCTTGAAGGTCTGTAAAATCAATCCACCCCATATTCCCCAGATTAACTCTTTCTCTCTCCATTGATGCTGCCAGACCTACTCAGTATTTCCAGCATTTTCTGTATTCATCATGATAGCATGCCTTCTTTGATTAGCTGCTAATTTGCACAATTATATTCATAATTAATTTTATTTACGCACAAATGCATACAGTATTGCATGTATTCCAACATGTTTTGTATGCATTAACGTACGCATCCTTACACACATTGCACTGCACAAGTTCACTTATGTACATCTGGATGACTGTCACATTGAAGATGATTCACAATCAGAAACTCCTTGGGATTATGAGCTGAATAGAAAAACGTATATGGCTAGAGGGAGATAACTGAGAAATAGGACTAGGTGAATTGTTCCTTTGGAGAGCCATGCAAGGCTGCAAGGAAAAGATAGAGGAATGAAGTGAAATCAGTTGTTCTTTGGAAAAGCTAACACAGACATGACGGGCCAAATGACCTCCTCTGTGCTGTAACCATTCTGTGATACTAATGCATTCACTGTAAATTGATAAGTGCACACAATATCTGACGGGTGTTAGTGCTACAGCAATTGCGGGATTCTAAGATACAAGTCTTCATTTTCAAATTGAGAGGTAGCAACAAGCAGAGTATTTAAAATAAAATTATTTCATGGGATGCGGCTATAGCTCGCTGGGCTAGCATTTTTTATTGCCCATCCCCAATTGCCCATTGTTGTCATGATTCTGTAGTGGCTGGCACCAGGCCTGCTCTACCTCTAACTTTGTCTTGCCAATTACAGTGCTTTTTTCATCATAGATGGTGCTTATGAAACCTGTTGAATTTTTTCTTTCGGTGCCATTAGCAAAGCTATTTCTCTGAAATGAAATCATAAGAATCATAAGAAACATTTGGCCCATCGAGTCCGCTCTGCCATTCGATGAGACCGTATCTGATATGATAATTTCAACTCCACTTTCCCGACCCATCTTCAAAACCCTTGCTGATTAAAATCTGTTTCTCTCAGTCCTTAATATACTTAACAGCCCAGCCTCTGCAGCCCTCTGTGGTAAAAAATTCCACAGATTCATTACCATCTGAGAGAGGAAATTCCTCCTCATCTTTGTCTTAAATTTAATAGAGAGTTTGATGCATTACTGGCATTTTTACGTTTGACATTTCAGAGTTTGGTTCCTTGGAAGGCAACATTCCTGCTATAACACCTTGCATTTGTGCTGCTAAAATCAACTTACTATTCCAACAACAGAGGAATGGACCCATGAAAATATAAACCTACTGTTGTACAGGCTCATGACTATCACTCTCCAAATTTATGAATGCTTATATACATTCAGATTGATATTCAAGGCATATCTGTGTTGACTCCATATGCATTTTTGCAGATGCCGTATATGTTTTCCTTCTCGTCTTCTTCCATGCAAATTGAAAAGGTTGGAGACTGGTGTATTGTGTATAAATCGGCTTATGAAGCTTATGTACCCAAAGAGGGCAATTTTCAGCCCATTTTTACTGTCAGAACAGCATCGCCGGCTGGAAGTTCAAAGAAAATTGTGGAAATGCGATTCTCCCCATAGAGATCGCCTTCTGTGATTTTTCCAACTCATCAGTGATGCCAAGAGGTTCATAAATTGATCATAAGAACATAATAAGAACATAAGAAATAGGAGCAGGAGTAGGCCATCCAGCCCTTCGAGCCTGCCCCGCCATTCAATAAGATCATGGCTGATCTGTCGCTGCTCAGTTCCACTTTCCCGCCCTCTCCCCATAACCCTTAATCCCCTCTCCTATCAAAAACCCATCAACCCGCGTCTTAAAAATATTTAGCGAGGCAGCCTCCACCACTTCAACGGGCAGAGAATTCCAGAGATTCACCACCCTTTGAGTGAAGAAGTTCCTCCTCAACTCCGTTCTAAACCGCCCCCCTTTTATCTTGAGGCTGTGCCCCCTAGTCCTACTGTCTTTTTTGAGCGGGAAGAGTCTTTCCACCTCTATCCTATCCATCCCATTCATCATCTTATACGTCTCAATGAGATCTCCCCTCATTCTTCTAAACTCTAACGAGTACAAGCCCAGTTTATTCAGCCTCTCCTCATAGCTCAACCCCCTCAACTCCGGTATCAGCCTAGTAAACCTCCTCTGCACTCCCTCCAAGGCCAAAATATCTTTGCGCAGGTGCGGCGCCCAAAACTGCACACAGTACTCCAGCTGCGGCCTCACCAATGCCCTATACAGCTGCAGCAAGACCTCCCTACTTTTATATTCAATCCCCCTCGCTATGAAGGCCAGCATCCCATTCGCCTTCCTGACCACCTGCTGCACCTGCAGGCTGGGTTTTTGCGACTCATGCACAAGGACCCCGAGGTTCCTCTGCACCGTCGCCTGCTGCAGTTTTTCGCCCCGTAAGTAATAGTCCTTCCTACCATTCTTCCTACCAAAGTGGACCACCTCACACTTGCCAACATTAAATTCCATTTGCCATTTCCTGGCCCATTCGCCCAGCCTATCTAGATCCTACTGTAGACTCTCCACACCCTCCGCACAATTTGCCGTTCCCCCAATCTTGGTGTCATCAGCAAATTTCGACACTCTACACTCGGTTCCCTCCTCCAGATCATCTATATAAATGGTAAAAAGCTGACGCCCCAGCACCGACCCCTGGGGCACTCCACTAGTCACCATCCGCCAATCCAAATAGCACCCATTGACCCCAACTCTCTGCCTCCTATTTGACAACCAATCCTCTATCCACGCTAACACCCTACCCCCAACTCCATGCCCCTCGACCTTCTGCAATAACCTCTTGTGAGGCACTTTGTCAAACGCCTTCTGAAAATCTAGAAAGACCACATCCACCGGCTCTCCTCTATCCACCGCCCTAGACACATCCTCATAGAACTCCAGTAAATTTGTCAGACACGACTTCCCTTCAGTGAAACGGTGCTGCGTCTGCTCTATCAAGCAATTCCCTTCAAGATGCCTCGCAATTTCCTCCTTAATGACAGATTCTAACATTTTACCTACCACAGACGTTAAACTAACCGGCCTATAATTCCCCGCCTTTTGCCTGGCACCCTTCATGTTGGTGAGGGTTACGACAGGCTTACCTGGACGTGACCCTGTTGTGGGGATTTCTTGAGGGGCATAAAGATGAGTATAGACCCCAGAAGTGAGGGACATGCCTGGACACTGCTCCCTGTCAGTGGTTGGCAGTGCCAACTTGTGCCAGGGGGCAGTGCCAACCTTTGCCGAGGGCAGATCCTAGTGGGAACCTCATGGAGGAGCGGCGTGGAGAGAGAAGGAGATGCTAGATGCTCGTGGGTGGGTAGGGGAGGGTGTAGGTGCAAGTGATCCCTGCAGGAGGTGGCCGGTGGAGAGAAGGTAATGTCAGCAATGACTTGTTGGGGGTTTGATTGCAGTGGGGAGGATGTCAGCATTGATCGCGGTGGGGGAGATGGATGCCAGTGTTGATCAAGGTAATGGGGTGGTGGGGGATGCTAGCATTGATTGCAGGGTAGGAGGACAGTGATGCTGGCATTGATCACTGAGGGGGGGAAGGGGTGGTGAGAGATGCCATTGTTGATTGCAGAGGGGATAGATGCAGCCATTGATTCCTGGGAGGGCAGGATACCGACTTTGATTGTGGGGGTGGGGATGCCACTGTTGATCACGGAGGGGAAAATGCTGCCATTGATCATGGGCGGGGGGGTGAAGTGGGGAGATGCTGTCTTTGATTGCAGGTGGGGTTACTGGTTTTGATCGTGGGGTGGTGTGGGCAGGGAGCCCCTGAGACCTCTGTGTCGGGAAAAGCTATTTCTTGGCCTGATCAGGGCACCTATTAAAAATGGTGCCTGAATCTCAGTGCACCCAGCTTTACTGGTATGTTTGGGCCCTGCCACCCCTGTTTGTTTTTGATAAATTGACATGAGGTCTGGAGAGAAAACTTGCCTGTTTCTCTGGAGAGAAACACATTAGTTTTCAGTCAGATCCTAACAACTTGCCATTTTTTGATAAGATTCCCCACAAGGTCTAGTAGAAGTTGAGTGTGCAGGATGAAGTCAGGGGAACAGAGGTGACTCATATATGGGAAATGAGTTTAATAAAGGCAAGAGGACTTCTACTAGCCTGTCTTTATAATTAAATTCTTAAGCAGACTTATTTGCCGGTAGAAATAATACATCAACAAAGAAATACATTAACAGTGCAATAATCTATCTTTGCAAACGAGATTGACTGTTTAAAAACAAGGCATCAGCCAATGTTTTAGCCTTCTTGGCACAGTTTTAGAAATGCAATGGTAGATTTTTTTTATTCTTTGCTTTTTCTTTTACACAAGTGAACAGAAAGACATTTTTACATCAGGGATTGTTCAGTTTGGATTTCAGGAGAATCAGACTGTAACAAAATGATACTATGGGCTATATGTTAATTTCCAAAAAACAGGTGGATTGGGGGCAGGTCAGAGATTAAAATTCAAAAAATCTAAAGCAGAAATGTGGGCATGTCCAGTTTTATTGGAGGGGGAACAAGCAAGCTACCAGTCATCCCGTGCAGTGTGGGTTGGTTATTAAATTTAGGCTGTGTGCCTTAATTTTAACAGTTCTCTTGTTGGTTCATATCATCTGAAATGTTAAGAAAACTAACAGGTGATAAGAGGTGAGAAGGGCTAAATTCATGAGGTATGTACTAAGCAGTATTACGTGTGGGTCTGCAAGAGCAGATGTATTTCCTCCACCTGCACCCCGTCCCCATATACTCTATGTGTTCCCTACCATTAAATTCCCCCAATCACCATCAACCTGCTCTTCTAATTTCCCAAACAGAAACAGCACCAACTCTTCACCAAAACAGGTCTCTAGGCTAAAACCAAGGACAATAATTCTACAGTTGAATAAAGGAGTGTTTTAGAGACATTATAATGCAGGGAAACTGCCCAGAAATGACTTGCACTAAACAAGTAGAAACATGAAAACATCTGAAGCCACTTAGACGATCTTTTCCTTTGATTTAGTCTCTTTGAAGATTATGTTTGGCAACAGTATCTGAGCAGGCACACATTGTTGTAAACAAGAAGGTAATGGCTTAAGAATTGTATTTTTCCTTGGAACATAGTAAATCATTATGTATTGACTATTGCTCATGGACTCTCCACATGAAGCAGGTAATTTCCAATCGCTGAAGCCTCATAGAAGATATATTTATTTTTGTCAACATCTTTAATGCTAATCATCAAAGTACCATTAACTGAGTTGATGCCTGCACAATAGGCATTAATCTTTCTGTACGGGCCCGATTTTACCATCAAGTAAACTTGGTAAAGTTGGGCATGAGGTCAGTAGCGCAATCCACGACCACACCTGGGCCCATTCCCCCTTTACCATGGGCCTAAAGTGGCCACCGACAGCACCATGACCAAAACGGGTGCAACAACAATTTAAATGCATTTGTATTTAAATTGACTTAATGAGTTGGATGCCCAAACTTACCGGCATTTCCCCCTTTATCACCACATTTGCCTGTTCAGATTCAGCACGAAACAAACATGGTCCGCAAAGGTCCGATTCGGGCAGTCCAGCTTCTGAGGAGGTAAGTTCAGAGCTTCCAGCAACTCAGATTGGTGATAGGGAGAGGGGGGAAGAGAGGCAGATCAGATCGCTCTCTGATGGAGGGGAGGGAGCAGGTCAGATGGCTCTGTGGTACGGGGTCAGAGGAGGGAGGCAGGTCGGATGGCTCTCTGGTAGGAGGAGGGAGGCAGGTCAGATAGCTCTCTGGTAGGGGGAAGAAGGGAAGTGTATCAGAATGCTCTCTGGTTAGGAGAGAAGCAGGTCAGATGGCTCTCTGGTGGGTGAAGCGGAAGGAGGCAGGTCAGGTGGCTCTCTAGTGGGCAAGTGGCGGAGAGAGTGGGGGTGGTCCGTTGCCACTCTATGTGCGATCGGTGGGGGGAAAGGTGAGGGTCCGCTGCCATTTTGCGTGTGATCAGTGGGAAGGAAGGGGGCAGGGGGCCGTGATCAGTCTGGGTAGCGGGGTGGTGAGGGTATGAGGGGAACAGTTATTTGTGGGTTGAGGCAATGTCTGTGGGGGCCAGGTGGAAGCATTATCAGGCCTGGGAGGGATGTGACGGGGAGCCATTTTCTATTTTTTTTACTGCACACGCACAGTTGGAAGTGCCAATCGGAGCTTATTCAACCGTGATAAGCCCCGCCCACAGACTCCTGCAGCACGATTCAGAATCGCTGCTTTTGTTTCAGGCAGAGTGCATATGGTGGTGCCAGAGAATGGGGCTAAACTTCGGATCTGAAACACTCCCAGATTCAGCACTTAGAATCAAAATGGTAAAATTGGGCCCTAAATCTTGGCTTCCATTTTGAAAATTATTGAAGATGGATTAGCTTGCATTTGAAACCTAGCTATTTGTATACACCAGCATGAAATTAAGAAGACACGTTAGTGCTCATCTTGTTCATCAGCCCTTCCTTCTTCTCTGGTATTAGTGATACCAATCTTCCACTTGGTGCAGCTCCGCGTTCTGAAGTTTTCTCCTTCACACTTCTGTCATTCTATCTGCTCCACCTTCAAAAGCATTCTTAAGTTTTGCAATTTTCTTCAGTACTTGGTGTTTGTGGTGTTTGCTTTCAACCACTCTCCTTGAAAATGAATAGGATGTTATAATAAATGTCAGATGGTATATAATTGTAAGCTGTAACCTTTGTACCATCATAATTAATTTTAAAAATGTTATGCAAAATATCAGTTACCACAGACTAGCTCATTACTGATACAAACTTAGGACTGTAACTTACACATCTATAAAATTCCTGATCTGTTCACCATCACAAATTTGATTTTGATACTGGTTTGACTTGTCGAATGACCAGGTAGCATAGAAGAATAGCCACCATGCTAAATTGTATGATAATATTTTTAATGGCAGCAATATAGGAAGTGAAAGACAATAGACGTATATAAGTCCAATGAATTTTGGACTAATTTTTTATTCCCTGCTATTTTTTGGGAAATAGATGATTGAAATAAAGATGAAGCGTCTTCTGAAATTCCCGCCTTCCATACAACCTCCAACTGCAGAAGAATTGCTTAAAAATTTGCCATGGCTGCAGAATTCAGAGAAACAGATTGAATTCATTAAGGTATTTCATGTTTACTGATAATTTTTAATATTACACAGGTCAATAAGTGTGTCAAGTAGTATAATTTCTGCCAAACATGAAAATAAATCTGTGGACCATACTCAAAGATAGTATCCTTCAATTTCCACTGTGATCAATTCCATCAAACAATTATTTAGGAATGCTTCAGAAAGTAGAGAAAGCCTGTTGGACATTTAAAGAATTGGTGGTATTCAACCAATATTTACCCACGTTGTGCTGATATCAAATTGCTGGGTATAATTGACGTCAAACTATATTCGATATGATTAGTCCAGCCAGTTGTTCTAATTTTTTTTGATTCAGTAAAATAATTATGCTAACCATTCACACCTCAGTAAGTATAATTTCCAAAGGTAGAGGGGATAGATGGCAAACTTGTAAAAGAGACCACCCATGAGTAATCTATGTAACATTTAGGCCTGTCTTCTTGCTGAGTCAGGCTGACTCAGGTGCCATTTAGAAATGGCAAGCGGGTCCTGATTCAGGGATTTATGACCCCACTCTCAGGCTGTCTCATTTTTGGGAATGCTTGTAAAGGATACAGATTGCTTCCTGTCAAAAACCTACATCCAATGGTTCTGACTTGGCTGACTCTTTTTAAAGAGTTACCAGCCTCTCAGAGAAGTCATAGAATCTTTGTAGTGCAGAAAGAGGCCATTTGGGCCAACGTGTCTGCACCATGTATTTGACAAAGTATCTTATCCAGGCCCTGTCCTCCACCCTATCCCTGGAACTCTATAGATTTACCATGGCTAATCCATCAAACCCACACATCTTCGGACACTAAGGAGTAATTTACCACGGCCAATCCACCTGACCTGCACATCTGTGGACTGTGGAAGGAAAGAAGAGAATCCGAAGGAAACGCATGCATACACAAGAAGAGTATGAAAACATCACACAGTCACCCAATGCCCGAATTGAACCCAGATTCCTGGCTTTGTGAGACAGCAATACTAACTGCTGTGCCACCATGCCACCTGCTGTGAGGAATCTGCATGAGGGTACTTTTTAAAAGATAATTTCAAAATGTCCTCAAGTCCCCTATATTAAGTTGTATCATCCAAACACCCGCCATGGTACGTCATACTCCCAATGTCATCTTCAGCTATTCCACAATCCACCATGGTCCCTAGTGCCCCCATACCAATTTCTGCCATTTTACCCATATCCTATGGCCCCACATAGCCCTTGTCAGGCTTTGGTCCTTCCATGTCCATTGACCCACTGTACACTTTCTAGAACCAATGAACCCTATAACATATAGTGGTTGTTTGAATTGAAATATAGTCATATATTGAAAGCTATACCTGACTTGCTTTAGTCAGATGAGCTCTGCCATGGGACACTGACTTGAAGCAGCTCTGTTACATTAATTACTAATGGGAATAGAATACAGAAAGCACTATACTCATTGAGCTCATAACATGGTATCAGAAATGGAGCTAAGATTGAATAATGTGCTGCATAGAAGCTCAATGTTTTAAACCACTGAAAGTACGTGAAAGGAAAAACAAACAAAAGAAGCAATTGATCACTGGGTGAGTTAAAATGGCAGTCAATTTTCCTCACCTAGCTCCTATTGTAATGAAAGATGATGTGCAGCAGAACTGGTAGATTTTCCACTTGCAATGGCAAAACTACAAGATTGTGAAAGATTCAATTAACAAGCTGGTGTAAATACGAATAACAACACGTTTAATACTTTTTGGGGAAACACTGCTACAAATTGTATTTGATCTGAAATCTCTCCAAAGAACAGAAAACACAGACTGAAACACAGACTGCAGATATTTTAAAAGCTTTGAAGACACATTTTGAACACAAAATGAGTTTAACTTAAAAAAGGTATTCAACATTAGAGGTCAAAGGCATAAAGGGTCTATCGATCAGTATGTGACTGCAGCAACACAACTCATAGAATCCTGTGAATTTGGGCCACTAAAAGATGATCTCATTAAAGATAGGATCGTTTGAACTCCAAGAAGCCAAATCATTTTACGTGCAAGTATTTGGCTAGAAAGTAGCAAAACAAACCTATATAGATGGCTACTGGATAGATATCAGTCAAAGATTCCGACAAATCACTGTACAGCATACAATAGTTTGGATCCATAAGGCCTATAGGTGATAAATGGCTTGTGACTGTTCAGAGTATGGCAGCAGAAGGAGAGCAGCCAGTAGACATCAAGGGTGGGATTTTATGGTCTCACTTGGGCAAGACTGGAAATTCCCACCGAGGTCAACGGAGATTTCCGTTGTTGGACCCTCGCCCACGTCAATTCTGTGGCATGCAAGGTGGTATAGTTCTTGCCCTGGTGTCAGATGGACACTGGTGTGTCATGCAACATCGTGACCTTCACAGATCTGTGCGAAATGACTCAATCTGGCAATCCAAAATTGAAGCTGTTAAAAGTAAGATTGAGGCTATATGATGGCACGATACACATGCCAAGAGGACTGTAATGGCTTAAAGATTAAAGATCAGAAGTGTTTGATCATAGACAGTAAGCAATAGCAATAGCCAGAACAAGTCTTGGATTGGATTGATTATGCATGGATTATAGGAAGTGGGTGAGATCCTTAATGAGTACTTTGTATCTGTATTCACCAAGGGGAAGGACATGATGGATATTAAGCTCAGGGATATGTGTATGAACACTCTAGAGAATGTCAATATATTGAAGGAGGAAGTATTGGGTATCTTAAATTGCTTTAAGATAGACAAGTCCCCAGGGCCAGATAGAATATATTCCAAGTTACTGCAGGAGGGAAGGCGAGAAATAGCTGGGGCCTTAACAGATATCTTCACATCCTATTTGAGCACAGATGAGGTTCCAGAGGACTGGAGAATAGCCAATATTATTTCCTTGTTTAAGAAAGGAAGCAGAGATAATCCACAAAATTATAGCCCTATGAGCCTAACATCAGTGGTGGGGAAGCTTTTGGAGAAGAACTGAGGGACAGCGTATATGCACATTTGGAAGAAAATTGACTAGTTAGTGACAGGCAGCATGTTTTTATACGGGGATGGCCATATCTCACTAACTTGATTGAGTTTTTTGACAAAGGTAATTGATGAGGGAAGGGCGGGGGGGGTGTAGTTTATATGGACTTTAGTAAGGTGTTTTACAAGGTCCCACATAGCAGACTGGTACAAAAACTAAAATCACATGGGATTCAGGGTGGGCTGGCTAGATGAATATAGAACTGGCTTATTTAAAGAAGACAGTAGCAGTGGAAGGATATTTCTCAGAATAGAGATCTTTAGTTAGTGGTGTTCCACAGGGATCCCTATTGTTTGTCATATATATAAATGACCTGGAGGAAAATGTAGATGGTTTCATTAGTAAATTTGCAGATGACACCAAGATTGGTGAAGTTGCTGAACGTGGCGGGGATTGTCAGTGGATACAACAGGATGTAGATAAATTGGAGACTTGGGCACAGAAATGGCAGATGGAGTTTAATCCGGACAAATGTGAGGTGATGCATTATGGAAGACCAAATTTAGAACATAGAACATTACAGCGCAGCACAGGCCCTTCGGCCTTCGATGTTGCGCCGACCAGTGGGACCAATCTAATGACCCTCTAACCTAAACTAATGTTATCCATATGCCTATCCACTGACCATTTGAACGCCCTTAAAGTTGGCGAGTCCACAACTGCTGCAGGCAGGGCATTCCACGACCTTACTACCCTCTGAGTAAAGAACCTACCTCTGACATCCGTCCTATAACTACCACCCCTTAATTTAAAGCTATGTCCCCTCGTGTTAGCCATCACCATCCGAGGAAAAAGGCTCTCACTGTCCACCCAATCCAATCCTCTGACCATCTTGTATGCCTCAATTAGGTCACCTTGTAACCTTCTTCTCTCTAATGAAAATAACCTCAAGTCCCTCAGCCTTTCCTCATAAGACCTTCCCACCATACTAGGCAACATCCTGGTAAACCTCCTCTGCACCCTTTCCAATGCCTCCACATCTTTCTTACAATGCAGCAACCAGAACTGTATGCAATACTCCAAGTGCGGCCGCACCAGAGTTTTGTACAGTTGTAACATGACCTTACGGCTCCGAAATTCAATCCCTCTACCAATAAAAGCTAACACACCGTATGCCTTCTTAACAACCTTATCAACCTGGGTGCCAACTTTCAGGGAGCTATGCACATGTACCCCGAGATCTCTCTGCTCGTCAACACTACTGAGTCCTTCCATTAGCCCTATATTCTGTACTGGGGAAATCAATCTCAGTATGTGCTCATCATTATCCACTGACCTACACACAAACCATGGTTGAGGTGACCAAGGTTACACTGTCTGCGAACAAAGAGTCAACAATCACATTGAGAGCCACGTCTGCACATCAGAGCACAGGCAATATAGATTCAACAATAGCTCAAGTGAGATCATAAGGGTACAACTGCAAACCAATTTAAAAACTAAAGCATCACAATTTGAGTGAAGGGAGAACGGAGATTCCAAAAACTAGGTGTAAATTGGCCACTGACACCTAAAAATTTACTGTCACACACTGAGCGGTGTTCCTGTTCATTCACTGTCACACGGTGAGCCATGTCTCCTGTACATTGACACTCACAACTGAGTTGTCTTCCATATGTTCACGCTCACACTGAGCTGTGTCTCCTGTACATTGGCTGTCATACACAGAGCTGGATCTCCTGTACATTCACACTCAAACTGAGCTTCTCTCCAATAAATTCACACTCACACACTGCATGTGTGCGGGTGTGTGTGCGCGCGTATGCCTGGGTGTGCATGTCTCCTGCACATTTACTGTCACACATACATTTAGTTGTGAATTATACTGTAAATGGCAGAACCCTGAGGAATCATGCAGAGGGATCTGGGCATGCAGATCCACAGTTGCCTAAAAGTGGTGGCCAAGGTGATTAAGAAGGTATATGACATGCTTGCCTTCATCAGTCGAGGCATTGAGTACAAGAGTTGGAAAATTATGTTGCAGCTATATAAAATCTTGGTAGGCCACATTTGGAGTATTGCCTGCAGTTCTGGTTGCCACATTACCAGAAGGCTATAGAAGCTTTGGAGAGAATGCAAAGAAGATCCACCAGGACTCGAGGGTGTTGACTATGAGAAGAGGTTGAATAAGCTAAGATTGTTTTCACTGGAAAGAAGGAGGCTGAGGGGGGACCTGATAGAGGTCTACAAAGTTGTGAGAGGCATAGATAGGGTGGATAGTCAGAGGCTTTTTCCCAGGGTGGAAGTGTCAATTACAAGCGGGCATAGGTTCAATGTGAGAAGGGGAAAGATTAGGGGAGATGTGCGAGGTGAGTTTTTCCACGCAGAGAGCGGTGGTGCCTAGAACGCACTGCCAGAGGAGGTGATGGAAACAGATCCACCAGCAAATTTAAGAGGTATCTGAACGGGTATATGAATAGGAAGGGAATACAGGGATACAGACTCAGTAAGTGCAGGAGTTTTGGTTTGTTTAGTTAGGGCATCATGATTGGCACAGGCTTGAAGGGCCAGTTGACCTGTTTCTGTGCTGGACCTTCCTTTGTTCTTTGTTTTTGTTTTTACATGGCAAAAGAGATTTACAATATGTTGCAACACGCTAAATTATTGACCACTGAATGGATTCGAGAGGAGTACAAAGATGTGTTCACAGGGTTTGGATGTCTTTATGGTGAATATCATCTTGAAGTAGATGAAAGTGTAACGCCAATTCAGGTCTACTGAGCGGAGTCCCAGTTACCCTCAAGTCCAGCTTAAATAGACAAGATAGAAGAACTGGAAAAGAAAGGAGTAATCAAGGGCACGACAGCTCCTACACTGGATTATCAGCATAGTAGCAGTGAAACAACTGAAAAAACTTGAGTATGCCCAGACCCAAGGAGTTAAGTAAGGCTTTGAAAAGATCTCACTATTCCATGCCAACTGTAATGACTTTAACAAGGCTCATGAGGTGGACCTCTTAGAATATAAGCTCCTTGTTTAAAGCAGTAACGGATTGGCCAATCCCGGATTCCTACCTGTGTATATAACATGAAGTATCAGAGTTACTGGCACTCCGAGTTTATGTTCTGTATGAGGAAGCACCTTTCGAAGTGTTATTGATTATGTAAATAATTCTAAGATTGGTGAAGAGCCACTGGCCTCTGGGGAGATATTTCAGTGGCGACAGGGATAGAATCATCAAAACAGTCCAATTGCAGAATGGGCAGCACCAGTTGTACCAATTGTGAAGCCTGAAGGAACAGCCCACCTTTGTGAGGATTTAAACAGATGATAAACTGTTTTTTGCAGAGTCATGCCTACTTACAATTACAGCTAGACGAGGATTCAGAGATATTCAACAATTAATAGTCATAATGGCCTTTACCAGTACACCAGACTGCCATTTGGGGTATCATCACCTTACTGAATCTTCCAGTGAATGATGGAAAACATTTTATAGGGTCTACCTCAGGTTGCTACCTATCTAAATGAGGTCTTCATAGTAGGAAAAACAAATAAGGAACACCTAGAGAACCTTGAGGAAGTTCTAAATCCATTTTCCAAGGCAGGAGTACACCTAAGAAGGGGAAATTGTATATTTCAGCGCACACACACACACACACACACCCCTAAGTGACTTATCTGGGCTACAAACTAGGCAAGCCTGGTCTATATCCCTTGGAGGACAAGGTGCAAGCGATCAAAGGCTCTCACATCCGTCCAGAAGTTAAGGACATTTCTGGGGTTGGTAACCTACTACTGGAAATTTATACCTAATCTTGTTTTAAGAACATAAGAACATAAGAAATAGGAGCAGGAGTAGGCCATCTAGCCCTTCGAGCCTGCCCCGCCATTCAATAAGATCATGGCTGATCTGAAGTGGATCAATTCCAATTTCCCGCTTTCTCCCCATAACCCTTAATTCCCTTGTCCATCGGAAACCTATCTACCCGTGACTTAAATATATTTAGCGAGGTAGCCTCCACCACTTCAACAGGCAGAGAATTCCAGAGATTCACCATCCTTTGAGTGAAGAAGTTCCTCCTCAACTCTGATCTAAACTGTCCCCCCCCTTATCTTGAGGCTGTGCCCTCTAGTCCTGCTATCCTTTCTAAGCGGGAAGAATCTCTCTACCTCTACCCTATCCATCCCCTTCATTATCTTATATGTCTCTATAAGATCCCCCCTTACCCTTCTAAACTCCAACGAGTACAGACCCAGTCTATTTAGTCTCTCTTCATAGTCCAACCCCCTCATCCCCGGTATCAGCCTAGTGAACCTTCTCTGCACTCCCTCCAAGGCCAATATATCCTTCTGCAAGTGCGGCGACCAAAACTGCACACAGTATTCCAGCTGCGGCCTCACCAGTACCTTGTACAGTTTCAGCAAGACTTCCCTACTTTTATATTCTATCCCCCTCGCTATAAAGGCCAACATTCCATTTGCCCTCTTGATCACCTGCTGCACCTGCAGACTGGGTTTTAGCGACTCGTGCACAAGGACCCCCAGGTCCCTCTGCACCGTAGCATGCTGCCTTTTAAATAATAATCCCTCCTACTATTATTTCTGCCAAAGTGGATAACCTCACACTTGCTAACATTATACTCCATCTGCCAGGTCCTCGCCCACTCGCTCAGCCTATCCAGATCCCTCTGCAGACTTTCCACACCCTCCACGCAATTTGCTTTTCTACTCATCTTTGTGTCATCAGCAAATTTTGTCACCCTACACTCAGCCCCCTCCTCCAGATCATCTCTATAAATGGTAAACAGTTGAGGCCCCAGCACCGATCCCTGCGGCACTCCACTAGTCACCAACCGCCAACCAGAATAGCACCCATTGATACCAACTCTTTGCTTCCTATTAGACAGCCAATCCTCTATCCACGCTAATACCTTACCCCCACTCCGTGCACCCTAACCTTGTGTAGCAACCTTTTGTGAGGCACCTTATCAAACGCCTTTTGGAAATCTAAAAACACCACATCCACTGGTTCCCCTCTGTCTACCGCATGAGTCGCATCCTCATAGAAATCCAATAAGTTCGTCAAATACGACTTCCCCTTAACGAATTCGTGCTGCGTCCGCTCGATCAAACCATTCTTTTGTAGGTCCTCGCTATTTCTTCTTTGATGACAGATTCTAGTATTTTTCCAACTACAGACGTTAAACTAACCGGCCTACAATTCCCTGCCTTTTGCCTGTTACCTTTTTTAAACAGCGGCGTAACATTAGCCGTTTTCCAATCTTCCAGCACTTCCCCGGAGTCCAGCGAATTTTGATAAATGATTACTAAGGCATCCACTATCACCTCTGCCATTTCTTTCAGAACCCTGGGATGCATTCCATCCAGTCCTGGGGATTTGTCCACCATCAGTCCCATTAGTCTATCAAGCACTACCTCTCTAGTGACGGTAATCGCATTTAGGCTCTCAACTCCTACCATCTTCTATCTTTAATATCCGGCAAACTATTCGTGTCCTCCTCCGTGAAGACCAAGGCAAAAAACTTATTTAAAGCCTCCGCCATTTCCTCATCGCCCACCACTAAATCCCCCCTCTCATCCTCCAAGGGTCCAACATTCACTCTAGCCAGCCTCCTCTTCTTTATATATTTGTAAAAATTTTTACCGTCATTTTTTATATTTAGTGCTAGTTTAGCTTCATACTCTATCTTTCCTTTCTTTATCACCTTCTTAGTCATTCTTTGTTGATTTTTAAATCTTTCCCAGTCTTCTAATCACCCACTATTTTTAGCATCAGCTTTTAATTTAATACTCTCCTTTATTTCCTTCAATAACCACAGCTGGTTATCCTTTCTCCTACAGCCCTTCTTTACCATCGGAATATATTTCTGGTGAGTACCGAAAAAGATCTCCTTAAAAATCCTCCACTGTTCCTCAGCTGTCTACCAACCAATCTGCGCCCCTAATCTACATTCGCCAATTCCACTCTCATCCTATCATACTCCCCTCTGTTCAAACAGAGGACACAGGACAGAGGACCCTACTTTCTCATCCTCCATCTGCATCAAAAATTCAACCATACTATGATCACTCTTCCCAAGAGGATCCCTCACAAGACGATCCCTAATTCTACCTGCCTCATTACACAACACCAGATCTAAGATAGCTTGCTCCCTCGTAGGTTCTGTCACATACTGTTCAAGGAAACTATCCCGACAGCATTCCAAGAACTCTTCCTCAAGCCCACCTCGTCCGACTTGGATCATCCAATCAATTTGCAATTTGTCTTGTCTCTGCCCTGGCTCCATTAAACCAACTATAAAAAAAGGATCAGCCTTGGGAGTATTCTTCCAATCAATCCTTGGCTTTCAATAAAGGAAAGCAACAGGTATCCTTATTGAATATTCTGGCATATTTGATCCCAGGAAAAAACTATTATTGATCTGCAACTATTATTGATCTCCTTAAGACATTGGAGTGGTAGAGATACATAGGTGGCCAAATAGAGAGGAATGCCCAATTGCGTACGTTTCCAGGACCTTGGCTACCATTAAACGTAAACATGCCCACATCAAAGAAGAAGGGTTGGCAGTGATAGTTGATATGAAACAAATTCCACCAGTACTGTTATGGGCAGAAATTTATCATTATCACAGACCACAAGCCACTACTGGGGCTGCTAGAGCTGGACAAGGCGGTGCCACCCATAGCATGGCTCAAATGCAGTGGTGGGCTTTATTATTGGCCACCTACAATTACCAATTGGAATACCACCCAGGAGGTGCTAATGCAGATGTTTTGAGTTGGCTACTATTAGCCGAGACTCACAAGTGCAACACCCAATGGAAGAAGCTGTAATGACAATGAATTTTTGGAACCCTCCCAGTGGCAGCAAATAACATTCAACTATGAACACAAAAAGATCCAGTCATCACTAAATTGAAACAGCTGGTGATGATGAGGGAAACCAAAATGCAATTACAGCCTAAATAACATCCATTCTGGAGTTAAAGAGAGCAGTTGACCATAGAAGATGACATATTCTGTTCCAAGCCAGGGCCACTGTCCCATCCTGGTTGAACTTCACTATGACTACCCAGGAGTGACCAAACTGAAGATGCTTACAAGAAGCTATGCCTGATGGCCAAGCATGGATACAGACATAGCTGTGCGTGTGGGTCAATGTCAGCAAAACCAACAGAAGTTACACCATCGGCTCCTCTTGGGAATGGCTGGGTAGACTCAGCTGCACGTTGATTATGCCGTTCGATTCATGGACATGATGTTGCTCATAATCGTAGATGCCCACTCAAAATTCCGGCCAATATATCTGATGGGCAAACAAGTGCCTTACTCTGATCTGGTGAGCTACCAAACAAGTTACTACTCTCCAAGTATTGCAAGAAGTAGTGATGAAAGGATGGCTTGAGAACATCAAGGACAGATCTGTGGTCACCAGAGCATATTAGGCATTCAGAGATCAATTGACAGCCCACAATGGCATCCTCTAGAAAGGAAATAGGATCATTATCCCTAAGGAGATGAGAGGATACATGCTTAAATGCACCAAAGTGCAAGCCATTCAGGAATTGAGTTGAATTGGAAGAAAGCAAGAGGAATATTCTGCTAGCCAAATGTGAGCAAATGAAATTAAGAAGTACATCAGCTGGTGCGGTGCTTGTAGTGAGTACGAAGCCAAGCAAGCTAGAGAGCTGCTGATGATGCATGACATCACAGACAGATCATGGATGAAGTTGAAAGTAGACCTCTTCACTCTAGCATGAACTTATTATCTTGTCATCATAGATTATTATTACAACTACAGGGAGTTAGACCAACTGATCTCAGCAACTACAGCAAGATTGTAGAATGTCTAAAGGTGGACTTCATTCATTTTGTCATTCCATTCATTGTAGTGAGTGACCAAGATGTTTGAAGAGTTCAGCCACTTCATAATGGGTTGGAAATTCAGCACTATACTTCATCTCTTCATTAATACACATCAAATGGAAAGGTTGAGATGGCAATGAAAATAACCAAAGCAATCATCAAGAAATCAAGCAAATTTAGCACGTGTATACAAGGCAATCTTCAATTGGAGAAACACATCAATTGAAGGCATGCAAAGTAGTTCAGTCCAAAGACTAACGTCACACCATTTGCAAACTGCTTCCAATAAGAAAAATGCAACTGAAGCCAGAAATGGCAACAGGTGTAAGTTAAAAAAAATCACAATGAAGTGGCAGAAAATTAAATTTTATTTTGACACAATTGCTAAACCATTGCGAGTTGCGCAATGGAGAGCCATTCAGAGTACAAACCTTCTCACATGGCAACTTAGGACATACGTAGAGTAGTTGTCACCCGATTGTACGCAGTGGAAGTGAATGACCAAATAATACTAATGCAGGTCTACACTTTGGCTTTGTACTTTTTTGTCAACCGTTCAATAGTTTGGTTTTTGCTGTCCTCTGCCTTCTTGACAGCGTGTGGGTATGCCGGCCTTGGTGCTTTATATGCTCTGTCTGAGGCCAGAACTCTCCATTCACCTGACGAAGGGACTAACCCCGAAAGCTTGTGCGTTTACTATCAAATAAATCGGTTGGATTAAAACCTGGTGTTCTTGACAGCATTCAGGGGTCTCTATGGAACATTCTCAGTGTATGTTACCATCACCTTCCAGGTCATTTTCTTCACTTGACAACCCATTGGCAGCTCTCAGAGTGGTTGGTTTTGCTGCTTGTGTAGCAGTGCAAATATACTGCAGGCATAAATACAGAACTAGATGAGCTGTTCCTTCACTGCAGGCGATTGAGTAGGAAGATGGAATATCACCAACTAAGCAGAGCACTGTACTTATTGAACAGTAGAATGGGTTAAAAAAAACTTTGAAAAAAATCTATCCATAACTTTCTCCTACACATTGAAAAGATTTTTAATACAAGCTCATAAAAGTGTCAAACACTCCAGGCCCTTTAAAGCATCAGTAACAAAAAACACAAATGCATGTAAACAAACATTGTGAAATTGATAGCAAGACCAGAGCCTAAACTGTCAACTGAACAATGTTTCCTCGAGGGATCTGCTGTTTAACAACCTTACTGGATTCTGGGCTCTAAACTAAACCTCATTAAGTATGCCTGACAGAAAGCCTAGATACCTGCTCAGGCCCCATCTGTTTTTATAATAATTGCTGTGTCCAGATGACTCTGTTTGCATGTGGAGCCAGGGAAATATCTTACATATTGCTACCTCACTCAAAGTGGAGATTAGTTATAGGCTTGAACAGTTTTAGGGTTGACACCAATATTCTACATTTCCTAACTTTACTTCAGGTGATTGCTGGGAGGATAATAGAATCAAGCTCAGAGGCCCAGACTATTTGTGTGCCATGTTTAAATGCACCTATGACTTTATACAGTGTGAAAGTTTATTGTCTACTAGAACTGATAATGGAATCTGGATCCATCTTTGACTGTTGTTATTTGTGGGTGATCTTTATTTAAAATTTAACTTTTAACTATCATTCTTGTTCTAGTACAGAGCAAAGCTGCTTTATTTTGATTATGGTGATATCGTTGTGCACCAGGGTGAACAGCCACGAGGAATTCATCTTATTGTGTCAGGAATGGTTAGGGTAAGTTTCAACTTACAGCAATTATCTGTGTTTATAAGAATATTTTCATCTCAATTGAAATTGCCAACTTTCATCGTTTGCTTATCATTTGCCATTGAACTTGCATTGGCAACAAAATTTTCTTTGGTACAGGTTTGATTGTGCAACAACCTATATTGTTTAATGGTGTGGAAACCCAGTCACCCTTCCCTTCCTCCATACTTGTTCATTGCTCAAGTATGTAGTACAATGTAGATGTGAGTCTAGTCTGTGAAGTTGGCTTTGTCCACCATGACATAGAGTGATAGCTAAATGAAAGTAAAAACTGAGAAAAGTTTTTCTCACTGACTAAACAATACATATTTAAAATATCAGTGGTTGCAGGGGTTAAGGGAAGTTAAGGGAATTCCAGAGCTTAGCACCTTAGAAGCTGAAGGCACAGCTACTATTGATGGAACAATCAAAATCTGGGATGCTCTCAAGACTGGAGTTAGAGGAGCACAGGTATTACAGGGTTATAGGGCTGGAGAAGATTACATAGATAGGAATGGACAAGGCCATGGAGGATTTGAAAACAAGGATAAGGATTTTAAAATCAACATCTGTTTAACTGGAAACCATTGTATGTCTGTGAGCAAAGAGGTAATAGGTGGAATATGATTTGGTGCAAGTTGGGAAGTGTTGGCAGAGTCTTGGATCAACACAAGTTCATGGAGAGTTGGAGGTGGGAGGCCCACCAGGAATATGTTTGAATTGTTAAGTCTAAATGAGGATTTCAACAAAAAAACTAAAGCAGGGATAGAGATGCTACAGAAGTGAAAATATGGAGTTTTGGTGATGGCACAAATATGTGGTTAAAATTCACCTTGGGGTCAAATATGACATCCAGGTTGTGAACAGTCAGGTTTAGCCTCAATGAGCAACCTAGGAGAGATTTGCAACTAGTTTCCAGGGAATGGAGTTTTGGCAGGACCAAGGACAATGGTTTTAGCCTTCCCAATATGTATTTGGAGGGAATTGCTGTTCATCCAGTAAAAGTTATTAGCTCAACAGTCAGACAATTTAGAGACGGGGCTAGTCGAGAGAGGTAGCTGTCAATTAGAATTGGGTGTTGTCAGTGTACTTGTGGAAACTAATGCCATATTTTCAGATGATGTTGCTCAGGGGCAGCAAGTTAATGAGCAATAGAAGGTGGTCATTGTCAAGTCCTTGCCACAAACCAGAGGTACTTGTGCAGGAATTTGAAGAGGAACCATTGTTAGTGATTTTCTGGCTATTATTAGATACATAAGAACAGAACCTGGTGAGTGAAGTCCCACATAGCTGGGAATGTTTGGTGAAAATGTTTGGAGAAGGAGGATGTGATCAACTGTCAAAGGTAGCATATAGGTCAAGAAGGATGAGATAAATAGTTTGCTGTTGATAGAATCACATATGTTGTCATTTGTGACTTTGATAAAGAAATATTTTAGTACTGTAGTTGGATGGAAAGCTGATTGGAGGGATTCAAGCATGTGATTCCTTGAAAGATGGCCATGAGTTTAGCATGTGACAACATGTTCAAAGAAATTGCAGAGGAAAAAGAGGTTGGAGATGGGGCAGTAGTTTGCAAAGGCAAATGGGTCAGGGTTGTTTTTTCAGAACATGGGTGATTATGGCAGACCTGAAGAAGAGAAGAACAGAACCTGAGAAGGGAGAATCTTTAACACTGTAAACCAATATCATAGCCAAGAAGGGGAATTGAGTGGTCAATGGTTTAGCAGGAATGGGTTCAAGAGGGCAGGAGACATGTGTCTCATGTATAAGGCAACTTCTGAGACAGGAGAGAAACTAGAAAAGAAAATGTGTTCAGAGACAGGACATAAAGGATAATTAGAGGAAGTTTGGCCTGGTAGGCTAGGAGAAAGAAGGAAAGTGACAGAGGCAAATGACTGGATGGTCTCGATCTTGGTGATGACGAAACCCATGAACTCCTTGTGGTGCAGATAACAGGGAGAGGAGTTTAAGTAGTCAAGCTTGCAATAGAGAAAGGAAGACAGGGGCTAACTTTGAATTTCAAGACGATCCTGGAATAGTTAGTCATTTTCACAGACAAGCAGGATTTATGCCATTTGCTAAGACCCAGGCCAAAGTCTCCAAAATGTTTTGTGAAGTTAGCCTAGACCTTAAGTTTTACATTTGATTTTGGCACTGGTGAGCATAAGGTGTTTCACTCCAGTTATGAATTGTGTGACCCACAAGGAAGCTTTTATCAAGCAAAGTTTATTTAAGAACACAGTTAAAATATAACAAAAAGGAATAGCATAAATTTACCAGTTCTAAGACTTAAACATAACACAGTATATATAACTCCTAATAGCAAGCTAATTTTGTTGTTTCAAGTTAAACACCATCCCACAGACATACACCCTTCTTCAAACATGGCACAAAAATAAGTATGCTCATGTGATACTGGATTTTTCGTTTGTAACAACAATGGATATAAACCCAAGCTCGCTGTTTCACGAGAAGGGTATATCCTCAAAACAGCAAAATCTCAGAGAGGTAAACTTAATCTATGGTAACTTCCAAAAACAGCCACACAGAGAACTGAAAGTCCAACCCCAGTCAGAGGAAAAATGCTGCTGTCTCTCTCAGCTTCAAGTCACTTCTGAAGGTGAAATTAAAACCTGGAATGCTGTGTGAAAAATAGCTATCCCTAGCCATATGATCTATCAATTGTCCCTAAGTCAAGCTGTAGTCAGCAATCTCAAGGGACCATTAAAATCACAGAACACTGCATCGGTCCAGATTAAAAATAAACATGATATCAATAATACTGTTTCAGTAACAATAAAGGACATTGACTACAGACAACACGGTGCCAACAAACATCCTACAGAGAAACATGATTAAAATGCAGTACCTTCACAGGTCCAACATGATCTGATGGTGAAGGGTTGAACCAATTGTCTGCCATATTTGGTCATGACTGCGACCCTTGGACTGAAAGGAAATGGTGTTGATGGCTGTACACAGGAATTGGCCAGGGTGAGAAAGATAATGGTTTTAATAGGAACTAGAGCATTCAAAGTAGTTGTGGCAGTCTGGTTGAGTAGATTGGTAACTGCAGAGATGTGGCAATCGAGGGCTAAAGGCTTGGGAATTTGAGAATGCAGTTCTAAGTGAATTGGGGGATTTTTTTTTTACCTAGGGATGGATGCTTTTGGCTTAACTTCTTTTTGAGCTCTGAAAGTGGTGGAACCTTTAAACCTATCTGCATTAAGTAGTTGGTGGCTTAAAAAAAGGGGAGCATGGCTTATTTACCTCTGATTCTCCAGCCTTCAACTGAAGGGTTCAGGAATGTTCTACTCTACACAGTTCTTGCCTGGACTGAGCGGGAACATTGAGCAAAAAAGGAGCGGTTGGATTTTCAGGTAAGTAACTAGGAGTGAAGTGGCAATTTGACTCTGATAGGTTCAAACCCTATTTTTATTATGTTAAAAACTTAATTTTGGACCCAAATAATTTTTGAATTAGTGAGAAAGGAAAGTTACAAATAAGAAATATTTTGAGCAACTTTCTGGTTCAGTCTTGGCCTTTTCATTTGTGCTGCTTTAGCAGCTGCAGGCTGGGAGACTCAAGCGGAGGCCATTTAGCACGCTCCCCGCTGGGTGCCACAGCCTCTGCGAGTCTCTGAATGTTGGATTTCCAGTGCCGTCAGCGCCACGCCAGAAATCGGCACAGAGTTGCATAATTTGTTCAAATAGGCATTTTAAAATATTATACATTTAATTAGTGGGCCCGGGACTGAAGTCTCCAGGCCCAGTAGCCTCCCACCCCCGCGCCTGCCATGAATGTTTCAATCCAGCAGGGTTTATAATAGTTTGTCATTTGTGTGGAGCTGGCAACCTGACCCCACTGGAGTGATGGGGGAGAGCCATTGAGGCCCCCAGGAGGTGGGGTTAAGGGGGGGTGTCAGCCTCAGCCTCTGGCACCACCCAAGGGACAAAGTGGCAATTCCCAGGGGGCATCGAGGGGATGGAAGTTAATGGGGGTGGGGCCTAATGGAATGGGGCCTCTGGGGTGGGGGGTCCCACTGGTACTCCACACTGAGACCAGTGACAGTGAGAGAGGCCAGCTGTAATGACTTCAGTCAAACCATTGAGGTTGACCTATTGGAGTATGAACTCCCTGATGAAGGATCCAATTGAAGGGCCAATCAGGGAGTCTTTGCCTTATACTTAACTGGGAGTGTCATTCCCTGGCACTCCTGGAGATAGACTGCTAACTACTAGCACAATGTGTGCTGCAGTTAGAGTTTATAAATAAAGGGATTTCGGTGAAGGGACTTCTGCCTCTGAAGACTTATTACACCAGCAGTTGGGTTGGTCATCAGGGTGTGGGAAGAGGGACAGGATCAGCCTGCTGGGGAATTGGGAGCTGGGCGGGTGGGGAGAGTTCGAGGCAGGCTGGGAGACAGGGCCAGTGATCAGGCCATGGAGGGTATCAGTGGAGCAGCGTTGCGGGGTCTTGGGGTTGGCCAGCAATCGAGCTGGCAGATCGGTGCATACATAGTGGCCTGCTGAGCACTATGCTGCCAGTCCCTCTGGCGGGAATAGGCATTGGCCACTGATTTTTCATGTGATTCACGCTAGCGCACCGTGCAGTGCACAAAGTGTGGAAGATCCATTTTGAAACGCCTACTGAAAAAAAAGCGGGATTTAGTTTTTACGCAAATTTGACACTTAGATTTTTTTTGTGAGAATTGTCCCTTGATTTCTCACTATATGAAATAAATTGTGATAGTTCAGTATCAGGAAGTGTGATGCCTCAAATATGATGGTCAACAACGATGCAAAATGAAGCCTCTTATATATAAATAAACCAACTTTTTCATTTCCTTATGATTAAACTTAAATGCAAACTGATTTCCTTATAATACTCTGATGTGAATTATGGGATTGTTGTATTTTACAGTGATGATATTACAACAGCTTCTAAGTCTTCAATCATTGTATATTTAGCTACATAAACTAACTAGCAGTACTGTTTTCATTTTCTTGAGCCTAATGCAGATTATGAACAATTAGAGTGAATAAAAGCTCTAATCTAATTATATAATTGGTTTAGTTCATTTGAATTCTTAATTAGATACAGTCTTGCTCATCAGTTCCAGTTTTCCATTATAATGGTTGTAGCATGTATGCTGTTAGTAAATTGTATTGATCACTGCTTATAAAAATGTTTAAATTTATGGATCAGAATTTTAATACATAGAAAATAGAAGTCGGAGGAAGCCATTTAATCCATCGAGCCTGCTCTGTCATTTGTAATGATCATGACTGATCATCAAATTCAATACTCTGATAGCATCTTCTCTTCATATCCCTTGATCCCGTTAACCCTAAGTGCAATATCAAATCGCTTCTTGAAATCATACAACGTTTTGGCCTCAACTGCTTTCTGTGCTACTGAATTCCACAAATTCACCACTCTCTGGGTGAAAAAAATTCTCCTCAACTCAGTCCTAAGTTTTATCCCTTATCCTCAAACTATGACCCCTAGTTCTGGACTCCCCCATTGCCAGGAATATTCTTTCTGAATCTACTCTGTCTAATCCTGTTAGAATTTTATAAGTTTCTGTGAAATCCTCTCTCACTCTTCTAAAGTCTAATGAACATCCCAGGAATCAACATGGTAAATCTTTGCTGCATTCCCTCTATATCAAGAATATTCTTCCTCAGAGAAGGACACCAAAACTGCACTCCAGGTGTGGCCTCACCAATGCCCTATACAATTGCAGTAATACATTCCTATTTCTATATTCAAATCCTCTTGCTATGAAGTTCAACACACTATTTGCCTTCTTTACTGCCTGCTGTACCTGCATGCTTATTCTCAGCGACTGATGCATGAGGACACCAAAGTCCTGTTGAGCATCCACCTCTCTCAATTTACGCATATTCAAATAGTAATCTGTCTTCCTCTTTTTGTTACTGAAGTGGATAACCTCACATTTATCTACGTTATACTGCATCTGCCATGCATCTGCCCACTTACTCAGTCTGTCCAAATCACACTGAAGCATCTTTGCATCTTCCTAACAGCTTACCCTCCCACCCAACTTTGTATTATTTGCAAATTTGGAGATAATATAGTTACTTCCCTGTCCCAAATCATTAACATATAATGTGAACAGTTGGGATCTTAGCACAGGCCCCTGCAGTACCCCACTAGTCACTGCCTGCCAAACCAGCTTTCCACCCATCTCGAGACTTGCTTGCAATCCCATGTGCTTTAACTTTATATAGTAATCTGCTACATGAGATCTTGTTGAAAGCCTTCTGAAATTCTAAATAAATCGTATCTTCTGGTTGTACCTGGTCAACTGCACTAGTTACATCCTCAAAGAATTCCAGTAGATTTGTCTAGTATGATTTCCCTTTCATAAATCCATGTTGACTTTGTCTGATTATATCACTGCTTTCCAAATGCTATGCTGTGAAATCCTTGATAATGAACTCTAGCAACTTCCCTACAACCGATGTTAGGCTCACTTCTATAGTTTCCTGTTTTCTCTCTACCTCCCTTTTTGAATAGCTCTCCTCCAATCTGTAAAACCATTTCAGAATCCAAAGAACTTCTGAAAATGACCACCAATGGATCTACTATTTCTAGGACCACTTCCTTAAGTAGTCTGGAATGAAGATTATCAGACTCTGGAAATTTATCTAATTCAATCCCATTAAATTTCCCAAAACAATTTCTCTACTCATACTAATTTCCTTCATCTCATTAATGGAACCAATGTGCTCTCCACAAGGGGTTGCGCAGCAGGTCAGAAACTCCTTCACTACAGCAGTGGGCTTTGCCATGCCTGTGCTCAGCCATGGCTTTCAGGTCTCCCAACCAAGAGAGAAGTCTCCCAATCAACCACAAAGTGTGTGTATGACACTGATCTGCACCTGTCATTGAAAAGATTCTATCTAATGAGACAGCTTCTGCTGCTGCTGGTGCTTTTAGTTTTGTTACTACTGCTGTTGGTGTTGATATGCCTGCTCATTGAACTCACAAGCTGCTCCTATGCTGCAGTGAAGGCTGTCAAGAGTGGAAGTGACAAGAGACAGATGAAAGAGGAAAAAAGTCTAAAATAGGTGAAGTGACTTTAAGGAAATTGCAGGTCAACCGTAATGCAGTGAAATATTAGCCTTGGAACAAGGCTGTGAGGACTTGCCCTTTACATTGGTAAAACAATGACTGCAGTTTCAGTCTTTAAAATCTTTCCGACTTGTCAGTTTCATTGATTACTCTCCGTTATGCTCCCATCGTGTTGGTTCTGGTGAGTTCCACACAGCTCAGGAAACCTGTGTGCTGGCTGGTAAAGCCAGATTTCTCGTTAAAAGGCACAATAAATTGGATATTTAAATGACTGACCCACAGGTGTTTCCTGCATTTTAGAGGAGACAACACCAATATTGTACAAGTTTTTGTGAAGAGCTTTGAGCCCATTCCTTCCAATGTGTAAGTGGTGGCCAGCTCCATGGGAATACTTGTGGACCCATCGTCATAATGTAGTATGTGATGGCCAATGTCTCAGCATCCATTGCAATCACTACTCATTGGATGGAATGGGCTTTAAGCTCTATGCATGCATGCAGTCTTACTGGAGGGTCAGAGTTGGTTTTCACCACCTTAGGTGGCTGGTGCCAAAATTGGGGAGCTTACCCAGAATTATGGTGACTACTCAATCAAAAGTCTGACTTAGTTCTGTTAGATAACAGGATGCTGCCATGAAATTCCTAACTTTTCATATAAACCCAGCATACTGCTGTGCAAGCTCAGAATGCTGCTTTCATTGCTACAGGTACCAGCATTCAAAGGGGCTTGGAGGGTGTCGCACTAGTCCAGTAATCTGTCCTCCAGTAGATTACAATGATTAATGAAGTGCCACCCTTGAGAAGAGGCAGAGGCTCCACAGACCACGAACCCACTTTCCTGTCTCAGGAGCACCACAGTTGTCTTCCTATCACTGCTGCTCCGCTAGTGCCCATAATGTTGCATGTCAGCCAGTCAGCCCAGAGGGCCAGAAGTGATCTGTGTCATCTTAAAAGAGCATCTGCATTCCTCCCCACTGAAAATTATCAGCTTTGAAATTTATCCACTAACCATGTTGTTGCCATTGTAATAGCCACCAGGACAAACAAGGACACCAACAAGACAGACACAATGGAATGCAAAAAGTGTTGTTAATTAACATTTGTATGTAACATGGTGTGGTTTTATTTAGAAATGTGGTTTGGAATATTATTTCATGGTGGGTATTTTTATGGTCAAGTAGAGATGTAACACTCAGTAACAGAAAAGGTAAAATGTGGCATTTTTGATTAATGGGAAATCGGGATTGAATGTACTTACATTGCAGTGAATGTGTCATTCATAGACAGCCCAGCCAGAAAGGGGCTGTGTCAGTTGCTTTCTTACTTTCTCTTGCTGTTCCTCAGTTGGTTGCTCTATAAATGGTGACAAGGTTGTCCCCTAATGTTGGTGAGATTGTACAGCATGCAGCAGACCACTGCGAATCTAAACATGTGCTTTGCTGAATACTGGAATCCTCCTCCTGAGTGGTTCAGATTGAAGATACATTGTTTATATGCCCAATGGTCTCAATCATGTTCTGTCTGGCAGCATGGTTTTTGTTGTATACATACTGTCTATGTGTATGTAATTTATGCACCATTTCGTCAAAGGGCAGTCCATATTGCCCTGGAGACACCCTCTGGTTTGTAATCATGACCCAAATACAGATGGCACAGCAAACTGCCAAAGAATTAAGACATAAGAACATAAGAACATAAGAAATAGGAGCAGGAGTAGGCCATCCAGCCCTTCGAGCCTGCCCCGCCATTCAACAAGATCATGGCTGATCTGTCGTGGCTCAGTTCCACTTTCCCGCCCTCTCCCCATAACCCTTAATCCCCTCTCCTATCAAAAAAAGACCTCGTGACTGCTGCCAGGATAATGGACATCAGCTTGCGTGATTCACTGTGTGGTGGCATAAACTGGACATTCAGGGATTGGGATTCCTTTTGGTTACAGTATATCTCATGTTCACATATTCACATTATACCTACAAAGCGACATGCCTGGAATCCATGACACTGCAATTCTCGTGTGTTCCCTCCATCTGCATTTCTCAAGAAAGAATGAAATATATTCAACTCTTGGAATACAGAGCCTCTGTGATGTCCTATGCAGTAGTTGTTAATAAACTGAGAGATGTTGCAAATATTGTCTACTGCAGCCTGAAAGGAGTATAAAAATTTATGCCCAGATCAGAGGCATAGCCAGGTTCTAAAGTTATGGGGAGCAAGCACATTGAAAAGGCACCATGGCGCCGCCACCATGACACATACCAAATAATTTTAAATTCATTATACGTTTTTACTTTGTACTGAAAATAAAAACATGTGTTTTATTTAATTATTTTACATTTTAAACATAAAATGAAAACAAAATGAAGCAATATGGAAAATATGAAGCAACTGCAATAGCCTCTTTTATCTAGGCTTCATTCTAGCAAAGTTATCTATTACTGTATTATAATCTACCTCAGTAGCCAACTGTCTTTTAATGGAGATTAAAGCTAACCCAGACAATCTATCCTCGCCTATTGTAGAACAAAGGTAGGACTTTATGTGTTGGAGCCGGCTAAGGATTATTCCGCAACTGCGCTAGTTATTGGTAAGGTCAGAAAAATCTGGTACAATGTGGACAGGTAAGGATAAATGGAACACATGTCATTGGAGATCATGAATTTTAGTACATTGTTGATGGTCAGTTTCTCAACACTTGAATTTGCCTTACTGCTGGTGCTCATAATCTCTTTGTACGTGTCTTTGAATGAAACAAACTCTTGTATGATTTCAGTTTGACTGTCGATGACTTCTGAGTATGTGTCTGCTAAAAATTTTAATATGTTCACATTATCTGCGTTGTCAAAATTGGATCTAAACCACTAAATCTGGAAGCCACATTTTTAAAAAGCTCAAATCTTTTACTTATGCTTTTTATAACAGAATCTAAGGACAGTAAGTAGGATTCAACTATGAAGTTCTTTCAGGCATCAAATATTCCTTCATCCTCTGCAATTTCTTCATGGAATCTTTTTCTTTTGCGTTCTCTGTGCAGCTTGTATTCTGTATTAATATCATATTTTCGAGCCAACTCGGTTGCTTCATTGTCAATCTGTTTGAATTGAGATTCATACTCAATTCGCATGTTTTTCATGTATTTTTGAAAAAGTTGAATCAAATGAGAAACAGTTACCAGATCTAGACTACTTTTTTGTAAATATATAGATAAATTGAAAGCCTTATCTAGCACTTTACTCCAGAATATAAGAAAAACTAAGAATTCGTAAGTACTGAGCGTTTCCAATGCACATTTGCCTCAGTGAGCTGTTTCAGAGTTTTTTATCTCACCATCCAGAATTTTTTGAAGAGCAACTACTAGTGCTAGTGCAAGACTGCCTCTACTGCTATCTTTCTGGATGCCCATCTAGTATCACAAAGTTTCTTTAGAGTCAGTGCGAAAGATTTGATATGATTGCGTTGTTCTTCTTTTAGTACTGAAAGACGAGGTAAACTACCAGAAAAAAAGGTATAGATACTTTGTAGAGTTCCAAAAAACAACTTGGATTGAATATTGGAGCTTACTGCATCAATTGGAACCAAATTTAAATTATGTACACACAGTGCGTAAAGAGTGCATTTGGAGCAGCTTCCCTAATCTTTGTTTGGAGACCAGATATTTCACCCGACATGGTGCTTGCTCCATCGTAAGACTGCCCGTAACACAGAGTCATTGACAGCCCTAAGTTTTTGATTGCTGGAAAAAGAATGTTGAAAAGATCTTCAGCTCTTGCTGCAGGTAATTCACTGAATTGTACAAATCGTTCCACTCCATCACTGTTTACTGTTACATATCGCAAGGATGAAGAAAATTGATCAGTTCTGCCGATATCAATAGTAGAGTCAACAATTATTGCAAAGTACTTAGCCACCTTGATTTCAGCTATTATCTTTGACAGAATCTGGGCTGATAAGGACTGTATCAGATCATTTTGTATGTCAGGGCTGAGATATGTTGCATTTCGATCACTCAGTAATAAATGTTGCTCCAGTAATGTATCAGTTTTGCAAACACCTTAATAAGTTCCAAAAAACTGCCTTCATTTGTACTTGGGGAACCTAAACCTTGATACTCACGATGACCACGGAATGCCAATCCCTGTTTTCCCAAATAAAGAACCACATTTATAATTCGGGTTAGAATCATCCTATTTTTCTTTCTTTTCTTCTTGCCATTACAAGACAGTTCTGTTGTTGAACAAATGAAATTTGGTAAGGAAAAGAATTTTCTCTGCTTTTTTTGTGTCTTTCATTTTGTCCATGTTTTTCAATTTTGTGTGTACCTTTAACAAAATTCTTGCAACTAGTTTTTGGATCACTCCAACTATCTGACCAATTTGCAAAAAGCCAACAAGCAAAACAAAGCATAGTGTTTGCTCTTGATGTGTAAATCAGTCAGTGCCTATCCATTTCACAACCACTTTTGATTTGTTTCTTGTACCAAGTTGCATTGAAATGACGTCCAGCTTCATCTTTTGGAAAACTGTCAAAATTATCTTTAAGATTTGGCTGACAAGGGCCTAAGAAGAGCATGTACTAGATCAGGTGTTACAGGTATTTCACAAAACAGGTATAAATCTGTTGGGTATTCCATATGTGTGTCAATGATCGCACATAGTCTTACTGTGTCATCTTTGTCTCCAGAACGATAGTCTGCTGAAGTGGTCATGTCTTCTAGGGGCTCCACTTCCACCACCTGTGCAGCCGCAGCAGCCAGGGTGCTGTCGCCAGCTCCTAGGACGAAGGTAAGTACTAGTAAGTCTTCAGAGAGTTCCACCTCTGGCTGTCATGTGCTTGCCGAATGAAAAGCAGGCCTCCAATCTCTGACATTTTGACGATTCTTCTTCTCAATTTGCAACTTCTTTCATTTTCTTTCTGTCCCATCCAGATAGTTTCTTCCTCTTACTGTTTTTCTCCATGGATTTCCTTATCAGAAAAAATGATAGTCTTCCTAGGCAATCTTAACAATAGACATATAGTACCCTCATAATGAAATGAAAAAGCAACTGAAACTTGCCTTTGCAATATATATGCCATATATTAAATTGAACAACCTCGTTATCCATATTGCCTTTCTCACTTTGCTCCTGCATGGCAGGGTGTGTGCACTTGTACCCTCCAGAAACTGGAAATCATGGCAATACTGGCAATCATGTTGCTTCCGTAAACTCATTAATTCATTGGCTATGCTTGAGACACAGCTAGCTCAAAATAACCAGTGCTTAAAATGGACAAATCAATCAAATGTTCATGCAAACAGGGAGATACAAGGTGCCAGATTCTAGTTCAGCTTTGGAGTAGTTAACTCTGATGATATACAGGCATGTAATTTATAGTTTTAGTCACCATTCATTCAATACTGTGTAACACTGTATTGAATGAGTGGTGACTAAAACTATAAATTACGCATCAAATATTTTCACCAAACCATTCCTAAATATTTTCACTAAACCATTCACTAAACCATTCACTAATCTGATTAATTAAACTAACTTTATCTTTGCAATGTAATTAAAATTTAATGTACTTACCCAATCTTGGCTGGTGATGTCCATTGGCGAGGGATGCTTGGTGTTGACTGCATAACGGTGGTTGCTTTTCTGCTTCGTGTCTCTGCAGGGGCCTGTGAGGAATGCCCCATTGATAAGGCACAACTTCAGCAAAATGCGCTCAGGGGTCACTCCCCCTGCACCCCCCTCCTAGTTACGCCACTGGCCCTGATCACCTTTACTGCCATTGGTATTTTTGTCCTCACTCTTCTCTGAGATTGCAGTTGTGACTACAAAGATGACAGATTTCAGCTGAAACACTGATGCCTGACACACTGTTCTTCACTGACGTTCAGATGGGAAAATTACTCCCTGAATACTCCAGCTGAATATGGTCTTCTGTTGAGAGACCTTCTCCCACTTCCATCAATTTGACCTGTTTTATGTGGCCTTTGCGTGTTCTTCATGTCATGCTGTAGTCCAAGGAGAATACATACAATCACACTCATTTCTGGGAGATCTGCTGAAGTGAGAAAGAGGTTTTTCAACATCTTATGTAAATATCTTGTAGAATATAATAATTTTAAACAATCCTGAAACCACAACACACTTCTACAATTGCAGCAAGAAGCTGTTAAAATCAAACAGCTTCAACCCTGAAACTAGTTGATTGTTCTTTTGGAGCCAACGAGGGAGCGAGCTATTTTGGATCTGGTGTTATGTAATGAGGCAGGTAGAATTAGGGACCTTGTGGTGAAGGATCCTCTTGGGAAGAGTGATCATTGTATGGTGGAGTTTCTGATGCAGATGGAGGAGGAGAAAGTGGGTTCCCGGACATGTGTCCTTTGTTTGAACAGAGGGGAGTACAATAGGATAAAAGAGGAATTGGCGAATGTTGACTGGGGGAGCACATTGGAAGGTAGGTCTGCTGAAGAACAGTGGAGGATCTTTAAAGAGATCTTTCTTGGTGCTCAGCAGAAATTTATTCCGATGGTTAAAAAGGATCGTAGGAGGAGAGATAATCAGCCGTGGATAACGAAGGAGGTAAAGGAGAGTATTAAATTAAAAGCGGATGCATTTAGAGTGGCTAAGAGTAGTGGGCGAGAAGAGGATTGGGAGAGGTTCAAACATCAACAAAGAATGATGAAGAAGTTGATAAAGAAAGGAAGGATAAACTATGAAGCTAGGCTAGCGCTAAATATAAAAAAGGATAGTAAGAGTTTTTATAAATATATAAAAAAGAAGAGGCTGGCTAGGGTGAACGTTGGACCCTTAGAGGATGAGAGGGGGGACTTAGTGGTGGGGGATGAGGAAATGGCTGAGGCCTTGAATAACTTTTTTGCTTCGGTCTTCACGGAGGAGGACGTGAATAGTTTGCCGGGTGTTAGCGATGGAAAGATGGTAGGAGTGGAGGGCCTGAATGACATTATTGTTACTAGAGAGGCAGTGCTCGACAGACTGGAGGGACTGACTGTGGACAAGTCGCCAGGACCGGATGGAATGCATCCAAGGGTTCTGAAAGAAATGGCAGAGGTGATAGTGGATGCCTTGATGATTATTTTCCAAACCTCGCTGGATTCCAGGGAAGTGCCGGAAGATCGGAAAACGGCTAATGTTACGCCGTTGTTTAAGAAGGGTAGCAGGCAAAAGGCAGGGAATTATAGGCCGGTTAGTTTAACGTCTGCTGTAGGAAAAATGCTTGAATCGGTCATCAAGGAGAAAATAGCGAGGCATCTTGAGGAGAATTGTTTGATAGAGCAGACGCAGCACGGTTTTGTTAAGGGGAAGTCATGTCTGACGAATTTATTGGAATTCTATGAGGATGTGTCTAGGGCAGTGGATAGAGGAGAACCGGTGGATATGATGTTTCTTGATTTTCAGAAGGCGTTTGATAAGGTGCCGCACAAGAGGTTGTTACAGAAGGTTAGGGGGCATGGAGTTGGGCGTAGGGTGTTAGCGTGGATAGGGGATTGGCTGTCAAATAGGAGGCAGAGAGTGGGGGTCAATGGGTGCTATTCGGATTGGTGGTTGGTGACTAGTGGAGTGCCCCAGGGGTCGGTGCTGGGGCCTCAGCGATTTACCATTTATATAGATGATCTGGAGGAGGGAACCGAGTGTATGGTGTTGAAATTTGCTGATGACACCAAGATTGGTGGAACGGCAAATTGTGCGGAGGGTGTGGAAAGTCTGCAGAGGGATCTAGATAGGCTGGGCGAATGGGCCAGGAACTGGCAAATGGAATTTAATGTTGGCAAGTGTGAAGTTGTCCACTTTGGTAGGAATAATGGTAGGAAGGACTACTACTTACATGGCGAAAAACTGCAGCATGCTGCGGTGCAGAGGGACCTCGGGGTCCTTGTGCATGAGTCGCAAAAACCCAGCCTGCAGGTGCAGCAGGTGATCAGGAAGGCAAATGGGATGCTGGCCTTCATAGCAAGGGGGATTGAATATAAAAGTAGGGAGGTCTTGCTGCAACTGTACAGGGCACTGGTGAGGCCACAGCTGGAGTACTGTGTGCAGTTTTGGTCGCCGCACTTACGCAAGGATATTTTGGCCTTGGAGGGAGTGCAGAGGAGGTTCACTAGGCTGATACCGGAGTTGAGGGGGTTGAACTATGAGGAGAGGCTGAATAAACTAGGCTTGTACTCGTTAGAGTTTAGAAGAATGAGGGAAGATCTCATTGAGACGTATAAGATGATGAATGGGATGGATAGGATAGAGGTGGAGAGGCTCTTCCTGCTCAGAAAGGACAGTAGGACTAGAGGGCACAGCCTCAAGATAAGGGGGGGGGGCAGTTTAGAATGGATTTGAGGAGGAACTTCTTCACTCAAAGGGTGGTGAATCTCTGGAATTCTCTGCCCGTTGAAATGGTGGAGGCTGCCTTGCTAAATATATTTAAGATGCGGGTAGATAGGTTTTTGATAGGCAAGGGGATTAAGGGTTATGGGGAGAAGGCGGGAAAGTGGAACTGAGCCACTTCAGATCAGCCATGATCTTATTGAATGGCGGGGCAGGCTCGAAGGGCTCGATGGCCTACTCCTGCTCCTATTTCTTATGTTCTTATGTTCTTTAAATAGCACTGGTGGGCACTTTTCTGGTCTTAAATGCATGTTCAGTTGTACATGTTTAAGAGACAGCGTAGGCTCCAATGTTGAATTCTAAGATGGCAGCTCGATGTCAAGTCAATATTACAAACTGAATGATGTCATTATCTACTTTCCATAATTTCACTATCATCCCTGTGCACAAACTCACCAAAATGGCATCCAGTGTCAGAAGTGTATATGTGTGTACAGACTCTGTCTTGGTGCCATAACTGCATTTGTAGTTCCAAGAACTAGGTGCTAAGGAGCTGAATTAAATGAACTCTGTGTTCTAAAATTCAGCCCTTCAATTTGCAAGTTTCAAACATTCTATAGTCACATGTCTGAATGCAGTCCCTGAACATTAATACCTACCTTCACTGATATGTGTGTTCAGTTTCTCCATTCACATTAACCAATTTCTGATTGAGATAAAAAATATGTTCTGACATGACTTCATTTATTGGTTATTCAGATTTCAGAGAATAGTAATAATTTGTACTTTGTGTTTTTACTTTGTACTTTAAGAAATAATAATTTCGAAAAATTTTAATTTCCAATGTTCTTTTGGCTAGAACACTATTTTCCCCTACATTAGCATAGAAACTGAATTATTTGGCAACTTTTAATCTGTTAACAATCCCAGCTCGGTCATGGTTCATTTTTAAAAATTCAGTACACGATATGTGTGCTGCTGGCAAGACCAGTATTCAATGTCCATCACTAATTTGTCTTTGAGAAGGTGATGGTGAGCCAACTTCTTGAATTACTTCAGTCTACGCAGTGTAGGTGTATCACAATGCTATTAGGAAAGGCAGTTCAGATTTTTGATCCGGTGACAGTTAAGGAATGATGATATAGCTCCCAGTCAGGAGAGTATTTGGCTTGGAGGCGTTGTGTTCCATGAGCACATTGTCCTTCATATCAAAAGTCAAAAAAGAACAGTCACGAACATCAAAGAAGGAATAATTTCATGTTTGCTCCCGGCAGTAATATTGGACACAATGGCTCGTGTTGTTTTTTGAGCTGTTATATTTTTCAGCATCACTTTAGTTGCTCTCTGTTCTTAACTGAATCTGACTGTAGCTGTAGTTACAAGTTACTCATATGGGTTTAAAAATATCGGATGGAATTTTCTGCTCAGTGATGGGAATCATGGCAGGCAGGGGTGATGGAAAATGTCTGGACAGCACTTTGCAGTTCCAGTGGTGGGTGTCATGATAGGTGGGATGGAAAACTTAGCAGTCGTGCAAAGAACAGTCTCCCGCTGGCATAGAAATAGATTGCAGTTGTTCACTCCTGACTTTAATGGCAGATTGGGTAGGCCACCACTCAAGTCAAGAGCCACATTTGCACGCATTTAAATGTCGTGAATATTCTTTGAAAAGCCAGCTCATCAAAATCACATTCCCACTCCCAATCAAAAGGCCACACCAGCAGCTAATTAGACTGGCATAATTCATAACAGGATACAAGTGACATTAACCTGCATGGCGTTCTGCACTGCACTCAGGGCTGTGCAATATCTTTGCATATCTTTCTATGTGCTGTGCTTGCAACCACTTTGAGTCTGTGCTACCCTGCACAGGCAAGACCAGCAGGAGTAGAAGCAGGGTTCAGAGCCAAAGCTCCCCATTCCATATAAACAGTAAGGAGGGAGATGGTGGTTGGAGTGCAAAGGCTTAACAAGGGGTGATGTGAGACAAGACAGAGGCAAGGGAAGAGGCTGGAGGGCAAAGGCTTGATTGCGAGGTTGAGTGACAAGGGAAGGTACTAGAGTCTAAAGGCTTGACTAGAGCTGTGTCTGGGGAGGCAAGGGAAGGGTGCACACAGACAAATTATTGAGGGGGAGGGGTCAGACTGGGAAGAGTGCACACAGACACATGACTAGGATGGGGGAATTATTCAGGGCCCAAAAACACAGGCAGTCCAGGGCAAGAGCACAAGAGGTAGACAGGGCCTCTGCACCACAATTTAGAAGGGTGTGGTCAGAGTGATTGCCCTTGTCCTAGTCTAGAGAACAGTAGGTCCTGTCAATTCCATCATTCATGTCCAGTATGGTGTGCACAAGGCAAGGTCAGTCACTGATACAAGCAGGTCCTGGGGGTTTCTAGTTTCATACAAATGGTAGATGAGAATGAGATAATGTAGGGGTGCATTTTCAAAGATTTTATGGGGAGGGTGTCTATGTTGGTCACAGTACTATAGATCTCAAAACGGGGAGGGGTCAGCTTTACATGGTTCATCAGGACAGCAACATCAAAGGGTAGGAGAGAGATATCCATGACTATAACAATGTGATGTGGAGATGCCAGCATTGAACTGGGGTAAACACGGTTTTCATCAGACGAAGGGGCATACCCCGAAAGCTTGTGGGTTTACTATCAATTAAACTGGTTGGGCTTTAACCTGGTGTTGTGAGACTTCTTACTGTGAATAACAATGTGACCAAGGATTAGAGGGGAAAGAAGGGGAATGATTGGAGGGAGGGAAATCTGAACATGATGCTTCTGCAGCACAATAGGAGGGATTTCCACACTCGGGAAGGTTGAAGTTGGTCTGGTAGCAGAACTTCAGCACCACCACTTTCTAAGCTGAATGAATGATACTGTTGAGAAAGTAAGTATGAAAAAAATTGCCAGGGGATAACTCTCCAAGCTTGAGAGGTTTAAACCAAGAAAGGACCTTTAATCCTTTTTTCTATACTACAATAACAAAAAGCAAAAAAGAAGGGCCCTAGTTAATATTGTTTTGATATTGAAAGGAGTAATTTAACTCAAAGGGATAAGTCAAAGGGATAAGAGAGCTCCAAGCCATGGTCTGTTCCTCTTGATCCATGTGGGAGACCAGGAACATTTCCAGTTCCCAGGACCAGCATGTGTGCAGGAAGTGTCCCCAGTTGCAGCTCCTGGAGGCCTGAGTATCAGAGTTGGAGTGGTGGCTGGGAAGACTGTGGAACATCTGCGAGGTGCATAGTACATATAGAGAGGTGGTCACACCATAGTCTCAGACTCCACAGGTAGAAAGGGAATAGGTGACCACCAGTCAGTGCAGGAGGACTAAGCAGGCAGTGCAGGAATCTCCTGTGGCTATATCCCTGCAAAACAGATGTACATTTATGAATACTGCTGAGGGGAATGGTCTCTTGGGGGATAACAGCAGTGGCCAAATTTGTATCATCATGGTTAACTCTGCTGCGCAGGGGAAGAGCAAAAGACCTACAAATACAATAGTCATAGAGGATTCAGTTGTGTGGGGAATAGATAGACATTTTTGTGGCCACAAAAGAGACTCCAAACTGGTATGTTGCCTCCCTGGTGCTCGGGTCAAGGATGACTCAGAGTGGTTACAGGACACTCTGAAGGGGAGGGTGAGCAGCCTGTTGTCGTGGTACATGTTGGTACAAATGACGTAGGTTAAAAAAAGAGATAAATATAGGGAGCTAGGAAGCAAGCTGAAAAGTAGGACCTCAAAGGTCCAACCTTAGGATTACTACCAGTACCATGTGCCAGTCAGAATAAAACAGCACGATGTATGGGATGAATACATCGCTGAAAAGATAGTGAGAGGTAGGGCTTCAGATTCCTGGGGCATTGGGATTGGTTCTGGGGGAGGCAGGACTAGTACAAACTGGACAGGTTATCCCGGGCAGGATTGGAATTGATGTTCTTGGGGTGTGAGGGGGCGGTTCTTCCTAGAATGGCTGGGGAGGGTTAAAACTAATATGGCAGGGGGATCGGAACCTATGTAAGGATTCAGAGCAAGGGGAATCAAGAACAAGAGAAGAAGACAGCAAGTAAACTAAGAAAATGCTGTGCAGAGAAATCAAGAGCCAAAATCAGATAAGGACACAATAAACAAAATAAAATAATTAGAAGGGGTGAGCTTGGAGGAAGGTACGAGGAACTTGGTGGGTAACAGGGAGAGTTTGGAAGTTGTCAGAATGGATGTTTTTAAATTAAGTTCCCCAATCTATCTTAGCCAACTCACATCTCATAGTTCTGACCTAATTCCTATTCACTCTGTCTAAAATCCAGTAGAAGCTCAGGACCCATATGTTTACAGTCAATTTCACTCTCTCTTGATGCCTAATCACATGCCTAACATTTACTCAGTGTTGAGAGTTGTGCCATGACCTATTAATCCCATAGATCTTTGATGTTTGCTCCACATGTAAGAACCACTGTACTGGAATTACCTCAGAAGAGTGCTGATGGTCTGCCCAGTTTTTCAAATATTTTTGGCCAAGAAGTTTGGGATGAGTTTTTCAAATATTCTCGGCCCAGAAGTTTGGGATGAATTTTTTGGGTTGAAGGTATTCCACTTTGTTGCATTTATACTGTTGGAATGGAATTCTGGAAATTTCAGATCAGAGGTTTGTAATCATGGGTTTTTGTCCCTTATTCGATAAGAGATCTTGCTAGAGGTGGAGCTATTAGTTCAAAAACATATATTTACAGGTAACCTGTTTACAAAAGTTAAATATGATTATCATACAGCTGGATCTGCTATCTGAGATGCTTCTCTGCATCCACACTCTGTGAGTGACATCACTGTGATGTAGCTTTGTTTGCAATGCTCAGTATGCTTGTACTCTGTGGGCAGTATTTTCCTGTCACGCTCACCTGAAAGCCAAAAAATCCTGCCCAAGGTCAATGGACCTTTGCATGGTCCATGTCCTGCCCGCTATGATTCCTGTGGCAAGTGGGACTTGAAAATTCCGCCCTATAGATCCCCTTACTATTTTGCAAAAATTCCCCTACACTCTGAACCCAAAGGCTCTTTCTCATAGGGAAAGTCTCTTTGGTGGTTTCACAAGCCTTTTTGGAGCAGAGGGGAACCCTGCTGCTTTGAGACAAGTTAGAGAGGGGTATCACTCCTGGTTTCTTTTGTCTCTGGTATAGTAGGTATGACAATCTCTTCTGGCTCAGGGAATGCTATCCATGTTGTTGATAGTTTTTGTCCATTGAGACTAGGGCTGATGTATTCCGCTGAATGATGCTGGAGGGTATTCTGACCAAGGAAGATCTCAGTTGAAGTATTTTCCAGTTATCATACCTGTCTGGTTCTGATCTCTGATCCAAACCTTTTCTGCCAGAATTGGAAGGTCTTGAGCAGTATGATGCTGATTGAAAATTTGAGCCTGATTTGCTACAGGTACACAGTACATATCCGTTCAACTTGGCCAACATTGTCTAGTTCATAAGCTGCAGGAAAGAATGTCCTGAGGCGTGGGCACATCGGTAAGACTATACAGACTTTATGACAACAGATGAATGGAAACCGCGTGGCAATCACCAGGCAGGAGTGTTCCCTTACTATCAGGGAACAGTTCAGCAGTCAAGGGCATTCAGCCTCCAAACTTCGGGTAATTGTTCTTCAAGGTGGCCTTCAGGACACACATCAATGCAGAATCACCGAGCAAAAACTGATAGCTAAGTTCTGCTCGCATGAGGACAGCCTCAACCAGGATCTTGGGTGCATTTACACTACATGTAACCTCCACCATTTGGCTTGGGCTTGCAAAATCCTACTAACTGTCCTGGTTTGAGACAATTCACACCTCTTTAATCTGTGATTATCCCTCTCTCCGCTCACATTGTTGTACCTTGATTACTTATAAAGCTTCGCATTCCAACCATTATCTTGCAGTTGCTGTGTTTGTGAACCCAACTCTCCGCTCACCTGAGGAAGGAGCAGCCCTCCGAAAGTTCGTGATTCCAAATAAGCCTGTTGGATTTTAACCAGTCGAACAGGCTTATTTGGAATCATGAGACTTGTTACTATGCCCACCCCAGTCCAATGCCAGCATTTCCACATCCTGATTTGCTTGGTAGGCTTCTACCTTCTTCCTAGCTTGATCACCTTTACATTTGGTATCAAGATGATCTCACTTGAATGATAATGAATGAGCATCTTTAAGATGTCACATCCTACCAAGACATCACCAACACACTGCAGGTAGGAGCAGTACTTTCCAAAGAGCCTCGCTGGGTAAGGGCTCCTGCCAAGTGTCCTTTTCCGCTTCCTCCCTCTCAGAGCAGCTTTTCTTCTCTACTGCTTCTGTGGCATCTCCCTCTGATGTCAGTCTAAGGGGAACTGCAACTCTTGCTCCATGACTGGGAGCAATAGTGGCTTTTCAGAAGTACACAACATCCTGGAATACTTAACTGCTGAATTAACTGACTTTTCACAACTCCTCCAACAGCCTGGTACTAGCACTAATTTTGCAAGAGTAAGTGGACAGTCAAAAGCAACTAACCTGGAAGGGGTCTGGTGTTGCCTTTAAATTATGCTTGTGGGTGCTTTTGTGGTAACGTGTGTATGTTCAGTTGTGTGTGTTTAAGAGACAGCATTAATAGAAATGGTGAAGTACAAAATGGTGGGCTGGGCTCAAATCAACTAACTGATGTCACAATCTACCCATTCTACATATTAATGGAATAGGCATGGAATAACTCAGCTCTCACCCTAAACAATATGGTGATTAGCACAGGTCCCCCTGAAATGGTTCTGAGTGTCCCCACCCCTCCTCCTATGATTCATTTTGTTTTGTGTTACTGGTCAAATCCAATTTCACCCACTGAGTTCCAAAATTGAAAAGCATTTTATTCCTCAGCAGTATCTGCCTTAAGCTTGATATGTACAACTACAAATATTATTCAAACAATATTAATTGCAGAATGTGTGGGAAAATTAAGTTAATTTTGCAGGTCAAGAAAATGGCACTTTATGGATAAGCTTTTAGAGAATGTTCCAGAATTTCAAAATTCACTTGGTCCTAATAGTATTTTCGAGCATGTGACAAAGAACAATGAACAGTATGGCACAGGAATAGGCCCTTCAGCCCACCGAGCCTGTGCCAATCACATTGTCCTATCTCGAACAACTGCCCTCTATCCCCCCCCATTTGTGTGTCTATCCAGATAAGTCTTAAATGTCACTAGCCTGTCTGCCTCAACCACCTCACTTGGCAGTGCATTCCAGGCCCCCACCATCCTCTGTGTAAAATACTTACCCTGCACATGTCTGCTGAACCTTTCCCTTCTTACCTTGAACTTGTGCCCCCTTGTAATTGTCATTTCTGCCCTGGGAAAAGTTTTGCATCATCTGCAAAGTTGCTAATCAGACCAGCTACCTTTCCTTCCACGTTCTTTTCTATATTGCAAACAACAGAAGTCCCAGCACTGATCCTTGCAGAACACCACTGGTTACAAATCTTCATTCAGAAAAACACCCTTCCCCTGCTACCATCTGTCTTCTATTGGGAGGAACATTCATTTGTAGTGCGCCACTCAGACTATGTTGATTCCCCAAGGCAGAAAGCACCAAGGGCCTCTACCTGCACGGCCCTCACAACTCTCCTCATTGACATCATGGAGGAATACCATGTAAGTGGTGTCCCATGGCGCTGCCTACTCCCAGGATATCAGCATAGTCAAAGCATTTAAGGATCAAACTTTCCTCCCATTGTCATTTTAGAGGCTTTTGATTTGTTGCAAATTTACAAATAATTAATATTTAATCTTATGAGCCTATCCGCAAGATAAATTTGACTGACATAAGCTAGGAAATCTGCCTGAAGAGCTGGAGCCCTTGCTGTTTAATCATGATTCTTTGATGAATTATTAAGGCCAGTTACATATATTCTACCTTTATAAATGTGTGTCTCTGGCAAATAACAAAACATGGTTCAAAATTACATTATAGAGACGGCTTCCAATTTGCACTCTTCAGGGTGAAACTCCTTGTTGGCAATGCAAAGTTGGAAAATTATCCCTTATCTTTGAATGGCTGAGGTACTTTTGCATTCAACCTGTGATACTCCAGTTACTCAAGAAACTTTACTGTAGTGCTTTTATGAACAAGCTTGTGGTTAATAAACTTGATGATAGCAAGCACATCAAGACAAAATTTTGTATCCAGAACATACTATAACTATAAGGCAAATTTAGGGGTAAACTTAAGGAATCTGTTTTGAAATACCGGACTCAGCGAAGTCCATTAGGCAGTGCTAGATCAGGCACTCAAGGAAGGTTGGGAAAGGATGAAGGTTTGGGTTTTGAAAATCAGGAGAATTCACAAAGCGGGGGTATCATCTTGGAACGGTGTGTCCCCTGAGACATAAAGGGCACCCTCCAAAGGAGGTAACCCCACTTCCTTCCTGTGTTTTCACCAGAGTTGTTGAAAAAACAGCCTGCCCACTTTCATCTGCCTTCTGCAGCCTACTGTATGATGGCGGCAGTGGTAGAATTAGCCCCTCAGTAGCAGCTCCATATTTGGCTAATTAAAAGCCTCAATAGGACAGGCAGACTAGTGAGGACCTTACCCACCATTCTGTATTATGCTGTATAGATTGGCACGGACAGAAAGGTGGTGAGCCAGTCACCCATCACATTTTATGTACCTCCTTGCTAAAACCTTACTAACTGGCTGATGGCCATAAAATTCAGCCCAAGGTCTTTGGATCTGTGCAGGTGCATTGTCTGGCATTTGCTATTCTAAAGTGGTGACACTGAATGGATTGTGCAAAAAGTACAATATTCCACGTGGAAACCTGCAGTAGGCAGCTCAGATTTATACCCCATGGTCTCTCAGTGGAGGGAGAGGAGGCTATAGCGGCCTTCTCTCCCTCTAAGATCAATCATTTATTTGGTGAACTTTAAGTTCTCTTATTTTTTCTGGTGTAACAAAAGCATCCATCAATGTTGCTCTTTTTCTTCCTGCCTCTGTTTTATGGATTGTTTCTATGGACGAACTAAAAGGGTTTCTTTTTAACCTTTCTATCGGACGCATAACAAGCTTTTAGTTCTTTCCAGGCTCTTTCTTTTCCATAGTTTCAAATATATTGATGTGGAGCAACGTTTCCTGAATTGTGTTCCATGGAACACTGGGATCCTAAAGGAGATATCCAGGGGTTCTACAGTTAGTCCAGTCATTTTAAATTTGAAAAAAGCTGTCCTTCCAGTTTGTCCAGTCAAAGGCAGTTTTCTTTGTTGGCTCTGGATAGGTGCATTAGTTAGCCTGAGGGCTTGTTATGCACTTCAAGTTTAAAGTTTTTATAGTTTCTTTTATTAGTCACAAGTAAGGCTTACATTAACACTGAAATGAAGTTACTGTGAAATTCCCCTAGTCGCCACACTCCGGCACCTGTTCGGGTCAATCCACCTGACCAGCACGTCTTTCAGACTGTGGGAGGAGACAGGAGCACCTGGAGGAAACCCATGCAGACACAGGGAGAATGTGCAAACTCCACACAGACAGTGATCCAAGCCAGAAATCGAACTCGGGTCCCTGGTGCTGTGAGGCAGCCGTGCTAACCACTGTGCCACTATGCGCACCATACCACCCTGAATGGCTTCCGGGTGCTGCTGCTGCCATGATGCAGACCTCCTTTGCCTCCTCTGTTCTTTTCAGTGGCTTCTGGCAGCTACCTTTAAACCTCAAGCTGGCATTGGACCTGGCGCCTGCCATGCTCGTGGCTTCGCTGACTACATTCAGATTCATTTCCTGCTAGCTGGCATTTTAAGTGGCCGGCCAACATAATATTGCTTTGGTTGATAGATTTCATGTAAGTCCATGAAATGCAGCCATTTCTGGTCCACCATGCACATAAAATTATTGTCTAGGGTTACACACAATCCCCAGTTTCTGGAGTCCAGCACCAGTTTAGTATTGGTGGGAGGTGGTGGTGGTGGTGAGGAAAGGCGGGGGGACACAATGAGGAGGGAAGATGAGGAGTGGGGAGAGGTGACTGGGGGTCTTGATGGAGAGACTAGGGTTGGGAGTTGAGTTGGAACAGTAGAGGGAAGGTGCCTGATATGCAAAGGGAGTCCTTCAGAGAGGCCCCCCACTTCTGCTCGAGTCCTGAGAACGGTCACCTGCTGGGCTTACTCCTCATCCCAACCCAGAATTCCTCCTGCCAACCTCAAATTGAGGCCAGGCAGGAAGCACCTCATAAATTGACACCTCAGACTCTCAACTGGTGCAAGAGTGGGCATGCTGCACTAAGCCTCGCCCTCCCCAAGTACAATTGTGGACAGGTCAGGGCCAGATTAGGAAGGACACCTGAAGAACATTATTGGCATGCCCACCTGCAAACCTACCAGCATAGTACTATGAAATTTTGCACTATGAATTTGGCCAACCCATCCACCATGGCATTACGTTATCAGTTGAATTAGTGTTTAAGTTAACATTTCTGACCAAATTCAACTCATTTAGCAAGTAATTAATTTGCTGGTTTCTAGCCAATAATTTTGATACTCTCCACACTGATAATTTGGTTGTGCATCGAAAAGTCCAAACTCTTCATTCTCATAAACAAATACAAAAACATACATATATATATATAAAATGGAGGTTGTTTGAAGGCATTTCCAGAAAGTGGGTATGCAGCATATAACAGGAAAGGCAAATGGAATCTTAGCATTTATTGCAAAAGAACTGGATTTTAAAAGTAAAGAAGTGTTGTTACAATTCTATAGACGTTGGCGAGACCACACTTAGAGTACTGTGTCCAATTTTGGGCTCCTTGAGAAAGGGTGTGGTGGCATTGGAGCCAGTTCAGAGGAGGTTTACGGGATTAATTCTAGGAAGGAAAGGGCTATCGTACGAGAAGCAGTTGAATAGCTTGGGCTTGTTCTCACTTAAGTTCAGAAGACTGAGGGGGGATTTGATTGAGGTATATAAAATGCTAAGGGGATTGATAAAGTGGATGTTGAACGGATGTTCCCCCTTGTGGGACAGTCTAAATTAAGAGGTTGTAGATATAGAGCACAATCATACCGGCTTGCCATGCTGGTTGATCAGTGTGGCAGGCTGGTAAGATAGGGTGAGAGAGGAAAATTTGGGTTCATGTCCTGTTTCTTGCCTCTAGTGATCTTACCAGCATTGTTTTGCCAGTGAAATCAACCTTGTGCACAGATAGGGGCCATGCTGGGTGGGGGGAGGGGGAGTGACAGGAAATCTCTCAGTATACTGTGTACACCTCATGATGGCTCCTGTTTTGCACAAAGTGCTGTATATTCGTGTTACTTACCTCGCTGCAAAGTTTGACACTTTTTTTTGAGAAAATTCTGCCAATAGAGTGAGAGGTTATAACTGAGATGAGGAAAAACTATCTCTCTCAGAGGATCGTGAATCTGTGGAACTCACTACCCCAGAGTGCAGTGGAGCCAGAATCAATCAACAGGTTCAAGAAACAGCTAGATATGTTTTCTGATGAAAAGCAGGATAAAGGACTTTGGGGAGCAGGCAGGAAAGTGGAGTTGAGACCAGGATAAGATCAGCCATGATCATGTTAAATGGAGGACTGTGCTCGAAGGGTTGAATTGCTAAACCCACTCCTAATTCCTGTGTTCTGTTTAATTTTGTGCCAATTGTGTATTATTAGGGTTTTTCCATAATACTGGCACAAGCTATTGCTCAGTACAGTTAGTTTGATAATGTAAACCAGCTGCATATAGTTATTAATGTATGCTATTCTGTGCTTGTGTTGCTTGAGATAATCAGACTAATTGACAAAAACAGGTTAATTATTGTTAGTCATCAAAATATTTAGTAATTATGTACTGTATTCCCAAGACTGCTTTCAGGTGCTGCTGTCAGTATGAGTTGTTCTGAAAGAAGCAGTGTGGTAGTCCAATTTTGTGCCCCATCCAGCAATAATTTCTCCTCTTAGTAAATCATTGTCTTGAGTGAAGAATCCATCTTAGAAAATACTGGAAACACTCAGGCAACAACTGTGGAGAGAATTGCCAGATTCATGTTTTGGGCTTTACTTTTCATCAAAACAAGAGTTTAGTTTCACTGGAACAATATATTTGTGTTTTTCTTTGAATCTGTGAGAATATGTTTCCAATGATAAATCTTAGTAATGAAAACAGCTAAGCATTCAAAATGAAAGAACAATTTATCCCATCAAGGTATAGGCTATCTGCCCAAGTTCAGCTCAACCTCAGACATTTAATCTCTTCAGGACTTCAAAAAAGGAATTTAAGAAATAGCAATCATTATCAACAATTCAGAAAAGACCATTTGGTCCATCAAGTCTGTACTGACTCTCTGACAGAGCAACTTACCCTCTCCCCCACCCTATCCCCATAACCCCTTTTCCCATGGCTAACCATTCTAACCGACACATACTGGGACACTAAAGGCAATTTAGCATGGCCAACCCAACCAACCTGCACATCTTTGGACTGGGGAGGAAACCCAAACACTTGGAGGAACCCCTTTCAGGCAGGGAGAATGTGCAAACTCCACACAGACACTCAAGGTTGAAATTGCACCTGGGGGCTGTGAAGCGGCAGTGCTAACCAGTGTGCCACCCCAGGTTATATTTACATAAAGTGAAGGAAGATATAGGTCAGTGGGTTTAATTTTTAATCGCCCTAGTGAAGAGCCAACATGGGCACAATGGGTTAAATGTTGTCCTTCTGAACTCTAAATTTCTGCGGATAGACATGCAGTGAAGTATACAACTGCTTGATTTTAATTAGTTGGCAAATAGCTCAGAATATCTTGGGTTCTGGGGACACAATATTGACATCAGTCAATATGCTGTGGGGAGTAAAATTGTGCAAGACCTAGAATACTGCCCCAAAGAAAATTGGCATCTGGTTTTCACTGAGATTTAAAGCAGAAAGAATTTCTGCCTATCCCATAAAATGTCTATGAAATCAAAAGAGAACAGGGTCAATGAGACCTCCTTCCCCAATGGATTAGTATTCCACTCCCTGAAGGAAAATACAGTTTGGACCAGTTCAAGATTGAACTGACCTGAATTTGCAGGAGCTGGTTTTATTCTGGTTTTGAATGGATTTTACTGGCGGTGACCAATAACTGGTAATTCTACTGGGCTCATCAAAATTCTAGTGGATTAGGTCATGGAATTGATGAACCACAAACCCGGTTCAAATCCCACCACAAGAGATGGTTTCAATAAATAAGGCAGTACTTTGCAGCTGGCTTCAACTGGAACTGTGGCAACTTTTGTCAATTTTACTAGTGATCAGAAAAGGATTCAGTGTCAGTACTTGACACAAACATTCATTCAGTGGGTTATGGAACCCTATGAAAAAGTAGAATCCTGGCTATAGTGGCAATGGAAGTGAGCCCCACTTGTATCTCCAGACTCCAGCACTATGTTTACAGTGAGGACAGTCTGGCCTGTGTTTGTGGCACTATGGTTAGTATTGGTTGAGCAGCTGGCAAAAAAGCAGTTGTGTAATGTTCTGAACGTTGGGAAATATGCTGTTCCACTCAGCATTTCCATTCATCTTCAGGAGAGCAAACTGGAGAAGATGAATGGTATCTTGTAAGCTCCCATGCATTTTCTCCATCAATCTGCCTCTTCAAGATTGGTGTCGTCAAATAGGAGACAGAGAGTGGGGGTCAATGGGTGCTATTCGGATTGGCGGTTGGTGACTAGTGGGGTGCCCCAGGGGTTGGTGCTGGGGCCTCAGCTATTTACCATTTATATAGATGATCTGGAGGAGGGAACCAAGTGTAGGGTGTCGAAATTTGCTGATGACACCAAGATTGGGGGAAAGGCAAATTGTGCGGAGGGTGTGGAGAGTCTGCAGAAGGATCTAGATAGGCTGGGCGAATGGGCCAGGAAATGGCAAATGGAATTTAATGTTGGCAAGTGTGAGGTGGTCCACTTTGGTAGGAAGAATGGTAGGAAGGACTATTACTTACGGGGCGAAAAACTGCAGCAGGCGACAGTGCAGAGGGACCTCGGGGTCCTTGTGCATGAGTCGCAAAAACCCAGCTTGCAGGTGCAGCAGGTGATCAGGAAGGCGAATGGGATGCTGGCCTTCATAGCAAGGGGGATTGAATATAAAAGTAGGGAGGTCTTGCTGCAGCTGTATAGGGCGTTGGTGAGGCCGCAGCTGGAGTACTGTGTGCAGTTTTGGGCGCCGCACCTGCGCAAGGATATTTTGGCCTTGGAGGGAGTGCAGAGGAGGTTTACTAGGCTGATACTGGAGTTGAGGGGGTTGAGCTATGAGGAGAGGCTGAATAAACTGGGCTTGTACTCGTTAGAGTTTAGAAGAATGAGGGGAGATCTCATTGAGACGTATAAGATGATGAATGGGATGGATAGGATAGAGGTGGAGAGACTCTTCCCACTCAAAAAAGACAGTAGGACTAGGGGGCACAGCCTCAAGATAAAGGGGAGGCGGTTTAGAACGGAGTTGAGGAGGAACTTCTTCACTCAAAGGGTGGTGAATCTCTGGAATTCTCTGCCCGTTGAAGTGGTGGAGGCTGCCTCGCTAAATATTTTTAAGAAGCTGATTGATGGGTTCTTGATAAGAAAGGGGATTAAGGGTTATGGGGAGAGGGCGGGAAAGTGGAACTGAGCCACGACAGATCAGCCATGATCTTATTGAATGGCGGGGCAGGCTCGAAGGGCTGGATGGCCTACTCCTGCTCCTATTTCTTATGTTCTTATGTTCTTATGTGTCTTCCTCTCTAAAGCAGAGCACATGATTGAGCGAAGAGTCTACATAGCAAATGTTCAAACTAACATAAAAGCTGTAAATGTTGTGAGCATTGACTCCTGTCTTGAAGATACAGCAGCAGCATCTCTTATTGGTGACTGCAGAGTGATACCCTTTGAAATAGTATCACATGGACTAGAAACAGAATCCTGCCTACTTTTAGCCATGTACATGTTTCATATTCATTGTTGGGGCTTTGAATCCCATATTCCAGTCTTGCTCAACACGGCTGGAAAAGGAACACAACTTGTAGGGAGCTGTCTTGAGCTATCTTCATCATCAGTTCTTGCTGCTACTCAACAGTACTGATGTTTTACTATGTGTAGCCCCTTCTAGCTCACTCTTGAACATAGCCAGGTTATTAATTCTGTTCTGGAGCTTGAGAGTGATGGATCTCCTCCTCCTAGATGACTTTTTCGGGAGCCTTGACTGTTGAGAAGCTCCTAAAGGAAAGGGAACTAGATTTAGGATGACATGGCGAGTATGAACAAAGAACAAAGCACAGCACAGGAAACAGGCCCTTCAGCCCTACAAGCCCGCACCGCCCATCTCAACACTCAGTGAGTGCCTTATTCAAGTCTTTCATCGATCGTCGACGTTTTTGTTTACCTCTAGTGGACTCCACAATAAAGGGCTGCAAATTTAGGGAATTATATGTGTGCCAGATTAAGGGAGATCCAATTCAGGGACAATTTATTGACACCAATCAGCCTAAAAAGCATGTTTTTGGGATGTGGGAGGAAACCGGAGCACCCAGAGAAAACCCACGCAAGCACAGGGAGAATGTGCAAACTCCCACAGACATTGATCCAAGCTGGAGATCCGACCCGGGTCCCTGTAACTGCAGAGCAGACAGTGATAGTCACTGAGCTGTCGTGTTGCCTGTCAATTGGTCCAGTTTAAGCGTACACTAATGGACGTGAAGCACTAGGCAACTCTCAAAGCAACATCCAAGAGCAACCCTTGCACGATCCACCAAGTGTATGCCCCTTGTTGGCCAACATGGTGGACCGAATCATCTGTGGATGTAAAAAGGAGACATCAATAAATATCAATAGACATACAACAGGCTATACAGACATTAATGGAAGATCCCCAATAGCTCCAACGTAAGTGACAAGGTGAGCCTTAAAATTTGTTGGACGGCCGATAGGAATGTATTAATTCCCAGGAACGTCCTGAGGCTCTTGATCTTCAACTAGAACATTCTTTTGTATCCCTCCATCTCCAGTCTGCTCATGTGCCTATCTAGGTAAGTCTTAAACAACCCTAGTGTGTCTGCCTCCACCACCCTACTTGGCAGTGCATTCCAGGTCTCCACAACCCTTGTGTAAAAAAACATTCCTCTAACATCTGAGTTATACCTCGCCCCTCTCACCTTGAGCCCATGACCCCTCATGATTTTCTCATCCAACCTGGGAAAAAGCTGCCCACTGCGCACTCTATCTATACCCTTCATAATCTTATACACCTCTATTAGGTCTCTCCTCATTCTCCGTCTTTCCAGGGAGAACAACCCCAGTTTGCCCAATCTCTCCTCATAGCTAAGACCCTCCATGTCAGGCTGCATCCTGGTAAACCTCCTCTGCACTCTCTCTAAGGCCTCCACATCCTTCCGGTAGTGCGGCGACCAGAACTGGATGCAGTACTTTAAATGTGGTCTAACCAACGTTCTATACAACTGCAACATTAGATGCCAGCTTTTATACTCTATACCCCTTCCTATAAAGGCAAGCATACCATTTGTCTTCTTCACCATCTTCTCCACCTTTGTTGCCATCTTCAAGGACTTGTGAACTTGCACACCTAGGTTCCTCTGTGTTCCTATACTCTTAATGGTCCTACCATTTATTCTATAACTCCCCCCTACATTATTTCTTCCAAAATGCATCGCCTCACATTTATGTGGATTAAATTCCATCTGCTATTTCTCCGCCCAATTTACAAGCCTGTCTATATCATGCTGTATTGTCCGACACTGTTCATCACTTATCAGCAAGTCCAGCCATCTTCGAGTCATCAGCAAACTTGCTGATCACACCAGTTACTCCCTCTTCCAAATCATTTATATATATCACAAATAGCAGAGGTCCCAGTACAGAGCCCTGCGGAACACCACTAGTCACAGACCTCCAGCTAGAAAAAGACCCTTCCATGGCTACCCTCTGTCTCCTGTGACCAAGCCAGTTCTCAACCCATCTAGCCACCTGTCCTAGTATTCCATGAGCCTTAACCTTTTTCACCAACCTGCCATGAGGGACTTTGTCAAATGCCTTACTGAAATCCATTTAGACGACATCCACGGCTCTTCCTTCATCAATCGTTTTTGTTACCTCCTCAAAAAAGTTCCACCAGATTTGTAAGGCACAACCTCCCTCTTACAAAACCATGTTGCCTGTCACTAATGAGATTGTTCTGTTCTAAATGCGGATACATCTATCCCTAAGAATCCTCTCCAACAACCACCCTACCACTGACGTCAAGCTCACCGGCCTATAATTACCCAGGTTATCCCTGCTATCCTTTTTAAACAACGGTACCACATTTGCTATCCTCCAATCGTCTGGGACCTCACCTGTGTCCAAAGAAGAGACAAAGATTTCCATCAGAGGCCCAGCTATTCCATCTCTTGTTTCCCTGAGCAGTCTGGGATAAATGCCATCAGGCCCCAGGGATTTATCAGTTTTAATGTTCCCTAAAAAACCTAACACTCCCTCCCTTGTAATGGAGATTTTCTCCAATGGGTCAACAACTCCCTCTAAGACACTCCCAGACAACAAGTCCCTCTCCTTTGTGAATACTGACTTTGTGAATGAAGTATTCATTCAGGATCTCCCCTATTCCCTTGGGCTCTAAACATAATGCCCTTCCTTTGCCCCTGAGAGGTCCGATTTTTTCTCAAACAACTCTTTTGTTCCTAACATATGAATAAAATGCCTTTGGATTATCCTTAATCTTATCTGCCAAGACCATTTCATGACCTCTTTTCGCTCTTCTAAATCCCTGCTTGAGTTCTTTCCTACTCTCTGTGTATTCCTCCAGAGCTCTCTCTGTTCTCAGTTGCCTGGACCTAATGTGTGCCTCTCTTTTCTTTCTGATCAAGTCCTCAATATCCCTGGTTATCTACAGCTCTCTAACCCTGCCTTTCCTATCCTTCCTTTTTACAGGCACATGTCTGTCCTGCAGTCTTATCAGATGTCCCTTAAAAGACTCCCACATACCAGACGTGGACTTACACTCGAACATCCTCTCCCAATCAATGGCCACCAATTCCTGCCTAATCCGGCTATAGCTAGCCTTTTCCCAATTTAGCACCCTACCCTTAGGACAACACTCACCCTTTTCCATTACTATCCTAAAGTAAACAGAATTGTGGTCACTATTTGCCACATGTTCCCCTACTGAAACCTTGACCACCTGGCCAGGAACAGTAGCAGGTTACTGATAACTTAATGCAATTTGGTGTACATATGTACAAACACACAAATTAGGAACAGAAGTAGGCTACTCGACCCTTCGAGCCTGCTCCGCCATTCATGGCTGATCTGAATGTAACCTCAATCACACATTCCTGCCCAACCCCCTACTCCCTTTTATCCCCTTGTTAATCAAGAATTTTATTAGCTCCGTCTTAAAAATGTTCAACAACTCTGCTTCCCCTGTCTTTTGTGGAAGAGAGTTCCAGAGACTTACATCCCTCTGGAAGAAAAAAAAATCCTCATCTCTGTCTTAAATGAGCAACCACTAATTTTAGATTTTCTGACAAGCGGAAGGATCCTTTCCACATCTACCCTGTCAATACACCTTAGGGTCTTAAAGGTTTTGATCAAGTCACCTCTTACTCTTCTAAACTCCACTGGATACAAACCTAACCTCTCCACCCTTTCCCTGTAAGATAACCTGCCCATTCCTGATATTGGTCCAGGAAACCTTCTCTGAACTGCTTCCAATGCAATTACATCTTTCCTTAAATAAAAACACCAATACTGCACACAGTACTCAAGACATGGCCTCACCAAGGCTCATGTACAACTGAAGTATAACCTCCCTACTTTTGTATACTTAATTGATAGAGTTAATAGTGAAAGCACATCTAATATGGCATTTTAAGTCAGCTTTAGTTGTTCTGTAAACAAATTAATGTTTATGCATAGTGCCTAGGATTGATTACTTTGTTCTGCTGCTCAGACATTTTTCATTGTATTTCTTGTATTGCTATACCATCATTGTCAACCCAAATCTTATAACAGCAACAGCCTTTATTCCTCTTTCTTTCTTCCCTCTCCTTGCTGTTGGGGCTTCCTTCCCCTTTACTTCCTTTTTCTGGACTCTGTGGAAATTTTGTTGAACTTCGAATTCCTTTATTTATCTTCTGTGTAGCATTCACAGCTCTGCTGGCTCTAATACACAATCCAAAGGAGGGAGGGGGGAGAGTCCGTAAGATTATGCATCTCAGGCCCTCACTCCCTCCCAGCAATCCATGTCCCCATGAGCCTGGATACTGTCAATCCAACACCATCTCCGGTGCCGGGTGCTGCCTCAATGGGGTGCATACCATTGTCACATCCTCAACCCAGCAGGCAAGGAGAGCATAAAGTCGGCTGCGAGGAGGTCCCCAATGGGAACTCTTAAGTCTGGACATGAGTGCAGCCACCTGGACATCTGGTACAGTAACTTCCAGGAATGACTACTAGTTCAGATAGACAGTGGAGATGCATCCTTGTGTCTTTTTTGTAATGGATGACCATCATAGGGAGCACTGCAGAGTTACCCAGTGTGGGGAGCCATGCTAATACCTGCATCTCTTGATTGGGTAACAGTTGCAGACCTGCTGCTTGTTACTGTTAGTGGGGCCTAGGATGAAATGTGCAATAAAGCATAGAACATGTCGAGCAGACAGATGGCAGGGTAACCAGAGTGATATTAATGGAGTTAGAACTCAACCTCATATGAATCCCCTCAAGAGTCATTGAGTAGCCAGGGGGAATGCCTGCAACATGAACTCCAAGCCAGCGGCAAATTCTGACCACAGGATTCTCAGAGCAGCATGAGCCCCCTCAGTCCTCTGCACCCATACAAGCCCTCATCCTGCACCATGGTAACAGCCGACCACCCCCCTCCCTATCCTAGAAGATGATAGTCGGTAGTACTCACCTCCTCACTCTTCTTCGCTACCACTATGCCAGAGTCACACTTTTCAAGAACAATATTAATTCGTGCATGCATGACATCTGGAGTGGTGGGAAGCATCCAAGAGGAGGGAAGCATGCATACTGAACTAATAATACTGAAATCCAGTCATACGCATGCTAATGAGCTTTGTGCCCTTTCTGGGCACAAAGCAGTTTGCGCCATTGAAAAGGGGCTGGGAGCATAGTAAACTGTTTGGCGCAAACAGATTTATAGGGTGGAATTTTACAACCTCGTTGCACCTGTTTAGTGGCAAGAAAATTTCATAAAATCAGGCATAAAGCAGCTAACCCAAATGGCACCCGTTTTCACGCCCATTCACGCATTACCATGGAAAAGAAATTGGCACAAACAGGAACCTGCCCAAAGCTGGCAAGACATCAATTTATTTGTTTTTGCATTTTGCATAAAGTGGAGGATTGGCAAGTGCTCCAGCCCAACCATGCCATCACTTATCGTCCACATCCTCTCCTCTCCAGCAAGCTCCAGCACCCACTCCTCAAATGAGGACTCGGTTGTCAGGCTCATCACCCTCTGTCTTTGCGCTCTCCCAGCAGTTATGGGCACTTATCTTCTGTGGGCAGTGGGAACAGAAGGAGCCATGAAAAATCTGATAGCATGAGTCCTGCAGGGTATCTGGAGGTGACCCTGAGAGGACAAGTGCTGTGATATTCTTGAGGGGGAGAAGGGAGATGCTTGGGGGTCAGGGTTGAAAGTCCCTTGTCAGGCCCCACTTGGAGTACTGTGCGCAGTTCTGGTCACCTCACTAGAGGAAGGACGTGGAAGCTATTGAAAGGGTGCAGAGGAGATTTACAAGGATGCTGCCTGGATTGGGAGGCATGCCTTATGAAGATAGGTTGAGGGAGCTGGGATGTTGCCTGGATTGGGAGGCATGCCTTATGAAGATAGGTTGAGGAAGCTGGGTTGAGGCGTAGGTTGAGAGGTGACCTGATAGAGGTTTATAAAATGTTGAGAGGAATAGATAGGGTGGATTCTCAGAGGCTATTTCCCCGGGTTGAAATGGTCGCTACGAGAGGACACAGATTTAAGGTGCAGGGAAGCAAGTACAGAGGTGATGTTAGGGGTAAGTTTTTCACTCAGGGGGTGGTGAGTGAATGGAATCGGCTGCCATCAGTGGTGGTGGAGGCAAACTCGCTGGGGTCTTTTAAAAGTCTTCTGGATGAGTATATGGAATTTAATGGGATTGGGGGTTATAGATAGGTCTATGGATTGGTAGGTATTGATGTGATCGGCGCAACTTGTGGGCCAAAGGGCCTGTTTGTGCTGTAGCGTTCTATGTTCTATATAGGGTACTGGGGATGGGGGGATCTTAGGGTCATTTAGGGGAAAGATGTTGGATGAGGTTAAACATTCACCTTTGCTGTCCGAATTAGGTCATTTATTTATTATTAGCATTGCTTTCCAATTCTCCCAGCCAGTACCCTGGCACTAACACATGCAGCCACAGCCTCCCAGGCTATGTTTCCATCCCTTCCCCGAGATGATGTCCTGCTGGGATGAAGCCTGGGTGTCCAGCCTTGTCTCCACTGCCTCCAGGAACCTGACCAGGTCAGATTCAGAAAATCTGTCTGCTGACCTCCTGGAGGTCATTTCTTCCTGGATTGCCTGCCTATCTGTCCATCCTTGGAGTTTTAATGGAGTTGTCCTTTGTTAGGGCAGATCAATTGAATGCAGTTTGGGTGAATCAGGCACCCGTTAGAGCATTCCATTGAGTTTAAAGCAGTTTGCTTTGTTACCGTGGGTGGGAAACCAGATCAGCACTTGGAAGTGTGCTGATGGGGTGGTGGGGAGTGGAATTTGTGCTTCTGAGATGATCGGGGACATAGAGGGTCATGTCAGGCAGCCATTGGGGCAAGGGAGTGATGAGGGAGTTGTGTGCAAGTGGGTCTGGAGGTAAGGAGGTCAGAAATGTTGGTTGGGGGGGCTCCGATGCCATGGGGGGAAAGGGGAAGTTTGTATCTGGGTTCTAACAGGAGAGTTGCTTTATTTTCACTTTTTCTGCATACGCGCAATTTGTGACTCTGATCTGAACTGCTGGCTGTCTGGCAGTTAAACCTTGCCCAATGCCTCTTGTGGCCAGAAATGGTCTAGCCCAAAATTTCAGAGACAGAGTGCATAAGATTGGGGGTGAAAACTCGCCTGAAAAATGGATCAGAAACTTTCCCATTTTCACACTAGCTGAACACTTAAGAAAAAATCTCATAAAATTCTGCCCTGTGAATGGTGTGGTTGGTTGACATTTTTGTTGAAGTTAGAAGCTGAGCATCGTGTTGCATACTAGTTTCCCGGCTCGCTGCATTGTTTGCTGGTAGAATTGCACCTATAGGTCAAATTACCAAAAGCTTGGTCAAAGGTTTTAAAGGAGTCTTAAAGGAGGAAAGTGTAGAGAGGTGTAGGAAGGATATTCTACAACTTAGAGAATAATGAGTCTAAAACATAGCTACTAATTGTGGGACAATTAAAAGCAAGATGCTGAAGACCAGTATTAGAATAACATAAATACATCAGAAGCTTGTGGGGCTGGAAGAGAATCCAGAGATAGGGAAGAGTTAGGACATACTGGATTTGAAAATGAAACTGAAAATTTTAAATTTAAGATGTTGCTTGATTTTCAGCCACTGTATGTCAGTGAGAACAGAGGTGATATCTGAATGTATCCTTTTGCGAGTTAACACATTGACAAGAGAGTTTTTGATTTCCTCAGATTTATGGAGGGTAGAATATAAGACACCAGACATTAAATGGCCATTTAAGGGCTCTAATGGGGACTTGGGCAGGCTTTTCGAGGCCCTGCCTACCCCAACCTAAAATTGTGTCTGGATCTGGGTGGGCCCAGTCCTGGAGGGAATGTGCATATAATATTACGCTCCTCTCCCCAACTCAGCCTCAGAGCTCACCAGGGAGGAGCATAAAATCCTGGCTTTGTGTTGTCTTGCCTTCCTAATCTGTCATGCTCTTCTTTTTGATTAAGTTTCTGAGAGGGCTCCCAACATCTTTGTGCTGTATGCTAGTCTGTTAGTTCACGAGCAATGGAGTTCTGCTGCCATCTAGTGTGTGAACAAATATTTTAAACAAAGCTGAGAAAACAAAGAAGTATAAATTTTCATATCTGTGTAACAGTGTAAATTAGACTCTTAGATTGAAAGGTGGACTGGTGTTAGGCCTACATTAGCATCCATCCCATTTTTATGATAATTAGCTATAAATCATTTTAGTATACCCTAACATCATCAAAGATCTTTGGGGGCGATTCTCCCATCCCACTGCGTTGATCGAGTAGCACAGTGGAGCAGGAAACATCAGTGGCCAAATTGCAAGATTCACGCTAGGTGTCCAGGCCTCAGTTCGTTTCCCAACCTAAGTTTTTCAGCGTCAGTGGAAATCAGTGTGGCGGCGATTTGCATACATTACCATAGGTTTTCATAACATTAGTGAGTCCACAACTAAATTCCACCCCCCCACTACCCCCCTCCCCCACACTAGCGTCTCCTATCCATCTGGCATGACGTCACGCTGGTGGGGTTTGCAACAGCTCTGTAAAAGCTGGGACCTGGCGTGGCAGCATTAAGCAGGAGTAAGGAAGTAAGTGTTATGGGGCTGCAGCCCCCAGACTGCATGGGAAGTTGGAGGCAGGGGCTGGAAAATTTCCCCTTAGTGTGGGGAAATTCCTGGAGATCTAAAGGTGCTGTCCCTAGGCCCAGGGATGTTGCATGTTGTCTCTATAGGATGGGATGGGGTTCTTTACTGAGTGCTGATAAGGCTGCTGTCTGCAGCCAGTGGGATATGCCATTCGGGTGGGGTCTTTTACTGACTACTGGTCAGACTACTGTCTGCAGCCACTGGGATGTGCCATGGGGTGGAGTCCTTTACTAAGTGCTGGTCAGCCACTGGTATATTCTATTGTTCTGGCTATGGGGTGTGGTGTGGGACTGCACTGGAGTTTTAGGGAGAGGGGTAGTGCTGGGATAGTATAAACAATGACATGTATTTATTGTTCTGAAGTTGAGTTTATAAAGAAGTATAGAATGTCTGTAAAGAGTATAAAATAATAGAGGGGAACAATAGTACATGGTCCCCTTAAAAGCTTGTTTTGTTCAATGCTGAGATATTTAAAATGCAAGGTGTACATTGACTCTAAGTTGCAACATTTGTTTTCAGCACCAAATCTCAGGGTTAACTTAGTAGCGGCTCTGCAGGTTTTTGCATTTTGTTAGCCTAAGAGTTTAAAGAAGACACTCAACTAACAGCCTATGAGTTTAAAGAAAACACTCATTTAAAGGGATCCTATCAGATTTGAATTTGCTCTTGTGAAGAGCATCAAACCAATTCTGATGTAGATGCATAGGTCATCGGGAATATAAAAAGGAACTCAACTGCCTTCAGTTCCACCAGAGGCTGAACCAGGAGTTCAACCAGGAGCAGGCCCAGACCAGCGAAAGCAGTTAAAGGCAGTTAAGGGCAGTTAGACCAACTGGAGCAATTAGTTCTTAACTCTGGTAGCTTCAGATGGGTGATAAGATAACTCACTGTCTAACCAGTGAAAATACCAAATCGGATAGTGCTTACAGACAGCAGACAGCTACCAAAGAACTATAAATCTTTTCCAAGCCATCAGACTTGGTTGCATATAGTATTTTGAGAATGACTAACATTCTGTTATTACTATTTTATTACTGAATGGTCCTTGTCTTTATTTGAACAGCATTTCAGTCAAACCATCCTTTAATTAAAATGTTACTGGTTTAGTTAAAGTTCCTGGTTGGTTGAACAAAATAATGTGTTAATTATTCACTTAAAACAAGTGTCAGGTCTTTATAATGAAACTAAACACCTCCCTGAACACTTTAATAGATTACAAAGTGATAAAGGGGATTAAAGTTTGCATTGTAACACTGTCAATCAATCTCTCTCTGTCTCTCTAACCTCCACCGTACAGAATAGTTTTTGGACTTATTGGCCTAGAGCTGGTCATCATGGTGGCAAAACTTTAACTAAACCAGTAACATTTTAATTAAAGGATGGTCAGGAGGTAGAAGGAATACCTAGGCCACTCCAGGAGCAGCCAGTGGCAGTGGAGGGCAGGAGGCTGCCAATGATGCCCATGAAGTGGGAGAGCAGTCTCCTGAAAGGGGGGGCCATGAGAAGGAGGATGCGGAGGCCAGGGCAATAGAGGACCAGGCGGTCATTTGAAGGCCTGTTGGAGGCCATGTGCTGTCGCCGGCTCTGCCTTGCATGAGGTCCTACCACACCTTGCCCTTAAGGGGAGGGGAGACCACCCACTCTCAACAGAAGTTAAGATGATGACAGTACTCAAATTCTATGTCACAGGGTAGTTCCAGTCACCCAGTGGGACATTTGTGGAACCCAGCAGGCCTCTGTCCACAGATATGTTCATCAGCTCACAGATGCCTTGTAAGCCTGGGTAGGCCAATACATCCATTTTGATGTTGGCCAGACACAGTAGGAGGCTTGGCCTCAGGCTTTGCTGCCATTGCTGGGTTGTCCCTTGTTCAGGAGACACTGGATGGACACACATCGCCTGCGGTCCCTGTGGGGTGAGATGCAATCTTTCATTAAAAGAAGGGGTTCCACTCACTTAATGTTCAAATTGTCTGTGATCATGGACTGATCATCATGCAGGTCTGTGCACGCCACCCAGGAAGTGTCCATGACAGCTGTGTGCTAAGGCGATGGGTAAGCCATCTCCAAAGGTGTTGATTGGGTGAACTCAACAAGGTGCGATGTCCAGGGGGGAAGGGGATGCAATGTTCAAGGCTCTTATTCAATAAGGGGAATGATCACAGGCAGAGGGTGTGCATGGTGGCACAGCGCTCCATGTGTGAAGGAGTGGTGGGGATTGGGGGGGTGCGGTGTGGAAGCCAGCGATTTCTGAGTTAGTGGGGGATCAGGAGGCCAGCGATGTCTAGGCCACTGGGGGATGGGGAGGCCAACAATGTCCAGGTCAGTGGGGGAGGGAGAGGTCACGATTTTCGGGTCAGTGTGGGACCTGTCTGGGTCAATAGGGGATGGGAAGGCCAGCAATGTCCAGGTCAATGGGGAATGGAGAGGCCAGCAATGTTCTTGTGGGGGAGAAGGGGGTGAGAAGCCAGCAATGTTCCTGTGGGGGGAAGGGAGTGAGAGGCCAGCAATGTTCTTGTGGGAGAGAAGGGGATGAGAAATCAACAATGTTCTTTTGGGGAGGAAAGGGGTTAGAGGCCAGCAATGTGCATGGTGGTGAGAGGGCAGTGATCAGGCCAGCAATGTCTGTGGGGGATTGAGAGGCCAGCGATGTCAATGCAGGATGGATTTGTTTAGCGATCTCCCAGAGATTGGTGCATACAAGGTGGCCCATTCAGCATGCTGATTTCAGCCCCTGGATTTTCGTGTGATTTATGCTAGTGCCCTCTGCAGTGCACAGAGTGTGGGAGATTCAGTTTGAAACCCCCACTGAAAGAAACAGCGTGATTTACTTCAGTTTTTGTGTGACTTCGACACACAATTTTTTTGGGCGAATCACCCCTTTTATTTTTTACAAATGATTGCTCAGAGATCAGGAATTCTCATAAATCACCTTTTCATTCACTCATGGACTGGATTTGAATAGTGATACAATCAGGTTCATGCAGCTTCCAAAGTCTTACTACAGAAACCATTAGAAGCCTCCAAAAAATCTACCCTATGACCATTGGGTCCAATCCTCTGGTTGACCACTGTCTGAGGCTGAGCCTGAAACTGAACGTTAACAACATTGGTGTTTTATTTAATTCTTAGATGAGTTCTCAATTCCATACCTGCTTTTGCGCCACCAGGACCACCTACTATTACCTCTGTAATATTACCCATCTCTGTTGCTGCCTCACTTCATCTGTTGCTGAACCCTTAGATCTGGTTTCTTGCAGACTTGACTATTTCTATGATCTCCTAGCTAGCCGGTTACCTTCCACCCTCTGTTCCTTCCATGTGCTAAGTCACACCAAATATCATACAACCAACAGCCCTGTGCTGAACTATATCTGCTATCCTTCCAATAAAGACAAGAATTTAAAATTCTCATTCTTATATTCAAATTCCTCATAGTCTGGTCCTCACTGTTTCTGCAACTTCTTCCAGCCCTTCAACTATTCGAGATTTCTGTGTTCCTCCAGTTGGAGTCTCTTGCATATGGCTGATTTTAACTGCTTGACCATTGACAGCCGAAATCCTAAACTTTGGAGTTGCTTTCCATCTTTTTATTTCTTTCAGTCTCTTTTAATGTGCTCTTCCAAACCTATTTCTTTGTCTATGTTTCTAGTAACCTGTTCTAATCTCTCCCTAGATGTTTCAGTATTAGATATTGTTTGTTAATGCTCCTTTGTGCCTTGCAACATTTTACTTATCAAAACTACAGTGTAATAAATGACACCCTATATAATTGCTTGTCTCATCTAATGGACAATGGTATTCAATACCTTTCCATACAATCTGACAAAAACTCAATTCCACCAAAGCATAATGTAAGAATAGGAACAGATGTAAACTATATGACTCCTCAAGCCTGCTCTGCCATTGGATATGATTATGGCTGACCTTCTCCCTCAGCTCCACTTTCCTGCATGCTCTCACATCTTATGACCAAAAATTTGTCTATCTTAGTCTTGAATATTTTCAAGGCTGGAGCATTCACCTTGTCTCTCTTGGGGAGAAACTCCAAAGATTCATAATTCGTTGGAGAAATTTCTCATCTCACTCCAGAATGATCACTCCTTTATCCCAAGGCTATACTTTAGGGGAGTCATCCTCTCAGTGTATACCTGTCAAACCCATTCAGAATTTTGAATGTTCAAATAAAATTTCCCCTCCTTCTTCTAAACTCCAGAAAGTATAGGCCCAATTTACTCAGCTTGTCATCGTGGGCCAACCCTCTCACTCTAGGAAACAATTGATATACCACTTCTAATCAAGTAGCCTTCTTTAAATTTGGAGACCAAAACTGTGTAGAAATGCTTCTCCCACTGGAGAAGCTGGCTGCATAGTGCTGAACGGGCCACTGCACATGCGTCGATCTGTCAGAGCCAAGATCGGCACATGTGCAGTGGCCCTGCACTGCTGGTCTCCTGATCGCTGGCCAGCCCTGCGATCCCACATTGCTGCCACTCCAGCACCACGCCCCCCCCCCCCCACCACCACCACCACAACCACAACCACCGCCACCGCCACCCCCCTCCCCCCACCTCTGATCGTTGGCCTTCCGGATTTCTCTGGGTAAGCCGCAAGTCTCAATACCCCGCCCCCCCCCCCCCCCCCCACAACAACAGACCAACCCCAATCTTCCCAACCATTTCCAACCCCACCCCCTGCCGCAGCCTTCAGCAGCCTCCACCCCCCCCCCCCCACCCCCCCCAGCCACCTGAACAGCCAGCCCTGATTGGTGCCCTCCTTCCCTTTGCCACCAATCCCAGTACAGAGTGACAGCAGGTCTCCCACCAATCCCCCCAATAGACCCCACCCTCTCTAGCCCCTCCTCTTTGGTACTGCCCAATGCCAAGTGACAGTGCCACTTTGCCCCTTGGGCAGTGCCAAGAGGCCAAGCTAGCATTGCCAGGTTGGCACTGCCCAGGGTGCACCCCCCCCCTTTACCCCCAATCTCCTGAGGGGGCCTCTTCCCTCCAGCAGGTTTGGGTCACCTGTTCACTGTTGGTGGAGAGCAGTTGTAATTCCTGCTAGACGGAACCACTCCTGGCAGGAAGAGAGTAGACACGAGTGGGCCCGGAGACTTCAGTCCCAGGCCTGCTAATCAGATGTAAGTTCAAATTTCAATATTTAAATTGGCGCAAGCTAATTACTCTAAAAAACTTAATCTTCCTCTGTCACCTTGATGTTCACTCACACAGCATCTGTGTCCTTGTCTCCGCTGACATTCCTAACTAGCTTTGTAACATCATCAAAGTTGTATTCATTATTCTTATCTCCTCATTGAAGTTATTAGTAGAGATTGTAAATCATTGAAATCCCAGCCCCATTTATCCCTACTCTATATTTTCTCTCTGTTAAACAGTCCTCCATGCTATCTGCTGTTCCTTTTTATTCCCTCAATCCCATACCTAAACAATGAGATGTCAACCTGATGAAGCTATGACACAGGACTATCTGAATGCTAAACAGTGGAAGCAGCAAGTGACAGAGCAAAGTGATTCCACAATCAACAGGTCAGATCACAGTTCTTCAGCCCTGTCACATCCAGTCATGAATGGTGGTGGACAATGTGCAAGGTCCCCAGCTTCAAACAGGGCAAAAGCATTATCAAAACCTATTTATACGTCCCATTAAGGGGTTGTAAATTTATTTGTTTCAATGGTGTAGACAAAAGAGTGTAAAGTGAATTAGGTCTGCTGGATCATTGGTCTAGGGGTACAATTGTCATTTCATTAAGAGAATCTGCAATAGATTTTAGGTTCAGGTCCCAGAGGGGTCCTTATGTGCATTTTCCTTTAAAGTCTGTCTGGAAACAATACACATCTTTTTAACCTGTGCTTAATGCTCTCTCCACTCACATTGTCTGTACCTTTAAGTCTTGATTAGCTGTAAAGACTCACATTCCAATCATTATTCATGTAAATTGAGTTTGTGTCTTTATATGCCCTGCTTGTGATCAGAACTCCAACTCACTGACAAAGGAACAACCAGTTCCGAAAGCCAGAGGCATTTGCTACAAATAAAGACTTTCACCTGGTGCTGTATGACTTCTTACTGTGTTTACCCCAGTCCAATACTGGCATCTCCACATCATTTAGAGTTGGCCAGGTTTCTTCAGCTGTTGTTTCTGGCTGCCAGCTTTGCAGTATGCTACAAACAAACTGTGTCCAACAAAGCAGATCAAACTTTTGAATTCCTGTCACATGAATGGTGGTAGGTAATTAAACAACTAATTGAAGAAGGAGGCTCCCTGAACATTCCCATCCTCTATGAAGGCAATCCCAAGCATTTGAATGTAAAAGAAGAGGCTGAAGCATTTGCAACCAACATTAGTCAGAAGTATCAAAGGGATAATCATGGCTTTCTCCTGTGGTCCTCATGTTCATCGGTGTCAATTTTCAGCCAATTTGATTCACATAACATCGCTAAGTCCACCCGATACGGCAGAGACAGTGGACCCAAACAGTAACCCCGCTGGAGTGCTGAAGACTTATGCTCCAAAACTGGCTATGCCGAGCTAAATTATTCCAGTACAATTACAACACTGACAGATATCTAACGAAGTGGGAAATTGCCCAGGTAAATCCTGTCCACCGTAAGCAAAACAATCCATGTCAGTTATCCAATCAACCTACTCCTAATCATTGGCAAAATTATGTAAGGTGTTGTCAACAGTGCTATCAAGCAGCATTTACTCACTAATAAATCTGTTCACTGATACTCAGTTTGGAACCCTCCAGAGTCACTTGACTCTGATCTCCATACAACCTTGGTCCAACATGTACAAAGAGCTAAATTTAAGAGATGAGATGAGAGTGGCTTGGACAGTATTTGACCAGGTATGGCATCAAGAAATCTGAGAAAAATAGTAATTGCGCACTGGGTGAAAACTCTACACAGTCTGGAATCATATGCCACAGAAAGGAAGGTGTTTGTGGGTGTTTGGGCCCAATCAGCCCCAGGATATCACTGCCAGAGTTCCACTGGGTAGTGTCCTAGTCCCAGCCATCCTCAACTGCTCATTAATGGGATGTTCTTTGATAATTGCAGTATTCTGTTCCATTCATAATTTTTCAGATAATGAAGTAGTCCCTGCCTGCTTAAGTAAAACTTGAACATTATCCAGGTTTGGCCTTATAAGTAACAGGTAATATTCCTGTCACACAAGCATGAGGAAATGACCATCTCCAAAAAAGACAGCTTAACCATCTTTCTTGATATTCAATTGCATTACCATTGTCACCATTAACCAGAAACTGGACCAGCCATATGAATACCCCATAATCACTACAAGATTGGATCAGAGGCTCGATATTTTGCAGGGAGTGATTCATCTCTTGGCTCCTCAAGGTCTTTCCACTACCTGCAAGCAACGTCAGGAATGTGATTAAATATTCTCCTTTTGCTTTAGATGGCTGAAGCTCCAAATACTCTAGAAGCTCAACACCATTCAGGGCAAGCAATCTGCACCCTATCCACCAACTTAACCATTCATTTCCTCCATCATTGTGCACCACAGTTTCAGTATGTACCATCTACAAAATGCACTCCAGCTACTCAACATTGATTCTTTGAAAATACTTTCTAAGTCCATAACATCTACCACCTAGAAGAACTGGGACAGTAAGTGCTTGAGAACATAACCACCTCCAAAATCCTCTTCAGGTCACACACTGTCATGGCTTGGAAATGTGCTGTCTTCCTTTCATTGTAACTGGGTTAAAATCCTGGTGCTCACTGCCTAACAACATTTATGGGAGGACCATCACCATATGGACTGCAGCAGTTGGAGATGGAGCCTTAAGGGAAGATAGTGATGGATAAAAATTGTTTACCTTGTTGGGGATACCCACATCCCTTCAATGAATAAAAAAAACTTTAAAATTGCTCACTCCTTCTCAAAGGTTCTCCAGTACATCCTTGTGATGGCCTTGCAATTATAAGTGTAATTTTTCAATGCCTGCCATGTACTCATCATATGACATCTAGAGTCATTTGAGGTGAAAAGATAGACAATAGACATGGCACTTTACCCTGAAAAATGTTATACTCGTTAACTCATCATCCCATTGTTGGATGTTACACAGTGTAGAAATTGAGCATTGGACAGTAATAAGGTTGTTTTGACCATTGTTAGGCTGTCTTATACAATTTCCTCAATGTAGTGAAGCCAGATATGACAAACTGCTATAGATTGAAGTTTATCTCATTTGGAGCATTTGTTACAAAACCATGTTGAGCTTGGTCAAGGGCAGTCAAGCACCCTAGATTTATTCCATTCAATGATGATTTTCAACTTGGTTATGAAGTACTACTAGGCTCTTGCCTACTCCAGACTCAAAATTGCAGTCTGTTTTCCACACTCCCAGACAATGGCATGAAATGCTGATGTTAAGCCAGCAAATTGTGCTTTTTCATGGGCTCCCTGATAGTTTTAAATCTGCAATATTTTGCTGGTAGGCTTCAGCTCCTGCAATTTCACCTGCACTTGTTCCTCCTCATGTATGTTCCATACTTTTCCAACAGCTTTCTAACTAACCACAATGCAGTTGATACATCTAAACTAGTGCTTGCCATTGTCAAATTGGTTGCTTCATTTAAAGTTTTAATTGGCTTTGTCCATTCCTCTGGTTCCTAGAAGATCAGAGAAAGAATGTACTTTGGAATTCTAACAGGAAATATTTTCAAGCAGAAATGGCATAGCAAGACAACCTGCTCTATAATGCTTAGAACTTTAATGCTTAGCGCTTTAATGCTTAAAGACAACATATCACTGTAAGAGAAAATAAGTGACTAAGGGAGCAGATTGAGGATTAAAGATACCAGCTAAAACTTGAGGGAAGAATTAGTTCGTCTTCCTCCCCAGTTCCCTCAATTGTCTTGCACCCAAATTTTCCAGAGCTTATTGCAGAAGAACTAATGTTACCTGATCCTACCCACCATGTGTTTAGTGAAGGTGGAGGTGGCCCTTCTGGTCCTGCTATTGTCAATGGGGTTTTTCCAGGAAACCTGCAGTGGGGTTTGCTGTCTGTGGGACTGAAAGACCCAGCTGGTTGGAAATGGCCAGAAAATTCCAGCCAGAATTAACATTTTGAGTTGATGACTGTTTAGGTGCTGCTCCCTACTCTTTCTCTGATCTGGAATATATAATTTTGCTTCCATTTTCCACTCTTCTCATGCTTTAACATGGTCTATCTGACTCTTCCTTTTTTCAACTTTTCTGGCTCCATTTCTGGAGATAGGCCATCAACTATTATTCGCTATAAACTAAGAACATAAGAACATAAGAAATAGGAGGAGGAGTAGGCCATCTAGCCCTTCGAGCCTGCGCTGCCGTTCAATAAGATCATGGCTGATCTGTTGTGGCTCAGTTCCACTTTCCCGCCCTCTCCCCATAACCCTTAATCCCCTTGCCTATCAAAAACCTATCAACCCGCATCTTAAATATATTTAGCGAGGCAGCCTCCACCACTTCAACGGGCAGAGAATTCTAGAGATTCACCACCCTTTGAGTGAAGAAGTTCCTCCTCAACTCCGTTCTAAACCGCACCCCCCCCCCTTTATCTGAGGCTGTGCCCTCTAGTCCTACTGTCCTTTCTGAGCGGGAAGAGCCTCTCCACCTCTATCCTATCCATCCCATTCATCATCTTATATGTCTCAATGAGATCTCCCCTCATTCTTCTAAACTCTAACGAGTACAAGCCTAGTTTATTCAGCCTCTCCTCATAGTTCAACCCCCTCAACTCCGGTATCAGCCTAGTAAACCTCCTCTGCACTCCCTCCAAGGCCAAAATATCCTTGCGTAAGTGCGGCGACCAAAACTGCACACAGTACTCCAGCTACGGCCTCACCAGTGCCCTGTACAGTTGCAGCAAGACCTCCCTACTTTTATATTCAATCCCCCTCGCTATGAAGGCCAGCATCCCATTAGCCTTCCTGACCACCTGCTGCACCTGCAGGCTGCGTTTTTGCGACTCATGCACAAGGACCCCGAGGTCCCTCTGCACCGCAGCATGCTGCAGTTTTTCGCCATGTAAGTAATAATCCTTCCTACCATTATTCCTACCAAAGTGGACAACTTCACACTTGCCAACATTAAATTCCATTTGCCAGTTCCTGGCCCATTCGCCCAGCCTATCTAGATCCTTCTGCAGACTTTCCACACCCTCCGCACAATTTGCCGTTCCACCAATCTTGGTGTCATTAGCAAATTTCGACACCATACACTCAGCTCCCTTCTCCAGATCATCTATATAAATGGTAAATAGCTGAGGCCCCAGCACCGACCCCTGGGGCACTCCACTAGTCACCAACCGCCAATCCGAATAGCACCCATTGACCCCCACTCTCTGCCTCCTATTTGACAGCCAATCCCCTATCCACGCTAACACCCTACCCCCAACTCCATGCCCTCTAACCTTCTGTAATAACCTCTTGTGCGGCACCTCATCAAACGCCTTCTGAAAGTCAAGAAACACCACATCCACCGGCTCTCCTCTATCCACCGCCCTAGACACATCCTCATAGGACTCCAATAAATTCGTCAGACATGACTTCCCCTTAATGAAACCATGCTGCGTCTGCTCTATCAAACAATTCTCCTCAAGGTGCCTCGCTATTTTCTCCTTGATCACGGATTCTAACATTTTACCTACAACAGACGTTAAACTAACCGGCCTATAATTCCCTGCCTTTTGCCTGCCACCCTTCTTAAACAACGGCGTAACATTAGCCGTTTTCAAATCTTCCGGCACTTCTCCGGAATCCAGCGATGTTTGGAAAATAATCACCAAGGCATCCACTATCACCTCTGCCATTTCTTTCAGAACCCTTGGATGCATTCCATCCTGGCGACTTGTCTACAATCAGTCCCTCCAGTCTGTCGAGCACTGCCTCTCTAGTAACAATAATGTCATTCAGGCCCTCCACTCCTACCATCTTTCCATCGCTAACACCCGGCTAACTATTCACGTCCTCCTCCGTGAAGACTGAAACAAAAAAGTTATTCAAGGCCTCAGCCATTTCCCCATCCCCTACCACTAAGTCCCCCCTCTCATCCTCTAAGGGTCCAATGTTCACCCTAGTCAGCATCTTCCTTTTTATATATTTATAAAAACTCTTACTATCCTTTTTTATATCAAGCGCTAGCCCAACTTCATAGTTTATCCTATCCTTCTTTATCAACTTCTTTGTCATTCTTTGTTGATATTTAAACCTCTCCCAATCCTCTTCTCGCCCACTACTCTTAGCTACTCTAAACGCATCCACTTTTAATTTAACACTTTCCTTTACCTCCTTCGTTATCCACGGCTGATTATCTCTCCTCCTATGATCCTTTTTAACCATCGGAATAAATTTCTGCTGAGCACCAAGAAAGATATCCTTAAAGATCCTCCACTGTTCCTCAGCAGACCTACCTTCCAATGTGCTCCCCCAATCAACATTCGCCAATTCCTCTCTCATCCTATCGTACTCCCCTCTGTTCAAACAAAGGACACAGGTCCGGGAACCCACTTTCTCCTCCTCCATCTGCATCAGAAACTCCACCATACAATGATCACTCTTCCCAAGAGGATCCTTCACCACAAGGTCCCTAATTCTACCTGCCTCATTACACAACACCAGATCCAAGATAGCTCGCTCCCTCGTCAGCTCCAACACACACTGTTCAAGGAAACTATCCCGGCAGCATTCCAAGAACTCTTCCTCAAGCCCACCCATGGGTCGACCAATCAATATGTAGATTGAAATCCCCCATAATTATTGCCGTTCCATTCCTGCACGCCGCATTTATTTGCGCATTAATAGCCCGCCCCACCTCCAGATCATTATTTGGGGGCCTATAGACGACACCCACCAGCATCTTCCTCCCTTTGCTGTTCCTAATCTCCACCCACGATTCCACTTTCTGCTCTTTGGCTCCTACATCATCCCTTACTACCACCCTGATGCTATCCTTAATCAGCAGAGCTACGCCACCCCCCCACTTTTTCCTCCCGCCTGCCCCTGTACATTCAGCTCCCAGTCCCTGTCACCTTGCAGCCACATCTCTGTAATGGCCACCAGATCATATCCATTTGTGCTGATCTGCGCCACCAGCTCATTCACTTTATTCCGAATGCTTCGTGCATTCAGATAAAGTGCCTTCATCCCAGCCTTCACCTGGACCCTATTTGCCGGAACGCCACCAACCTTACTCACACCCCCTACTCCCTTTATTATTGGGACATCCTTGGCCTCTTCCCGTACCTGTACCCTCTCCTTTACTTTCGACCCTGTAATTTCATCTACCCTTGCACCCTCCCCCCCCGCAATTAGTTTAAAACCCTATCTACAGTCCTATTTACACGATTCACCAGGACTCTGGTCCCAGCATGGTTCAGACCAACCCCATCCCACCTGAATAGGTCCCACCTACCCCAATACTGGTGCCAATGCCCCATAAATTCAAACCCATTCCCCCCACACCAATCCCTGAGCCACCCATTCACTTCCTTAATCTTATCAACCCTATGCCTGTCTGCACACGGTTCAGGCAGTAGTCCAGAGATAACCACCTTGTCGGTTCTACTTTTTAATTCCATTCCCAGCTAACTGACTCTGACAGCTACCTTGATGACATTATCTTGCATTCTGTTTCTTGTAAGATTCTATCCCATTTTCCCAGCATATGTTCTGAAGATGCAACCTTCCAAAACAGCATTTCTGATATATTTTTATTTTCCCTCCATCAAGGATTTCCTGTATCCATGGTTGACAGGGTCCTTGACTATGTCTATTAAATTTCCTGCACTTCTACTCTCATCTGTTCCCCTTCCATCTCAGAACCATGATTGGGTTCCTCTTGTCCTCACCTTCAACACCACCAGCCTCCGGGTTCAACAGATCTCTGTCACCTCCATTGTAATTCTATCACCAAACACATCTTTCCTCTGCCTTTCAGCATTATGAGTGGATCATTTCCTCTGCTACACCCTGTTCCACTTCTAAATCACCACCAACCCACCTCTGTTTCTCACAGCACCTTGCCTTGCAGGCACAAGAGATGCAACATCTATCCTTTTATCTCTTCTCTCTTCACCTTCAAAAGCTTCACATACAACCCTCTCAAAATGGCAATTAGTGTATGTTGATCACTCAATTGCGAAGATATTTACACAGACTTTTGTCTTTAATGTTGGGCCAACAGGTTTCTCAAGCTTCCTGAAACTCACCAACAAAAACAAGAAGGCAGTTAGGGGGAGGGGGGGTGTCAATCTTTCTCATTGAAATATGGAAACAAATTCTCAATACTTATAGGTGCTTTGTTACCTGCTAGGATGTTCACAATATTTTTGCTGTGAGTTTACTTTCTGTGTTTTGGAGATTTGTTTTATTATATCAGTATGGATGGCACTTTGGCTTCTTTAGGTTGGATGAGAAGCAATATGACCAGCACAGCAGCAAAGTGGTTATAGACCTGCTTTTGAACAGGTCATCAAAGGAAAACATAACTATCTATCTGTGAGGTCCCATTGAAGTGTGAATATCTTAATATAATGGTTCTGGCAGACATGATTATGTACTGATAGGTGCAAATGTTGCAAATTATAATTTTGAAAATAATCATGCATTATTGAAATAAAGTCAGTACAACTAAATGAAGTGAGAAATATAGATGGCAATAGTTTGATTGTGTCACCAGGTAGCTGCATGTTATTCTCCTTCTGTCTGATGTTCAGGCATGCCAACACTACTGACTTCCAGTGCTTCCTCCTTTGCAGTTGTTAGTTAAGAGATTGCTGGAGGGCCATCAGTTGTCTCCCACTCCCTGGTGATCTGTGTTTTATTTTCCCTGAATGAGGGGAAGAAGACATACAAATGAAAGTGGTGGCCACTGATGGAATTCATTTGCTAAAGGTGAGTAATGGGGAAGGAAATGAAATTGCATAAGGACAATTGTGAATGGTAGTAATGGGTGGATATTTGGATGAGGATGTGAGGAACTACATAGACAGAAGAATGGATGCACTTGCAAGTTATGTGAGTGAGAAGAGCGATGGAGTATGCCACAAAAGGCAGAAAAGGGGTTGGGATGATGCATGCAGCAATTTGTAAGTAAGTGTGCGAGTACTCACCCTATCCTGACTTGGTTAAGTTATTAAACTGCTTGCTGGATTGCATCCAGGAATGTGGCACTGGGCTCCTTGATGCAATGTCCTGGACAACCTCCAACCAGGCATTCTTTGTTTTTGCCGCATATTTCCTCCTCCTGTAAATGAGGAATAGCTTTTCCCTCTCGTCTCTCACAGCCCCTCAGCTCATCAAAGGAGGCTGCCTTTGAATGTATCAAATATATTCGGAACTTCCTCTTCTTCCCAACTCCAACTCCTTTAAGTTAGACCTTTGGATCAACCTTTAAACACTTGAAGTTGAGATTATATCATATGGGTCCTATCTACCACTGTCATTTTCTGGATTGGACATCCTTAATTAAATGATAATGATGTGCTTACATTAAGAAACCATGGACAGAGAACTACTGAACATTCTTCTATGTTTCCTACACAATATCAGACCCGTCCCCTCCCAGCATAGGGTGGATTTTACAGGCAATGGATTACCTCCACACCCCCCCAACCTCAAGTCGGTTGGCACCTTTCTAAGCAGGTGTCCAGCTGCCCTACAAAGATATTAAGCTGGAGAAGCTTTAATTGTGGATGGAATTTTCCCCTCCTGCCAGTGGTGGGCTTCATGACAGGCAAGAATGGAAAATTTGGAGTGGCCAAAAATCAGAATCCTGCCAGTGGAAAATCCATTTGGAATTTTCCGCTACCCACTCTCATGGTGGGCTGAAGGTAGGTCAGATTTTCCACTGGTGCCTGTTGTGAATGCAGTTTGAATGTATTACTGTGTCATGATGCTCATTAAAAATTCCACTTGCTGGAATCTCCCAACTCTTACTATGTCAGCGGAAAATTTGTCTGATCTAAAACAAGTTTGGAAATGAGTGGCACACAGCTGTCAGCCCTCACTTTACTCATGATATCAAGCTGAATACAACATTCAACGCCTACCTGAAGCAGTGCTACACTAGGTCCTGAAAAGTTACAGTTACTGATGGGTGTGCACGCCAGATCTACTCACTGCCTTCCTCCATGCTTTGGGAGGCTGTTATCTGTGGAATAAGGTGGATCTTGGTGAGGGGGTCAAGGTAACCACCCCCCCCAACCCCCACCACTGTCTTCCAGTCACTGATGGATCCTACCAATGCTATTGCAGTGGAGCTTGTCTCAGCACAAACACAGTAGGATCTATTGGACCAAGGTCTTGAGGTGGTCACCACCCTTCCTATGGACACTTTGAGGCACTTGCATGTTGGGAGCCATGACACTGGAGAGAACGCAGATGGACTGTCTAATCTATTGACTGCCTTTTGCAACTCAACCACCAATTGTTGCATCTTCAGCTTGTGTGAGATGGTCGTTTTCAGTGGCTCATCGTCAAGTTTGGACTCAGCTTATCCCTGATTTCCAGCAGTCCTCTGTGTGCCAGAGTGCCAGAGACATGGGCTGTCATTGCCTCTGACTGCTGTGGAGGCATGTCTGTGAGTTGTTTCCCAGAATATGACTTTGAGCCTACACTATAACTATGGCCCGCCGAAGTGTGTGTCTTTGTGCTGGTGGAAAGTGCAGGTGAGTGAAGCGATGGGTTTTCTTCTAATAGTTCCTCATCATCTTCGTCTGAGGTGGTCTGTGGCCTGGGAGTTACGTTGACTGTGGAGGTCTGTTTGGACCTGCTGCTGTCTATAAGACAGAGGAGATAGATTTAGTTCATAAGCAGGCAGAGTTCAACATTGGAGGATTCATCTATGCTGGCATGCTGGGAGAGGCTGACATTGCTTTCCCACAGGAGTGATTTCAGTCTTTGCCAGTCATCCGGCAGCATCCTCTTCGAATTTAGCCAGTTCCAGGATGTTGGTTGCCCCTCCTCTAGTCTAAGATCTCTTCCTCTTTTTGGGGGTAAGCTTGGCCTTTATAAAGACAAGTGGATGGAATGTGATGTTAAGAGATGGAGAGGTTGGGAAGCATGCTTGCCTGCTGTGTGTGCTGAACCATCTCCAGTAATGCTACGGATGGGAGTTTGTGCAGCATGATGAATGAGATGCTAATGATATTAAAGTGCTCGTGAGACAATTAGTAGTATTGTGTGAAATCCCTGAGCAATGAGCTTAATGTGTGCATTATGCCATTATGACAGCATAAGATTGGACTGATCTGAAGGTTAACTTTGACGTAGTGAATGAGATCATTCATCCTCTACACTATGAGATCATTAATTAATCCCATCTCATTGCACAATACCAGGTTTAGCATTGTGTAGCATAGCTCGAAACATTCCATGAACTCCTCACCTAATTATTTTTGCCATCTAACTTTTGAAGTTTATATGTAGGTTAAAATCACCATGCCTTCCTGACAAGCTCCCATTATTTCTTCCTTTATGCTGCACCCTATCATGTGGTTACTATTAGGGAGCCTGTACACAACTTTCGCAAGTAACTTCTTGCCTTTACCAATTCTCATTGCTACCCAAACTTTTTCTGCATCCTAGTTTCCTGAACTTAGATTATCCCTCCCTATTGTGCTAATACAATCATTAACTAAGAGCTATTTATCCACCTTTTTCTCACTTCCTTCTCTTCCTAAATGTCCTGCAGTCTTTGATATTCAGGTTCCAATCCATGTCTTCCTGTAACAATGTTTCTGTAATGGCTATCAAATCACATTTATTTATTTCTACATGTACTCTCAGTTCATCTATTTAGATTTGAATGCTTTGTGCATTCAGATACAGAGCCTTTAGTTTTATCCCTTTAGTTTTTTATAACCTCAAGTCTCATTTGTTAGATTTGTACTACCTATCCCCTCCTGTCATTGCATGCTTTTCCATTACCCATGATCATAGTTTTTTCTTTTGCCTTGTTTGTAGTCTCTGATTTACCACATCTTCCCAAATTTCATCCATTGTCCCTGCTACTTTGCTTAAAACCCTCATTATTTCCCTGGTTATGCAGTATGCAACGTCTATACCTGAACCCAGCAGGGTTCAGGTATAGATCCAAAGGCACAGATCCCATTTTCCAGTGGTGCCAGTGTCCCACAAACTAGAACCTACTTCTTGCACATTCATTTCCTTAATCTGATTTGTCCTATGCAAATTTGTACATGGCTCAGGTAATAATCCAGACATTATGAGACTCTGCTTCTTAATTTGGTGCCCTGTTGCTTGTATTGACTATGCAGAAGCTTCTTCTTTGTCCTGTCTGTGTTGTTGGTACCTACAATGACTGAGTTCTCCCCCTCGCACTTCAAGTTCCTCTCCAGTCCTGAGCAGATGTCCCGAACCTTGGCACCAGACAGGCAACACAGCCAGCTAGACTCATCCTCTTTGCTGCAGAAAGCGGTGTCAATCCCTCTGACTATACTGTCCCCTACTACCATCACATTCCTTGTTACTCCACCTACTTGAATGGATTTCCTCAAACATAGTGTCATGGTCAGTTTATGCATCCTCCAGCCTCCATTCTCATCCATACAAATTGAATAAATCTCAAACCTGTTAGACAATTACAAAGGCAGTGCCTCTTGCAGTCCTGTCCTCTAGGCCCTCTTATTTTCCTTACTTGCAGTCATACCTTCCTGTTCCTGACTACTAACTAAATGAGAAGACTGTCCTAAGGGGTGCAATCACCTCTTATATATCAATGCAAGGAATATTTAGCACTGCCAACAGGTCCAAGATATTTAATTTTCTGTTGTGATTTCATATAATTGATTCCACTAGAATTTTATTTAACATGCTGATCTTAATTTATCTGTCACCTTTCAGTATTCTTTATATAGTTGAGGAAAATGATGCTTGAGTTACACACATGATTTGGTAAACTCACACTGATGCAGAGAGATAAGCACTGTGCTTCTAATTAAGTGTCTGAATTGAAATCTCAAGTAACTGATGAAGCATTTTGCTTTGTCGTGAAATATTATTGAGACTTGGATCCATTCCCAAATCAGCATTAATTGGACAGCTCAATATATATCATGTAATTTTGGACATTTTACTTGCTCTTCGTATACGTTATTCTAATTGTTAAAAAATTATGAGTTAGACTGTTTTCTCTATGTTTAATAGCTACATGGTGTCAAACCATCACTTGGAATCAGCAGTAAAGGCCTGGATATAGACGATCTTGATGAATTACACCAGGACTCAATAAGGCCCTCCTTCACTGATTACAAGAGCAGTGGTGCGATTATTGGAGAACTGAACTGTGTAACTCAGCAAAGGATGGAAGTAACTGTTACCTGTGAAACTGTAGCACAGGTCAGGAAAATCTTTTTTTATTGCCAATAATAACATTTACTTTTGCCACCCATTTTTATAGCTAAACTAACAGATGGTTTTCATTTGACTGAAGACATACTTACGCAAAGCAAACCCAAAAATTGGTGCAGGTGTTATTATGTTTATATTGTTGTTTGACATTCACTTGAGTAAAATAATCACAATGTTAACATCAATAAAAGCTAAATTGTCTGAGAAATTGTACTATAAATTATAGAGTCTTCGTTTTGAAAGGTAACCAAGTTAGGCTTGAAATTAGCACTTTTACAGGAAGGGAGTCAATTCGGTAATTTCTTTTGGTCTTTAGTGAACCTTAAAAGCCATCAAGATTTCGTGGGTCCTCTAGAAAACTGATGACACCATTGTGGCGGTGATGGTGGGGGGGTGGGGACGGGGCTGCTCTCGGGGTGCTTTTGATTGTGAGAGCCTCTCTGGCATCGGTCCAGTTGTTTCCAAGCAACAGATGGAGGTGCTGCGCTGTGGAAGAGCATCCCAGCATGCTGGAGCCATCATGGCCTCAAGTGATGCAAGGATATCTGCTAATGTCATCCCAGGCAAGGGCTCACAAGTTTAACAGCCTGTCTCCAGCATATTTAGTGATGAGGGTTAAGCACCATTCCATAGCACGTGCAAAAGAATCACATCAGTCACACATGGGTGCCTTTCTTACTTGTGAAATGTGAACATTGATTTACTGAGTAAACTTTTCATGTGATTCTCCAGTTGCATTCATTCATTATCTTTGTGTGATGTGATGGATGTGAATTGTATCTCTTAGTTGCTGTTATGGGAGTTCAAGATCACGTGGGTCCCTCTACTCAACATTATTCAGTGACTTTTAGGTGGCCTTGATGTTAATGTTAGGGAGGTAATAGGAGAAGGTGTCAAAGGCCAGAGAGTTGCTACTGGAATCTTCTAAATATTAGAGCATCTCTTGTCTCTCAGGCACCCAGACCCTCCAGCAGACCAGCTTGCACAGCTATCTGGGTGCAGCTCACCCATTGCTTCATCAGACTTGGCATCAGAAAACTGGGTTGTCTCCATCAGTTTCTCCTCTGGCAGGCTATCTCCCGTCTGGACAGCCAGATTGTGAACATACAGCAAACAACAGATACATATTGGAGAATGAACTTGATCTGTCCAGATATCTGAATCACATCTTGGAATTGAGATTTGGGGTCTTGGCCCTGGTCAATTCCAGGCTTTCATTACACCTACACTTAAGCGCTGTCCATGAATTCCTTACAGGAGCCATCAGCCATCTTTTCAAAGGGTATCCTTTATTACTGAGCAGCCAGTCATCCATTTCAGGTCATAATAAATCATTGATACCCTGGGAGCATGAAAGGATGTATGTATTGTGGCTACTTCCTGTGTAACAACACACACTGCATTGTTTTTTGATTTTTGTCATGCAAAATTTGATTGAGTAGGATCCTTTTCTATAATGAATACCCCTGGCTGCTCAGTTGAGGCTTTTATGGCTACAATCAATTACCCCTTGTATGGTAAGTCTCTGCTAAAGTCGACTCACATAACATTGGTTCATTTTAATATTGTAGACAACATCAATATATCTGTTTAATATTGCCAATTTTATTTTAATGTTATTTTCCACAGGTTTCTTTTCCTTTGATCTGTACGTGTACATGATATTTCCTGCAGTGCTTCCACACTTTCTTTCAGACCCTCTTTCTCCCATTCCCACCCTTGCCGACTCCTGGCCTTGTGATTCAGGCAGCACAGTGGTTAGCACTGCTGCCTCTCAGCACCAGGGACCCAGATTCAATTCCAGCCTTGGGTTACTCTCTATGTGGAGTTTGCACATTCTCCCCGTGTCTGTCTGGGTTTCCTCCAGGTTCTCCAGTTTCCTCCCACACGCCAAAGATGTGCAGGTTAGATGGATTGGCCATGTTAAATTGTTCCTTAGTGTTGGGGGATTAGCAGAGTAAATAAGTGGGGTTGCGGGGATAGAGCCTGGGTAGATTGTGGTCAGTGCAGACTTGATGGGCCGAATGACCTCCTTCTGCGCTAACCCCTGCCCTTGCCAATTCATGGCCTGTCATCTCACCTTAGTCTGCAGGGTCTATTCATCAGTGGCTCCAAACTTGGCTTTGCTCTGCTTTTGCTTCTGAACTTACACTGAAATTCCAGACTCCATCAAGTGACAGAATTTTGTCGGTGCAGGTAGCCCTCAAATTTCATCCACTATTTACAGTGACCAATTTCTGCCACTAGATGGAGCCTAGTCAATCTAAAAGTACTGTACCGAAGTGAGGTATTCTTTAAATTATTTAATAGTATTGTTTATTGTACTTATTTTGTCATTAGTGATATAATTTACTTTACAAGTTATTTCAGCTTGGAATACACAGTGCTGCACATACACATTACAGTATTTAAACTGTACAATGTTTTTTCAAGTCAAGAAATATCTGAAAGAGCCTAATCCTGGCTTTAACCTGGATTCTCAAGGGAATCTACCTAAAATCATTTCACTTAAAGTCGTTATTTTCAGGAATACAACCACAACTTTAAGTGAAGACTTATAGCACTCATCTCAATCCAGCCATAGCTGCAAAGCCTCTGATTCTTTCTGCTTGACTTGCATTGTCACATGTAAAAGATATATAATTACAGGCATGTCTGGACTTAGCATTCATGATGAAAGTGATAGGCTGCATGTTGGGTGATCCCACTAAGTGGGTCCACCTTGTTGTCAAACGAGGGGCATGCACACGGTGGGTCGTGCGTGGGCTGCTCTTGGAGGTTTCGAGAGTGGCCTAGTACTTCGTGTCGTTGTGTGTGCTTAATCCTGGACCAGCAGACAGGCACCACAACAGCTCAGTGACTATCACTGCTAGCTGTGCAGATACATGGATTTGGGCCTGTGTCTGTGGGAGTTTGTGCATTTTCCCTGTGGTTGCTTGGGTTTCCTCCGGGTGCTCCGGTTTCCTCCCACACCCCAAAGATGTGCTCTTAGGCTGATTGGTGTACCAAATTGACCCTACACTATTCTCCCCTGAATCTGGCTACATTAGGGGTACCATTCACATACACACAAGGCAGGGTAGGTGTAGGAAAATGCTTTGTTGAAATGGCGGCATGGGCTCGTTGGGCCGAAGGGCCTGTTTCCCATGCTGGGTTGTTCTTTGTTCTTTGTATCCACATGTTACTGGGGTGACCTGGAGGCAAAGAAGCTTAATGACACAGCTATCTTAAGGCCATAGGTATTGGGTGGGCATCTAAACAATTCAAGGCTATCTCACTAGAATGTACATTACAAAGGGATGTGACTTTCTCCCTTGATAGGCAAAGTCTTCAGAAGCACAATAATTCAACAACATCTGTAAGTAAGACATCCTGATCCTGTACATTCAGTTGGCAGGCTAATACCTTTGGTTATCTCTGTGCATCTGCTGTTGCTGCCTCCCCTCTGTAGCCCTTTGTCCTGCAGCAAGCTGCTTACCTTCCTGCACCTCATGGCACACCTGCCTTTGGCCAGCTGTCTCCTCTTTTCCCTCCCCTCTTCTCTTCCTCATTGGAGGAGGTGTCTCCAACAGAATGGAGAATTTCCATATAAGACACCAATTTACAGCACATACTGTGCAGTGCACAAGGTTGATGAGAGCATTCCCTTTTTGCCCCCTTCCCTGAGAAAATGCCCTGATGTAGATGTAATGAAATTTTAAATTTGCATCACTGGCTAATTATTATAGCTTCAGCAGCAGACTCTTCTACTAAAATCAGGCATACTCCAACTGCAGCCTTCATATCCACCTTCTCATGGAATCATAGAATCCCTACAGTGCAGAAGGAGGCAATTTGGCCAATTGAGTCTGCACCAACCATAATCCCACCCTTCTCCCTGACTCTAGGGTTAATTTAGCGTGGTCAATCAACCTAACCCGCACACCTTTGGACTGTGGGAGGAACTTGGAGCATCTAGATAAAACCCACGCAGACATGGGGAGAATGTGTAAACTCCACAGAAACAGTAACCTGAGGCTGAAATTGAACCTAGGTCCTTGGCACTGTGAGGCAGCAGTGCTAAGCACTGTGCCACTGTGTTTTTTTAACGGTGCCTGAAAAAAACTTCCTCCCACCACTCATGTTTCACATGCATCCACCACAGTATGGCATGGGTAACATTTTATTGCAGTCAGTTAACTTTCAAACAAGCTTAACCACTTGTTAATGAGATTTGTAAAAATGGTGGCTGGGCTGCCGATTTTGGCACTCACTCGTCTACCATATTACAGCAGACTAGCATGATAATGTTGGGTTCAGAGCCAACATCACCACACCACCCTTTTGCGCATCTATGGGACTATGGCAGTCCTGCTTTGCAAATGTGAAAGTAAACCCAATAGCTTGGCTAATATTTATGGGACCACACAACTACATCCCAGACTATGACCCATGGTTGCCTGTTTGAATATAAAATTGATGAGAATATAAGTTAAAGTAACAGATAAAGAGAACTTTAATCTATCAAATTTAAATCTGAAAATTATTCAGTAAGATTCACGCATCAGCAGCTGGAAGAGAGAGCACACTCGCAATGAGACACAATCAGTGAGTGCATTTGGGAATTTGGAACAAAGTGAGAATTTGGTGCGGAGGCAAAGAGATGCTGTCTAGAGTTTTCGCTTTCTAATATTTTCAGAAAGTAGTCTTGCCCTGCTGCAGGAGTAGAGGCTACAAGGGTGAGAGCTGATTGGTGGGTAAGTTGTTTTCTCCAGTTTAAAGCTACACAAGGAAAGGTAAGAGTTCTAGCTCTTTAAAAATAACTTTAAAAATATTTTGCTTAGCCTAAGATTGAGGTAAGAGTCTTTTTTTTTAACTGAAAGTATGATGGGGAGCTCTCATCCTCTGATTTATTATACCACAAGAAAGTTGAAAAGAAAACAATAGTGAAGTTGATAGTCAAAATTATATACCATTACTTTCATTATAACTCTACACATGGTTTTCAGAAAACATAGTAGATAATTTTCTTTGATAATTTTTATTCCTTTTCAGACATGTTACATCTCAATTGATGACCTCTTTGAAGCTTTTGATGTCTTCTCTGATTTTCCTTCTCTTGAATATAAAATCTGGCTAGCACTAGGAATTCGTACTGCAATTACTATCATGATGGAAGAAATAACATATCAGGTAATTAATTATGTTCTGAGCCTGCACTCAAGCAAGGAACTCCCTTGAAGGGAATGTGAACCAGAGTCAGGGCAATGACACTAGCATTAATTTTCCAATCCTTCTTTCATACATGTATGACTGTACATACAGAGCATTGAATTTATTCTTACAAGAGCTGAAAAAAATCCTCTCATTCTTTTTTAAAGTTTATTAGACACAAGTAAGGTGTACATTCAGAGTGCAATGAAATTACTGTGAAATTCCCCTAGTCGACACAGTCCAGTGCCTGTTCAGGTAAATGCACCTAACCAGCATATCTTACAGGAAAACTGCAAGGCCTGGATAGAGTGGATGTGGAGAGGATGTTTCCACTAGTTGGAAAAACTAGAACCAGAAGGAAAAACCTCAGGCTAAAGGGACAATCCTTTAAAACAGAAATGAGGGGGAATTTCTTCAGCCAGAGAGTGGTGAATCTGTGGAACTCTTTGCCGCAGGAGGCTGTGGAGGACAGGTCATTGAGTGTCTTTAAAACAGAGATAGATAGGTTCTTGATTAATAAGGGGATCAGGGGTTATAGGGAAAAGGCAAGAGAATGGGGATGAGAAAAAAATCAACCACTATTGAATGGCAGAGCAGACTTGATGGGCCAATGGCCTAATTCTGCCCCAAAATCTTATGGTCTTTCAGAATGTGGGAGGAAACTGGAGCATCCGGAGGAAACCCATGCAGACACAGGGAGAACATGTAAACTCCACATAGACAGTGACTCAAGTTGAGAATCAAACACAGGTCCCTGGCACTGTGAAGCAGCAGTGCTAACCACTATGCTACCATGCTGTCTCCTTACAGGAGCTGAAAAAATCTCTCCCATTCTTACAAATGTCTGGACCAAGATAGTAAACTTGGCTGAAAAAGAAAAAAATACCTTCTAAACTAAATGTCATGTCTCAAAAATTTACAAGTGATTGAATTATATGCACTATACAAAGGGACACAATAGTCATTTTATACAAAGCAAGATCACATAAGCAAATGAGTGGCTAATAAAACTGTTGTTTCCCTTGTGTTGTTTGGGAGAGAAGTGCTTGCTGGAACATCATAATTAATTGCTGCTGAATTGCCAAAATATGACTATCTTAACCTTCCAATTTTAGGGTAATACCTTTACATAGCAGTACCCCATTGGAACTGCAGCATGGAGTCAGTTTAACTTATGTGCTCAGATGCTTAAGAGACAAACTTGAACCCATTACCATCTGGCTTAGAGATAACAGTGCTACTAAGTTAGCCAAACTGACAGTGAAGTGTGGTAAGGAAGTCTTAGCCAGTAGCCAGTAGCCAGTAGCTATTTCACAAATGAAAAATGATTGAAATTAAATTTTTACAGGCATTCTAGAAGTCAGAATTTTAAGTACAAGAAGTGCTGATATTATCACAAGCTACTTGCAGGCCCACTTACCAACTAAAAACATTAAGTAGTCACCTGATGCATGCTGGCCTAGCCAGCTCTGAAACCTCAACAGCATCACCTGAAAAGGTGGGGGTGCTGCTGAGGCATGTTGAAAACCTAAAAATTGAGGCACTCTTGAACAGGGGATATTTAAAAATTGAAATTCAGGGCGCCAAGGGCAGTAGGCTCCAGGTGACAGAGGTGAAACAATTCTGGGACAAGTACTGCTTTTTGTGTGTGCCTGTGGACATCACTTTGGGCTGTGGAACCTCCAGTTCCAAAGATTCCTGCTGCACCCCCTCTCCCCACACCTCAAGCTACTGCAAGCTTTGATAGCATGTCTGCTCTTTCAATAATAGTAAAAGTTTATATTTAAAATGTGAAATGAGAACAGAGCAGGGGGTCCTGAAAATAGCAAGAAGCCACATGAAGATGGCTGTCAGGTGCTGGGGAGGTTTCCCAGTAACATGTAGAAAGCTGGCTACCAGATGTATAAAGGTCCAATTACAGGCTATTTTATGTATCCATGGGAATTTCACTGAGCAGGCCCACCTGGGGAGCCAGATTCATGTTGGTGGCCTCCCTGTGGTGAATCTGAGTGATGATCTTAAACTTGTCGTTGTGTAATTCTTAGCACACTCAAGCTTGCTCAGCAATGCTGCCCAATTGCAGAGTCACATCTAACCTTAGTCAGTACATTCTGGGTTATGAAACATGGGTTGGATGATGTGGTCATCCTATTGCAAACAGCTGAAGGGGTGTGCTATTTGATACAATCTACTAACTATTGGGCCAATATAACTGGCATTGCACTGGTGTTGAAATCTACATGCCACAATACTCATTTACGTAGTTGGGTGAACACCTTTTTGGTTTGATGGCCAATTTATAATTATCGATCAGGCTCATAACATAACTCAATTAGGCTTACTAGAAGTTTCATATATGCAGGGACATGTCCTCTGCAGGCAAAGGAATAAGCATATGCATTGCACCTTTTTGGAATAAACAAAATTAGCTCCCTGGTGCATTTGCCATGGCAGCATCTCAACCAATCAGTGCCAAGTTTCCAACCAATCAGTGTTCCTTTTCTTATACAGTATAAATTGTTGTTCACTTTAAAATTTGGCATTCATGCATCTGTTCTAATTATTGCAAAATGAAAACCTTTGACGACATGGGGGCAATTCTCCCATCTCCCAAGAGAATCACGCGGGGGTGGGGGACGTGATTTGTGGGTTCCCACAAGCATTCATGCCTGCTAGTGAGTCGCAGATTTCCGGCTTGGGAGATGGGGCCTGCATTTAAATGATATTTTAAGTATCATTTAAATGCTATTACCAGGCTCAGGATTAAACTCTAGCCTCTCCTACCCCTTCAAAGTGTTTCACTCCAGTGGGGTTTAGAGTAGCTCCCCACTTTCAAGGAGCTGGTGGCCTGACCCTGCTGGAATGAAAGGCGGGAGCAATTGCACCCCCCCACCCCCAAAGTGGGTCGGGTGGTGGCCCCTGGGCATGGGTACTCGGGAAGTTCCAGCCTGTGTCCCCTGGCACTGCTCAAGAGGCAAAGTGCCCAAGCCCAGGGATACCTTGACACTGCCCATTAGGCATGGAGCTGTGTCAAGGGGTGGGGCAAATGGGGGCAGGGCCTAGCAAGCGATCAGTGAGGATGGGGTGTCCCACTGCCGTTCTGCATTGGGATTGATGGGGGCAGCAAGGAGGCCAGCAATCGGGGCAGAGTGGGGGAGGAGTTTGCCTGCAGGGGTATCTGCACTGCGCGTGGATGGGGAGGATTGGCACTGCAGGGGGAGGTACTGGAGATCAGGGCGGTCCTGGAGTGGGACAGGAATGGTCGGGGAGCCACAATTGGGCCGTGAATTACTCCAGTTTTCCCGTTAATTCAACACTTAGAAATTTTTTGGAAGAATTCCGTCCCATGTCTCTTTCTTCAACAATGCTCAAGTTCTAAACTATAAGTAACTAAAAATTATTACTATACAGTAAATCCTCACTTATAGTTGTAGTTCCTAAAATCACAACTTTAAGTGACTTGACTTTAAGTAAATCAAAGGGTCCCATAGGAATTAATGCAACAGCCAGAGCTACATACCTTTGGATATTTCTCTGTCAGAATGTGCCACACTGCACATTCCTATTTGAAATAACTTGCAAAATAAAATACATTACTAAATATTAAAGAAATGCAATATTCAGTGGAGTTTAATTGTTTTAAACAATTACAGTACTCAGGACAGGGTACTTTTAGACCGACCAGGCTTCATCAATCGGCAGAAGTTGTGTCATGTGGCTCGCAGGTGAAATCCCAGAACTACCTACAACAACCAACTCTACCATTAGTTGGAAGTCAGGATTTAAGTGGAGTTCAGAACATGATTCAGGAGTGAAGCCAGAATTGAAACCAGCAGGGTATCCACAAGCCTGAACCTGCTGAAGACCCAAGGTTTAAGATAAGAAGCCTGGAGGCAAGGGCAAGAGTCAGAAAGGCCAGGGACAGAAAAAGAAAGAAGATGGTCTGAGGGCAAGAGTGGAAGAGCTGTTGGGAATATCATGTGAGCAGGCAGGCCACAGAAGAGGCCTGTGACACATAATGTTAAAGTGAAACAATCAGCATTAAATGGATATATTGATACTACTTATTAAGGATATAAAGTGAAACAACATTAAGTTAAACAGAGACTTACTAAACAAGAGTTAAGCAAAGCAAAACTATAAACATAGCACTATATATTTCATAAACGTTTCTATTTTCAATCTGAAAATCTCAGCAGACCACTCCCCACTCTGTTTTCATTCCAACCAATAGTTCCCTTAGACATTACAGGATCATAAGATTTCCTTCACTACTTCTGGGATCAAACTAAGGAGTGACACAACTCTCAGGGATTCATTTTGATTCTCTACACTGTTTCTGCTCTTCTCCAGTATACGAGATTGCTTGCAGTCCTTCCACTAACATTCAGCTAGGCAAGACTCTAATTCTGCTTAAGTATCTCATGATTTTGGACACCCCATCTCAACATAGAGCTCACTACACTGTTGCTTACAACTCATGGCAAATTATTTCTCTCTGCTTCTCAAAGCTGCTCCCAGGCTTCAGCTGCACTCATGATTAGCATTTTCCCTCTGCCCGTATCCAAGCCATCGTGGCTTCAGAGGTAAACTGCCCTCTTCCGTGAAAAGTCACATAGGTAAACCCAAAACAAAAGGGTAGTGCCCTGCAACGTGGCCCCATAGTAATGTGGCACACCTGGGATGTCCCAGAAAGAGAACTCAGCTAATTAACTTAAATCTCCAAACTAGAAGTTTTATTCCTAAAATATGGGTTGTGAAATTAGTCATCTACACAACTTAAATAATACTGAGTAAGTATTGTTCTTTTAAGAGCTGGGTTTTAGAGATCAGAATCACTTCCTCACTCAATTGCAGATAAAAGCAGTCACACCTTCTGGTCAGGTCTTTTCTTGTCCTCCTAGAATCCCCACAGTGCAGAATGAGGCCATTTGGCTCATCAAGTCTACACCAATATTTCGAATGAGCATCCCACCAAGGCCCTCCCCTCTGCCCTATCCCCGAATACCACGTGTTTACCATGGCCACTCCACCTAACGTATGCATCTTTGGACTGTGGAGGAAACCAGAGCATCAGGAGGAGACCCACACAGACACGAGGAGAATGTGCAAACTCCACAGATTCATCGAAGGCAGAAATTGAATCCGAGTCCTTGCACTGTGAGGCAGGAGTGCTAACCATTATGCCACTATGCTGTCCTGGACCAGCTCCACAAGCTCCTGCTCATGTGCTCTGAGATTAACCCATTGTGTTACACTCAAAATGTCTGTATTAGTTTCCCAGGATGGATGAATCTAGTTCAGGTGCTTGCCAGAGTGCAGTTGAGTGAAGTCATACCAGGTGAGATTTGAATGTGTCGTGATCCGAGTAACTAGAACACCTGCATAAACGCAGCTAGAAAAAAGGCACCAACTAAGAATGCATTGTAACCTTTGCCAACCAGCTTGCATGGAGTAGCTGACGAACACAAATATGTGAGAGCATGTCTTAATAAATCAAGTGGAGTATAAGGGAAGTATAAGCATTGTTTATATAAAGTGGAGCCAAGCTGCCTACTTCCTCATTTTCTGCAGCCTCTGTCCTTTATTTTGAGGTCAGACTGTGGAGGTTGGTGTTCCCCCTGCAGTTGCAGATACCTGCTCCCTTTCCTGTTCTGATCTTGTGCAGGATTGAAAGTATGTGTTAATTATGCAACACTGGGTCATGGAATGATTTTGCAGCAAGTTGTCTGGGACAAAAGTCGGAGGAGTGGTAGATAGTGAAGAGGGGTGTCATAGTTTACAGAGAGACTTGGACAAGTTGCAGAGCTGGGCCGAGAGGTGGCAAATGGAAAATGCGGAAAAGTGTGAGGTAACTCACTTTGGCAGGAATAACAAATGTGTAGAGTACAGGGCTAACGGTAGGACTCTGAATAGTGTTGGCGAACAGAGCGATCTAGGTGTATATGTGCATAGATCCCTGAAAGTTGGAAATCAAGTCGATAGGGTTGTTAGGAAGGCATACGGTGTCTTGGCATTTATTGGTAGGGGGATTGAATTTCGGAGCCGCAATGTCATGTTGTAACTGTACAAAACTCTGGTGCGGCCGTACTTGTAGTATTGTGTACAGTTCTGGTCCCCACATTATAAGAAAGATGTGGAGGCATTGGAGAGGGTGCAGAGGAGGTTTACCAGGATGTTGCCTGGTATGGAGGGAAGGTCCTATGAGGAGAGGCTGAGGGATTTGAGGTTGTTTTCATTAGAAAGAAGGCGGCTAAGAGGAGACCTTATTGAAACATACAAGATGATTAGAGGTTTAGATAGGGTGGACAGTGATAGCCTTTTTCCTCGGATGGAGAAAGCTAGCACGAGGGGACATAGCTTTAAATTAAGGGGTGGTAGTTATAGGACGGATGTCAGAGGTAGGTTCTTTACCCAGAGGGTGGTAAGGGTATGGAATGCCCTTCCTGCTGCCGTTGTAGATGCGCCAAGTTTGAGGGCATTTAAGAGGTCCGAGGATAGGTTTATGGATGGAAAGGGAATGGTTTAGGTTAGAGGGTCATTGCTTTTTTCTTAATTGGTCGGCGCAACATCGAGGGCCGAAGGCCTGTTCTGCGCTGTAACGTTCTATGTTCTATCCTTGTGCTGAGAGATGTCATGCAGGGCAAGCAGCATAGCCATGCATAAGAAAGTGAAAGGAATATATGGCTAGAAATGAAAATGTCATGATGGCAAAAGCCCATTTAAATATGAGCCAACAGTACCGGATCCTACCTTGCCCATTCTAGTAGAGAAATTGTATTTCTCTCTGACACTGAAGCTACATTGGCATTATACTGCTGAAACTGATATAAGTAACTGCCTCCTGTTCCATTCTTTTACTACTTTTTTTTGCAGATTTTTCTCCCTTTAGTTTTTGTTAATTTCTATTTTAGAATTACTTTGCTATCACAGTTGGGGAGAGGATTCTAAGTATCTATTACCCTTTATGTAAAAAGATGCTGCCTAATTTTCCTCTTAAGTAGCCTAGTGTTAATTTTAAGATACTGACCCTTCATTCTGGATCTCCCATTGAAAGGAAACAGTTTTCCTGTATCTAATCTGTCGAAACTTCTGTATTGTATAAGCAGAAAATATGTGTGGCATCATAATGTTAGAATTATCAAAAAACTTTGAGCAGAATTGAGCATGATTTTTAACTGAGGAGTTGATGAAGTCTGTTACATATTATCTGAAAGGGTTTTAAAGGAAGAAACCTTCATTGCTTTTAAAAAAACACAATGTAATGTACAGGGCACAATGGACCAACAAGTGAAAGGTTGGGTTAGACACTTCGTTTGGCATGGATACTGTGGACTAAATGCTCTTCTGTGTGTATTTTTTTCTATGTTTCAATATTTCTGCTGCACATTTGCCCATAGACAGCTTGAATTATTGAATTATGGTTATTCTTTAAATAAAGAATGTTGTAATTTGAGGAGTAATGAAAACAGATCAATCTATTTCTTCCCAAATCCAATGACTAATTTTATTTTAGAGTTGGTCCTACAATAACATCTGTGCTTACCTGGCTCGTTCTTACGTAGTGGATATAGAAAAAAACAGCAAATTTGATCTTTATGATGGGACAGTAGAAGATGCATTTCTTGTTTATGGAAGTGCTGAAGATGTACAGTCACAGAAACAATATGATGCTCCCTGTTATATTTCAAAAACTACACACCAGGTATGAAAGCCACTTTCAGATAGTTGGTAAAAGTAATAAATTTGTGCAAAATGCATGTTTTAAACATTTTTATGTTTAATAATGTTACAGGTATAAGTGCTTTATAATGCCTTCTTACATCACTCATTCAATCAAATGAACTTTTGTCCTCTATAGCCATTTAACCCTCTCATTGAATGCCCTTACCATCTCTCTAGACCAGTTACCACATGAAGCAACAGCGTAGAAAGTGCATTGACCTATCACTCGAGAGTCATTGATCTATTAATGGCCTGGTCATGTTTAAATTAAAAAAAATTGTGGTGCAGCATTTCAGAATTCATTAAATAATCCCAGTAAAATGCAGATAGATGGATCTTTTCCCACCTTAGCGAATGATCTAATGCAGTTCTCCCTCTGCACAGCTGAGGGTGGAGGCAGCTGCTGACCTTTTTGTTCACTGGCTTTCATCCTCTGGCTGCCTGAGACCTCAAGGCTGCAGGCATATTGGGGGCAGCTGTCTGAGACCATAAGGCCCCAGACATAGTGGGAGCCGCCTGCCACCTCTGCCATAGTGGCTTCCAGAGGCATTGGTGTCAATGTCTGAAGGAAAGAGGATCTGCCATTCACATGTCAAACACCCTCAGAGAAGCCACAGTATGTCATTCTGTAGCCTTTCAGAACCCACAAATATCTCTCTTATCACCTTAGGTGTTCAAGGACCTGGCGATGACTCTATGCATTTCAGCCCCTCTCACCCAGCCAATACTTCACAAGCTTAAGGAGGAGGTGATGACATGAGGTCCATGTGCATCTTCTGCATCAACTGAGACATGCCTGGATGCACTCTTCCATGTTCCCACATGGGTGTCCACAGTCACTGAAAACCCCACCAGATATTCATACACCTCATGCTGCTTCATCACCATCAGTTGCTTTGTTGGTAACTCCAGAGCACATTATCAGCCTGAAACTGAATATTGCCTTGAGGGAGACACAGCTCTCTGAGTACGAGTGGCTTTAACTGTGACTGCCTCTTTCAGCTACTTGGGCGTATCTGTTTGTATTAACTAGATTGTGACCACATTACTACTTGCATATGACAGCAAACCAGCGTGAGAGTATCTGCACTAGTGGAGGGTGTGGCGAATGATGTGACACTGCATCCTCTGCAGTCTTCTCTTCCTCTGAGGTGAAATACTGTCCCAAAGGCTGTGCAGCTGGCTACTCTTCTTTTGCCCATAAGCTGTAAGAGGAAAAGAATGATGGGAGGACAATGTGTGTTTTAAAACATCTGGAGTATGGAGGCAAGTTTTGTGATGAAAGTTCCAGGAATATGCTCAATCACAATTGGCAACCCTATCATATTCTCACTTCAACTCTTCACCTGTGCAACCACATCACCCACTTTATGTCCTGTCACTGGGACTTCCCAATAAAATCCCAACCAATGTCCAAGAGGATATTGTTGCAAAAACTTGATTGAAACCAGGAGAACCTAGTGAACATATACATTCAAGCAATCTGGGTAACCCATTCGGCTCACACATCTATCCATAGGTACACAACTATATGATCCAGTCATCATCACTAAATGTGTCCTTTTCCCCACTTCAATTATCTTGAATCACTATTTCACTGTGTAATATCACAAAGAAAATCTGGAGTTCAATTGAAGTGCAAGCACAAAACAGTTTTTCTCTTTATTCAAGATCTGTGCATTTAAGTGTAGAATTTCTCTGAAGAGATCTTCCTTATCATTGCCTAACATGTATTTATTTTGTGCAAATGTTTTAGGTTATTGGATTAGCTAATATAAATAAAATACTGATTGTTGGCGCAGGCGGTAAACAGATAGAAGAATGCAATGGTGGTCCGTGCTATCGACATTCACAAAGTCTAAAACTTGGTAAGCAAAACTGACTCAGTGGTTGTAATCTAAGTTATGCTTATCCATTGACTGGCATAACACCTGGTATTGTCTCTACAGAATCATAATCATTTTGGCAGGTCCAGATGTTCTGGTAACTATGCATTTCTATGGAAAGGAATTTAATTTTGTTTTTTTCTTTAATTGTGTTTCAGTGACAAAGGGAGGTCGTTTTCCAGATGCCTATAGTGCCAGTCAAATGGAACTTTACAATATGGTACCATCTCAGATTCATAACTAAACTTTACTTGCGAGAAAATGCTTGGCTTTACTAAACTTCACCTGATCTGTGGCTTGGCATTTTTCACTTTAGTATTCCAGTCTGCAACTTTCCTTCTATTATTTCCAATGAACAGGAATAACATGGGCTGGGAAAATGAAAAGTGAAAAATCCAACTCTAGAATTTATTTCATTAACCTCACAGCAATGTTACAGTAATATTAATACTAGACACATAGACCATGATATTAACCTCCACCACCAAAATCTGCGAGAGAGGGTCATAGGGAGAAGTTAAAAGGTAAGATATGTGGAACACATCCTAACCTGCCTCGCACCTGGTGGCAATCATTTTACAGAACATTATGGAGCAGCCAAGTGTCCTCCTGTGGTAAGGTGGGACCATCATTAAATATTTAAGTCCACCTCCATGAATGCCTTTGGGACACTAATTTTAAGTTACTGCTGTTGTGTGGGAATTCAGCAGTGAAACAGATACTGGCAGCTATGCGAGATAAATTGTTGTTTCAGCATCTTCAGATGGAGACAATATATTCCCTGCAAATGTTCAAGGAAGCTTTTGGCCTTTGCCAGTCTCACAATCCCTAACCTTAATCTCTAGCTTGACCCACCTGTCCTCCCGAATGAAAGTCGTTCCTCCTTTTGATTACTCTCACTTATTGCTGACCTCTTGTACTGTCTTGTACTGATTGCTGACCTTCTCCCGACCATTTGCTGACCTCCTCTTCCCCCTTTCCCAGCCTTCACTCCCTCTGATAGCAATTTTTTCCCTCATCCCAATTTCCTATCTTCTATCCCAAGCTTGCCAATCTCTTCTGCTCCAATTGCTGTGCTTACCTTCCGACACACACACACACACACACACACACACACAAAATTGTCGTCCTTCTGTTCTGCAGATTCCCAACCTATTTCTCCCTTTCGATTGCCAATCTTGTCACCCACACCCCACATTACTAAATCCTAATTTCAATCTTTCTCTGCCTCCACGTTGCCAAACTCCCTCTCCTCACCCCTTACCCCAGTGCCAATGTGATTGCTAAGTCCCAGTTATGGCTTTCTGCTCCTAGTGTTCTCTCTCTCCTACCCAATGGCCAGACTATCCATTTGAGAAGCAGCCAAAGGGGAACTACAAAATGTGAATGAGATGCTCCCCATAAGATCAGCAGCATCACTACTTCCCCAGCCTTGTCAGATTTTCGCCTACTTTTGATATCATGTAACCTCCTTATTTCCCATAAATATCAGGATTATAGGTTTTAGTTGGATTCAGTAATCAGTAAAGTGTTTACATGATTCCCTTCATTTTATCCACCGGAGAGTTAAATAATGTGTTTCCTGGCCTGTGGCAATTTAGCTGAACATGACCAGGACAGAATACAGCCACTCTTAACTCATTTTCAACTTATGGAAAGAAAAATTGTCTGAGAATCTGATCACTAATCTAGTGACTCCTGCTGGAAATTCCCTTAAGAAAAGGTCACTCTCTGTGTGGAGTCTGCGTGTTCTCCCCATGTCTGTGGGCATTTCCTCTGGGTGCTCCAGGTTTCCTCCCACAGTCCGAAAGATGTGTTTGTTAGGTGCATTGGCCATGCTAAGTTCTCCTTTAGTGTATCCAAACAGACGCCAGGGTGTGGCAACTAGCGGATTTTCACTAACTCCATTGCAGTGTTAATGTAAGCCTACTTGTGACATTAATAAATAAACTTAAAGAAAACTTAAACCATCCTGACTAGGCAATCCATTATTATTCCTTCTTTGAAGCTGGAAAATCCTGGAACTCTCTGTCTAACAGTACTATCAATGTAAATTCATTTTCATTTTCATATATTAAGTTTACATCTGCACAATGCTCAATGTGCCTTGTGTACTTAATAGCTATTTCTTTGTATAGTCCTGGGAACAAGGGGAGAGATGGTGGTGCAGTGGTACTATGGGTGCCTAAACTAATGCCCTGAGAGCATGGGTTCAATTCAAATCATAGCAGCTGGTGGGATTTAATTTCAATTAATAAATCTGGAACACAAAGCAAGTCTCAAAAATGGTGACTATCAACTATTGATTGTTGTAAAAACCTATCTGGTTCATTAAATGTTTTTCAGGAAAGGAAATCTGCCATCCTTACCTTGTTTGCTTACATGTAACTCAAGACCCAGAGCAATGTACTTGAGTCTAACTGATCTTGTAATGGCCCAATAAACCCCCTCCATTCAAGGACAATTAGAGATGGGCAATAAATGCTGACTTTGCCAATGGTGCCAACATCCCATGAAAAATGTTTTTAAACTTAAATATAAGGGATGCGGGGATACACATACCCGTTCCCCCATTCTACTACACTGTTGTGAATATATTTGAGAAAGTCTGTTTTTCCCTTTCATTTTGCAAGGGTTTTCTTTAATGTACAAAGAATATTTAGACTTTGAGCACATGCATTCAGCATAACCTGTGCAAGTAGAAACACAAGGGATAGCCTTGGCTTCAATAGTCAGATGGCTAAAATTCATACCATGCAGCCTGTAAGCTTCAGTTTGGGCATCCCATCTACATCAGTGCAGCCTTCAAAATAGCTGAAGTTGCTTTCTTGACTCCTGAAATGGTATTAGTTCAAGTTATATACCAATTACGTTATCTATTTTAGATGAAATTCAATCTTTAGGGTTATAACTGCAAAACTTAAAAAAAATTCCTGAAAGTAATCTTTAACATAATTATTGTGATAAGGAACTTCATAAATAATGAAAATGATGAATTATTTTAAAATGTGATCACTGTTATGAAAGAAGCAACAACTTTGCACATGGCACAAACTGACCAACAGGAAGTTAGATAAGCAAAATGAAAACAGAAAATACTGGTAATACTCAACAGATCAGGCAGCATTTGCGGAGAGAGAAAGAGAAAGAAAAAGTTAAATTTTCATGTCAATGATCTTTGTAAGGTTATAGATCTGAAACATTAACCCTGCATCATTCTACTTAGATGATATCAGACCTGCTGTTCACTTTGTACATTTTGTGCTTTAGTTTAGATCATTCGTAGGATTTTGCTTTTGTATTCAGTTAAATAATTAACTAGTAAATCTTCTTCTGATGTAGATTGATAAGTAATTGTTGATTAAGGTACTGGGAGAACTTCCTGATCCTGTTTGATTAGTGTTATGGGATCTTTAAGATCCATCCAACAATTATTTAGGACCTTCATTTAATACCTCATTGAAAAGATGGCAATGCAGCAGTCACAGTACGAAAGTATCAATCTAGATTAAAAGAATATAGTTAGGACAGTTTAGTTTATCTCCTAGCATAAATAGAATGGTAGTAAATGACAGAGTGAGCATAAAATTGTAGGCTGTAAATTTATTTTTCTAATCCCAATAGGAAGGCAATAAGTTGACAGGACAACCATCAATGCTGTTTCGTTCATTGACTCCTGCTCGCATGGAAGGCCGTCTCCAAGCTTCTACATCAATTGCTAATGTGAAAAAGTTGTTTTGACTGAAGAAAGATTTTTTCATTCTGCTTCTGCATTATGGGGTTTCATTCTTATGTCATTTACTTATTGTCTCACAAGATGCCTAAAAATGAACATTTGAGTAATACAATGTTTATATTCTTACCTATATAAACAAACATTTAGTTATTTATGGAAACATATCTTGGTCCATTTATCTCCGTGTGGTGATTCAGTGGAGTCAGTGTATGTAAAAGTATTTCATTTATTTGTTTAAAGCCTGTGTACTTACACTATAGAAAGTATTTTTAAATGTTTTACATTGAGTCACTGCATTGTGAACTCTATTTTAAAAAAATGAAAAATAAAAACATTTTTATCTTTTAACTTTTTTTAACTTAATAAAAATGCATGGGAACATTGAATTATAGAATTCCTACAATGCAAAAAGAGGCCACTCAACCCATCGAGGCTACACCAACTCTCTGACGGAGTATCTTAACCAGGCCCTCTGCCTCACTCTATCGCTGTCACCCCACACAATCACCATGGCTAATCCATCTAACCTACACATCTTGGGACACTTGGGGGGAATTTACCATGGCCAGACCACCTAGCCTGCACATCTTTGGACTATAGGAAGAAACCCATGCAGACATGGGGAGAATGTGCAAACTCCACACACAGTCACCCAAGATCAGAGCATCATCATTTCAGGATTCCCTTGCAAATCACACACCATCGGGTGGCACATTGGTTAGCATTGCTGCCTCACAGCACCAGGGACCTGGGTTCAATTCCTGGCTTAGGTCACTCTCTGTGTGGAGTCTGCATGTTCTCCCCATGTCTGTGGGCATTTCCTCTGGGTGCTCCAGGTTTCCTCCCACAGTCCGAAAGATGTGTTTGTTAGGTGCATTGGCCATGCTAAGTTCTCCTTTAGTGTATCCAAACAGACGCCAGGGTGTGGCAACTAGCGGATTTTCACTAACTCCATTGCAGTGTTAATCCAAGCCTACTTGTGACATTAATAAATAAACTTAAAGAAAACTTAAACCATCCTGACTAGGCAATCCATTATTATTCCTTCTTTGAAGCTGGAAAATCCTGGAACTCTCTGTCTAACAGTACTATCAATGTAAATTCACCTCATGGATTGCTTCCAGATAGCAACTCACCATCACCTTTTCAAGACCAATTAGCATGGGGAATAAATGCTACCTTTCCACATCGTAGGAAAGTATCCAGCTATATTCAGAGTGTTTTAAGTATATTTCCAAGGGTTACCTGCTGGTCAGTTTGTAGGTAAAGTATGTAACTGACTTCATGAGCTGGAAAGAACCAGCTTTAATTCCCAGTTTGTGCTGAGTTTGCTAATCTTAGTAAAACAATAAGAACATAAGAAATAGGAGCAGGAGTAGGTCATCTAGCCCCTCGAACCTGCTCCGCCATTCAATAAGATCATGGCTGATCTGAAGTGGCTCAGTTCCACTTTCCCGCTTTCTCCCCATAACCCTTAATCCCCTAGCCTACCAAAAACCTATCTACCTGTGTCTTAAATATATTTAGCGAGGTAGCCTCCACCACTTCAACGGGCAGAGAATTCCAGAGATTCACCACCCTTTGAGTGAAGAAGATCCTCCTCAACTCCGTTCTAAACTGCACCCCCCCCCCCTTATCTTGAGGCTGTGCCCTCTAGTCCTGCTGTCCTTTCTGAGCGGGAAGAACCTCTCAACTTCTACCCTATCCATCCCCTTCATCATCTTATACGTCTCAATAAGATCCCCCCTCATCCTTCTAAACTCCAACGAGTACAAGCCCAGTCTATTCAGCCTCTCTTCATAGTTGAACCCCCTCAACTCCGGTACCAGCCTAGTGAGCCTCCTCTGCACTCCCTCCAAGGCCAAAATATCCTTGCGCAAGTGTGGCGACCAAAACTGCACACAGTACTCCAGCTGTGGCCTCACCAGTGCCCTGTACAGTTGCAGCAAGACCTCCCTACTTTTATATTCAATCCCCCTCGCTATGAAGGCCAGCATCCCATTTGCCTTCCTGATCACCTGCTGCACCTGTAGGCTGGGTTTTTGCGACTTATGCACAAGGACCCCCAGGTCCCTCTGTACTGTAGCATGCTGCAGCTTTTCACCCTTTAAATATTAGTCCCTCCTACTATTATTCCTGCCAAAGTGGATAACCTCACACTTGCCAACATTGTATTCCATCTGCCAGGTCCTCGCCCACTCGCTTAGCCTATGTAGATCCCTCTGCAGACTTTCTACACCCTCCACACAATTTGCTTTTCCACTTATCTTTGTGTCATCAGCAAATTTCAACACCCTACACTCAGTTCCCTCCTCCAGATCATCTATATAAATGGTAAATAGCTGAGGCCCCAGCACCGATCCCTGGGGCACTCCACTAGTCACCAACCGCCAATCCGAATAGCACCCATTGACACCTACTCTCTGCCTCCTATTTGACAGCCAGTCCTCTATCCACGCTAACACCTTACTCCCAACTCCATGCCCCCTAATCTTCTGTAACAACCTTTTGTGTGGCACATTATCAAACACCTTCTGAAAATCGAGAAACACCACATCCACCGGTTCCCCTCCGTCCACCGCACTAGACACATCCTCATAGAATTCCAATAAATTTGTCAGACACGACTTCCCCTTAACGAATCCATGCTGCGTCTGCTCTATCAAACAATTCTTCTCAAGGAGCCTCGCCATTTCTTCTTTGATGACGGATTCAAGCATTTTTCCTACAACAGACGTTAAACTAACCGGCCTATAATTCCCTGCCTTTTGCCTGCTACCCTTTTTAAACAGTGGCGTAACATTGGTCGTTTTCCAATCTTCCGGCACTTCCCCGGAATCCAGCGAGGTTTGGAAAACAAGCCTTAGATTCTTGTGCTGTTCATGTTCTTTCATCCCTGTCAGAAATTATGCCTGTACCACATCAGATGAGAGTAGCAGCTGGCTCAGTTGCACTGCCCTCTTCAGTCAATGTTTCACATTAAAGCAGCATTCGACCAAGTGAAAAAACAAAGAATGCCAGCAAAATTGAAGTTAATCAGGGTCAAAGTGATATCTCTCCAAAGGCTGGAGTTGAAACTGACACAAAGTGAAATGGTTTTGGTTGTTGTTGGTCAGCCATCACAGTTGTAGGACATGGAGAACCACAAGAAAATGTTCTCAATCTAAGTCTCAATCTCCTGTTACTTTATTGTGTGGTCCTTTTTTTTGTTATTAAGCAACAAAGCTCTTTCTGCACTGTAGGAATTCTATGATATGCTGGCGTAGACATTGATGCCCACATACCTTGGAGGAGAATTGAGAAGTTAAAGTTTGTTTATTAGTGTCAAAAGCAAACTTGTATTAACAGTGCAACAAAATTAGTACGAAAATCTCCTAGTCGCCACACTCTGGTGCCCATTCAGGTATACTGAGGGAGAAGTTAGCATGGCTAATGTACATAACCAGCACGTCTTTTGGACATTTACAGATTATTTCACAGTATTCAGTTTCATTCACAATTCTTGGTATGAAGTGTTTTACGATTCACAGGATGCAGGTGTCACTGTTGGGCTCAGTACTGAATAGATTGTGGCACAGAAGTCGCAGAAACAAAAATATTAATGGGCCTGAATTTCTGCAGAGTGGTGGATTGACACTCTGCTCTTATTTTCTTACCTGAATTTTTTTCTATCCTATCTCACCCAACCTTCAGACTCAGTCTGGCTGATACCTGAGCATTGCAGCACACCTCCCTGAACTTAATGTCAAGGGCAGTTCGATCAGATACATGGAGGCCATATTCCTTTCTTCAGACAACTAGCTGCCACAAACCAATTACGTTAAAGGTCCAGCAAAGTTTAAAGATCCAGGTAGAAAGTAAGTGGGGAAGATTTGGTGAGATGCTGAAGTAGTCAGGTTGAGCTTTGCCTCAGGAGGGATCCTATGAAGGTGAAAAATCCATGTGAGGGCTGAGGGAGTCTCATGGAGATTCACAGGTGGAAGTGGAGTGGTTTGTACAATAGTTACCCAAAAGTTAGGAGTGGTTTTAAACCTTCTAACATTTTCTGTGTAACTATTGATGTAATAGTCTAAACAATCATACATCACATTTAAATCACATTTTTCAGATGATTTCCAGTTCAAGGCAATGATCCAAGGGACATTTGTACTTTCCAGACAGTTTGATAGCACCCTAACCACTCTTATTTATAAAACAATTTACAAATACAAAAATACATTACATTTTCAAAGTGCCATCTCACAACAAATTATAAAGATAACATCCAATGTATTAGTATCAACAATAAACATGCCATTTTAAATACAGCAGCACAAACAGCATAGCAGAGTAACAAACAGCTAGTATGCATTGCGAGTTATCCACAACCAGCCTTCCAAAGTTGCAATCAACTCAACAATAAACTAGCAAGTTATAATATAAACAGTACTGACAGCTAACACTGTCCTTTAACCAATAACGAACTCCATCACAATAAGAAAGGGTGATTTGTAAGCTATCTACAACTTTCCAGGGCATTACCCTTCATATTTTCCCCTTCCGAGGGTTCTGCTTTCGGGACTGATGGCACCTGAACCTGGCAAATGGAAGAAGAATTCCGCAGTGGATGTTTGGGGTATCGCCAATTGCATTGTCGTGGATGTAACCATTACTGCGCATGCTCAGTGTATGCTCTGATTTTTTTGCAGTCACAGTAAGAAGTCTCACCACACCATGTTAAAATCCAACAGGTTCGTTTGGTTGCACAAGCCACAAGCTTTCGGAGCACTGCCCTTCATCCTGTGAGTGGCAGTTGTGTTCACAAACAAGGCACAGATAGACACAAACTCAATTTACAAGACACTGGTCGGAATGCGAGTCTTTACAGGTAATCAAGTCTTAAAGGTATAGACAACGTGACTGGACACAGAGTTCTGCAGTCAGACATAAATCCGGGACATAGCTCTAACACCAGCGCTCCCTTAACATCCGCAATACAAATAATCCTGCGCTCTGGCCACGCCCCTAACCCTAACCTCTGCCTAGCACCGCCCCTAGCCCAGCCCCTCACTCTGCCCGGTCCTGCCCCCTAACCCCGCCCACTGCCTGGCGTCGCCCCCTAACCCCGCCCTCTGCCTGAGCCCGGCAGTCTGTTCCCTCCCTTCGGGCCTACCCCCCCCCGCCCCCTAGAAAAGCCCCTCTGATTGGTCACGTCTCTTAGCTCCGCCCTGTGCCTGACCTTGCGCCTAGTCCCGCCCCCGGTCCAACCCTGTGCTCCGTTCCGCGCCGCCTCACAGGGAAGTCTGGAGCTTCATTTGTTTGAAGCGTTGGAACCGGAAGTGATAAAAGTGGGAGCGAAATAGATTAAATTCTGAATGAAGAAATGGATTTAAATGAAGAGGCGCTGAAAAAACAGCTGGGAAAGGTGAGGCTCACATAGCGAGACTGACAGAAGGCAAAGGATGAAGGGTTGTGAGATGTGGGAGGTGGGAATGGGGTGTGGAGTGGGAGTGAGTGAAGATGTGGCGACAGGTTTCTGCAGCTCAAAGGTGTCATTATGGTCTTCAGAAATAACGAGGGTCTTTGCTCAATTTAAGGGAATGTGAGGGAGGAAGGGGGGAAAAGGTGTGACATTCGCTACTGAGATTGAAATAATAAATAGGAAGAGGGGAAAATGTGGACTGGACTTTTTATTTTCCCAAATCACCTTGAACTTTTTTTTCAGTACAAATTCCGGGACCTGACCATTGAGGAGCTGAAGATTGTGCATCAGAAATTTCCTGACCTCAACTTGTCAATGGGCGTATACAGTAAGCCTTTCAAATTTTGCTGCAGTGGGCTAATGAATGGCAGATGGAGATTAATTCAGATAAATGCAATATGATGCGTTTTTGTAGATTGAACCAGAGCAGGACTTAATTAGTTAATGGGTTGTATTTTGTGGCAACCTAGAACTGCACCATTGCATGAATCAGTATTCATTGAATCTCTAAATTTGGCAAGTCATGTAGTTGAGTTCAGCTTTAATGACACCATCTATTGCCATGGAATCCCCTCTAGGCCCAGCTCTCTCAAACATCTTTCTTAGGTTCCATGAGAAACATGTCTTCAGTGGAATGACACCGTATCTCCTATCAATTCCATATTTCCAACATGTGGCTGATGAGTTTGCTAAGTTTAAATCCATAGTAGCATGTAATAATTTCCTTGCATGATTCCATGGGCTCTTTTATGTGTTCAAATTCATCATCGAAAAGAAACAATCAAATGATCTCCCCTTCCTTGACAAAGTAGTTGAGAAATCTACTGGAGTTCACTACCATGGTCTCTTACAAGCTTACTTTCACTGGGTCAATATAACACCAGAATTCATACAATTCCACTCTCTATGGGATTTGCCTTATTGGCAACCTCGCCAACAGACATTTAGAGACGCAAGGACTGATCAGGGACAGTCAGCATGACTTTGAGTGGAAAATCATGTCTCACAAATTTGATTGTGTTGACGGTAGATGAGGGCAGTGTAGTTGATGTTGTCTACATGGACTTTAGCAAGGCCTTTGACAAGGTACTGCATGGTAGGTTGTTTCATAAGATTAATTCTTACTGGATCCAGGGTAAGGTAGCTAAATGGATACAAAATTGGCTTGATGACAGAAGCCAGAGGGTTGTTTTTCAACCAGGAGGCCTGTGACCAGCAGTGTGCCTCAGGGATCAGTGCTGGGTCTACAGGTATTTGTCATATATATTAATGATTTGGATGAGAATATGGGAGGTATGGTTAGTAAGTTTGCAAATGACTCCAAGATTGGTGGCATAGTGGACAGTGAAGAAGATTATCTCGGATTGCAACAGGGTTTTGATCAATTGGGCCAGTGGGCAGATGAATGGCAGATGGAGTTTAATTTAGACAAATGTAAAGTAATGCATTTTGGTAAATTGAACCAGGACAGGACTTACTCAGTTAATGGTAGGGTGTTGGGGAGAGTTACAGAACAAAGAGATCTATGGGGTACATGTTCATAGCTCCTTGAAAGTGGAGTTAGAGGTGGACAGAGTGGTGAAGAAGGCATTCAGCGTGCTTGGTTTCATTGGTAAGAACATTGAATACAGGAATTGGGATGTCTTGTTGAAGTTGTACAAGACATTGGTCAGGCCACACTTGGAATACTGTGTACAGTTCTGGGCACCCTATTATGAAAGGATATTATTAAACTAGAAAGAGTGCAGAAAAGATTTACTAGGATGCTATCGGGACTTGATGGATTGAGTTATAAGGAGAGGCTGGATAGACTGGGACTTTTTTCTCTGGGAAGTAGGAGGCTGAGGTGATTTTATAGAGGTCTATTAAATAATGGGGGACACAAATCAGCTAGATGGTCAATATCATTTCCCAAAGGTAGGGGAGCCTAAACTACAGGGCATAGATTTAAGGTGAGAGGGGAGAGATTTAAAGGGGTCCAGAGGGGCAATTTTTTTCATACTTTGTGTCTGGAACCAACTGTCGGAGATAGTACTAGAGGCAAGTACAATTTTGCCTTTTAAAAAGCATTTAGACAGTTATGTGGATAAGATGGATATGGGCCAAATGCGGGCAATTGGGATTAGCTTAGGGGTTTTAAAAAAAAAAGCGGCATGGACAAGTTGGGCAGAAGGGCCAGTTTCCATGCTGTAAACCTCTATGACTTTAATGGGACCCAAGCCTTTTGCAAGTGTGATACAGAAACAGAACATGTCAAAGTTAACCTGCAACATAATGGCTACCCTGATTTCACACTATGTATTGTGCAACTTGTGAGTGGACAGAAGGCTGTTACTTTCAGCCTTGAAAATTGCCCTGTTGACCTACCATCACCTTGGAAGGGTAAAGTATCTCAAACTTTGGGCAATAATGAAAGCTAACAATTTCACGCTGCTACAATGCAGTCGCAACATAAGTGGTATTTGCCATGAACAGAATGTTGCTGTCAAGCCAGAAAGATGTTCTGCCTATCACACAAAAATGAGCAAAGTGGTACATGAATTTCACTGCCAGTATGATGCTAGATTTGTAGGCTGAACATCCCAAAGATTGTATTATATAGCACATTCATTTCACTTTCACAATAGGCAAGGTACAGACTGTACCCAACTTGTCCGTACTTACACAACCCAAAACACAAGTATCCAACGTTGGATGTGATTCTGCAATTGAACATCATTTGCTAAATAATCATCAATGTACTAAGATTTATAGTGACAACCAATTTAAGATTGTCAGTCAGGCTCATAGTGTGGTACATTTGCCTGGAAGCTGCACATATTAATACACATGGCCCTGTTCTTTGCAGACAGAAAGAACATGTAAACACATTGTGCCTATTTCAGCTAAACAAAATAGCTGCCAGCCATTCGTTTGTTCATTCTTCAGGGCAGTGCCATGACCAACCAGTCAAACTGCTTTGTTTAAATTTCAAACTATGCTTGAGTGTTAACTATCATTCATCATCAACTGTGCATTCTGTATAGCGACACCTAACATTCACCATCCACTTTCCAACCAATAAGCACTCTCTTTTCATACATTATAAATTTGATGTTCCAATCTCAATTGGTATTTTTGCTAGTTGTCCTGATGAGTGCATGATGAAAAGTTTTGAGAAATAAAAGTCTAATTTTTCAAGAGTATGGAAGAAATTTCTGCACATTGAGTAGTGGGTGACAAATAAGCAGTTTGATAATTTAGCAAATGTGGAGGAGCCGAGCAGGGTGTTGCTGTCTTTTCTATTGATGTAAATGTGAAATGGGAAAATAGAAGAAAAAGATTTTTTATGTCTCTGGTTCTCAGGTGCTGAGTTAGATAGTAAGTGAAACTACAATTGGTAACCATGCCACTGGGCCAGAGAAGAGAAAATTCAGCTTGAGTTCTTCATTCCTGATCCCTCAGCACTGACTCCTGCTGGAAAAATTGTGTGTATTTGTTTAAAAAAGGATTGAATTTGCCTTTGATGTTTTCTGACTGTTGAATAGCTTGTTGGCAGTTTTATGATCCTTGGCCAGTCCCGGGACACTGGGGGAGAAACCAAAAGAGAAAATGCTGGAAAATCTCAGTAGGTCTGGCAGCATCTGTAAGGAGAGAAAAGAGCTGACGTTTCAAGTCCAGGTGACCCTTTGTCCAAATTGAAACAGACATTGGGGGGGATCTGGTTTTAAGTAAATAAAGACTGGAATTCAAGGCACCTGTTTTTGGGATAAAACTGCAAGATTTGAACAAACAGAAAACAAATTTTACTGTACAAGTTCAGAAAGACAAATTATATTACTTTGTACTCTATATGATTCAGGGTATGACATGCATGTGAATTAACAGAAAAACTGTGGTGGAACACACTGAACAACAAAGTAAATGGCAGGTGCAACCAAGTAAAAAGTCTGACAACACCAGATTTCAGTCCAACCGATTTATTTGACCAAGACAATGTTCATGGATTTCTCAAAAATCCACCTTGACGTCAATAAACAACAATTGAAACAATTGCATTGAAACAATTTCTCACCAGAGATTTTCACATTCAAAGCTCTCCTTGAAATTCTGTCCAAAGTTGCTCGCATCTAACAGTAGCCCCCCTCAGAGTTTCAATTTTGCCTTCCATGATTCTTTGCCCTTAGATTCCCAAGTACCCTTGAATATGAGCCCACAAGTGAATGAAGTATAAGAGAAGAGACATCTTGCTACAGCTGTTCAGGCATTGGTGAGATTGAAAAATTGTGTACCACTCTGGTCTGTCTTGAAGAGGGATATACTTGCATTGGAAGCAGTTCAGAGAAGATGCACTTGGCTAAAAGGGGTCACGAAAAGGATTGGCGAACAGGATTAAGGAAAATCCCAAGGCTTTTTATACTTGTGTAAGGAGCAAGAAGATAGCCACTCCTGGATAAGGGAGGGAATCTATGTGTGGAGCCAAAGGAAATGGGCGAGGTATTAAATGAGTACTTTGTGTCAGTATTCACAAAAAAAAGGACTTGGTGGGTGATGAGTCTGGGAAAGAATGTGTACATTGTTTGAGCCATATTGAGATCAAAAAAGAGGAGGCATTGGAGTTGTTGAGAAATATTAAGGTAGACAAGTCCCTAGGGCCTGGTGGGATATACCCAAGAATACTGAGAGAGGCAAGGGAGGAAATTGCTGGGGCTTTGAGAGAAATCTTTGTATCCTCACTGGCTACAGGGGAGGTCCCAGAGGATTGGAGAATAGCCAATGTTGTTCCTTTGTTTAAGAAGGGTAGCAATAATAATCCAGGTAATTACAGGCCGGTGATCCTTACATCAATGGTAGGGAAATTATTGGGGAGGATTCTTCAAGACAGGACTTATTTCTTCTTGGAAATAAGTAGACGTGTTAGTGAGAAACAACATGGTTTTGTGAAGGGGAGGTCGTGTCTCACGAACTTGATTGAGTTTTTCGAAGAAGTGACGAAGATGATTGAAGAAGGTGGATCAGTGGATGTTGTCTGCATGGACTTCAGTAAGGCCTTTGTCAAGGTCCTTCATAGTAAAAAGTCTGACAACACCAGGTTTTAGTCCAACCTATTTATTTGATAATATACTCACTAGCTTTCGGGGTTACCCCCTTCGTCAGGTGAATGGAGAGTTCTGGCCTCAGACAGAGCATATAAAGCACAGACAGTTTAGAGATTACTGATTAAAATGCGAATCCTTACACCTAACCTGCTGTTCAAGACCTGAAGTGGCTGATAATGTGAGTGGAAGGAGCACTGATCACAGTTTAAAGAGATGTGTATTGTCTCCAGACAGTACAGTAAGTGAGGTTTTGTAAACCCAGGCAAGTCATGGGGGTTACAGATAGTGCGACATGAACCCAAGATCCCTGTTGAGACCGTCCTCATGTGTGCGGAACTTGGCTATCAGTCTCTGCTCAGCGACTCTGCGCTGTCGTGTGTCGTGAAGGCCACCTTGGAGAATGCTTACCCGAAGGTCAGAGGCTGAATGCCCGTGACCACTGAAGTGTTCGCCAACAGGAAGGGAACAGTCTTGCCTGGTGACTGTCGAGCGATGTTCATTCATCCGTTGTCGTAGCGTCTGCATGGTCTCCCCAATGTACCATGCTTCGGGACATCCTTTCTTGCAACGTATCAGGTAGACAATGTTGGCCGAGTTGCAAGAGTATTTACCATGTACCTGGTGGATGGTATTCTCACGTGTGATGATGGTATCCATGTCAATGATCCGGCATGTCTTGCAGAGGTTGCTGTGACAGGGTTGTGTGGTATTGTGGTCACTGTTCTCCTGAAGGCTGGGTAGTTTGCTGCGAACAATGGTCTGTTTGAGGTTGTGTGGTTGTCTGAAAGCAAGAAGTGGGGGTGTGGGGATAGCCCTGGCGAGATGTTCGTCTTCATCAATGATATGTTGAAGACTCCGGAGAAGATGTCGTAGCTTCTCCGCTCCGGGGAAGTACTGGACGACGAAGGGTACTCTGTCCACTGTGTCCTGTGTTTGCCTTCTGAGGAGATCGGTGCGGTTTTTCGCTGTGGCGCATCGGAACTGCCGATCTATGAGTCGAGCACCATATCCTGTTCTTATGAGGGCATCTTTCAGGGTCTGGAGGTGTCTGTCACGATCCTCCTCATCTGAGCAAATCCTGTGTATACGGAGGGCTTGTCCATAGGGAATGGCTTCTTTAACATGTTTAGGGTGGAAACTGGAGAAGTGGAGCATTGTGAGATTGTCTGTGGGCTTGCGGTACAGTGAGGTGCTGAGGTGACCGTCCTTAATGGAGATGCGTGTGTCCAAGAATGCAACTGATTCTGGGGAATAGTCCATGGTGAGTCTGATGGTGGGGTGGAATTTGTTGATATCATCATATAGTTGTTTCAGTGATTGTTCACCATGAGGCCAAAGGAAGAAAATGTCATCGATGTATCTAGTGTATAGCATCGGTTGAAGATTCTGTGCAGTGAAGAAGTCTTGTTCGAACCTGTGCATGAAGATGTTGGCATATTGAGGTGCAAATTTGGTCCCCATGGCTGTTCCATGTGTCTGGATGAAAAACTGGTTGTTGAAGGTGAAGACATTGTGGTCCAGGATAAAGCAGATGAGTTGTAAAATTGCATCTGGAAACTGGCAGTTGTCAGCATTGAGTACTGAAGCAGTCGCAGCAATGCCATCGTTGTGGGGGATGTTGGTGTAGAGCGCTGAGACATCCATTGTGACGAGGAGTGTCCCTGGTTCAACTGCTCCGTGTGTGCTGAGTTTCAGTAGGAAGTCCGTAGTGTCGTGACAAAAGCTGGGGGTTCTTTGTACAATGGGTTTCAGGATGCCCTCGACGTAGCCGGAGAGGTTCTCACACAGAGTCCCATTGCCCGATACAATGGGACGGCCAGGTGTGTTTGCCTTGTGTATCTTTGGGAGGCAGTAGAGATCTCCTTGCCTGGGTTTGCAAAACCTCACTTACTGTACTGTCTGGAGACAATACACATCTCTTTAAACTGTGATCAGTGCTCCTTCCACTCACATTATCAGCCACTTCAGGTCTTGAACAGCAGGTTAGGTGTAAGGATTCGCATTTTAATCAGTAATCTCTAAACTGTCTGTGCTTTATATGCTCTGTCTGAGGCCAGAACTCTCCATTCACCTGACGAAGGGGGTAACCCCGAAAGCTAGTGAGTATATTATCAAATAAATAGGTTGGACTAAAACCTGGTGTTGTCAGACTTTTTACTGTGTTTACGCCAGTCCAACGCCGGCATACCCACATCAAGGTCCTTCATGGCAGACTGGTGCAGAAGGTGAAGTTGCATGGGATCAGAGGTGAGCTGGCAAAGTAGATATATAACTGGCTCGGTCAAAGAAGACAGAGGGTAGCAGCAGCAGTGTGTGTTTCTGAATGGAGAGCTGCGACAAGTGGCTTTCCTCAGGGATCAGTGCTGGGATCTTTGCTGTTTGTAATATATATTAATGATTTGGAGGAAAATGTAACTGGTTTGATTAGTAAGTTTGCAGACAACACAAAGGTTGGTGGATTTTTCTGGACAGCGATGAGGACCATCAGAGGACACAGCAGGATATAGATCTGTTGGAGATTTGGGCAGAGAAATGGCGGATGGAGTCTACAAGATTACGAGAGGCATGGACAGAGTGGATAGTCAGAAGCTTTTTCCAGAGTGGAAGAGTCAATTACTAGATTTAAGGTGCGAGGGGCAATGTTTCAAGGAGAGGTATGAGGCAGATTTTTTACAGAGTAGCGGGTGCCTGGAACTCGTTGCTGGGGGAAGTAGTGGAAGCATATGCAATCGTGACTTTTAAGGGGCATCTTGACAAATACATGAATAGTATGGGAATAGAGGTGCCCGGAAGGGTAGGGGGCTTTAGTTCATTCGGACAGCATGGTCAGTGCATGTTTGGTGGGCTGACGGGCCTGTTCCTATGCTGTAATTTTCTTTATTTGTTTCTTGGGATGAAAGGCTTGCCTTATGAAGAATGGTTGGGCCTATGCTCACTGGAGTTTAAAAGAATGATTGTGATCTGTAGGATTCTGAGGGGACTTAATAGGGTAGATGTTGGGAGAATGTTTCCTCCTGGGAATTTAGAGCTAGGAATGTATGGTTTAAAAACGTGGTCTCCATTTAGATCAGCAAAGTGGACTTGATGGTCTGAATGGCTTACTCCTGCACCTATTTCTTATGATTTTCTGAAGTCAAGAATATAATGGAATATTCTCAACTTGCCTAGATGAAGACAGCTCCAGTAACACTCCAGAAACTCAACACCATCCCAGTGTAAAACAGCCCATTTCATCAGCATCCCATCCACCAGCAGCACACAGTGCTATCAACAGTGTGTACCATCTGAGATGCAACTCACCAAGCCTTCTTTGAAATCACCTTCCAAACCTGTGACATCTATCACCTAAAAGTCAAGAGCAGTAAACACATGGAAACAGCACCACCTGCTATTATCTGCATTGAAATCTATTTGCCACTGTTTTGCCGATTTAGTCTATCAATGTTGTTTTGTGATTTTGTTCTTCCTCCTCTGCACAAATTATTATACTACTGACCTGAAGTATTATTGGCCAACTTTGATACATAACTCTTTATTGTGTTACCTGGGTCATATATACATAAATGACTCAGATGTCATGAGTCACCGAAAGCTATCATGAAGGCATAACAAGCAATTAAAAAGACAAATAGTATGTTGGTCTTTTGAACAAAGATGTCTCACTACAAATGCATAGAGCCTTGGTAAGACCAGTGCAGTTTTAGTCTCCTTACCTTAGGAAAGATATACCTGCCATAGGGGAGTACAATGAAGGTTCAGCAAACCAATTCCTGGGATGCAGGGATTGTCCTATGAGGAAAGGTTAAATAGACTGGGCCTTTATTCTCTGGAGTTTAGAAGAATGAGAGGTGACCTGTTTCATGCATAAAGATTCTTAACGGGCTAGAAGGATAAATACAGAAAGGGTTTTACCCCTAACTGGGAGTTGTAGAATCAAGGGAGACAGCCTGAGGGTTAAGAATCTTTGGAATTATTTATCCTTGAGGATAATGGAGGCGCAATCATTGAATAGCAAATATCATAGATTTCTGTGTTTAAAAACATTAAGGCATTTTGGAATAGTGCAGGAAAATGATGTTGAAATAAAAGTCCAGCCTTGTAGTGGAACAACTGGACGGCTCCCCGTTCTATTTCTTATCTTCTTTCACAAGCGTTTTACAGCCAATGAAACATTTTTGAAGCGTGGTCGCTGTTGTAGGAAATGCACAGTCAATCAGTGCACAGCAGACTCCCAAGCAACATGTGATGATGATCAGAAAGTCTATTTTTGTAATGCCATTTGAGGAATAACTGTTGGCCAGGAAACTGGGGTGAACTTACCCTCCTCCTCTTCAAGATAATGACAAAGACTATTTTACAATCACCCAAATGGGTATATGAAGCCTCAGTTTAACTCTGATCCAAAAGACAGCACCTTGAGACTGTCACTTTTCCATAGTGCTGCAGTAGGATTGTCAGCCTAGACTTTTGTGCTGAAATCTCTGGAGTGGGACTTGAACCAGCTGAAACAATAGTCCTCTAGGAGTTTGCCACCCATGGAGGAGGAGGAGAGGAGGAAATTGGGCTTTTTTACCCAGTTACCCAGATATAAGTGCATTGGTCAAGCACAGTTGGGACACACTAACCTATCAGATATACTTTTAATCTGAGTCTCTAAATGGTGTTTTTTGAATAAGCAGCCAGGGCTTGTAATGCAAGTAGAAATGTGAACTATTCTTCAGTGAATATTTGTACACCAATCCAATGGGATTCCAGCAGTCAGTGGGACTAAAAAAGATTTCTGTTCAAATTGCAGCTTTCAGCGATGGCTCCCAGAAAGATCTGCTAAGCTTAATTGGAACCATCCCTATTGGATACCAAGGTAAACTCCTTTCCCCATGTTAGCAGCAAGAGCAGTTCCAGACTGACATCAGAGTAAGTCCCACCGTGTCAGAGAGCAGAATTGTTCTATCAGTAGAAGTCTATTCCTGTTGGCGAATCCAGCATTATTACTGAGTATAAAGTGCAATATGCTGAAAAAAAAAAGTTCATTTCAAACAATATGCTTTAACTTGGGCACTACCAATCATGTTTTGCTCTCTTAATTCTTCACCTTGCATTTCTCTTATTATTAATGACAAACCAGTTCTTCACTCCTATATTCTACAGCCCCAAATATTATCTTCAGAAGTTCAAGTTTGGATTAAAATAAAATGTATCACAGACTGCTTTTCCACATTTAAGAAGATGTGATGTGAAAATTTCACATTGCTATAAATTGTTTTATTGAAATCCTAATGCTGTAACCACTTGGACAACTTACTATGGAGGTAAGTTGTTGGGGACAATACGGTAGCTTATGAACCACTCACAGCAAAAAAACACATTCAGAAAAGGAAATCTGAACATAAGAACATAAGAAATAGGAGCAGGAGTAGGCCACCTAGCCCTTTGAGCCTGCCCCGCCATTCAATAAGATCATGGCTGATCTGAAGTGGATCATTTCCACTTTCCCATTCTCTCCCCATAACCCTTAATTCCCTTGTCTGTCAAAAACCTATCTACCCGTGACTTAAATATATTTAGCGAGGTAGCGTCCACCACTTCAACAGGCAGCGAATTCCAGAGATTGACCACCCTTTGAGTGAAGAAGTTCCTCCTCAACTCCGATCTAAACCACCCTCCCACTTATCTTGAGGCTGTGCTCTCTAGTCCTGCTATCCTTTCTAAGTAGGAAGAATCTCTCCAACTCTACCCTATCCATCCCTTTCATTATCTTATACGTCTCTATAAGATCCCCCCCCTTATCCTTGTAAACTCCAACGAGTACAGACCCAGTCTGTTTAGTCTCTCTTCATAGTCCAACCCCCTCATCTCTGATATCAACCTAGTGAACCTCCTCTGCACCCCCTCCAAGGCCAAAATATCCTTGCACAAGTGCGGCGACCAAAACTGCACACAGTACTCCAGCTGTGGCCTCACCAGTGCCCTGTACGGTTGCAGCAAGACCTCCCTGCTTTTATATTCTATCCCCCTCGCTATAAAGGCCAGCATACCATTCGCCTTCTTGATCACCTGCAGACTGGGTTTTTGCGACTCATGCACAAGGACCCCCAGGTCCCTCTGCACCGTAGCATGCTGCAGTTTTTCGCCCTTTAAATAGTAATCTGGCCTACTATTATTTCTGCCAAAGTGGATAACCTCACACTTGCTAACATTGTACTCCATCTGCCAGGTCCTCGCTCAGCCTATCCAGATCCCTCTGCAGACTTTCCACACCCTCCGCGCAATTTACTTTTCCACTCATCTTTGTGTCATCAGCAAATTTCGTCACCCTACACTCAGCCCCCTCCTCCAGATCTTCTATATAAATGGTAAATAGCTGAGGCCCCAGCACCGATCCCTGTGGCACTCCACGAGTCACCAATCGCCAATCAGAATAGCACGCATTGGTACCAACTCTCTGCCTCCTATTAGACAACCAATCCTCTATCCACGCTAACACCTTACCCCAACTCCATGCACCCTACCCTTCTGAAGCAACCTTTTGTGAGGCACCTTATCAAACGCCTTTTGAAAATCTAGAAACACCACATCCGCTGGTTCCCCTCTGTCTACTGCACTAGTCACATCCTCATAGAAATACAATAAATTTGTCAAACACAACTTCCCCCTAACGAATCCGCACTGCGTCTGCTCTATCAAACTATTCCTTTCTAGATGCCTTGCTATTTCTTCTTTGATGACGGATTCAAGCATTTTTCCAACTACAGACATTAAACTAACCGGCCTATAATTCCCTGCTTTTTGTCTGCTACCTTTTTTAAACAGCAGCGTAACATTAGCCGTTTTCCAATCTTCTGGCACTTCCCTGGAATCCAGCGAATTTTGGTAAATAATCACTAAGGCATCCACTATCACCTCTGCCATTTCCTTCAGAACCCTGGGGTGCATTCCATCCGGTCCTGGGGACTTGCCCACCATCAGTCCCATTAGTCTATCAAGCACTACCTCTCTAGTGACAGTAATCGCATTCAGGCCCTCAGCTCCTACCATCCTTCTATCTTTAATATCCGGCAAACTATTCACGTCCTCCTCCATGAAGACCAAGGCAAAAAACTTATTTAAGGCCTCAGCCATTTCCTCATCTCCCATCACTAAATCCCCCCTCTCATCCTCTAATGGTCCAACATTCACTCTAGCCAGCCTCCTCTTCTTTATATATTTGTAAAAACTCTTGCTGTCCTTTTCTTATATTTAGTGCTAGTTTAGCTTCATAGTCTATCCTTCCTTTCTTTATCAACTTCTTAGTCATTCTTTGTTGATTTTTAAACCGTTCCCAATCTTCTAATCGCCCACTACTTTTAGCCACTCTAAACGCATCAGCTTTTAATTTAATATTCTCCTTTATTTCCTTCGATAACCACGGCTAGTTATCCCTTCTCCAACATTCCTTCTTTACCATCAGAATATATTTCTGCTGAGCACCGAAAAAGATTTCCTTAAAGATCCTCTACTGTTCCTCAGCCGTCCTACCAACCAATCTGCGCCAAAGGGAGAAGGCTAGTTCAGACTACATGTAATAAATTCTTGATCTTTCTGTGAAAGTGCTTACATAATCTTGATGTGGCATCATAATCATTTAATCATAAGGCTAAATCAATGTGTATTTTATAACATTACAGTCTAAAGAAGGTCTTTGTCCTTTTTGCTTGTACATTAATGATTTATGTGCTGTAGTCTGAGTGATGATACATTGCATTTTTAAAAATGTCAACCAAGAGATTCATTTCCTTAATAAAATATCACTGAGGGAAATCCATTTCTGGTCAGTGCCTGAAAGTACAGATAGTGCAGTACATTTTATGCGTGAATGATTTGTTGTTTAAAATGCTATAGATAAGGAACATTTGAACTTTACTTGGCTTGAATTGAACCAATTCAATTTCTTAATTTTCTTCCATCCTCTCCTAAATCTTCTTTTTGCTATGTATTGTTCCTGGACATGTCACCCCTCTGTCCCTGATGTTTTGGTAAAACATGTTCACTGTTAATTTTCTATCTTGCATGGAATTGATTATGTGAATGACCACCTTTATTATGTTAAAGGAGGACCACTTATCTCATGTTCGGAGATTGTCAACATAAAAAAAATGCTATTATTAGTCTTCTGTTGCTGCTAAATGAATCTTTTCCTCCCAGTTTTGTTTGTGCAGGATTTTGTTTTTCCTCAAAAAAAGGGGATGTGTTTTCTTAAAAGGTTGGTTCAACTTCATCTAAGCTTAATCAAAATAGCAAGAAACCCAATTTGTATTGTAGAACTAAGCCTGACAAACATGGTTCAAGTTTGGTCATTGGGTGTTGGAGGACTTAACAACATCACCAGTCTAACCCTACATCCTGCCTGGCTTATACTGGGAGCTCCAGGCCAAACCTTTGACACTTGAATTGTAGAGAAGGTAACCAGGTCAGGAGGATTTCCGGATGCAAAGTTTCCATTCCCCATCTTCGGGGCTGCAGAATTCCACAGGCAGGCCAGGCATTTGCGCTAGAATGTGCATAGAACATAGAACATTACAGCGCAGAACAGGCCCTTCGGCCCACGATGTTGCGCCGACCAGTTAAAAAAAACAATGACCCTCTAACCTAAACCAATCCCTTTTCGTCCATAAACCTATCCACGGATCTCTTAAACACCCCCAAACTAGGCGCATTTACAACCGCAGCAGGCAGGGCATTCCAATCCCTCACCACCCTCTGGGTAAAGAACCTACCCCTGACATCCGTCCTATAACTACCCCCCCTTAATTTAAAGCCATGCCCCCTCGTGCTAGCTTTCTCCATCCGAGGAAAAAGGCGTATGCCTTCTTAACAACCCTATCTACTTGATTCCCAACTTTCAGGGATCTATGTACACATACACCTAGATCCCTCTGTTCATCCACACTATTCAAAGTCCTCCCGTTAGCCCTATACTCAACACATCTGTTATTCCTACCAAAGTGAATTACCTCACACTTCTCCGCATTAAACTCCATCCGCCACCTCTCGGCCCAGCTCTGCAACCTGTCCAAGTCTTCCTGCAAACTATGACACCCTTCCTCACAATCTACCACATCTCCGACTTTGGTGTCATCAGCAAATTTACTAATCCACCCAACTATACCCTCATCCAGATCATTGATAAAAATTACAAACAGCAGTGGCCCCAAAACAGATCCCTGAGGCACACCACTCGTAACCGAACTCCATGACGAATATTTACCATCAACCACCACCCTCTGTCTCCTATCTGCTAGCCAATTCCTGATCCAATTTCCTAGATTACCCTCAATCCCATACATCTGCATTTTCTGCAGAAGCCTACCATGGTGAACCTTATCAAACGCCTTACTAAAATCCATATATACCACGCCAACTGCCTTACCCCCATCCACCTCTTTGGTCACTTTTTCAAAAAACTCAATAAGGTTAGTAAGGCACGACCTACCCGCTACAAAACCATGCTGACTATCTCCAATCAATTCATTACTCTCCAAATAACTATAAATCCTATCTTGCATGTCCTGGTGCAAATTCACAGTTGGATGGGAAGTTCTTCCATGCTCCTCTAAAGACCCCTTAAGCCACCTAATGGCCTTTTTAAACCCTGCCTCAATATTTAGGCTGAGATGCGCCTGTTGTAGCAGGATGCCAAATAGATAAGGCAGGCAGTAGATCCTGGGATAGCATTTAGTGTTGATCTTCAGGCCTCTATTCCCTCACTACAAAATGTCGTGAATGTAGCCCAATCCATCTGGCAAACCAGCTTCCCATCCATTAATTCGTTGAGTCTGTCTGCACTTCCCACTGCCTTGGCAAAGCAGCCAGCATAGTTAAGGACCCCATACACCCCAGACATTCTACCTCCTATTGTCTTCTGTCAGGAAAAAGATACAAAAATCTGAGGTCACGTACGACCAACTCGAGAACAGCTTCTTCTGTGCTGCTGTCAGACTTTTGAATGGACGTTAAGTTGATCTTTCTCTACACCCTAGCTATGACTGTAACACTACATTCTGCACTGTCTCCTTTCCTTTTCTATGAACGGTATGCTTTATTGTTTCTTGCACGCTATGCAGATACTTTTCACTGTATACTAATACATGTAACAATAACAAATCAAATCAAACCCTCTACCCTTTCATCCCTGGACGGCCCTGTACTTATCTGAAGTGCAGTCCCGGGACTTAGGCTCAAGTATGGTACTGCAATATCTCTTCTGTCCAATGCAGCGTGATGTCTGGCCAAGAGCAGTGCAAGTCTCACCTGCTGTAAGTCAATGTCCAGTTAAGTGTAAAATGGCAGCAGGACCAGTCAGAGGCAGTAGGAATGGTGGGCACCGAACACTCACCTTCCTGAAAATTCAGGACCATGCCTTAGCTTTGTTTTTAATGAAAATCTTTAAGTTAAGAAGATTTTTTGGTTGAGTATGGAGCTTGTGTACTAAAGTAACTTTCAGATCTATTTTTTTCTTTGTTATCCAGGGTTTTCCTATAATATTCCCATTCAGATATGGATTCTTGACTCTCATCCTTTTGGTCCACCTATGTGCTTCCTGAGACCGACTTCGAACATGGTCATTCGTGAGGGGAAACACGTGGATGCTCAAGGACGCATTTATTTGCCATACCTACAACACTGGAGTTATGTAAGGAGCCAGAGACACCAGCAGCAAAGTATAATGGGGAAACTTTGGCATGTGAACAGTACCTGCCAGCAGGGACCGGTGATATGGACATAGAGTGCTAGGCAACATGATACCCAATGTAGTGCAAAATGTGGAAACTCTGAGTCTGCAGAGACTTAAGACAGATATCTTTGGTATGCGTGGGAGGTGCTGGCCTACAAGAGGCCAGTGGCATTTAGTGTTGATCTTCAGGCTTTGAATAAAATATATAAGCCGCTGTATTGCACATGGTGCCAGCAGTGATATTCAAGCCTTCATTCCGATGACTCGACTTCATTTTGAAGACTTACCCTTAGATGAGAACCCAGGTTGTGCTTTGGATTAGAAAAGATGGATTTGCAGTGCAAAACTCCTGAACCTGACTGTTCTGTCCAATGCATGTCCCAGTAATGTAAAACATTAGATTTAAGTCATGTTGGGCTGTCATTGTTCCCACCTGCCAATGACAGCCAGGGTGTTAGCTGGTAGCAGACAGTCTGGAGCAGTATCTGCCTTTCTACTGCACACAATGTGTAATGTGACCTGAGAAAAGACAAGTAGTTAGCTATATTTTCTCTAAAAATGTGCAATAATTGAGTTTTCTTTACCTCTTTAGCCAAAAACAGATGTCACTGGTTTGCTAAATGAAATGATGGCAAAGTTTGAGGAAGCACCACCTTTATACTCAAAGCCCTCATCGGATGAGCTGACCTTGGCAGAGCTGAACAGCTATATGGCTGGTATTTCATCAAGTTTGTGAATTCTTTACACTCGGGCATGAAAAGATTTAGAACCAAAGGATAATTTTATAATAACCTTCAGTCATCTCTTTCACAAGAAAAACCTGTCTAACTCCCTTTTGTGAACATTGTCTTCCTGGGGGACTGTTCAACCTGCAGACATTCAGATGCTAAGTGAAGAGTAGATAGGAATGTAGGAGCATGTTGTTGCTTCAGTTCCTGCACCCAGTGGAGCACAAGGCAGACATCCATCTGTTTTCAGAGCTGTTTTTTCCTGGAACAGGTCATTTAGCCTCTCAGCAGAGGCTTATAACTTTCAACATCAAGCATAGCTGACTAGGACACTCCTGCTCTTGCTGTCTGTCGTTGGCCTCTATTGGAGGGAGTTTGAAAGTTGAATCTCAGCCTGCTGGCCATGTTATGAGTGCACCTTCCTTAGCCATCAAGTTCTGGGGTAGGATTCGAAACTGAAGTTTCTGACTCAGAAGCAGAGACGCTACCAAGTACACCACAAGCATACAAAAAGTGCTCGGGGGCAAAGAGACATTTAGAAAAGATCAGGACAAACAGTGGTGTTAATTGTATCAAATGAGGTTAAGTATATACAGTTGGAGGGCATTGATTGGATGGTTACTTGAGCACATAAAGGCACATTGACATGGGGTATGGGTTGAGGTAGGAGGTATATGTCTGTATTTCACTCTGTTTCACTCTGTGAATAAATCTATTCCAAATAAATGCTGGCTCTATTTTCTTCCCTCAACAACCTGATATCAGGGTTGTATCATAGAATCCCTACACTGCAGAGTGAGGCCATCTGGCCCATCAACTCTGCACCGACTCTCCAAAAGAGCATCCCATTAGGTCCTCCCCTCTGCCCTCTCCCCCATGTATTTACCATGGCCAATTCATCTAACCTGTACATCTTTGAATTGTGGGAGGAAATCGGAGTACCTGGAGAAAATCCACACAGACACAGAATGTGTAAACTTCACAAGACAGTCACCTAAGAGTGGAATTGAACCCAGGTCCATGGGGCTGCCATGCTAAGAACTGTTAGTGTTGCCCTTATAACCACATGGGAGAATTTCTTTTTAGTATTCCAGTAGTAAGAAAACAGTCAGAAAGATGCAGTAAACTCAAAGATACAGCTGAGCTAAAGATGACGATGAAGCTAATCTATTTGCCCAAGTGCTCACTGGAGAGGATCCAAGTAACATTTCTCCCCTAACCATACGTGTCCAAACACTGATCCTTGGGGTGTATCCTATTCATTATTTGTTCCTTCCCAGATACATCCACTCCTAACCTTGAGCCCACTTTTAATCTATTCCTAGCTTTTATCCTGAATCCTCAGAGCTTTAAAAGCCTTTCATCCTTTACGTTGTAAGCTTGTTTCCTGTACATTAAGGTACACTGCGTAGGTCTCATCTGTATTCCACAGAGGGTTACTTGTACGATAACCTAATAAACAACAGTAAACATGGACTCTGCAGGAAATATCTAGCCTCATCAACATCCTTGACCTTTTTTAAGGAAGTAACTTTAAGTAGATTATGAAAAGTACTTCAATGTATTACATCTTTGATGTATTTTTTTTTAGAAATGACTTCAGTAAAGGATGACAGACTATTAAAGTTTAAAGCTGTGGGCATTCAGGGACAACGAGTGGGAATAGATAAGAAATTGTCTGCAGGGTAGAATGTGGGGGCATGTGCTGGCCAGAAGGATTTGGCGGGAGCTACCTCAGCGATTAATGTTTTGACCTCCACTGCTTCTAATTAATATTAATCATTCGAGTTTAGAAGCAAAATGCAAATTGGTCAAATTTGCAGCTGGTATCAAACAAGGAAGAGTTTCAAATGTGTAAAGTAAGCGTGCAATGAAATTTAACCTGGACAAATGTGAAGTGCTGGAAAAAGGAAGAAAATGGTTGACATTAATACTTGGGATGATACTGAGTTCGTCCTCAGTAATTCAATGAGACCTAGGGATATCAAAATGTGCAAAATTGAAATTAGCAAAGCCAAAGAATGCTGAACTATAGATAAGTTGGGGCAAAGTCAGGCTTTAATACAACAATGCATGGGAATGTGATATGGTTCCAATCTTCACATACAGGTCTGTGTGATGTCAGCCTTCAGCCAAAAACAGAAGCTGGTGACCAACACTTTGGAAAAGTTACGGTGCTTGGTGGTGGTGATTTGGGAATGGCCTGTGCCATGAGCATCTTAGCAAAGGTAAAGAAGTTAAACTGATATATTCATATCTAGGGGTAGAAGGCCCAAGACTGAATTACAGTTGTCTTATTTGTTATATAGTATTGATGGTACAGAAACTGACCGTTCTGCCAACTTCACTGTTGTTGGGTCAAACTCTTGGACTGCACAGTGGCTGTACCTACTATATATGGACTGCAGTGGTTCAAAAAAGCAACTCACCACCACCTTCTCAGGGGCATTGAGGAATGCGCAACAAATAGTATCGTAGCTGGCAATACACACTTCCTGTGAAAGAATACATTTTAAAACACAGATCTCAGGTGTTCATGCTCCACACTAGCCAAGAAACACTTACTGTCGAAATGGGAATATGTAAAGTTTAGGAAAGAAATAGAACATTAGATAAGCAGGGAGGAACCACAAAAGTCAATCATCAAGGAATACAAAAATAAATAGTAGTATTTCACGACATATAAATAAAGGCACAGGGGATAGACATAATAAATTCACAGGTAATGACAGATAAATGGAAGAAGTATTGGCTAATTACTTGCCTCATTGCCTGGTACATGTATGGCAGGAATGTTACTTGCAACTGATCAGCCCAAGCCTGAATATGGTCCAGGTCTTGCTGCATGTGGACATTGGAAGTTTCAGTATCTGAGGAGTCATGAAACTGCAGAGCTTTGTGCAATCATTAGCGAACACCCCCACTTCTGACTTTATGATGGAGTGTTGATGAAACAGCTGAAGATGGTTGGGCCTATCCTGAGGCATTCCGTATTTTTACTAAAATTATTAATTGTGCAAACTGGAATCAATCTGGAAAACCTGGCAATAAAATTGACCAGCTGCCATCCTGAAAGATTTTGTGGTTAAAAACTTAAGGTCATTATAAAGTAAGAAAATGTAAAAAAAAAGCCTTTAAATTATAATGATATACCATTTTGAAATTGCTAAACAGATGCACGCCATGGCTTACGTGCCGTATGAATCTCTAATCTTCCTTTCTCAATTTGCATTCTGTTATCTCTGTCATGTTTTTATCTAGCTTCCCCTTAATTGTACCTGCACTATTTCCTTCAACCACATCATTGGTCACAAATTCCACTTTCTAACTCATTCTCTGGTAAACAATTTCATCTGAATTCCTTATTGCGTTTATTGATGACTTTCTTATTCCTGCACCCTATAGTTTTGGATTTCCCCAGATATTTTTCCTGTAAAACTCCTTGATAATTTTTAAGCCTCAAATCAATTGCTCTATGATGGGCCTGAAGCAATGGCATTGTAACTTTGATGCAGAAAGCTGTCAGTCCAAAGTGGATTAAATAAACTCAGTTTCACCCTGATAGCTTAGATGCATCAGGGTGTTTCAGGCTCAGCTATAAGGCCACAGTTGAATGGCCAGCTGAAGTCCATTGTCTAAGCTTGAACGCGAAGAATAGATGACATACTGGAGGGTTACCAACACCAATATATGTATCCAATCTATGAAAGGAAACAAGAATATTGGAAGAACAAAATCCTGCAGATCCTTGTATTTTCTGTGTGTCTCTCTCTCTCTCTAGGATGTCGTAGAAAAGTTGGTGTTCATCCCAACCTCAGATAATACCATGAAGGGTGGAATTCTGGATTTGGAGATCTTTAGTCTGCCCAGAGTTGAAATCAGCAAAGGTTTGTGTCAGCTGATCCAGAAATCCAGCAGAAAATCTTCAACTATTTCTCTTTTTATCAAAAAGAAAGTCATATAATCTCCTTAAAGAAGGGCCAATAAGAACATAAGAAATAGGAGCAGGAGTAGGCCATCCAGCCCTTCGAGCCTGCCCCGCCATTCAATAAGATCATGGCTGATCTGTCGTGGCTCAGTTCCACTTTCCCGCCCTCTCCCCATAACCCTTAATCCCCTCTCTTATCAAGAACCCATCAACCCGCTTCTTAAAAATATTTAGCGAGGCAGCCTCCACCACTTCAACGGGCAGAGAATTCTAGAGATTCACCACCCTTTGAGTGAAGAAGTTCCTCCTCAACTCCGTTCTAAACCGCCTCCCCTTTATCTTGAGGCTGTGCCCCCTAGTCCTACTGTCTTTTTTGAGCGGGAAGAGTCTCTCCACCTCTATCCTATCCATCCCATTCATCATCTTATACGTCTCAATGAGATCTCCCCTCATTCTTCTAAACTCTAACAAGTACAAGCCTAGTTTATTCAGCCTCTCCTCATAGCTCAACCCCCTCAACTCCGGTATCAGCCTAGTAAACCTCCTCTGCACTCCCTCCAAGGCCAAAATATCCTTGCGCAGGTGCGGCGCCCAAAACTGCACACAGTACCCCAGCTGCGGCCTCACCAATGCCCTATACAGCTGCAGCAAGACCTCCCTACTTTTATATTCAATCCCCCTCGCTATGAAGGCCAGCATCCCATTCGCCTTCCTGACCACCTGCTGCACCTGCAAGCTGGGTTTTTGCGACTCATGCACAAGGACCCCGAGGTCCCTCTGCACCATTGCCTGCTGCAGTTTTTCGCCACGTAAGTAATAGTCCTTCCTACCATTCTTCCTACCAAAGTGGACCACCTCACACTTGCCAACATTAAATTCCATTTGCCATTTCCTGGCCCATTCGCCCAGCCTATCTAGATCCTTCTGCAGACTCTCCACACCCTCCGCACAATTTGCCTTTCCCCCAATCTTGGTGTCATCAGCAAATTTCGACACCCTACACTTGGTTCCCTCCTCCAGATCATCTATATAAATGGTAAATAGCTGAGGCCCCAGCACCGACCCCTGGGGCACCCCACTAGTCACCAACCGCCAATCCGAATAGCACCCATTGACCCCCACTCTCTGCCTCCTATTTGACAACCAATCCTCTATCCACGCTAACACCCTACCCCCAACTCCATGTCCCCTGACCTTCTGCAATAACCTCTTGTGAGGTACCTTGTCAAACGCCTTCTGAAAATCCAGAAAGACCACATCTACCGGCTCTCCTCTATCCACTGCCCTAGACACATCCTCATAGAACTCCAGTAAATTTGTCAGACACGACTTCCCTTTAATGAAACCGTGTTGCGTCTGCCCTATCAAGCAATTCCCTTCAAGATGCCTCGCAATTTCCTCCTTAATGACGGATTCTAACATTTTACCTACCACAGACGTTAAACTAACCGGCCTATAATTCCCCGCCTTTTGCCTGGCACCCTTCTTAAACAACGGCGTAACATTAGCCGTTTTCCAATCTTCCGGCACTTCCCCGGAATCCAGTGATGTCTGGAAAATAACCACCAAGGCATCCACTATAACCTCCGCCATTTCTTTCAGAACCCTCGGATGCATTCCATCCGGTCCTGGGGACTTGTCCACAATCAGCCCCTCCAGTCTGTCGAGCACCACCTCTCTAGTAACAGTAACGTCATTAAGACCCTCCAGTCCTACCACCTTTCCATCGCTAACACCCGGCAAATTATTCACGTCCTCCTCCGTGAAGACAGAAACAAAAAAGTTATTCAAGGCCTTAGCCATATCCCCATCCCCTACCACTAGGTCCCCTTTCTCATCCTCTAAAGGACCAACGTTCACCCTAGCCAGCCTCTTCCTTTTTAGATATTTATAAAAACGCTTGCTATCCTTTTTTATATTAAGTGCTAGCCCAGCTTCATAGCTTCTCCTACCCTCCTTTATCAACTTCTTTGTCAATCTTTGTTGACATTTAAACCTTTCCCAATCCTCTTCTCGCCCACTGCTCTTAGCTACTCTAAATTCCTCCGCTTTTAATTTAACACTTTCCTTCACCTCCTTCGTTATCCACGGCTTATTACCTCTCCTCCTACGGTCCTTTTTGACCATCGGAATAAATTTCTGCTGAGCACCAAGAAAGATCTCCTTAAAGATCCTCCACTGCTCCTCAGCAGACCTACCTTCCAACGCGCTCCCCCAGTCCACATTCGCCAATTCTTCTCTCATCCTACCATACTCCCCTCTATTCAAACAAAGGATGCATGTCCGGGAACCCACTTTCTCCTCCTCCATCTGCAACAGAAACTCCACCATACAATGATCACTCTCTCCAAGAGGATCCTTCACCGCAAGGTCCCTAATTCTACCCGCCTCATTACATAGCACCAGATCCAAGATAGCTCGCTCCCTCATCGGCTCCAACACACACTGTTCAAGGAAATTATCCCGGCAGCATTCCAAGAACTCCTCCTCGAGCCCACCTCGTCCAACATGGGTCGACCAATCAATATGCAGATTGAAATCGCCCATAACTACTGCCGTCCCATTCCTGCACGCCGCACTTATTTGCGCGTTAACAGCCCGCCCCACCTCCAGATCATTATTCGGGGGCCTATAGACGACACCCACCAGCGTCTTCCTCCCTTGGCTGTTCCTAATCTCCACCCACAATGATTCCACTTCCTGCTCTTTGGCACCGATATCATCCCTTGCTACCACCTTGATACTATCCTTAATCAGCAGAGCTACGCCCCCCCCCCTTTCCTCCTGCCTATCCTTCCTAAACACTTGATAGCCCTGTACATCCATCTCCCAGTCCCTGTCACCTTGCAGCCATGTCTCTGTAATGGCCACCAGATCGTATCCATTTGTGTCGATCTGCGCCACCAGCTCATCCACTTTATTCCGAATGCTTCGTGCATTCAGATAAAGCGCTTTCATTCCCAGCCTTCACCTGGACCCTATTTGCCGTAACGCCACCAATTGGGACATCCTCGGCCTCTTCCCTTACCTGTACCCTATCCTTAACTTTAGACCTCGTAACGTCACCTACCCTCGCACCCTCCCCCCCCCCCCAATTAGTTTAAAGCCCTGTCTACAGTCCTCTTTACTCGATTCACCAGCACTCTGGTCCCAGCACGGTTCAGACCATCCACATCCCGCCCGAACTAGTCCCACCTACCCCAATACTGGTGCCAATGCCCCATAAATTCGAACCCATTCCTCCCACACCAATCCCTGAGCCACCCATTCACTTCCTTTATCCTGTCAACCCTACGCCCGTCTGCACTCGGTTCAGGCAGTAGCCCAGAGACGACCACCTTGTCGGTTCTACTTTTTAATTCCATTCCCAGCTTCTCATACTCCCTCCCCAGATCCTCAGTCCGCACTTTGCCTACGTCGCCGGCACCCACATGTACTACAACGACCGGGTTCTCACCCTCCTACTCCAGATTCCTCTGCAGCCCAGCTGCGACACCCTGTACCTGAGCACCAGGCAGACAACACACCCTTCTGTGCACTTTGTCATTGTGACAAAGGACAGTGTCAATACCCTTCACCCCACTATCCCCAATCACTACTACGTTCCTTTTCCCCTTCTCTTTGCCTATGTCCTGCTGCATCACTGTACCGTGTGCAGTTTGCTCACCAACCTCACCAATAAGTTGAGGTTATCTCCACTTTAAAGAGAATTCTTGGAACAAACTCTTTTCCAAACCCAAGGGCAATTAGGGATGGGCAATAAATGTCTAGCCAGAAACATGCACATCCTGTAAACGAATAAACAAGATGTAAAAGCAAAATACTGCACATGCTGGAATCTGAAAGAAAAATATAAAATGCTGGAAAATCTCAGCATGTCTGACAGCACCTGTGGAGAGAGAGTAGAACCAACATTTTGAGTCTGAATGACCCTTTGTCAGAGATCTGCTTTTGAAACAAAATAGGATAACTGTTCTCTTCTCTTTCCTCAGATTTCTCAGGTTCAGCAGGTTCCAACGTGGTGATTGTCACTGCAAACACCTGGGGTGGTGAGGAGTCCTACCTGAAAGCGTTACAAAGCAACGTGGATCTGTTCAGGACGATCATTCCCAATACGGTGCGATACAATCCCAACTGTGTGCTGATCATTGCCTCCCAGCCAGGTACACAGCCCATCAACATTTAGTGTTTATTAGGTGGTGCAGCATGGATTTATTAGACAGTAGGAAGGTATTTACAGTTAGTGCTAGTTGCAGGGGTGCCATAGTTACATTGGAATATAGAGTAGCGATCCTGGTCGTAAGTAGCAAAAAGAAAAGCATTCCCTGTAATTCCAGGCTCTATTGAAGTTCAGGGTAAAGGATGGGTGTGTAAAGATGTTCATTAGTTCCAGAGATTGGCGGTTACTTTGGAGTTTATGTTTGGGAGTATAAATTCCAGGTGCCTAATAGAAGGGAGTAACGTGTGTTGAACAGTTTGCGGGTTACAGAGGGTCCGAGAGAGCACAGGTTATATGGGCAAAGTTGCAGTATCTCATTAATGCCTCAGTGTTTGATCTTTGGTGTTTGGTCTGCTAGTTGATGTGATGACGTACGTGGGCTGGAAGCTGAGTGGGTTTCCTTCACACCGCGTGGTTGGAACTGGCTGTAACTTGGACTCCCAGCGCTTCCAGTCCATCCTGGAGAAGTCCTTAAAAATACCAGTTGGAAAGGAGGCCTGGATCATCGGTGAGCATGGGGACAATGAAGGTATGTGATTAGAATGTTATCCAGATTGATAACATATACTCAGCTGAGTTTATAGTGGCCTGAGCATGGCAGATGGTCTCAACATCGGTCTTGTCAATCATGAAAAAAAATTCCAGAAAGCTTCATTTAGTTGTTTCTCCCGGTGAATCTTTGCTCAGAAATCTCTGTTAGAATTGACTTCCAGATGCTGACTCTTCCTCCTCTATTAGTCAAATGTTGAATCATCCATGTGAAAATTTAAAGGGGTAGAAATTGATATTTCTGCCTACTTGGGTATGTGCCATAGAGGAATAGAAGACTTTTTATACATTGGAATATCTGATTTGTTGTTATGATATAAATAATAGAATATTTGATAATTGGTTTAGTCGTGATCAGTAATCCTTGGCACTGTGTGCCAAATACTTCAAATATTTGAATGTGTTTTTCAGTGGCTGTATGGCAGGGCTCTGGAATGGGTGGTGAGCAAAGTAATAACCCAGATATAATCTCAGACCGTGACAAACACGAGCAGCTGGTACACAGGTAAGAAGATTCAGCAACTCAGAAGCTCTATTGAAATTCTAGCCATTTCAGGGATATTTTTCAGTTTTTCCCAGGATTCCTGACTCTAAAGTTTAATTCCCCCTTTCTCCACAGGAGAATAATTTCACAGGTTAAGTGGTTATTCTCTATTTGTGAGACAAGCCATTGTGAGGTGTAACAGAGGCTTCGCAGCTGAGCCTGACCCTGACCTGAGGCTTTCACTGCCTAGCACTTCCTGTCAATGTGGACAGAATTCTCCCACTGGGACTCAATCCCGTGGCAGAAGAAGGGAAGGGGAATATTTCCCGTTGGGGAGGGCCACAGGCAAACATGCCCTGTCTTCTCTCCTAGGCATAATTATTTATGTATCTGAGAGCTTTGCGCTGTGTTCTGTGGCGGGGTGGGCATTGCTAACCTACCATTGAAGAAAGAAAAGTGGACCTCCTTGGTGACACTGAAGCTGGAAGCTCCACCTGAAAGATGTCCTACCACAACTGCTGTGATCTAGAGTCACTGGTGGCTTCCATCCCAAACTTCACAGGCAGCTCCAGGCCACCTTCAGGTAAGTCCTGACTTCTGCATATCACGTTGGCCCAGATGTATTCTGGCCTGGTGTATTTTCCTACTGATATTGTGGAGAATTGGGCATAAGGGGCAAGATTCCAGTTGAGCTTTCACCTGCATTCCATTGGCAGGATGCAAATCCGTTTCATGCCGCCCTCCACTAAAATTCCCAGTCACCATAGTAGGCAGCATTGGAAGATCCTGCTGTAATTTCATGCAAGGGTGAATTTTTGGGCCTCCTGCTGAATCCTGCCCACCACTGATCCTGCCAATGAGGCTTGGAAGAATTCTCGGGAGCCCAAGTAACCATTCTCCTCCATCAGCTATGAGAAAAAGGCAGATTTTCCTTTAATATTTTCCTTTAATATTGAGTGCCTCTCAATCCTTCAGAACATTAGTGTTTTACAGTCAATGCCGTAAATTTAAAGTACAATCATAGTTGTAATTAGAAAACTGAGTCTGATTTTAATGTTTAGACTGCAACTCAACTTGAACCATCTGGTTTGTACTCTTCAGTTTCACCAACTGAAACTTCCTGCTGAGATTTAATAGTATTTGGTCTGGTCCAGAGTTTGGAAAAGGTCTGTCAAAAACAATTTTCCAGCGATTACAGATTCAAACCCATTGTTGTTTATGTCTCAGGGTTATGAAAGGATTAAAAGAGAAGGGTCAGAGGTCATGGTCGGTTGGTCTGTCTGTGGCTGACTTAACTGAGACTATCCTGAGAAATCTGGGCTATTCACATTCCGTTTCCACCCTGGTGAAGGTGAGTGATAGCAGAATGACGAGGTGTGTGGGAGAATGCAGCATTCCCTCAGACATGAAGGTTATTTTGAGGGGGGAAACAGATGGCAGGAATTGTTCTGACTGATTGCCAGCAATGGTCTATATGCACACCCAGATGGCTTTGGGAGAGGGACCATGCAATGTTAGTAATGCCTGTGGCCTTGCGCAACTGGTGCACTCTACAGGACATGGACTGCATATTCGATTATGAAAATAAAGCAATTATTAAGTTTTATCTTTCTACTTTGGACGAATTGTACGAGTGTTTTGATATGGTTAAAGTGCCCTACTCAAATTGAGGAGTCTGATTCTGAGAGTCCCAGTGTCTTGCTTTTTGATCCAATTAAAATGGCCCTGAAGGATTATATATGGGTGTTGTTGTCCTGGATCCACAGCACTTTGGTAGCTCTGATTGTCAGTGGGTAGATAATCACAGTGAAACCCAGTCTCAACCTCAGGCAAAGCAGCACCTCTCCAGCTTGATTGTAATATGTAGCAAAATAGTTCAAACAAATAGAATGTGGAGATTCATAGAAGAACAGTGGAGTAATTCAATACTGAGGCTTCATGTTGCTCATTGCATACTGTGAGCAACTTTGATCACCACATATAAAAGGGGATATAGGTGTGTTGGAACGAGTACAGAGGAGAGCAGCAAGAATGATTCCAAGTGTTGAAGGAGTGAATTGTAAAAGCATGATTACAGCATCTCAAGTCATATCATCTAAAAAGATGTTGATTAAGGAGGATTGCAATAAGATATGCAAAATATTATTTGAAAATGAGAAGGACAACCAAGAAAGGTGTGTCGGGCTAGAGGACATAAACCCCCCCCTTCTCCAGTAAGGATATATTAGCAACAGAGGGGGTACAGCATAGATTTATCAGAGGGGGCTACAATAGTTGGATTATGAGGATAGGTTGCATTCACTTACCTCTATCCTTAATGGAATACAAGCTAACAGGTTGATCTGATTGCGTTAAGATGATTAGTGATTGGTTGTTCAGGATTAATGTCGGGAAGCACTAGTTCATAGAGGAATGGAAATATGGAATTCTGTTACTTCCACCCCTCCAAAAAAGCTCCTAAGTCTCGATCAGTTAAAAATTCAAAATTGGATTGAGATCTTTGTTCTGTCAGGGTCGTTAAGGGTTATGGAACCAAGGCAGTTAGATTGAGTAAATATACAGATTAACATTGATGTAATTCAATGGTAGAATTGGCTGAAGGGATTGAGTGGCCTGTTCATGTTCCTTTCTTCTGAAGAACTTGATAATGTTTGGAATTTTGCACCACGTAAGGTGAAGTTAAAGGTATCTATGATCATTCAGAGTACAGTCAGATGCTGGGCTACATTAATTGATGTATGAGAGCTTCGATCAGCTGAATAGCCTTCTCTCAGTCTTCCCTATTCTCGTGTTAAGTTGAGCTTTCTCTACACCCTAGCTATGACTAACACCACATTCTGCACTCTCTCATTTCCTTTTCTATGAACGGTATGCTTTGTCTGTATAGTGCAAGAAACAATACTTTTCAGTGTACACTAATACAGTGACAGTAATAAATCAAATCAATGTTAAACTAGTTTATCCTGCAGAATAAGCACTGGCGAAACAGGAAACTGACTGTATTCTGTTTCTGAAATTGGGGTTGTTTGAAACAAGCAAATTCTGTTGACTGGTGAGCTGATTTCAGATTGATTTAATTGCAGAGTCTGGGAGTTTTGGATGACTGTGTGTGAGAGCACTGGAGAGAGGGGTGGAAAATGCTGTATCACTGTTTAGCGTGCCCACTCTTTGGTATGGGCTTTACTCGTCATTCTGTGAGAATTAACCCAGGTTCTGTTCTCCCCACAGGGCTGGTACGGAGTCAGTGACGAGGTATTCCTCAGCTTGCCATGCATGTTGACCATGGCTGGAGTGGTGAGTGTAACCGCGCCAAAGCTATCAGAGAATGAGGAAGCAAAGCTGCGGAGCAGTGCAGCAACCCTCCAAAACTTTCTTCAGCAGCTAAAAATTTAAGTTGCTGATTGAAACAAGCATAAGCGATTGATAACAAAGCTGAGGAACGTACATCAACTTCAGTGTTAGTGCCCTGGTTTTGACATAGAGCCCAGACCTTGAGATTGACAGCTGCTTGCCCTTGATATATGTGTAACCACTGACTATAATAACTGCTGCTGTCCTTTACTTACCTCAACATAAAGGTGTTAGCTTGACTCAGTTGGTAGTATTTTCTATTCAGGTGCATGCTAAAAGATCCTGTAGATCTAGCTGCCTGTGGAAGGATTTCTCCAATCCTCTTGGTCAACGCTCATCTCTTCAGTGCTGTCAAGCAGTACAAATTAACTGGTACTTTTAACCTTTGTGGGATCTTCTGAAATCCAAAATGGCAGTCACATGCAATTAATAATTACCAAGGCAGCACAGCAGTTAGCACTGCTGCCTCACAACGTCAGGGTTCGATTCCCAACTTTGGTCACTGTCTGCACGCAGTCTGCACATTCTCCCTATGTCTGCTCCGGTTTCCTCCCACAGAAAGATATGCTGGTTAGGTACATTAGCCATGCTAAATTCTCTCTCAGTATACCCAAACAGGCACCAGAGCTTGGCGACTAGGGGAATTTCACAGTAACTTCACTGCAGTGTTAATGTAAGCCCACTTGTGACACTAATAAATAAATTTTACCTCCGTTGTGAAATTAACTTTAAGTGGAAATGCAGGGTTTTTTCCCACCCCACAGTCATGTACTCTGTGGATCAGAGTTCTCGGTGTGACTGAGTTGCTCAGGTAGACCTACGGCTGGTTCAGAATGAACGTCACTGACACGGAATGCCACAGCTGAGGCTGAACAAGAGAACGGGCTGAGCTGTTACCCTACCATCTGCATGACAACATGACTGACTCTCATACACAAGTCATCATAAATATGAGTAGCAACAGTTAATTTAGTAAGCAAGACTTATGTTAGTGTTGATTTTGTTTACAATGCATTAAATATGTTTTCTTGTATTAATATGAGTCAGGTAAGAAATTAACTGTTTCAAAACTGTTTAAATCATTTAAGAGCATTTTCGCGAGCTTTTTAGTGTTTAGTAAGAACTTACCTTGTAGAACTGTTAGATTCATTTAAAAGCATTTTCACGGGCTTTTTGTGTTTACCACTTTAAGAATTCAAAGGGAGTGGATAGCAGGGATTTGTGGGTAAGCAGGCTTCTAAACAGTGCCAGGTTTAAAAGGAGGCCTGGTGTAGACAGCGGGCAGCGGAGTGAGAGGGAAGCAGAGTGAGCTACTAGGGCTTAGGATCAAAGGGCTTTGGAGAAAAGGGCCAGGTAAGTTTGCATTGAAAATGGTGTTCAGTAGTACTAAAGGGAGTAATGGAGGGGCATGTGATGTGCTGTTTCTGTATGATGTGGGAGCTGGTGGACCCCAGGGTCCTTCCCAGTGACCATGTCTGCAGCAAGTGCAGGTTGCTGGAGGAGCTCCAGCTCAAGGTAGATGAGCTGGCCTCTGAGCTACAGACACTGAGGCTCATCAGGGGGAGGGAGGGTGCCATTGATAATGGGGTGCAAGAGACATCCACCCCCCCCCCCCCCCCAGACTGGCTAACTCTAAGGGTCAGGAACAGGAGGGGGCTGCTGAGAGGAGGAAGGGGGATGGGGACCGGAGGAAGGAGGGTGGGAACCAAATGCCTCAGCCTCTCAATCTGAGGTTCTTGCTTCCAGTGTGGACAAGAACGAGGGGTGTGAGGTTGGTGAGCAAACTGCACACGGTACAGCGATGCAGACGCAGGACACAGGCTAAGAGAAGATGAAAAGGAACGTAGTAGTAATTGGGGATAGTGTGGTTAAGGGTATTGACACTGCCCTTTGTCACAATGACAAAGTGCACAGAAGGGTGTGTTGTCTGCCTGGTGCTTGGGTCCAGGATGTCGCATCTGGGCTGCAGAGGAATCTGGAGTGGGAGGGTGAGAATCCAGTCGTTGTAGTACATGTGGGTGCCAACGACGTAGGCAAAATGCGAACTGAGGATCTGGGGAGGGAGTACGAAAAGCTGGGAATGGAATTAAAAAGTAGAACCGACAAGGTGTTTATCTCTGGACTACTGCCTGAACCATGTGCAGATGGGCGTAGGGTTGATAAGATTAAGGAAGTGAATGGGTGGCTCAGGGATTGGTGTGGGAGGAACAGGTTTGAATTTATGGGGCATTGGCACCAGTATGGGGGTAGGTGGGATGGGGTTGGTCTGAACCGTGCTGGGACCAGAGTCCTGGCGAATCGTGTAAATAGGACTGTGGACAGGGCTTTAAACTAATTGGGGGTGTGTGAGGGTAGGTGAAATTACAGGGCTTAAAGTAAAGGAGAGGGTACAGGTAAGGGAAGAGGCCAAGGTTGTCCCAATAATAAAGGGAGTAGGGGGCATGAGTATGGTTGGTGGCATTCTGGCAAATAGGGTACAGGTGAAGGCTGGGATGAAGGCACTTTATCTGAATGCACGAAGCATTCGGAATAAAGTGAATGAGCTGGTGGCGCAGATCAGCACAAATGGATATGATCTGGTGGCCATTACAGAGACGTGGCTGCAAGGTGACAGGGACTGGGAGCTGAATGTACAGGGGTATCAAGTGTTTAGGAAGGATAGGCGGGAGGAAAATGGGGGGGGCGTAGCTCTGCTGATTAAGGATAGCATCAGGGCGGTAGTAAGAGATGATATAGGAACCAAAGAGCAGAAAGTGGAATCGTTGTGGGTGGAGATTAGGAACAGCAAACGGAGGAAGACGCTGGTGGGTGTCGTCTATAGGCCCCCAAATAATGATCTGGAGGTGGGGCGGGCTATTAATGCGCAAATAAATGCGGCGTGCAGGAATGGAACGGCGATAATTATGGGGGATTTCAATCTACATATTGGTCGACCCATGTTGGACACGGTGGGCTTGAGGAAGAGTTCTTGGAATGCTGCCGGGATAGTTTCCTTGAACAGTGTGTGTTGGAGCTGATGAGGGAGCGAGCTATCTCGGATCTGATGTTATGTAATGAGGCAGGTAGAATTAGGGACCTTGTGGTGAAGGATCCTCTTGGGAAGAGTGATCATTGTATGGTGGAGTTTCTGATGCAGATGGAGGAGGAGAAAGTGGGTTCCCGGACCTGTGTCCTTTGTTTGAACAGAGGGGAGTACGATAGGATGAGAGAGGAATTGGTGAATGTTGATTGGGGGAGCACATTGGAAGGTAGGTCTGCTGAAGAACAGTGGAGGATCTTTAAAGAGATCTTTCTTGGTGCTCAGTAGCAATTTATTCCGATGGTTAAAAAGGATCGTAGGAGGAGAGATAATCAGCTGTGGATAATGAAGGAGGTAAAGGAAAGTGTTAAATTAAAAGTGGATGTGTTTAGAGTAGCTAAGAGTAGTGGGTGAGAAGAGGATTGGGAGAGGTTTAAATATCAACAAAGAAGGACAAAGAAGTTGATAAAGAAGGGTAGGATAAACTGAAGCTGGGCTAGCGCTTAATATAAAAAAGGATAGAGTTTTTATAAATATATAAAAAGGAAGAGGCTGACTAGGGTGAACGTAGGACCCTTAGAGGATGAGAGGAGGGACTTAGTGGGAGGGGATGGGGAAATGGCTGAGGCCTTGAATAACTTTTTTGTTTCAATCTTCACGGAGGAGAACGTGAATAATTTGCTGGGTGTTAGCGATGGAAAGATGGTAGGAGTGGAGGGCCTGAATGACATTATTGTCACTAGAGAGGCAGTGCTCGAAAGACTGGAGGGACTGATTGTGGACAAGTCCCCAGGACCGGATGGAATGCATCCAAGGGTTCTGAAAGAAATGGCGGAGGCGATAGTGGATGCCTTGGTGATTATTTTCCAAACCTCGCTGGATTCCGGGGAAGTGCCGGAAAATTGGAAAACGGCTAATGTTACGCCGTTGTTTAAGAAGGGTGGCAGGGGAAAGGCAGGGAATTATAGGCCGGTTAGTTTAACGTCTGTTGTAGGTAAAATGTTAGAATCCGTGATCAAGGAGAAAATAGCGAGGCATCTTGAGGAGAATTGTTTGATAGAGCAGACGCAGCACAGTTTCGTTAAGGGGAAGTCATGTCTGACGAATTTATTGGAGTTCTATGAGGATGTGTCTAGGGTGGTGGATAGAGGAGAGCCGGTGGATGTGGTGTCTCTTGATTTTCAGAAGGCGTTTGATGAGGTGCCGCACAAGAGGTTATTACAGAAGGTTAGAGGGCATGGAGTTGGGGGTAGGGTGTTAGCGTGGATAGGGGATTGGCTGTCAAATAGGAGGCAGAGAGTGGGGGTCAATGGGTGCTATTCGGATTGGCGGTTGGTGACTAGTGGAGTGCCCCAGGGGTCGGTGCTGGGGCCTCAGCTATTTACCATTTGTATAGATGATCTGGAGGAGGGAACCGAGTGTAAGGTGTCGAAATTTGCTGATGACACCAAGATTGGGGGAACAGCAAATTGTGCGGAAGGTGTGGAAAGTCTGCAGAAGGATCTAGATGGGCTGGGTGAATGGCCAGGAACTGGCAAATGGAATTTAATGTTGGCAAATGTGAGGTTGTCCACTTTGGTAGGAATAATGGTAGGAAGGACTATTACTTGCATGGCGAAAAACTGTAGCATGCGACGGTGCAGAGGGACCTCGGGGTCCTTGTGCATGAGTCGCAAAAACCCAGCCTGCGGGTGCAGCAGGTGGTCAGGAAGGCTAATGGGATGCTGGCCTTCATAGCGAGGGGAATTGAATATAAAAGTAGGCAGGTCTTGCTGCAACTGTACAGGGCACTGGTGAGGCCGCAGCTGGAGTACTGTGTGCAGTTTTGGTCGCCGCACTTACACAAGGATATTTTGGCCTTGGAGGGAGTGCAGAGGAGGTTTACTAGGCTGATACCGGAGTTGAAGGGGTTGAACTATGAGGAGAGGCTGAATAAACTAGGCTTGTACTCGTTAGAGTTTAGAAGAATGAGGGGAGATCTCATTGAGACATATAAGATGACGAATGGGATGGATAGGATAGAGGTGGAGAGGCTCTTCCTGCTCAGAAAGGACAGTAGGACTAGAGGGCACAGCCTCAAGATAAAGGGGGGGGTGCGGTTTAGAACGGAGTTGAGGAGGAACTTCTTCACTCAAAGGGTGGTGAATCTCTGGAATTCTCTGCCCGTTGAAGTGGTGGAGGCTGCCTCGCTAAATATATTTAAGACGCGGGTTGATCGGTTTTTGATAGGCAAGGGGATTAAGGGTTATGGGGAGAGGGCGGAAAGGTGGAACTGAGACACGACAGATCAGCCATGATCTTATTGAATGGCGGGGCAGGCTCGAAGGGCTAGATGGCCTACTCCTGCTCCTATTTCTTATGTTCTCATATGAAAATGATTATACTTTTGTTTCTGGCATGTATTAATTTACTTATGAGATTTGATTTTAGAAATGCTCATAAATTCATCACAATTGTGAAAAAGCGGAGAAGTGCTTATTGATGTATATGAGTATATGTTATAACTGGCTGGTTGTATGACATCACTGGAGAGGAAGAGATAGATGGGACAATGGTTGAAGTTTGCAAAGTGCACCAACATGAACAAATGGGAAACATTTCCTCGAGCCCCCAAAATAATTGAGTTGATCAGAAATCCATTTGTAAACATTGACCACATTTTACACGTCAAAGAAATGGACAATGTTGTGGAGATTGCATCGGGCGGGTTACTGAAGCTAGTATTCAATGAGAGACGTTTGGACATTCTGCACCACATTTAATGTGAAAATCCTGTACTTACCGATACACCTCAGAAGCACCTGCTGCTGTAACGAATTGACGTGGATATGCCGATGTTGGACTGGCGTAAACACAGTAAAAAGTCTAACAACATCAGGATTAAGTCCAACTGATTTATTTGATAGTACACTCACTAGCTTTCGGGGTTAGTCCCTTCGTCAGGTGAATGGAGAGTTCTCGCCTCAGACAGAGCGTATAAAGCACAGACAGTTTACAGATTACTGATTAGAATGTGAATCTTTACACCTAACCTGCTGTTCAAGTCTTAAAGTAGCCGACAATGTGAGCGGAAGGAGCACTGATCACAGGTTAGAGATGTGTATTGTCTCCAGACGGTACAGCAAGTGAGGTTTTGCAAACCCAGGCAAGTCACGGGGGTTACAGATCATGCGACATGAACCTAAGATCCTTGTTGAGACCGTCCTCGTGTGCAGAACTTGGCTATCAGCGTATATTTACGCTGTAACGAATGACAGAGAAATGGCATTTTCAACACTTACGGATCTGAAGATGAAGAGAAACTTGCTGGACTTGGAGCTCGAAATTAGACTGAGGTTCTGAGTTTGGAGCCAGAAATAATCCCATTGGTGCCTCATTTTGATTAGTTTTAATGCAATGGCATGCTAAAGGAGGTAAGGACCATGAAGTGACCCATGGGGTCTTTTGTCCCACCTAAGTGAATGAACAAGTTTGAGAAACACTGTTGTAGGTACACCTCACAATGTGCTGTTTTGTCACTACTGGTTGTGAGAAACCTGTGTACACCTGCGGAGCTCAACAACAAGTGGTAATGACATTGGAGATAAAGTATCTCTACTGATGGCTTTTATCGCAGATCTGAAACAGTGGTCTGGCTGGAAGGTTTGGAGCAAAGTAGTGACTATTGATTTTATTGTTTGTCTTGTTAACTACATTTCCACTTAAATGTTTTTTATTTGTCCACGAGGTGTGGGTGTTGCTGGCTGGCCCAACATTTATTGCCCATCCCTAATTGCTATGAGCTGTGGGTCTGAGCCCCATGTAGGCCATATTGGGAAAGGATGGCAGATTTCCATCCCTAAAAAGCATTAGTGAATCAGATGGGTTTTCATAACAATTGACAATGGTTTAATCATTGTCATTAAACTTGTAATTCCAGACATTCTTAAAAACTGAATTCACATTCCACCATCTGCCATAGTAGGATTTAAATTCAGGTCCCTAGGGTATTGCCCTGGGTCTCTGTTCCAGCGAGAGTACCATGATGCCATCAGCTCCCCATCTTCAGAGATGACTGACTGTCATCTCTGTGCTGCCTTTGAATGCTTCAGTTTCACCCCCATGTGACCTGCACACCAGCAACATAATACCATTGGCAAGCTCTGTGATCTACTGTCCCTACTGCTGTTCAGGACTAAAGGAGGTGCTTGATCAGTAAGTAGGAGTTTCTATAGAAATGTTAGTGAAGATAACTGTGGCTCTGGTCACTGCAGCATATTCAAATCATTAGTTAACTCTTTAAGCCTTACTAAACTCTCCCTACATTCCCTGCCCCCTATCCTCTAGCGCCAATACAAAATAGAAAGCCTGTGCACTTGCGGACAGTCACTCCTGTAATCACTGAAGTGGCAGTAGTGAATACCTTCTGCCTTTATTAATATTCAGATACTGTCTGATGTGAGCATTTTCAGCATTTTCTGTTTTTATTTAAGTAGAAGCTGATAGCTTATTTTAGTGTCAATTACAAAGTATTAAATTTCATATTTTGGCTGTACCTCATGTAAATAAAATTAATGGTTCATATATATAATGTAATTCATAACATTTGGAAGTAAATTACAAACAGAATGATGCTTTGACTTCAAGGTGCTTCATTTCTGTATTCTCCATTCTCCAACCCTGAACAGTTTCACCCAACAGTGTCTTCTGAAATGCACCATCAGTGTGTCAAATTCTGGGTTATTCTTGACTTCTGTTGCTCCATTCCACCAATGGCAGTCATTTGCTTCTTTTGACTGGAGGTGGGGGTGGGGCGCTAGTGAAGAGCTTCAAGTTTTTAGGTGTGCAGATCACCAACAATATGTCCTGGTCCCCCATGCCAACACTATAATTAAGAAAGCCCACCACGCTTCTACTTTCTCAGAAGACTATGGAAATTTGGCATGTCAGCTATGGCTTTCACCATCTCTTACAGATGCACCATAGAAGCATTCTTTCTGGTTGTATCACAGCTTGGTGTGGCTCCTGCTCTGTCCAAGACCACAAGGAATTGCAACAGATCATGAATGTAGTCCAATCCATCACACAAACCAGCCTCCCATCCATTGACTCTGTCTACACTTCCCACTGCATCGGCAAAGCAGCCAGCATAATTAGGGACCCCACACACCCTGGACATTCCTCCTTCCACCTCTTTCGTTGGGAAAAAGATACGAAAGTCTGAGGTCGTTTACCAACTGACTCGAGAACAGCTTCTTCCCTGCTGCTGTCAGATTTTTGAATGGACCTACCTTGCATTAAGTTGACCTTTCTCTCTCTACATCCTAGTTATGGCTATAATGCTACATTCCACACTTTCTCATTTTCTTCTCTATCAATGGTATGCTTTGTATATCGCGCAAAAAAATCTTTTCACTTTTTGTTAATATGTGTGACAAATCAAATCAAAAGGAATAAAACAAAAAGCTCTAAAAGTTTCAGTCCACAAATCTCTCATCCCTAGCTCAGTCCCCTCTTCCTCCTCTGCTGGAATGATTCTATCTCCAATTCTTTAAAGCTCGGTGACTAGAAGATAGTCTTTTCTTACCTGCTCAGTATGGAGGTGAAGGGTAAACTGGGGGAACGGTATGAAGGCTGGAATTAATGAAACTCAAAATTCAGTGCCGGTTTGTTTTTATGGGTTTTGTTGTGGATCTAGACTTGGGCATGTGGAGCACAATCTTGACATTTGGGACAATGTAAAAGATAATTTAGCAAAGGGCAAGCAGGGATGTTAGAACTTGAGAAATAGGAATAGACTCTATGATTTCTCAAACCTGATTCACTATTCAATACAATCACAGCTGATCATCTGTCTTGACTTCAGACTTCCACCTGCTCCTCATATTCCTTGATTCCTTGAAAACCAAAAATATGACTATAGCTTTCAGTTATTCAATAATGGAACATCCATACCTGTCTGGTTTGGAGAATTCCAAATATGCGCAGTCCTTTTGATGAAAAACAATTCTCATAGAATCCTTGCAGTGCAGAAGGAGGCCATTTGGCCCATCAAGTCTGCAGCAACCATAATCCCTCCCAGGCCCTCTTCCCATAACCCCACATACTTACCCTGCTAATCCTCTGACACTAGGGTCAATTTAGCCTGGACATCTTTGGACTAGAAGGAAACCAGAACACCTGAAGGAAAGCTTGGGAGAATGTGCAGACACACTGGGGGAATGTGCAAAGTCCACACAGTGACCCAAGGCTGGAATTGAACCTGGGTCCCTGGCACTGAGAGGCAGCAGTGCTAACCACTGTGCTGCCCGTTCTCCTCATCTCAATCTTAAATGATCGAATATCAGAGACTTTAGGAGAATACCAAGCAATTAGATTTATGAGTGAATGAATTAGGTGCAATTTCAATTGCAGAAATGTGAAGAACTATATTTTAGGAAAAAAATCCAAGGGGTAGGAATATACACTTAAAGATGCTGAATGTTATTTCTAGAACGTATGAGTGCAATTAGTAGAAGTATTTAAAAGGGTGACAGGGTGGCACAATGGTTAGCATTGCTGTCTCAGTGCCAGGGACCTGGGTTCGATTCCAGCCTTGGGTGACTATCTGAGGAGTTTACACATTCTCCTCATGTCTGCCTGGGTTTTGTCTGGGTGCTCCCACACTACAAAGATGTGCAGATTAGGTGGATTGGCCATGCTAAACTGCCCCTTAAGTGTCCAAAGATGCGTCGTTTAGGTGGAGTTATGGGGATAGAGTGGGTAAGATGCTGTTTTGGAGATTTGGTGCAGACCTGACGGGCTGAATAGCATCGTTCTGCACTGTAGGGATTCTATATAACTAAAGGCAGAAGCTGAGCTAATGGGGAGCAAAGGAAATTCTTAGCATTTTAAAATTCTGAAAGTGAAAAGGGAAACACTTGAATCCAGCAAAACTTGAAAACATTGCTGTTTGTGAGTTTGAGCTTGGTAGCGGATGGGCAGACAATATAAATACTGTTAGAACCCTTTCAGGTCAGAACCAGATGAACAGCAGTGATTATCTGATGAGCAGTGACTGAAGTTCAAGGTGGAAGTAGATTACTCTGTTGATCTGATTTTCCAATATTCTTGATGGATAGAAACTTAAAGGAAATGATCAATGTCATTGTTATAGAGTTTTACAGCACAGAAAGAGGCCCTTCAGCCCATGGTCTCTGCACCAGCCATCAAACACCTATCCTAATCCCATTTTCCAGCACTTGTCCATAGTTTTGTATGCTATGGTATTTCAAGTGCTCATTTATATGTTTCTTAAATGTTGTGAGGGTTCTCGTCTCTATCACTCACAGGTAGTAAGTTCCAGATTCCTACTAACCTCTGGGCGAGAAAAGGTTTTCCTCACGTCTCCTGTGAACTTCCTGCCCTTTAAATATATGGCCACTGGTTATTGACCCCTCTACCAAGGGAAAAAGTTCCACTTTATCAATGCCTCTCATTATTTTATCACATCAATCAGATCCCCCTTCAGTCTTCTCTGCTCCAAGAAAAACAACCCCAGTCTATCTTGATAACTGAAACGTTCCAACCCAGGCAACATCCTGGTGAATCTTCTCTGCACCTTCTCTAGTACAATCACTTCCTATAGTGTGGCGCCAAGAACAGTACACAATACTCCAGCTGTGGCTACACAGCATTTTATATAGCTCCATCATAACCTCCCTGCTCTTATATTCAATGTCCTAACTAATAAAGGCAAGTATCCCATATATTGCCTTAATCACCTTATCTACCTAGCTTGCTGTCTTCAGAGATCTATGGACATGTGCACCAAGGTCCCTCTGATCCTTTGTACTTCCTTGGGTTGACCATTCATTGCGTGTTGCCTTACTTTGAATCACCTTATACTTTTCAGAGTCCAATTCCATTTGCTACTGTTCTGCCCATCTAAGCAGCCCATATATATGGTCCTGTAATCACTATATACCACACCACTAATTTTTGTGTCATCAGCGAACTGACTTATCATACCTCCTACATTAACTTCCAGATCATTAACGTAGACTACAAACAACAAGGGACCCAGCACTGATCCCTGTGGCACACTTCCAGTCACAAAAGCAATGATCGACTATCACTTCTGCCTCCTACCAATCTTGGATCCAGTTTGCCAAATTTCCCTGAATCTATGTGCTCTTATCTTCATCAGCCTCCTGTGTGGACTCTTGTCAAAAGCTTAACTGAAGGCCATGTGGAATACATTAACTGCACTGTCCTAATCTACACACCTAGTTACCACCTCAAAAAATTCAATCAAATTTATAAGACATGATCTTCCTTTGACAAAACAATGCTGATTATCTTTGATTAATCTGAAGGCCTCACAAAAATGATAAATAATTGTATAAAACAAACCAAAATATGAAATATATAAATATTTCCAAGCCCTATTTTTGCAGAGGATCAGTGAAATTGCCCCATATGTTTCCTGTATTTGCAAGATGTGTGTCTTTCTGATTGCCATCTCTCAGGCCAGTAGAGATTGGTAATGAGCTGCTGCCTTGACCCACTGCAGATCTTGTGGATTATAGTTTCTCAAAAGCATTTTTAAAGCAATGGAATGACTTGCTAAGTCATTTCAGAAGGCAATTAGGGTCAACCTTATTTCTGAGCCGATAGAACACTGTCTAGTGTGGTGAGGAATCTCTGGGCCTGGTAGCCCCAGTTGCAAATTGTGATGGCCTGGAGAATCAGGAGTCAGCGGAAAGTGAGTTTGGTGCCACCCCCAGGCCACGCTGCCAACCCTGATCAGGGTCCATAGCGGGCAGGAACCTGATGCATATTCAAAACCATACATTTAAATGTAATTAGCTGGTTTGCAGCCTGAGTCAATTGGCCCTGTCTAATCACCCACCTCCCTAGTGGGATCTGCACCAGACAGACTTTGATTGTGTTGGATCCCAAGAGTCCAGGAAGCACCAACAACTCTTCAGCAATGAGTGGTAGCCTTCCCCTTCACACAGGCATGAGGATTATCAGACCCGACCCCATACTCAGGCCCCTTTCCTCCCCCAGGCCCTCCATCCCTTCACCTGCCTAGCCTTGTTCCCCTTCAAATCCCCCACTCAGGCCCTACCCCTCTCAGACTACACCCCTCCCACTCAGGCCCCTTCAGGACACACACTTTGACAGTGTCAACAGTACATTGCCCCCTACCTGACGCCTTGGAACCTGTGGGGGCTTGAGGAAATAGGTTGAGTGGTCATTTGCCATCTCTGCTGCTGTCAGACTGCCAAGGAAGGGTCACTCATGTCCTGGGGGTTGGGTGGACTCAGGCTGGGAGTGAGGGGTTGACTTCACCGCTCTCTATCTACATTGTGGTCTTAATCAATGAGAAACTTGAGATGCAGTCAACCATGAAGGAAAATCAAAATAAATACAGGTGACTGGAGAATAATAGAAATTCCTTGATCTGACAGCTGAATCTTTTACAAGGTACTGCACATTAAACTTGTTACAAATCAAAGGCTTCAAGTGCAAAGGAGAGAGTTTCAATGATTTCTGCTTGCTGAAAAGTCTCAGCAACTTAAATTCAAAGCTGTGTGCATACATTGGGGCTGAATGCACAGCAATGTGGATTGGACCCATCCCACTCCCTCCCCCCCCCCCCCCCCACCTTCTTTTCCTCCCCCCCCCCCACCTTCTTTTCCTCCCCCCCCCACCTTCTTTCTCCCCCCCCCCACCTCCTTTCTCCCCCCCCCGCCGCCTTTCTCCCCCCCCGCCACCTTTCTCCCCCCCCCCGCCGCCTTCTTTCTCCCCCCCCCGCCCCCCACCGCCATATCTCCTCCCCATCTCCTGGTGAAGTTGTCATCTCCTCTCTGGTATAGTACTTTAAAGGGGTCTGCTCACACCTGCAGCTTCTGACAGGGAGAAAGGAAAATCTCAGCTGCCAAATAAGATTGTTAAGAAGGCATATATTGTGTTAGCTTTTTTTGGTAGAGGGATTGAATTTTGGAGCCATGAGGTCATGTTACAACTGTACAAAACTCTGGTGCGGCCGCACTTGGAGTATTGCGTACAGTTCTGGTCGCTGCATTATAAGAAAGATGTGGAGGCACTGGAAAGGGTGCAGAGGAGGTTTACCAGGATGATGCCTGGTATGGTGGGATGGTCTTATGAGGAAAGGCTGAGGGACTTGAGGTTATTTTCATTAGTGAGAAGGTTACGAGGTGACCTAATTGAGGCATACAAGATGATCAAAGGATAGGGTGGACAGTGAGAGCCTTTTTCCTAGGATAGTGATGGCTAACACGAGGGGACATAGCTTTAAATTAAGGGGTGGTAATTATAGGATGGATGTCAGAGGTAGGTTCTTCACTCAGAGGGTAGTAAGGTCGTGGAATGCCCTGCCTGCAGCAGCTGTGGACTTGCCAACTTTAAGGGCGTTCAAATGGTCAGTGGATAGGCATATGGATTACATTGGCGTAGTTTAGGTTAGAGGGTCATTAGATTGGTTTCACTGGTTGGCGCAACATTGAGGGCCGAAGGGCCTGTACTGTGCTGTTATGTTCTATAAATGGAGTGCTGCAATGACTTAAGCCAAGTGACCGAAGGGCATTGAGGTTGAAGTGATCTGGCCACTTTAGAATTTACACAGCTGATAGGCAGGAATCCAGAAACTGATCACCATGTAAGGGGTGACCTTCAGGTTCGGCAGAAAGGGCTGTCCAGTCATGATACCCTCACCCTGGCAGAGATGTCGAGGTCACCCCCTTGTCTCCAACCTGAGACCATGCAACCCCCAGGGCTTTTGAGGGACCCATCCTCTGCAGCCTGGCAGCAACAGACGGACGAATGGCCAGTGGACCTACCTCCCTCAAGCTTCCAAAGGGCCCAGGAGTCTGCGGGAGTAGAAGGCTATGGAGGTCTGAGGCAGGTGGGGGCCTGAGCTGGGATCTCAAGGGGAAGGGGGGCTGAGTGGGGATCTGAAAGGGCAGAAGTTGGGTCACCCTCTATATGGTGGGGAGGGGGAGATTGCATGTTATTTGTGGCTGGGGGGTAGGATGCCCCTCTTTGAGAGGTTGTGGTGTTCTCCTGGTCAATGTGGGGACCACTTTATGTTTTTTGTGGGAGGAGAGGGGCCTGTATCTGAGGTGGTGATCTGGCCACTGTGAGAGAATTTGCTCTGAAACTTGTAATTAAAATGTGTACGATGAGATGGGGTTAAAATGTGAGATGTGATGAGACCAGCATGATTAATCAAATCAATGTATGTTACCTAATGTAATTAGTAATAGTATAGTAATCAGACCAGCATGACTAGATGAGATGTAACCAATGTAATCAATGTATGTTACCCAATATAGTTAGTA